>NC_089688.1:25241666-25914583 GCF_031753505.1 Anomalospiza imberbis
TTCTCACTACAGGCTTTAAAACAGAAGGGAAGAAAACATGTATCAAAAATTTCACTGGAATCTCAGTAGCTTGTGGTATGTAAGTATTAAATTTGACCAAATGTCTGAAGTTAATCAGAATGCTTGCTGTAATGCTGGGTAGTTATGCCCTGATGCCCCCATGACCATTGTACTGCACCTCTCATTTTAATAACTTTTCTGACAATGAGGGCTATGCAATGCTGATCTTCAAGTGCCGAGTTATGTGGTATTTAGATATCAGAGAAAGAAAACCCTTTCTGTTAACACACAGAAAATGGACTTGTGTAGACAGAAAGCTATTTATCAGTAAAAAAAGCAGAACAAAACAGCCCCACAAACACTGCCCCTTCCCTGGGTTTTCTCCTGTGAACAATAAAAAATGGCAGGTTTTGTGTTTTATACAGGGAGTGGGGAGGGAATAAATGCTGTGCTGTTGTCAGAGTGAAAGACTGAATACTGGTAAAAAATTCTGACATTTCACCCCCCAATTAATGAATAAAAATAACATTGTAACACTTATAAAAAAACCACTCATAACAATGAACCAAAGGGCACTTCTGTTTAGTGTGACTTGTATTAGAACACCAAAAGCAATAGTGTTTATTTAGAGCAGAGATGGCTGAGAAATTGCAAGCAGAAATAGGAAATGCATTTCTGCAAAGCTCAGACAAACCCTCTCTCCACCATGGCTAAGGTTCCTCTGCCCATAGAAATTCTCCTCAGGGATGTTGGTCATCAGTTCCTGTTGACCTGGCTATTGTGTAATGGTTATTTTCATGCTCTACCTGTGTGAATTAGTTTGTTCTCATCCACCTCAGCTCAGCTGACACTTGGGCATCTCGGCACAACTCTGAATATAGAATGATATCTCCCTCCTTCCAAAGAGCTTACTGCCCCATGCTATGGGAAAAATGTTTTCTCCTTCATATTCTGTCTCCCTCTGCTGATACTCTAAATTAAAGATTTTCTCTCAGAAGGACAGAAATTACTAACTAGTAGAGACAAATATTTCTCAGAAATTACTAACTAATAGAAACAAACATATCGAAATGTTCTGCTCAGCCATGTTGTGCAATATTCTGGGGATCATTTAACCAAAGAGAGAACATGATAATCCCTGGTTAGAAAAAATAGGTATGTGGCTAAATTACTTGCAAATGGGCTGTGAAGCATATAAAATTAGTGCAGTTGTATTGGAAAAATATTTACAAAAATTGCCTAGAGTCAGGGTCTGGTGAGTGCTGACAAAGAGTTGCTGCCTCAATAGGCCTGGAGGCCAGAAGGAGGGTGAGATGAAAGAATGCAGCTGTATTTGGCTCTCTGAAATAAATTAGGAGGAGGGGAAACAAGGCATTATATGAGCTCTTGCTCATGTGACCCTTATTTCAGTGGAAATTAAATATGCAATGGATGTTTTATACATGAAGAGAGAAAGTATTGAAAATGCCTTTTTGGAAATCCACAGTCTGCTTTGGGTAACCTCACATCTAGGGAGAAGTGAGATTGAAAGCACCAAAAGGAGGGCAACCAGACTGAGTTCAGACTGGAAAAATGCTCCAATTTGCTTGATTTTCAAAGTGTATAAAAGTCAGGAGAGAGGAACACTCACTCAGATAATACAAACCAGGCTGTCTTTTTCCTTTCCCCCCACCTGGTTTTCAACTCTAAATTGCCTTCCCATCCAACCTGCCTCTCTCCTTCTTTCTCACACTTTGTCCAGAGCTGTCAATATCTGAGCATCTTCTCTCCATGTCTTTCCCTTTCTTCCCTCCCTGTCTCAGCACATGGGGAACACAGTAAACTAAAAGGAAACACCAATTCCTTCACTTACAGCACAAATCACTTGTACAAAACACCCCCGAGGCCCCAGATCACAAAAGGACAAAACATACATATTGTATGTATCAAAAACGAGGAAATATTTGACTGTTTGGGGCTTCCAGGTGAAGAGCAGCAGTTGCTGATAAATTCACTGTTTAAAGTTCTTATATGTTGTTGATTTTTCTGTCTAATTCTCTGTTGCCTCATGGTTGGGTTTTTAGACCTTTTTTGGAAACAAATAGAATCTCATCACAAGCAGGGGTTAAGATGGCTCTGCAGGCAAGCCCTGGTTTCCCTCCCCTTCCTGAATAATATCAGGGGAATTTACTTCTTTTCTTGGCTGTAAACTCAGCAGGATAAAGATCAGTATTGTATTTGCCACAGGTTTGAAGCCAGTCTAGACTGCATGAACAAAAAAAAAAAAAAAAGGAAAATAGAAATACTAAAGCAGATGACAGTGATACGATGAGACAAGAGTTTGTTCCTCTGTGAAGTTTCAGTCCAGGACAACAACTTGGACAGGGAGTGTCTGTGAGCTACCAGCACTTCAAATTTTACAGGCCAAGATAAAATAATTCCTTTGTGATGCAAATGCCTCTCAAATAGAGATAGTGCAGCTGATATATTAATGCCAGTAGGGGAAATTAATCAGACAAGTTTATTGAGACAAGAGTTTCATCCTGCATTTCCATCTTGACTGATCAGCACTGTGCAGCTTAAGCCTGTGAGTAACATCACACACTGGATCTTAACATAAGCTTCTTAAATGTATAGTTCCTTACAATAAATATTTAAAAAGTCAAAAAGCACTGGAAGGGCCTTTTATTCTCTTACATATCAATAACAAAATTTTGTTGAATTAATTAAATGGTCTGTATCGCTGCTGGGGTACAGGAAGTCTTTATCAAACCAATAAATGTTTAGTATCAGTTCTATACCTCAAATGATAGAAAACAGCAATATAGACTTTCTTTTCTTAACAGCTTTCTGACCTTCTGACTGCAATTCCCACTCTGAGTGACTGAAGTTCAGGAAAATCATGTATTCTGAAGAGCCTGGTGGCAGCAGAGAATCTCATCAATTTTAATCCCTGAAAGGTTCACGGAGTTTGAGCCTGGCAACAAAACGTTGCAGAACATGGCTGAGCAAAACAGATCTACTCCCTCCTGACACCAGTAACAGAGATCAGCACCCCTGCCCCACATGGCCTTTGCCTCTGGATTCTGGAAGAGGAGCAGGAGAATAATTTGGCTGAATGCAGAGATGCCTTGTGTAAAGGTAGGTACCCAATATGACACACCTAGTGGCAGCTCCCAGGGTGGAAGGGACAAAGGTCTGGTCTTTTTAAATGAAGGTGGAGCAGTAGGAAAACTGAACTTCTGAATCTATTCCATCTCAGAGGAGAGAAGAGTAAGGGAGGGACTGATGCTTTTTTCCCCCTTTTATCTATGTAGTTTTCCTGCAGGAACCATGATGAAATGCAAACCCAGCTCTTCCCCAGCTCCTCAGCATTCTGAGACAAAACAGGGTCCAAACCTGCTACTCCCCAACTGAAATGGAGTTGTGGGAATGAATTGCCATCGATAATAAACCAAAGTTTGGTTCCAGCCCTGCAAGCTCAAATCCTTCTTGTTTGCAAGCTTTGTCCTGGGTTCTGAGCAGACCCATTGAGGACCTGAACAAATGTAAAGGAGTCTCTGCTAGAGCAGCCTCCTGAATCCTTGTTAATAGTACAACAACATTTCACTTTTGCATGTTCCTTAATCTCATTTTCCACACCCAAAAATATGTGAATTCATTTAATAAAGCACTATATTTATGTAAAAAGGCCAAATGCTTCCACAAGGAAGACAGAATAATAAGCAATACATAATTCCACACTAAAACTCTGTATCTCTGTAAATATATTACATACATACTTCTCCAGAGCTTGTTGAAGACTTTTGACTGCACAGGGAAAAGATTTTATTTTGCTACTCTGACCCACAGCATTTAACACTATTTAAAACAAATACAAATGTTGATGGCCTTTTCCAGCAGAAATGTGGCATGTTGGTCCAGGCATGCTGATGCTCAGCCCAGCATGAACAGGGAGGCACCTGGGTGCATGTTCCTGCTGCCTCAAAAATTCTTGCACAGGCTAAAAGGTTGCCTTAGTGTGCTAGTGTCCACTTAAAGCAAGGCTGTTTACTCCAGGCTCTTGCTGCAGAGCAGAGAAGCACCTGCACTGCTACAGCAGCTCTCTGTTTACACCTCTCCCTGTTTGCACTTCACTGGAGACATCAGCATTGTCCTGAGCTGGCAGTTCTTTAAAGGCCTGTGGAAGCAGCTGTAGATAGAGGTATTGATTAAGAGAAACACCAAGTCCTCATCCATATCTTACAAATAAATAGGGGAAAAAGCATTGCTAAATCTGTAGTCTAATTATAGCTGGAAACAACTAAGGGCAAATGGCTATGTGGAGAATTATTAAGCTGTGAGTAGCAATACAACCAAGCAAGAGGAAGCCATAGATAACTGAATGGGTAATAGCCCTTCAGCAAGCTGTAGGGAACACAGTAAAGTTGAGATATTTGCTCCTACAGTAACAGAAATTCAGATTTGATTTACTTTGTGAACCATAGGTCTGTTTTCTTTACTCAGATCACACTAGGTGGGTATAATTCAGTATTCCTGCATCCTTCCTTTGAATAGTATGGTGTGAATATAACTAGCAGAACATATTTTTGGTGGATATACATTCTTCCTACTCTTCTTTAGAGAAGGGTCTCACCTCAACTGATGAGGTTGTATACACATTACAAACATGTTCATGTCAAAGATCAGGGGCTGAAAATTTGTCCTGTGTTCTCTCCCCCAGTATTCTACTGACTGAACTCTAGAAAGTATATTTTAAATTATAACCCTCCTTTTTATTTCCTACAGATACAGTCCTTCTTCCACAAGAAATCTCCTTTGGACAGGAGTTCAGTGGTAGATGTAATACATCAGATGGGAAGCTTGATGTATATCAGCAGCAGACCTAAGAGGCTGAGACTGTGGAGCCATCAGGAAGGAACATAATGTGAAATTGCTTGTACATGCTGTTCTTCTGCTTGCTGGAAAAGCTCTGTTCTTGTGACACTTCAGGGGATTAAGCTGATGAGTGTGCTATGCAACCAGGAACTAATGCTGCTCAAAAGAGCCTTTCTGAAACTTTTTTTCCTTTTTCTTTTTTTCTTCCATACTGGTGACCTCTCACCCAAAGTTCAAGCTCTTGTTGTCTCTTTAAATGGAATGTGAAAACACAAATAGCACATGTATCAGCTTCATCTGGAGAGTTGTGTCTGTAGGGAATGGAAGAAGTGATGAGGGGGAAGCTGCTTGTTTCCAGGCTGAAATACAGCAGCTGATAAATCTCTCTTACTGCCTGCCTGTTTTCCATTATCCTTGGAGACTGGCATCCTGGCTCAGCAGAGCAGGAGCACTGGTGTGGGTCTCAGACCCAGAGCTCTTCTTCCTTGGTGGCCTTGGGTAGGTCATTTCTCCTGTGGTTCCTGTCAGGACTGCTCAGAGCCATCTTTCCCCAGTCCTCAGTTAAGCAAACACAGCTCTTGGAGAACAGTGCTCTCACTCATTTTCTTCAGATGACGAAGCTGCTGTCCTCAGATGAACATTCCCAGGATATCAGCTGATAATACAGCTTTTGATTTGGCCACCCACATAAAATTGTTCAATTGAAGTCTGGATTTTCACCACAGTCACAAGAGACAGAGCTCAGCCTTATCTGCTCTGGAGTGGAACCAGTGATCTCAGTTGCTTTTAAAACTTGTAGCACTGAACTTTCATGGGCTTCTAAAACAAAAACTGTGTTCTGGAACAACTGCTTCTCATGCAGAAGAAAAGATCCCCACTCTTTCAAATGTGCAGCATAGAGCATTTGGTGTAGTTATGGTTGTACAGAAGAAGGACCTTTGAATTATTTGAGACACTTCCAAACCTGGCTCAGAAGAATGAAAATAACCATTGACTGGATATCTGAATGCTTTATTCTGGAGGGAAGATCAGGGACCTAGTCATCCTCTTTTAAAACAGTGAAAGTTAGGAATTGCTTTCCTCTGGCAATTGTTCTAAGGAAGGCAGTAGATACTGCAAGGTGACAAATACATTGGCATAAACAGTGAGAAATTATGTTGGTGGATCATTTTTTCCACCAGTAAATGTAATCTTACTCCACACAGAAAGAAAGATCAGCCCATTTGAAATGCCAATATTGCTTGAGCTAACGTGTTTACTCATTTTCAGAGCTTGAAGTCAGTGAAACAGTTAATAAAGTTGCTAGATCTGTTGCACTGGATTGAGGACAGTTGGCATGTCCCTTAGAACTATTGATTCTGGGGTTTTGGCAGCAGCTGGAAGGTTTGCTGTGCCACCTCCCTGGCTAAACATTGAGGACCCCATCTGTAGAAGATGCCAGCCTGCCTGGGTACATCTTGCCCATAGATTTTAAGAGTGTGAGAGGACAAACACACAGCAACAGCAGTAGCTTGCTTGAGCTCTGACAGCTGTACTGATGACTTTCCAACTTGGATACTGTGATTCCTGCCATGCACAGGGAGAAGACACCCGTGAGCCCCAAAACTCCAAATCCTGATCTGTGCAGCTCCTCTCAGCAGGATGCACAAAACTGAATCCTGGCCCCTGAAAACACAAGTGCTGAACAAGGAATAATTTCTTCTGCCACAGGATGGCAGATTTGGGGATGGTTTGCATTGTGGCAGGCACGTGTCACTCGGCCCGGGTGAGCCTGAGGAGTCAGACTTGCTGTTTCTATAGATAAACTGGGGCACAGTGACAGCAACCATTTGCTTCCACTGCCCTCCCTTCCCCCAAAGCAATTACCAAACTCCCAAGTCTCTGTCAGAGAGAGGAGCAAGAGAGCAGGTCCCTGCTGTTCTGCCACCCCAAAGAGCTGCCCCACACAGGGGCTGTGCCCACCCCCGGCTGTATCCAACTAAATGGCACAAGTCCTTCCCATTGCCAGTCTCAGAAAGACAGCGTCTGAATTTTAAGTACTGTAAGACTCAGTTGGTTTTCCCCATCAAATTGCCATTTTATGGGATAGTCTGAAACTTAAATACAATGAACTTTATTGCCAATCTGACATTTATCTGCAATGTATATTTACTGCCTGGAGAGCGAGGGCGAGTGGTGTGTTTTCTGCTCTGTCAGACAAGGAAAAGATACGGCAGAACTCTCCCCATTACCTCCACTAAAAAGAATCAGATTTATTTACCTTGACTTGAGAGAGTTGTTTTCACAGGATGTCTCTGTACTTTTACAAGCTGTGTGAGATCTACCTTGTTCTTAATAAGGTATAAATACCTCCTTCCTCTTTGACTGTAAGACCCTGATACAGGGTGGAAAAGCTGAAAAGAGGAAGATTTTTGTTATATTGCAAGCTTTCTACAATACCAGTCTAATGAGATAATGTGTTTATTTATTATAACAATAAACACAGCTGTAAAATGGACCATAAAAAATAATAGATGACTCACAGATTTCTATACCCAACATGTCAGCTGTAATTGGGAAATAAATTAAATGATCCATCTGTTTGCCACCTTCTACACTTTTTTCCCTAGTATCCTCAATATTTAAAAACAGTCAGCATTATTTATATTAATTACTCACTAACAACAGCAACAACAAAAACTCTGCAAGGAAATTGATTGGCCTTGTAATATAATTCCCCAGCCACATCACACTCACACATGCACCGTAGTCTTTCCCTTACTCTTAAATTTAATGAGTATGATGGACTTGCTTTTCTTTATTAATAGTTTTCACTTTGTCATGCCAATACTATTGAGTCTTCTCTTTATTAGTGTCTTGGAGACAGTGCTAGCAATGATACATCATATAAAAGGTTGAGAGACAGTTCAATCCATTAGGCTGGGAAAGAAGGCTTGATCTCCTTTCCAAGAGCAGCAGCTCCAGAATACAGAACTCAGATACTGTCCTAAAATTGGAATAATGTCAGCTGAAAATTCCAACAAAGGAGAATTGTTTGGGACAACAGACCCTATAGAACAAATATTTCCTTTCTCAAATGTGTATAAATTTATAGAGGCAAATGCTGGCATTTATATAAACAAGATAGGAGACAGAAACAGATACACAGCCGGATCCAGACTCGGATGCAAAGAGAACATGAATTTCTGTCATGTCCTTGCCCAATGTTAGACTCATCAGGGAACAGTGCCATTGCTTTGGGGAACCTTAATTGATCAGTGACAAGTTAAGTAATTGCCATCAAGTCTCTTCATTTTTAGACTGTACATTAAATCTGGAATTACTGCAATATTATTTTAGGAGCTGACTAAGAAAAAGAGTACAATGATGTAAAAAAGCTGTTTTGGAAATTCTTTTCTATTTTTGACCTAAGTGTAAAGAAGTCATATCTGGTGCAGAAGATTAAACAGTCTTGAAACTTTGGAATTCTATGTTTTAGAAAATCCAGCCTTAAATGTTTCTGTATTAGCTGTTGATTACAAAAGACTAAATAGCAAAGAATATTTAACAGGACAGTGGGTTTTTCCACTAGCTTAACCATAAAATGTATCCTAGGATGTGTGGACACCGAATTGGGTCCAAACTTTCTTCTATAGCCAACTTTTTTTAGGTATTTCATCCTAACAACATTGAAAACTTCATTAATACTTTAGTCCTCCTGCCATCATTGAAAACATCCAAACTATGTAAGCATTTACTGTGAGCATAATAACACAATATAATAATGTAGAAATAATTTAAAACACATAATTTAAAGAATGAATACATTAATATATTTGCAGATAAAATTTACTCCAAACACTTTTTAGACAAATTGTGCATCATTTATTTGGCATATGTCAACTCTACCTCTCTCAACATTAGCTCTAAAGTTAAGAATTTAAAACTGTCCACAGTTAGTAAGGATATCCACTAAAATTGCACAGTTATCTACTAATATAAATGAGCTTTTTTTGAGCCACGCACATTTCTGCCTCCAACTTTCAAATACCTTCACCTCACACCTTCTACAGGCAAAAAAATTATTGTTGCCTGTTGCATTGAATGGACTCTTTTAAAATGTGTTCTCCCTGTTTTCTCTAACATCTTTGTGCCTTCTGACAGACTATATCCTTCTCTACAGCTGAAAGTTAAATAGTGGAAATTTAATTGAATATTTTGAAGCTGGGGCTTTCCTCCTTGGTGGGCTGTTTGGATGCTTTTTTGGCAGAAAACCTTTCAGGAAAATCTCTCAAACAAAGAGGACAACAGAATGTTCAGCCCTCACCAAAAGGGTTTGAAGTGCAACACACAGAAGGTGCATCTGCAGTGAGCAGTGCTTTAGCTGGCAGCAATAACACCTCAGTGAGAGGAATGCTGCTTACAAGCTGCTTTGCTAAATAAAAGAAGATGGTTGGACAGCTATATTTCAAAACCAGTCAACAGATTTTCCATCTACTTTCAATTTTCATTCTTCTCTCATTCCTCTCTCCCAGAGTACATGAAGTGCCCTACTGCAGGCACCCTGCGTGAGTATGTCATTGATGCACAAGGGCAAAGCTACTTTTCTAGTTAGAAATTAAAAAGGTTTCAGTGCCTGTGGTGGCTGGTTATAGAGGTTATTGCTAGTTAGTGCTATTATGGGATTTCACTTTCTCTACTTTCCATTAAGTCCATTTCCTATTATTATTCCAAAGGGTGCAATAATAAAACAGCACTCAGGATGAGACAGAAAATCTGAATAATAGATATTATACTATTTTCTGAAAAAGAAAAAGGAATATGGGTCCTGGTAGCAACTTAGTGTGACATTTTTATCAAAAATAATGGAGGGGATATCTCAGTTTTTATTCTCCATCCATTATTTCACCAGCTGCAGTAAGAGCCCATAATTCTTGAAGAGTTTTATTTTGGGGTTAGCAAGTTGCAAGACTCTTCTAAACAAATTCACCTCTGGTGTAATTGCACAGACAGCTACAGAATTGTCCCAGGAGGGAATCTGATAGATCCTTCATTTGTAGATATTTTTTTCTAGCTGTTTTTCTTGGAGAATTTCTCAGCTAGAAACTAGTACAGAAAAACACTTTTTATTAATAGCACATCAGATCCTAGCAAGACAAAACATGTCACAGGTTAGAAAAAGAAAACCCAACTTCTTCCTGCACTTTACTTGTTTTATACCAATTGGGGCCATTCAAGACTGTTTTCCAGTCTGCTATAAGGGAAAACTGCATTTATAAGGAGTAACCCAGTGCAATTAGTCCATTAACTGTGTTAGACCAGTGAGTTCATCTTTCTCAAGTCAAGGTGTCTTGTTTCAGGGAAGCTCTGCAAGCTTAGTACAGTTCTCTGGAAGAATCTGACAGTAATTAGCTAACACCACCCTGGGAAGATTTTTTCTCATCCTCCAATACCTGGTTTTGGCTGCAGATCTATCTTGATTCTCATGGTTTCCAGTTTTATACCTCACTGATATCTTTCCATAGGCTCAATAAAGATTCATATTGTAATTTGGTGTTGTTTTTTTTTCATTTTCACATAGGTCATGAATATTGGATGCTGACCAACAGTGTTGCTTTTGAAACACTGTCACTATGATTTCCTCTAACTGTGGTCATGCTGAGGCATCCATCACCTCCTTGTTTCTCACTCAAAGGAAAACTTGGGTTTTTCCACAATACTTCTACAGCATAATAAATCTCCACATTGTCACTTGTATAGTCAATACTGATCAATCTTGTTATCAAAAAGTATAAAATAATGGGCGTATGCAGTATTATCCTTCCACTCATGAAATGCAGCTATATCTAGGGCAGGAACATTATAGCTGTTTTAATTGTTCTGAGCAGATGCAGTAACATTTTGGGACAGGAAGAAGAATTTTGCAGTATATATTTAGCTGCAAAAGAACAATCTGAGAAAACACCCCATCCTATCCTGAATCCTGCTCATAGAGCAAAACTTAATCTACAGCATTAACTTCTGTGTGCAGATATTTTGAAATCTTTAACATCTGCAAGAATTCAGGACTTAATATTTCATGCACGTTCTGAATAATGTATTCTCACTCTGGGACATTGACTGAAACACAGGGAGTTTCACCAGCTGTATAAATCATCCCAGTGCCACTGGGAAAAGTCTGTTCTAATGGTGAAGCCCTGCTCCATGAGGTGTGGTAGAACGGGCTAAATGTTCTCCCTGTTTGTGGCTGATCTCACACAGCCTCACAATGAAGACAGTCTGGAGAAAAGTGTGCAGGAGACCATCACATGGAAAGTGTGAAACAACTTCTCTCCATAATTCAATTGCTATCAACAAATCTTTCACACAAATCCAAAAGGACAAAAAAGAGGAAGAATACTTCACGTGGGTGGGCTCTGCCGCGTTTCCGGGGGTACGGAGCACGCAGCGCACGACGTGTGCGACGGGCTGCCGGGGCCTTTCGCGTTTTGTGCTTTTTTTTCTTTCGCTTTTTCTGCATCAGGGGTGAGGTTGTGGGTAGAAATAGCATGGGGACCACGCTATCTACCCAACAAAGGGAATTCTATACCCAAATTAAGGGGATTTTACCGGTAAAACGTCCCTACCCCAAAAATTCAGTCAAGCAGTTTGTACGATAGCTCTGCTTTTTCTTTCCACGTGTAACCACGGAGGATGCTCACAGAACAGAGTTCTGGGAGCAAGTAGGAGCCAGGTTAGCAGAGATTTTCTAGATAGATCACTGTTACTGATGAAAAAAGATGTCAGCAATGGATAGACAAATGTTTAACTAACTTGAGAGGCAGCCCTGTTAAGTCAGAATTCCTAGGCCTGTTGGAAAAGCTTCCTAAAGAAGCAAGTAATGCAGCCATGCCAGAGAAGTTCAGCAACCAAGATTCAGGCAGCAGGCAAATAAACTGGCTTATTTGCAGCAGGCAAATAAACTGGCTTATTCAAAATAAGGGAAAAGGAGAACAAAGCAGTCCCTGAGAGCAAGAAACATTGTAAGGCATTTACAGCAGCTGTGGTTGTATCTAAATTCACATGGATTAGAGAGAGCTGCTGGTACTTGTAATATCCCATTTGGGGGCAGTCTAAGCAGCAAGCCAAGTTCACAGATAGCATTACTGAAGTTGATTAGTGTTTTTCCAGATGATGGGCATGGCTGTTAGGCCCATTCTCCCCCACTGGAGTCAGCAGGTACAGGTGCACTCTTAGTCCATCACGTTACATCTTTCCACACAGCCACTCTCCAGCCATCTCATCCCTTCCTTGTTTTATCCATGGCCCGGGACACCTGCACATGCAAGTGTCTGCATGGTAAGCTGGGTGAGCTACAAGGTACCAGGTGCAAAACTGGAAAAATGCAAAGACAAAGTGTTAAACAGGAATTAAACAAGGACCTTGCAAATTCTTTATACCAGGAGCTTTGTTGGCAACAATAATTATAATACATATAACAGCCTTTCTGGAGTAAGGTTGATGCACATTTGTGGGTACCATCCCAAGCCATAGTGTCTGGGTAAGGATCTTTGAGCCATTTAACCTTCCATGCCATCAGGGAGGAAGGTTGAATTTACTTATTCCTTCAAGCGTAAAAAAATATCTATTAATTTTGTATTTCGTTTACCCTTAACAGAATTTATTTGAGCAACAGGGTGGGAGATTTTGGATAGTAAGTGTCTGCAACTTCCTTTGGTAAATATTTATCACAGAGAATTTTTCTCATGTAAAAATAACTGATGATTTTTTAAAGCCAGGGTAAACCAAACAGTGCTCTGAAAAATTCATGCCTGACTGCTGTTTCTTTTTGTTTTGGTTGTTAATTTCTTATACATGAGTTTTTAATTTTTACTTTTGTGTTTTTAGATTTCTTTTAATCCAAAATGAGAACACCTGCTGTGTTACCATGCCAATCTGACTTACAGAGAGGGATGAATGTCAGCATGTGATGAGCTTTCATTTATAGCCTAATAGCACTCTACTTCCAGAGTCTTTATCAGCTGAAGCTTACATTCAGAACCAAGAACCCGTGCTGTACAAATCAATGAAGCATTTTCAGTGGCTGATAGTAGCAGGCAGAAGTGTCTCAATATTGGCCTGTCAGAATCAGGTGTAGTAAAGACAAAGAAAATACATGCAAGGTCAGCTTGCTCTTTTACCAAAGATGGTAAAATCAATCCATCAATGGCCTAATATTAAGTGTTTTGGCCATTGTGATAAATGAGATTACATAAAAAATTTGAAGTCCAACAAAATTACTTCTCCACCAGCTCCTCAATAAGCCCCATGGGTGACCACAATGATCCTCCAAATTGGGAGGAGAAACCCAGAAAAACTCAGGAGAAAGTGAGAACTTGGGAGACAGTGAGAAGATATGTTCTTGAAAATATAACAATGAATCAGAGTGGAAGCAGGATCAGGCAGACAAGGGTCAGATGCTGGGCCATGGACATGACTCATGCCTTTGGGATAAAAGGCAGAAAACAGATGATGCCTGGGAAAGATGGTACAGTTACAGTACATGAGTTAGCCACTCTAAACAAAATGTGTTGAATAAAATTACATCTTTCAAAAGCCTTAGGAAAAAAGGCTTCAAAACCTGAGGTGCAAGGTCAGAACACTTTCAGCCAGAAGAAAGTATTGTTAGACACTTCAAAGTATTTCACCCTGCTGAATGCTAGGCAATACCATTGACTTGCTTTCCAGACTTAGAAATAAGAGTAGAAATTAATTTCAGACTGCTAAATGAAATTGTGTCCATGTACTATAGCAATGCAAAAATCACCTTTGAGTAGTTGAGGCTGTAGAAATTCTGTAGCGGTGGGTCAAAGACCAGGGTAATATTTCTGAGGGCCCCAGAAGCAATGGACTGTTCTGTACGTGTCTTTCATTATTTTCAGTCTCTCAACCCCTAAATATCTTCTAATGTCAGAAGGGATGGCACAATCAAGGCCTACAGAATGCTATAGGTTCAGCTGTGAGTTTCTGCACACTAGAAAAGTGCCCCAATACCTTTTCTGAGTCATAATTTTCACTGTTTCTGTCCCAGCACCTCCAAAAGCACAAAAATACAAGGTTTGTCTCTCCCCAGGGAAAACTGTTTTGTCCACACATTTTGGCTGGAGTCCACTGGAGTCACTGCAGATGAAAATTCCAGGGAGGTACCAATGCCTCAGCCTGAGCCACACATCCCTGTTCCCTGCACCAGCAGAAAGGGAGGTGTGGCCTCCATTACCACTGCTAAATTTCTGTCCTTGTCATTACCCAGCACTCTGCTCAGACACCAACTTAACCTCTGTTGCAATTAGGCTCAAGAATGCTGCTCCAATTACCGTGCTGATTTCTCTTTGATGACCTGTTCACTCAGTGATTCAGAAGGTCTCTGCTAACAGGAGGACACTCTACCTTGCATGACATTAATAAATCTTTCATCGGTACATTTCAGATTCATTGCAGTTACAAGCAAAGTTCTTTGAACTCATGTTGTGCTGTTTGATGTATCTTTTAAGGATGCTCACAGCATAGAGGCCAGAACTGGGACAGGCTCCTGAAAGATGCAGATACAAACCCTAGTTTTGTACTATCTACTGAATCTTTGAGGATGTTGATTAAGGCTGGAAGCAGAATTCAGTTCTAACATTCCTCCCAAGGTTTCAGATCCAACATCCAACTTTGCAGCATGGTCTGTCTGATCATTCAGTCTTAGAAAAAACAGACAAACAAGATAAGAACATACCCAGAATTTGTTGTTGGCTACATATAGAGAAAAAAATCTAGAAGTGATAATTGTCTAGCATTTTATTTGCTAGATATCTGCTTGTGGCACTAAGAAGTTTCTTTTATTGGGTAAAATCTACTTAATTTTTTTTAAATAGCTTTGAATGTGAATGTAAAGTGATTTAAAATGACTGATGGATTAGGTCTTCGTAAATTAGCAGGAGACTGATTATTGAGGAGTAATTGCTAAGTGTGATTAGGCATTAACTCCATATCTAATTCCCTGAGAAAAGCAATCCTTTCCTGTTTAGAACTCCTTAACCACAAAAAATACATAAAGAAACTGCCCAACCCATGTCCCCCTAAAAAGTTGCACTGAAAATAATTCTGCCAAGCTCACAGCCATGGGAACAAGTTCATGGCCTGGGACAGATGGAAGGGTTTGTTTTCCTGTATTTAGTTGAAATTTACTGAGAATGTCATCAGAAAGACAGCACAAATCATAATGTCATTTTGATCTAGGTGGAGGCTTTCTACAACAACAGTTTCTCATCACAAGCACCAATGATCCACTCCTTTATCCATTTGATTCTTATCCAAGGTGATTTTTTCACTAGAACTTAGAGTTTGAAGTTCTGATTAGATGGATCTTTCATGGTGTGCTTACATCCCGTTTCTTTGGCATGGGTGTGTGACATATTTATCCTGGATAATTGCCCTGCTTTTCTTCCTTTTATAATGTCTTTGTACAGATATCAATCTCTGATTCCTTTTCTGTGCTGTACACTTCACACTATCTAGATAAAACCAAAATCCTCTTTTACCTGTCAGCATGTATCCATTGTTGAGAGATGAAGAGCTAGCTCTATTTTTTGGGAGCAGAATGCAGCTCTGTGGTGAATGGAGTGTCTGAGGGGGAACAGGGAATGCTACCATTATTTATTATTGTAATTTTTAATTATATCTATATAGTATACATATCACATACTATAGTTATGTGTTTATTATTATCTTTCCATTATGAGTATGCTTGTTATAATTTCTTTATAAAGTACATGCTAAGCTCAACTTCAGATGCAGTCAGAAACTTCCTGACAGAAGGACTGCTTAGCTAAAAAATAACTGAGTCTCATTGGGTATTTGGGACAAGGCTATTACATAAAACTGTTCTTAGCAGAGTGACCTGGGACTGCTGGGAACAACCACCTGGCAAAGCCCCCTCAGGCACCACCCACCAAGGGGTACCTTGGGGGTGACACTGAAAGGCACGGAAGCGCTGAAGAACTCACATGGCATCTCTCATACCCTGCTTCTCAATAGGACAAAACCACTGGAGGCGTGAGATCAGGTATAAGCAGCAGTAGTTTTGACCTTAAACCTTGGTCTTCAAGGGCATTTTCATTTGGAGCAGAAATTATGCCAGAGGCTTAACGTATAGATTGCTCTTGACACAACTCAAGCCTCTGCTTAACCAACAGCTTGAAATGCCCCCAGTGACTGCTGTATGTAACTTGAAAATTTTTGAATTCTTGGGACAACTAATGAAAGTGAGGGTACAGAAATGTAAACACATTTTTACAGCCAAAATAATTTTCAGTCTTGTAGGTTTTTGAATTTTTGTGCAAGTGACAAAGACAGATGAAGAAAAAGGGAAGGTTGACTGATTCTGCCAACAACCAAATGTATTCAAGCAGCCAGTAAAGTTCCCAAACCCTACTGATAAAATGGCCTTCCATTGTTTATTAAAACAGGTGCTGAAGATGCAACATTTTACCTCTTGTCTTCAGGTAGCTGCTACCACCTTGAGAAGCATTTCACCACCCTTCAGCCTCACTCAGGCTAGAGAAGGGAAATGAAACTGTGCTGTAACACTCCCTTGCTGGAAAGAATAACTCTCCATGGACTACTTGATAGTGGGGGCAACCCTGGCACTGTTACAGGTGTGCACAGGCATTTTGTGAGGTCTGGGAGTGACTGTGATTGTTGTCAGGAGTGTCTGTCTGGCATTTTGATTGCTGGCAATCTCTCACTTGTCTGAAAGGCATCTGTATTACTTTTATTCACAGCCTTTAAGAGAACCTACTCAGCTCTCTGCTTGAGGCCAACCCTCAGTCTCCTCAGACACCACCCAAAACTCTTAGGATTAGGCTATGAAAAAACAACTGTAACCAGAAGCCTGCAGGTGTAGGAGTGCCAAGAGAAATGGGTTTGGCTGTGGTAACTGAGGTGGAGATGCCAAACCATCCACTAGCAACTGTATGCTGCAGCACACAGGCCAACAGAGAGCAGGACAGTACAAAACTGCCCTTCAGCTCACACTGGGAACACTTCTCTGGGAAAGCACCAGCAAACAGTCAAGGTCAGGTTGGACAGGGCTCTGAGCAGCCTGATATAAATGAAGATGCCCCTGCTCATTGCAAGGGAGTTGGACTAGATGGCCTTTAAAGTTCTCTTCTAACCCAAAGTATTCTATGGTTATGCTGAATTACTGTTTGTACTAGCCAGGCACATACAAGATATTTTACCAGACATGCAAAACACCTCCAGGGTTTTCTGCTCCAAGGAATGTGACATGTCTCTTGGAAGCAATATTTGCTCACGTTGGTTAATCTTGCTCAGCACCTTGTTTATGTCTTCACCATATGCTCACAGTCTGCTTGCAGAAGCTCTGTGGCTCTTTGTACTATTACCCTTCCTCTTTTCCAAAGGCTGTTTATTACCTTTTAAATTTTAAAGTCTATTCTCTTGCACCTGGTACACTTCTCTCCTCTGTTTCCCCAGGACCACTCAGGCCCCCACAAGCTCTTCAGAACCACATTTCTGTCATCAAACCTGCTGCTTTGCTTACTGGGACTCAGCTGTTTGCCTGCACTTTTTCACTATCAACATCTTAAACTTGGACACCCCCTACCAGGTCTCTTGCAGAGACTAATTTAAATTTATTTTTGTGTTCTTCTAATGCCTTACATTTCTTACCCTAATTCAATCCTCTCCTCTCTCTTTACTTTGTTCAATTGCCTGTTATTAGGCTACTGGATTCCTCCTTTCCTTATCCCCCAGCTTCCATTCCTCTCATTCACCAGAACTTAGACTGTTGTCCTTCACCTTGGTTTTCTCATTGTGGCTGGTGGCCAGAATTCCAGCTGTACCATAATCTCTCTTTCAATTTTCCTCCAGATATTTTAAATATTCACTCATCCTTCAGCAGTGGTGCAAAAATGTTGTCTCCATAATGTCTACACATCTGTGGCAGGATCCACCTTTGGTTTCCTATTAGCATCACATTAGCCCGAACCACTCTTGGGTTTAATAGTTCTATATTACATGTTTCCTGAAAATCATTTGTCCTCCAAATTTTCAACATGCTTACAAGGCTTACTTCTTGTAGCAATTATAGCTGAGACAAATGCATTCTTTACATTCCTTCCTAAAAAAAAAAAAAAAAAAAAAAAAAAAATCACAGCTGCTTCATTTTTCTACCAACCACCAGGGCAAGACTTTGATTTCCCGAGATTAGGCTGCTCCTCTGCTCTAAGCTTTTCCCTTGTATTTCCTGACATGACTGCCCTGAGCGCCCTGCATTGATGCAGCCAGCAAGAGCTCCTGGTAAATTCCGAGGGAGCCATCAAGGCCCTGTCCCTCTACATGCACACCCCTGTGCCAGGAGGGATGTGACAAGTTCCAGCTTTGTGCAGGAAAGCGGCAGAGGAGCAGCAGGACATGGCCGGCAGCTGGGGCACATGCTGCTAAGGCAAGGAGGGAATCTTTTAATAGGATTAGCACACAGAGGAGAAAAGAGGCAAGAAAGTACCAGACTTAGAGAGAAATCCCTGTAGCAGGAAAAGCTTTCCCTGCTTTTTGTGTGAATGTTGCTGAGGGTAACAAAAAAAATACAAATGAGCAGTGTTTTGCAGGTGAACAGGCTAGATTTAGACCAGCACAAAGCACAATCAATCAATTTTTGTGCTAGCAGCAGTGCTGGGAAAGTGCAGAGCGTAACTGAACTTATTTTGCTTGTTTTACAGACTTTTAACAGGTTTTCAGAGCATCTGGCAGAAAGGAATATGACACATTTTGTCACTATTCATCATACTTAAGGGACTGATCAAGCTTATAGCAAGCTGATGGGTGGGCTATGAGAGTGACGGGGTACTTCATGATAGCACATTGCACAATTGTTTTGCCTCATTATCTTTTAAATATGTACTAAATGTCTGGCACATAGAAATATTTACAGCTGTAAATATACCAAATATCTGAGGCCATAAGGAACCTAGTTCCAAGGAGAGGGCTAGATCATGCTACTTCTGGATCCACTAAAGTCCACAGAGGTGATGTGAAGTCACAAGAGGTGAAGATGAGCTCTACCTGAATATTCACAGTATTGAGTGGAGGATGCAAAGCCAATCACTTTCTTTTACATCAACAGATAATAGAAACCACTACATTGTATATTTTCTACAGAAAAACACATTAAGGGGGTAATTTAACATACCTGGATAATATTAAGGAGAATTCTATGTTTGTTTTTTTTTAAGAAATAGAAGCTTATTGGGAGCACCTCTGCAGTTTCTGTTGCATAAACACACTCATTTGTGCTATGTAAAGCTAATATAAATAAGTTGCCAGATGCTAAAGCTGATATAAAAGAGTGGGAAAATCTGACCTAATGTTGTTTTGTACCTACACTGCACTCTGTACTGATGTAAATGACACAAGACACCAAATAAGTGAAAAAAGGAGGATAATATTTCAGTTTGGAATACAAAGCTGCTATGTGTCTGCTCCAGCACTGCTCCTTTCATTTACATGGGAGTCCTGCTGCATCTCTCAGTGGGGATGGAATTAACACATTTCAAAGCCTTCATCTTGCTTTTTTTGCTAAACAATAGGAAAGTTTCCCATGATGCAAAGCTTTCAATACAGGAATAAGCCTACATCCTTCACCTTGTCTTCAATCCCAGTCTGCATCCCCTGAAATAATTTTTGTGACCTATACTCTGATAAAATGCCTGCTCCCATTGAGAAGTTCTATTTTGTAATATGAATGTCCATTAATATGCACCAAAACTGTGAAAAAGGGAAGTGTAAATGTGACAAAATACTTTCAGAGAAGCGCAAAGAGTATTTCTGGATAATAAAGACATTTTTTACCAGCCAGAGGACAGTCTAACAAGGACTGATGATGAGAAGTTTACAACAAGTTGATAAATTCTAGAAAAAGCATGTTGCTAACTAGTTTGTATTTTATTAAGTTTTTCTGAATAAAAACAGCCCTTGATTGAAAATTAATAATAAAAAAAAAGTCTTACGGGTCTCAGTATAGCAGTAAATTGGTGGCATTCTGCAATAGGAATCACATAAAATCCAACTTACAGATTCACAAGAAAAAGATCAAAAGACATCTCTGTTTTCTTATTGAAATATCTCAGGCCACCCAATTATCCAGTCCTGAGTCCAATAACTTGTATTTAACTAAAGCATTCTTTGTTGCAGATTAAAGCTTGTCTGCTATAAAAGCTCTCAGACTTTGCTGTAAAATCTGAAGAGACTTTGGCTCTATCCCTTTCCTTGTACTTTGTTCCAGTAGTTAATCACCATTACCATGTATTCTGAAAAGCTTCTTTTGAGTCTTAATTCAACTTCAGCCTTTGCTTCTTGTGGTGCATCTCTCCTTCAGGCAAAGGAGGTTCTTCATATCTTCTATTTTTTTCTCTATGTGAATGCAGTTTATAAAAAGCACAAACAAATTTCCACTCAGGAACGCAGGGAAGTGAGCAGATAAAACTTTTAATCAGCTACAGCTTGTATCCATCTTGCCAAAATTCGTGCAGCACACAAACTTTTCTGCTCTTTTTTCACAAAGCAATTCACTACACTTTTCCAAGTAGAGTTGCTGATACACCAATCACAACTTTCAGTATTTGAAGCCATCAATATTCTTGTCTAAATAAAATATTCTTTACATTCTCTAAAGTTTTCTTCATATTTTCCGATGTTTGTTCTTGCCTAACCTTTGTCTGGGGTGATGAAGGCACATCTTTGTTCTCATCCACTCGCAAACATTTCTATTCATGACACTCAAAAAGAGAATGCTGGATTTCATTCTCTAATTCTTTCACTTCAAAATGATTTCTTACCATGCCATTATGAACTCCCTAAAGTTTAGCAAAAATCTACTTTAATTGTGGGCAATTACATTCCTGTGTTTTCAATATTTATTGCCTGAAAATGTAGTACAGCCCTTCCACCAGTGTACCTGTGAGCCATATGGGGGATAGCTAAGCAGATCTTGAGCTGCTGTTTCGTTTCAGCTACCAGCTCATCATGTTTGGGTTGTTTTGTTTTGTTTTTATTATCAGTCCAACGTTAGCACTGTCTTTCCCTTCTGCAGTTTCCCTAACCAGCTAAAGTTAATTACACACTAAGATCAGATAGACAGATGCTCCTCTGTTATAATATTTTTTTTCTTTTTTTCAACTCCTAGACTCTGTTATCAGATGGAAAATATTCTCTAAAAGAAATTGCCTAACATCCTCATTTTATTCATGGATTAGAAAGTGCTTCATCTTTGTGTGAAAAACTCACCACTTGCATTTTCCCAGCTACCAGACAAAAGTTGTCTTTGAAAAAAATTTGGCTTTCTCTGCACCAAAAAACATTTCATTATCTCTCTCTACCAACAAGAGTAATATATTTTGCAGGGATTTTCATACCTAATATAACTGACAAGAAAATATTCTGTATGACTTACAAGCATAGATTTTTCTCTAATATTTGTAGCCTCCTGTTAACTTTTTTTTGCACATCACAATTTCCCAGGGTTATTGATTGCCATCTGTTTCCCCTTTTCAATGTTAACTATAAATTGTTTTGGAAAAAAAATTAACTGCCTCCTTTGCACATTAAACTAGAATGAGGTTTTAGCCATTGTTTTTCCTGATTTGTCAGATCCTAAAATTAAAAAGGCTCTCCATTTTCCTTCTCATTTTTCTTTCTATTCCTTCCTCTTCAAATGGTTCAGCTAATGATTTTCCTTTTACCTGGTGAAGCTGGGCTTTCTTTGCAGCCTTCTTTCTGCAAAAAAAGTAAATGCTTTCTTCAAATGTAAATGCTGCTTCTACCTCCTGTTTGTTCTTGTGGGTGTGAGGGGCCAAGAGAGAGTTCTGCTCTCTGACCACCAACCAGCTTCCAGTCCAATGGGTCACCTCCATCCAGTGCTGTTAAACCCAGAGTGAAATCATTTGCTTCCTTGCAACAGTTGTGATATTAGAAAATGGTTCTGATTTTCAAATGATGTCCTGGCATGGTGTGAGGGCTGCCCTGTGCACCTCCCAGGTGAAGCCACAGAGTTTCTCTCCACCCAAGCACAGAATTGTGTCTGCCTGCTGAGTGGATCCCATGGATTTTACTTACTCTGGCACTAACCTGTGTTCTCCTCATATCATATTTTGGATATGGGGGCAGAAATCATCTGGGAAGTGTTTGAGTCTTCCAGTTGTAGCAAGAGATGATTACTAAAGACTCAATAAAGAGAATTATGTGTCAAAAAAAAAAGAAAAAAAAGTGTGAACATCAGAAAATAGATGCTGGTTCTACTCTGCTTAGTGTCATACAGCACTGTTTGATATTAATCTTTCACTGCCATTTCTAATAGACAACTTAAAACTAAGCAGCACCTTATTATCTGCTCAATTTTCTTAATTTGAATAATTTTCTTTGACCGTTTTAATATTGATAGACTTTGATCAAATTCCAATAAAATAAAAATGCTTAAATGACAATTACAAAGGCTTTTGGATTTTTTTTCTCTTTTACTAAAATCCTCAATCATTGTTTTTTTTTAACATCTTTCCTAAAAGAAGTGATGAACACAGTGGCTAATAAATTCAAATTATATCAATTTATCTCCACATGCTGATGTCACCAACATGCCCATGAATGCCATGGTTGAAATCTTAGTTCCATTAAGGATCATTAGTTTCTTGAATGCATTCATTATTCAAAACCACTTGCTAGTTATTTTCTGCATATAATTCCACCTC
The DNA here is from genome assembly GCF_031753505.1 of Anomalospiza imberbis. Classification (NCBI taxonomy): domain Eukaryota; kingdom Metazoa; phylum Chordata; class Aves; order Passeriformes; family Viduidae; genus Anomalospiza; species Anomalospiza imberbis. The sequence continues at coordinate 25,264,286 of NC_089688.1, forward strand.
TGGAACTTGTGGGGGGTGTGTATCTTCTTTACTCACTTAACATTAAAACGTCCTTCCTGCCTTTGATAAGACAAAACCTTCATTGATTTGAGCAGAGATTAATTCTCTTCTCTTAATACCTACTCTCAGACTAGCATCTCTTCAGGTTTTCAACACTTAAAATGAGTTGTGAGGTAATCTGGGCAATCCCTTTTTAGTTCCAACACTGATTAACAAGAGATTAATTTTGTTTCATTAATCACTCAGCTCTTTGGTAAAATCAGGAAATCTCTTCCACCATCCCTCACACTTTAGGAATTAATTTTCCAAAATACTCCCTTTTTAATCATAGTTTCTATTTTCAAAAAGACAATATTATAGTTGTATTACTTTAGAAGTTTTAGTAGCTGAGAATTTCATTTACTGCATTTCTGACCTTTATATAAACATTACCTCTGTCATGTACTATATTTTCCAAATTATTTCCCTTGGATCATAAAAGAAATGTCAATATTTTTCTGTTTAGCTAGTGGGTCATATTCTGTTCTTGTTAATAAAAGAACCTATGAAATAACTTTGTTCCTTAGTAGTTGCACTCAGCATTGCAGCCAGCATAAGAGAGAGCAAAATTGAGATAGGTGAACTTCTTTGGAGAAATGATTTATTGCACTTTGCAGTTCATTGGTTTTTCACACTTACAGTTTTCATGAAATTGGTTATTTCTGCTCTTTAAAAAATCACCACAATGCAGTCAGGCTTTTTAAATAAAAAGAAAAAAAAAGCGCAAACAACCAAACATTTCAGTATCTGTTGTGTGAATGCAATTTAAATTAAAAGGCATATGTTTGCAACTCATCAAATCTACCTGCATTCATTTTCTTTCTGGATTAGAAATACAAAAAAGAATCAGAAGATGAATTTCTTCCTTGATTAATGTTCCTGGAGTTATACCAGTGTCAATTTAGCACTCCTATCTTATTTGAAAATAAAAACTTCATGAATTTCTGCTGAATATACACTGACTAAGCATGAGTTTAAAAACCAAAAATAGTCTAAACTTGTCATTTGAATTTCCTTAGTCTGTGAGGGTGCTCTACAGGCCCAGCCACACAACTCTGGGGCAGCCTGAGGATGATCCCACTTCGATGAGCTGTGATTAACCTCTGGTTTTCCATGGGGCTGTAGCAGTCAGAGGCCCTGCAAGGCCTCCCTGGTGGTTACCCGCCTAAGACAAGAAATGCAGAATCATGTTGAGTGGACCAAAGTAGCCCCTCTTCCGTCTTCGGACCCTTGTTGTCTCTCTGTAAGGCCATAGGTCGTATTCTCCTCAGCCCTGGCCATTGGACAATTTCCAACACCCCAGTAGCCTACATAAACCCCCATCTCTGCCCAGTTCAGCGGAAGAGCTGTCGCTGGAACCCTTCGCAGGACCCTGATAATAAAGACACTGCTGCGGAACTTCATACAGACTTCTCCTCTCTCAATCCCTGCGTCTACCGAGGCACCTTTGCGAGCACAGAGCTGGAATCGCTAAGAGCTGAACTCACAGAGCTGGAATCACTCAATAGTGCTCACTTAGGTTGCTTGCGGCTGGGAGCTAGCCCGAGGGACCCAGAGAGGTTGTGCCTCATCAGCACAGCGCTATCCGGGACACCTACGGCAGCAGCTGCCCAGGGGGCCAGACGGACCCCTGGGGCCCCTGACCGTGATATGGGACCACGGGCAACAGGCAAAGAGAAGCAAAGTGTCCTCATGGCAACCTCCACGCCATCCTGCCTGGCCCAGCCAGGGCTGTATTTACTGGCAGAGTCCTGTGGCGAAACACATGCATTTCAACATGGCTGCTTCCCCACAAACTGTTATGACTTCGGTTCTTGTTTATTTTGCTGCTTGTGTATCTTCAGAAAAGCAGTTGGTTGACTCTTTTGTTTTATTTTTAAATTCCAAAAGGTAAAGAAAATGGGGTGGAGGAATAACTGGGTCATATAAACCATTTAGTTTGAAAGCTCCCATGTGAAACCTTTTCTTCACACTTTGCAAAACTGAAATTGTTTGGTTTTGGTTTTTTCTGAGCAAAATTTAAGGCAGTTTTTAGTCAGTCATCCTAAAGGTTTGAGGCAGGAGGGAATATCTTTTGTTTATTTTCTTTGAAATTCTGGAAAGTGGGGAGCTGATTTTAACTACACCAGTTCTTCATATCAGTCCAGAATTGCACCAAGAAAGGGAGCAGTGTTTTAAATTTGTTTTCCTTCAAAACTGAGGGGAAAGGGTTGCTTGGCAAGACTTTCTCAGCTGCAGCTGGAGGATCTGGAGAGGACACACAGACACCTAGTGGAGAAACTGCAGGAGATCCAGAGGACCAAAACTGGGACACGCCATGCACAGACCCATGGTGGTCACCCCAGGCACTCCACACCCTCACTGCCGTGGGGCTGAGAGCCAGCCCAAGGCACACCAAGACATCTGACTGCACAGGGAAAGGCAGTCCCATGCCTGGAGACAGTTCTGTGCCCCCTTTCCCAGGGCTCTTTTATTCCTCTCCTTCCAAACTTTGGACACATCATGAGAACCTGCATGAAATCCCTTAATATAAACCTCCCATCATTAAGAGGCTTATCATGGCCTTTCAGAAGCTTTTGAAGTTCCCCTGTTACTGATTTTTCATATCAGGAGTCCAAATGAGGCTGCTCTTTTACAGATTTGACCAAAATCAGGTTTTTTAAAAGCAATAATTAAGCAAGAAACAAAGTCAATTTCAGCTCAAGACTGCAGATATTTAAGTCCTGCCATAGCATTTGGGAACCCTTTGGACAAATTCAAGACATTTGGAATAAAGGTGAGTGAGGACTCTAAAAAGAAAATACAGTTGTCACAGTATTTCATACTGCCCCTTCTTAGTTTATGAAAGATGAATTCAAAGTAAAACTGAGAAGGAGAAAGAGGATTTTTCACAAAAGACTTCATCAATCAAAACTGAATTGGAAGACCTTCCTCTGCTTTATTCTCTTTTGTCTCAAAGCATTATGAGTCTTTAGTCCTAGCAAAACTTTTCATAACCTTGAACTTATTCTGTAAGAAATCAAAGCCTAGTAAAATATCCCAAACAAATTAAATGCAACCAATTATTTGACATGAAAAATGAATTTCATGAATTTTGCCCCACTGTGATATTATGTTTCATTTTTATTAAGAATGTCATCAGTATTTTGCCTGCTGGAGCATATTTTTTCCTCTTTTTCAATCTTCCTCAATGTCTGCTACTCTTTATTTTACTCTTCTTAGCAGCAGAGGCTGGCGAGGAGGTGGGGTGTGAGGTTTTCCCAATAGATGGGTGCTTTTTGCTGAGTGTTTCTGTATGGGTAAGTGTCATAGGAGGGCTTGCAGTGAGATGAGCACCTGCCCTTCCAATGACCTGCTTTGAATGAGGTCTTCCCATATAAGAAATATTTATAAATACAAATTAGTCTAACTAGTTAGAATGCAGCATAGTCCCTTCTAAACCTATATATTGATCACTTGCAAAAGCCCAAATCCTGCTTCATGTCCATGGGAGCTTCTCCACTGACATTAGCACTAAAAAAGGAAGGACAATTTTTTCCTGGTGTTGGGATCCAGACAGAGATGACCAAGGCACAGAAATGGTCAGTGACTCTTATTTCTCAACAGAAAAAAACCTTCACTTAATCTTTTTCTAAAAGTCATGGACTTTCTTGGCCTTCAGAGGCCTATCTTTCCTTACTTTGTGTTTTACTAATTTAAAGACTCAAGAAGAGAGTAATGCCTTAACACAGAGTGGAAGGTTGTCTTTATGTAACCTTTGACTGAAGAGGAAGAGATATTTGCTTTGCTATCTTAATAGACTGCATCATTTGACACACAGAGACTTGCTTTGTATGCATTGTGACAAATTGCATGGAGTTGTCAATATTCTCTGGGTCTACAAATATCCCTCCTAGGCTTCCATTTCTTGCTTTTTAAAGTTAGGTGTTAAGGGACATGTATTATTTGGTCTCTATTTAAAATTCATTAATTTAATACATGTTTTCATTTCACAGTCATTTACTAGAAAGCAAATAAAAATAAGCATGAACAAGATAAAATTTCAGGTTTTGTATTCTAGCAAATATTTACTGTGAAAACAGTTGAACTGTTTGCATTTCTTTTGAGTCAGACATCACCAGCTTGGATGTGCTATTCCACAATCCAGGCAGCATCTATCCTAAGCAGAAATGACCTTCAGCAGAGTCCCACAGCTGAGCCTCTGGTTTCTACCACCTTCTATATCAGTTAGAATCCTAAACTATGAAATGCAAATTCTTGTACCTGTAGCATGTTTCCTCATATCTCTCTGAGTTATTGTACTGTAGGCAATGTTCATTTGAACACAATAAATCTCCACTGAGTTGGAATTTAATATACTCCACTGCCTCGAAGTACTGTAGGTATAAATATCCTGGAGTCCTTGTGCTGCACCTGCAGAAAGCACAGTGCTGGTGGAACACAGCTACAAAACTAAGAAAGTTTTTAATACAAAAATAATAACCCAAATTAACTGTGGCATGAATATTATAAAACATGAAGGACCAATTTTGCCAGTAACACCTCTTCATTGATTACATGCAATTAACTTGTTTTATATACAAGGTACCTCATCCAGCAGCTGTGGTGATATTTACAAGTGTTAAGACTGGTGGAAAGAAGCATGTTTTGGGCTTTGGCTCAGCAGAGCTTGGATCTGTTCCCAGCCACTCCAGCATCTTGGCAGTCCTACCAGGTCAGTAAGTGCTTTCTCTGTGGTGCCTCAGAGCCAAGTTTACATGACTTTTGTTCTTCCACGGTGATAAGAAGCAGCCACATCTTGAATCAGTGACAGGAGTATCCCAGCTGGCCACCTTTGGTCCCACCAGCCAAAAGATCATGCTCTTAGAACTTGGCAATTAGAGTGGGGTTTGGTTCAAGTTTAATTTAAGGCATGAACTCATACAGAGTTCATGTGGGGCCTGCTCTCACAAGACCTAGAAGTGGATCTACCTCAGCCATTCTGACACCATGCATCTGTGAACTCTACACTGGTAGGATTCAAACTTCTGTATGGTCAGAAAAAATCCAAGACCTGAATTCTCAGAATCTTCTATGTTCTGTGAAAATGGAATCAAGCATCTCAATGGAAAGAGTGAACCATATCAGTAGGATCCACCAAACTGTATTGTTCCTTAATTCCCTTAAATTCAGGAGCAGAATTTCCTTTTCACATTCATGAGGGAACTTGCACAGGCAGCACAGAGTAGACCAGAGACAATCAGCAGGTGATGGCAGCTGTGGGCCAAAGGACACTGCCACCACTGTAGTAGTGCATTGGTTCAGACAAAAAGGAGCAAAGGGTTGAGATAATGAAACTCATTTCACACTGGTCCCTAAACTTACCTTAGGAGGAAGGGAAAATCATGAAGGGAGGAATCATTACATTTCCACTCAGATAAAGGAGATTTTTAAAATGACACTATAACTTCACTGTTGAAATTTCATACATTACAAGTACCACTGGGATTCCCCTGCACTGACATTGAGAGATGCCCCGTTCATTCATAGTCAAAACAGGATGACTCAACTTTGTACAGTCTGAATGTTGGAACTCCCTGTGCAGATGCAACTCATTATCACAAAAGAGCCCTTTTGTCAGTAGATCATATGCCAATTAGGGAAGCAGTTTTACTACCAGGAAAAGAATTATTTTGGCTGCACAATTTCTATTTCACTACCAGAACTTTGCCACTGTAAATAACTAACCTGAGTTTGTAGTGAAGAGTGGTCCTCAGTGAGCCATTCATTAAGAGAGAGACACTTTAGAGACAAATAATCTACAATACTGATTAGTGACCACCAACACAATGAGTCTGTAGAGTCGTCTGTTTTCTATATCCATCCATTACCTACATTAATTATATTATCTCTGATCTTGCAACTGAATACCAGAGGCAGATATTCACTCTGGAACAATTAAGTTTTATTTTCCCCTTTATTTGCCTGACTATAAAGAGGATAAATTCCTTTGTGTCATAAGGAAATAGAGGCTGCACTCAGAATAGGGTGTGCATTTATGCAGCCATGGGTTGAATGGAGGCATGGTTCAGGGAGAAATCTTTCTTGTGAAGGGCTGTTGTGAGTCAGCCTCTGGAATTTCCCGCATCTAGGAAATGTCTTTGGATGAGATAGAGTTTGGTCACACATATGCTTGGCATAATGGAGAGGATTGTTCTGCCTCATCCAGATTTGTGCATAAACCTGCATTTAAACCCATTCCACCTCTCAGTTCACCAGAATTTAAATGTGAGACATAACACTGTCTATTTAAAAAACTGAGAAAAAGGGGGAATAAAAACTCCTTTCAGGACATGAACTTAAATTGCCATGGGGAACTTTCTGCTAAGCAAACAGCTTTTCTAGTAAACTGGAGCTGATGATTCAGCAATTGCTGGGAAGTGGCCTTTCAGCAGGGAAAACTGCATGTGAGAAAGGTCATTTGAGCAGTGTTGCCTATGGGGGGCACTGAAGGTAATGGTCCCATTTTCTGAGGGTTTGTGAAATAGTCCAACAAGCACTGTCAACCTTCCTTAACCCAGTGAATTGTTTCTGATCTAGCAGCTAACCCCAAGCCCTGGGGTAAGAGGGAAACTCTTTCCTGCCCCATCTTTGAGGAAAAAGTCTCTTTCTGATAACCTACCTCCACCTGAAGATAAACTCTTCTCCAGGCATCTTCCCTGAAGAATTCACAATTCCCCATAGCTCATTTTCATCCCAGCTGTTTCCTGCTTTGTCTGCAAATCAGACAAATTGGAGCTGTATAAATCCCATCAAATACCTGTTTTCTATTACATGAGGAGTAGACAGACTTTAGCAAATAAAAAGAAACCTCAGACTCCTTCCTTTCAAACCCCATATATTTGGCAATGTGCCTCATACCTTAAAATGACAGCAGTAGAGTGCATTACAAAGGAGAAAAACTGGAAATCAACTCCCTCCACCCTACTGTTAATCAAGAACAGACCATATTTCCAGGTCTGGCACTGACAGCTCTTTGGACTCCATGATCCCCATTACAGAGGCAGTTTCAGTTCTCCAGTCCTTATGAAAAATCCCTAAACCTACACAGTTCAAGAAAACAGAGTCCTTAATATCCAGGTTTTAAAGATCCACGGGTCTGATCTTTGACAGAAAGGTTCATGGATGTGTCTTGGAAAGAAAATGCAGGAATCTGTGTAAGATTAGATTGAATACTAAAGAGAAGCATGATCCCTGGCAAGGGGACAGAGGGATTGATACCTCATGAACTTGTTCATCAAGTGCATGAACTTTTTCTCCTGTAAGCATATCAGCCAAGTTGCTCATGCTGCTATTCATATGCTTTACAGCCAAAGAAATAAAAAGCCATGAGACCCTGTCTATCCATATTACAACATTGCTTGTATTGCATGATATCTGGGTAATGCTGAGGTCTGGGTCATTGCTATCATGAATTGAAAACAAAGACAGACAAACAAACACACAACCCACACACACAGTTTGTAAGACTGAGTCTGGTTGTCTATTTGAATTCAGAGTAGCTGCCCTGTCTGTTTGTATTCCTTATTCATTGTAGCAGGAAGCATTTCTTTTCAGTGCCTTAATCTGTACGGACCGCAGCTATGGGCTGCTGATCACTGATTGCTTTCCATTCCTTCAGTCACTTAAGAGAGAGACTAATTATCCCACGACTGCTTTGAAAGATGTTCACTCTGCTCCTTTCTTGAAGATTCTTCAGAAAGTGACAGTGACCAATCTCTCATGCAAAGATTTCACTATTCTTACAACATTTTACCCTGAAAATACTTGCTCTCCATTTACCCAGTGCAGACATTTTTACATTCTGAAGTTGTTCATAAATTATCTATGTGTTTTCAAGCCCTCAGGAAGCCAGAGCAGCTGTGCATCTCCAACTGAAGGCCTTATGTACCCTGCAGATCCTCTGTCATGGTCAGTGTAGCAGTGGGTGACAAAACACCACGCATCTCTGAGTTCAGGCTCACCTGTCAATTGTGCTACATGTTTTGGAGTCAGAAGGAAACAGCTTTTCTCTGGTCAGCTAGCATCGGTTGTCATGGCAGAGTGTAAAAGTGAATTCTGTTTGTGATCTTATTTCATCATAGACCTTTATTTTCCAAGAGATTCAGCAAAGGGTGTACAGCTGCTTGGCAGCTTGGCAGGCTGAGGTACTGTTTTCTCAGTGCACCCTGCAGAGCCCTTTGGGGGGTTTCTCTCACAAGCAGCCTGGTTCTCTGTCCTGGGTGAGTGTGAGGAAAAGCTCAGCAAAAGCCTGATTCTGCTTTCTGCACTCACCAAGCACAGTGAACATCAATGCACATCAGTTCAGCAGTGCAATAGCTGCTGCCTCACTGCATACAGATCACAATCCCCAGCAGATGTTCATTATGGTGCCTGGATAGATAAAATACTGGGTAAGGTTCATTTGTGACGGGTTTACTGCGAACTTCATCAGCCCCAAATGCTACAGCTCTAACAAGGGAAATTAAGGTCCTGCTGCAATCTCATACTCCCAGGTCGTGGTTGAAATGGAAGGGTGGATTGCTGTGTTCAGTTGTAATTTCTGTCCCAACTTAAGCGCTGGCAGTTGTCAGCATGATCATAAAAGGATAGGCATCGTTGTAAGAAAAATATGGATGGAAACAGAAAAATAGCAGATATACAAGAGCAACTTGTCAGATGCAAAAATCAAAATGACTGTACAAGGAATTTATGCCTGCTCAAACAAGAAGGTAGTAACAGACTGGAACGTAGCCCAGTATAAAATTAGATTCCATGGGCACCTCACAGACTGTGTGTTAACCTCTACAGCACCACATTTTGTACTGTCTCCATACTACATGCAAGAGTTGCCTTTTTCTGGCTTTCTCTCATGGAGCTTTGACTCAGTGCAGTCACACCTGAGTGACTTTGAACCCAGTCCTATGGTAGGTTTAGTGTCTCCAGGAAGAGTACTGGCTCTCAGTACTGAGGAAAGTACTGAGCTCTTCTTGAAACATCATCACCTTGGAAAAAAGTCCTAGCCAGAGTGAGAAATATCTCTCAGATCCAGTGGGAAAAATGTACTTACCCAAGCTGAGAGAGGCCTGGGCCACAGAGGTGGCTATTCACCACCTGAGCTGCTGGTCTCTAATGCATGGGCTATGCTTGGTGACTTTGTCTTGTTCAAAGACATCACAGTGCACCTTATCCACTTGGAATGGTGCTCAAGTTGTAAGGAGTCCAAATTATATTTCTTAATATCTCATACCAGCAGGTACTTTCAATGGGAAACAGAGTTGGGAAAAGCTCTCAAAAATCTACAGAAGGGTCAGTTTGGCATGGTAGAGGTTAACAGACAGACCGACTCCATATAAACTTATTATCCATGTAAATGTCCAATCTTTCTTTCTGAATCTTACCAAGGACTTGGCCTTAAGAACTTCCTGTGCTATTTGGGTTGTTTCTGCTATTATCAGAATCAATTTGCTCATTACCAAAAGTACATCTAAGTACATTAAGGGCCAGATTCTTGGCTGGTAGGAATTCATCTGATTTCCAGCTAGTGAGACTGCAACATTACACCCCTACAAAATGAATACAAACTGCTACTAAATCAGAATGTTTGCAATTTTCAGACTAATGGAAAACCTTGGCTAGTAGCGATGTAATTTCTTTCACATTATCTACCCATAATTGGTGAACTAGCCTGAGTAAAACCACAACTGATACAATAACTTGGAATTTGGCAGGACTGAAGGATTTGCTCTGTTACTGTTTATAACAGCATCAAAATTCCTTATCCCAAACATTTAATAATATATAAGTCATCTTTTACATCTATTTTTGGGAGAAGGAGAGTTTGCAACTCTCAAAGGTTTAATAAGTCACAACAGGGCAAATAAAATGTTGGGTTTTTTTCCCCGAGATTGTATAGAAGTAAGAGACACAACAAAATTGTGCAGCATGTTTTCTTGTTGGTAACTTCAATTTAAGTTACTTGTTGTGCCAAGCCTGAATGCAAAAATCCCTGGGAGGGCAGTGACTTATCATATCACTTGGGAAAAATATCAATTACCCTACATATTGTTGTGCATACTGCAACACTCCTGAGCCTGGAGACAGAGCATGGCAGTATTTCCAGAACGTACATCTTCTCAAGGATTTTGGAACTGTAAGGCAATTTCTTAGGGAAAGGTTAGTTTAAAATTATTCATGCTAGCAAAAATGAAAGAAGTTCAGAGGACTATTAAATGAAAAAAACTGGAGATTACTAAAATTATGGGTTCTCCCCTTCCTAAATCTCATTTGAAGACAGTACAGGAGTGTTGAATGTCTCTCACAAAGAGCATAGTTCATTGGCACATATCCTTCCTTGAAGCAGGTCAGGGATGTGCTGCCTCTCCCCACAGCCTGATGGAGCTCAGATCAAAGTCTTGATTCACCCATCTTTTTAGCCTGAGAGATGGCTGAACACATTTCCACTGCCTCTCATGAATATCAAGGAGGCTGAAAATTTGTCTCTGATTTATTTGTTCAGATGTCTGAAAATACTTAGTAAATGTCCTTATCAATGAGTGCATGCGTGTGTGCAAGGACTAGGTCAGTGCGTAAAAATGTGGATAGAAAAATGTGTGGCAATTATTCAGCATTAAATAGCACAATTTTCTCACCATGGGGCTTCCTCCACAATGAGTTATTTTTAGAGAATGTGAGTAAAGATGAAAGCTTCCATGGTGAAGCTACCAAAATGCCTTGATATAAATTCAGTGGCTGTCCCTTTGAACAACCCAAACAATTGACACAAGGTGTAAAATTCTAGACAAAGGACCAAAAAAAAGAGAAAACCAGAGATGCTCCCGCCTACAGTGTCACTGGAGGCTGTATGTACATAATGTAGTCAATGTAATAACTAAAAGATTTCATCAAAGCAGATCCTACTACTTGAAAGAAGTTCAAAAGGGATCAAATTAGGTTTTTAACCCTATAAAATGGCCTTATCCCTCAGCCAAATGAAAGCTGAGAAAGGTCTACAAATGTCAGCAGTGCTAAGGAGGCAATTATTTCACACTTGCAGCCTTGAAATCAGTGGGTTTCTTGATGAGTTGCAAATAAAGATGCCATAGCATGTAAATAGATTTCATGTTTTACTTTAAAACCATGCACAGAATTTTCAAAGCTAGTATAGACCTCTAAGCAGAGCTACATGTACAGTAGAAGTCCTCTTGTTTATGATAAAATGGTACCAAGTATTGCTAACTTTTTCTTCCAGATTAAGTATGGGTAATGAAGCTTAACTCCTGCTTATTTAGTCTCTACAGGTTATAGCTACTTCTCACAATGTAGATGAATTTAGGGCTTAGCCACGTAGCAAAAGTCCATCTGGTGGAAAACAGATGAACCCTCTGAATAGTTCCATTACTTTATCATGCCACTTATAAAGACAAATTATCAAAATGCATCAACATCAGTCTTAAACTAAGGGGTATCTGCCAGGGACTTAGTCAACTTTTGCTAGTTGTTAACATTGTCTTTGAGATAAGTAGTTAAGGGAAATAAGTCGGCTTATTCAAACAAATTGTGGGTCACTGTGTGTCTGTGTCCATGTATGTCAGTGTTTATCACACATACATACCCATTAAAATTCTGTCATCAGAAGGTAGCTACTGGTTTGGTTCTTTGCTTAGTTTTTAGAACCTTTGCTAATTTTCACTTTGTTCCTGAGCCTTGATATGTGGTTGCCTCTGGGTTTGGATCAACTTCAGCTCTGTGTAGATCAAAAGAAACATCCCTATGCAACAGGTACTCTGACTGATTGATTGATTGATTGATTGATTGAATCACTGCCGGCCTGCCTCAACAGGTCTCCTCCACTTTGCAATCCAAAATTTTTGGTTTAGGATAGATGAGAAATATGATTTTTCAGGCCTCAGTGTCTTACATTTACATACCAATTGCTGGTAGGATCCAGCAATTAGAAATTAAATGCCACAAATCACATGTCAACACCCACACCACTAAATAACTTAAATACAGACTCCAAACCCTTGCACTGTATCTTTACTGGGAAGAAAGAAAAAATATTTTTTGTCTCCAGGCAAAAAATCCTGTTATGTTTCCCCAAATGCAGGACAATGTTCTGTACCTCATCTCCTAGTCCTGCAGTTAAGAGAAGGAAGGCATATTGATTTGAGTGCAGAAGGTTTGTTTTGGCCAGCAGAGTTGGGGATGAAGGAAGCAAACACCATAGTGCTGGAGGAGGAAAATTGCACCCAGTACTATGTATTTATGGAGGATTTGGACAGTGAGAGTGCAGAGCCTCAGTAGATTCCTGAGGACTAGATTTCCCCAAATCTCTTCATTCCAATATTTAGTGGCCTAAAGAAAGCCCTGGCATGAGGACATCTCTCTGCCCATATTCATGCAGCATAGATTGAGCCCTATCTGATGGGGTAGGAGGAGAGGGCAGGAAAAAGTCCTCCAGAGGTTTCCTTCTCTCCCCCTAAAGAGAACTGATTGCTGGGCTGTGTCCATTGGGGCCTCAAGGGCAATAGCAGAGAGCAGCCCAAATTAGATGAAGGAAAATGAGACACAGTAAAAAGAAATACCTGGTTCTTTAAACACCCCAAACTCAAGGAAATTGCCCCTGTACTACAAGTAGTTATTCCTTTTACCTCACATGTATCTTCATAAGCAAGATGAAGATACTCAGCTTTTCTTTGGCACCAATAACTTGCATTTTTTCTCTTTCTCTGTATATATAATATCCAACTGGTTTATTCACTAGAGATTCCATACATTTTCATCAGTGTGTTGTCTTATTCCTCACAACCTTTTTTACTGGCTCTCTCTTTTTACTTCCCTCTCCTTTTCATATGCAGGGTCTTTCTTTAAAGCCTCAGTATTAAAAAGCTCTATGCTTTCTTTGTACATATGGAGTCAAAGCTCAGATCCCTCTCCTTGTTATTGGTATTTTCTGCACAGCCACAGAGAGGGGGAAGTTTTTATCAGCCTTTGTTATAGAATCCCAGTAGAAAATGCACTCAGTGCGACTGGAGATGGATCTTCTTGCACATGGATGTGCCCACAAACACACATCCCTAGATCTGCAGAGGTGTCATCCCCCACAGCCCATGGGTAGTACATCCAGGATCCCATCGACTGGAATGCCCCTCACACTGCAATATCCATAGGATGCACATCACTGGTAGATAGAATATATACATTAACATACAAAGCATGGAATTGCTGCAGATACTGAGTTGGAAATCCCTTCACGTGTCCAATAGAGCCCATTGCAACAGAGGAGTTCAATTCCCAGCAGTGGCACCACTCTGACACTTTCCTGGCCTCATTCCCAAGAGTTCCCAGACAAGTCTGACTCCCTCATCTAATGCCTAAATTCTCTCCTCATATTTACCAGCTTTTGGTAAGCCTAGCCTTCATCTATACTATCCAGGGCTGTACTTTTGGGCAGTCTGACCAAAGCAAACACTCCCTGAAGCCAAGAGGGGAGGGAGAGGAACTTCCAGGGTGAATCAGTGAGATGTACCCAATGCAGTATGCACAGACTGACTTTACAGCACTTGAACTCCATGAATGCAAATCATCTCAAAAAATCCATGAAGGAAAGAGCATGTAAAACTGCCCTTGCTCTTTCTCCTTCTTTCCTTTCACTTTATCCTGTCAGCACCGCATATATCAAACTAGAGCTCTGGGTTTTAACTAGGCTTTACTGTTTCATTCTGCTTCATGAATTTTTCAGTGTTTACACTTATGCTTAATATAATAAGATTGATAATGCAGCTGCCTGATAGATTCTCATCCAGGCTTCTCAGCTGGAGAGATTCTTATTCTTTCTTCCTAATTTCTGTAATATCCAAAAGTTCATTTTCACCTTTCGCATCTTGATGCTTTTTTTCATCTTTCAGCTATTCATCTCCCAAAATATTGTCTTCAAGGTAACAAAATTTACCCAGTGTATTTATATGACTAGGGTGTGATATGCTGCCTATTCTGCCGCAGCCAGGTCACTTCTTCCCACCCACAGGGAAGTTGGTGGAGCAAGTGAAGGACCTCACCCTGAGGAGCTCTGTGAGCTGCAGTGCCACTGCAGTATGTCAGCTGTGTTATCCCAACAGAGGGGGATGGCCAGAGTCCCACTAGCTTTCATTTGTGAGCACAATAAATTAAAAAAAAGCAAAACCAAAAACAAACAAACAGAAAAAACCCCCAAAACCTGAAAATAAAATTAAGAAGCAACAGAAAAGAGACAGATTAGTAAATACATAAATGATTTACAACCCAGAAGACTGCATGCTTTGCATCTTTCAGCCTTATGTACAAAAGCAATGGTCAATGAAAATGACTGGCAGCAAAATTAAAACAATATATAAAAGGTAGTAAGTCTTTAAGCAGCATATATTGACTTTACTGCCCAGGAAATCAATGAAATGCACAGTTTAGTGGGATTAGAAAGGGGAACAGGATGTTCACATAATCAAAGTGCAGAATAAGCAGCAGAAGGATGTTAGATGCAGTACTTTAGGGCTCAGAGTCCTTTCACACCCCTCACCACCTTACACATCTCCGCCTCCTTCCCTCCCTGCCTCCCTCCCTCCTTCTAAAGAAGCTCTATCTGGTTCTTAATTAAAAAGAAAAAAAAAAAACCCACATACATACACACAAAATATCCAACACACATACAAAATAAATGTCCAATAAAACCAACTTGAATCACAGCTCATTGATGAGATATTTTTAATGACCCAGTTCTTAAACTGGCAAAAGTACATGCAAGCTGGCCCAACCCTCAGTATCTTAGGAATCTCCTGTATGTCAGCACAACTTGTCACTCAGTGAATGATAAGTATATGTTTAAGCGAAATGCTGCCCAAGGCCCCTTAAAGTAAGGAGATTTCAGCTGTCTTTTTTCAAGGAAGCTCATGACTTTTGCATGGTCACTATTCCTGTGAGACATTCCAATTAAAAATAACACAGATGGAGCACTTGGATCTGGGATCCTTTCAAATATTTATGGATCAAACAAAGCCCTTGTTCTTCTTGCCAACAACACACCTGTCACAGCAATACTCTAGGTGTCTGAGAACTGATTTTTTTAACTTCTTAGGGCCCAGAAAATATGAAGGTTTTTTGCCTCTGATTTAGTCATAATCACTTCAAAATGTATGTTGCTCCCTGGTTTAAATGACAGGATTGCGACCAAGATTTTTAAAAAGTTTTAAAAGCTTAACAACACTGAGGTTGTTTTCATAATGTCATTAAAATCTTTAAAATTTTTCAAGGGAAGATGGGTAGAGATATGGATTTTTCATCTGTAAAGAACTAGGAAAATGCCCTGGATAAAGATCAGCAATTGGCTCTGGAAGGCCATTGGTACCTGCACTACATGTCCAGCATTGCACAGTGCTACTGTTTGTCAATGATGAGACAAAAGGTTTGTCAATGATGAGACAAAAAATTCTCCTAAATCCTTTTCTAAGCCAATCCCACAGCCACCAAACTCACCTCTTCCTGGGGCCAAGAACAGCTACTTTTCCTTTGGAGAAGAGAAGGTGGTCCATTAACTGGCTGCAAACAACAAATAGGAAAAAGATAAATGTACCCCCAAGCACCACGTGAGAAAAGATGGAAGGAAATTTAACATATGGAGACACAAAGCTTGCATTTATTTGGTTGCAAAGGAAAGCCTCTGACTCAGATGTGTAACTCATGTTTTCACTCAGTTTTATTTAAGTGTTGTGGGGTTTTATTTTTATCCTTCAAAAACTCTAATGGGCTGCATATGACTAACACAGCAGCAGATGACTTTGCTTCTCAATGTCATGGTCGTTCAGGGACTGATTTAAAGAACTCACTAAAACTGCAGACAAAATGTTTGGTGATCCTCAGATAAGTATTGGTGTATACATAAACATTCCATAACACTTAAAGTAAAAAACAAACAAACCCTGATTAAAATAAGCAGGAGCTTTAATTCAAATTTTTATCTCTGTATTTATTCTTGTCACAGTAAACTTGTAAAAGCAGCTTAAGCTGTGCTTTTGTAGATTATATCTGATTGCTGATATTTTCTAATAAGTTGGAGGATAATTGGAGCTGTCACCTATTATTACTAATCACACCCTTGGGTAAATGTTTTGACAATAGAAATGTAGGGCCAATTAAAAAACATAAAAATTGCAAGCCTGACACTTTCTTGTCACTGCTGTTAATGATGGCATCACTGTTAATCTAGTCATTTGGGTCTCCAAATATTTACAGTGTTTGCTTAAGACTGCAACAAGAAAGCTTGCTCTCCTACAGGAGTAAGAAAAGTTGAAAAAAAAAGAAAAAGAAAATTTTAAAGCTGTCCTGATCTGTCATTGTTGTTAATGGATAATGATTTGTCACTGGAACATTTTTTTTAATGTTTCCCATCCTGGTATGATGCATGTCAAGTATTAGGTTCTTGTGGGGGAAAAAGTAAATTTTTCATAAAATTCTGAATTTTTCATACACCCCGACTTCATCTCGTCTTTATTTTAACAATTTAGTCTTATTTTTAAAGAAGTGTCATGCAATACAAAAAAGTGCATGCCAATACAAAAGGCAAAAAAAGGCTTTGGGTCTGTGTAAGCACCACTCAGCAATAACAAAAACATCTCTATATTATCAATGCTGTGTTCTGCACAAATCCAAAACACATCCCTATGCCAGCCACTGGGAAGAAAATTGACTCTGCTCCAGCCAAACCCAGCACAGCACCTTACTTAACTCACAGGATATGTGCTCAGGGATTCTCAGATCCTGTCACCAGCACCACCACGTCTGACAGTGTGGCACAACCTGGATTTCTCAGAAAGAACAAGCTCAGATTTCCGATCCACAGCCCAATCCAGCATCAGTTTCTGCAAGACACTGGGCCATGTGCTACAGGAGGGGGTGGCTGTGCCATGCTCTGCTCCTCCCTGGCTGGGGCACAGTGGCAGCCCTGCAGCACACAGGCCATAGCTGAGTACACCTCAGGGAAACTTTCCTGATCCACAGGGAACAGGTTATGCCCCACTCACACTCTGCCTAGTCCTCGTATTTCCAGTTACACATTGTTCCCATGTAGGTCACGTCTGAATCACACAGTTCTCAAGCTCACAAAACAAAAACAAGCCTAACCTTGTTGTGTGCAGCACAGGAGCACTGTTGTCATCTCCAGTGCAAGACCTGGCCCAGCTCATGCTGGACCATGCCAATCCATAAACACTTTCCTTCAGCTGGTAGCTCCCAGGTGTCAGCTCAACATCAGCTTTCATAGGCAGAGGCGATGCTATGACCTCCTCACCTGTCACTTTCCCCACCCAGCCCTCCGCTGAATACTCTGTAGTAATTTCCCCATTTTCAACATTCAAGTAATGAACATGTACAAAATTCAGACTAGTTAAATCTAACATTTTCATTGTAAATGTCTTCTTGCCCTGGTGCCTCTGTTCCCTAAAAGCAGAGAGGTTTGCAACCTGATTTCTGTAGGTCTTGCCCTCCCTCATCCCTTCCTTTTCCAACACTAAAGAAGACCACAGCACTTTCTATTGCAGGAAGCTGTAGTTAAAAGCAACGGTTGCCTTCTCAGTGTGTGCTTCTGCTAGAAAGACTTAAATGCTCTCTGGGGCCAGTTTTTTGCACTGGTGCATATGTATTACTTGTAGTACGAGCAGACCTGGCCAAGCATAGCCTTCCCTGCTGTTAGCTTTCTGTTTGCATTATGACTTCATTTACTGCTGAAATTAAACCTCTCTGTGTGTGTATGCATATGAGTTGTGATTTCCCTGGGAATATTAGCAGGGGCTGAAATTCAAGTGTAACTGTGGAAAGCATTAACTTCCTCAAAACTCCTTTTTCCTTTTCCTTCTCATCCCCTTATCAAGTTCAAAGAGTAATCACAAGCAGCATCTCTTCCTTCCCCCATACAGTGCAAGTCCCAATTCACAGCAGGCCTGCTCCAAAGTCAGTTGAAAAACACCCAAAGATGTGCACATCCTCTCATTTGGGACTGCCTGTGTGAGATGGAAACTGAGATTAATACATGCTGCTGCTGCTATCACGCTCATGGCTGCAGCCAATTTTGTGGGGGGACGCATGAGGCAAGTACAGAAGAATCAGAGATGATCCACCCACAACTCTTCCAATCTGCAAGAGAAAAAAATTAATAGGCAAGTGTAATGGAGAGGGTACATGGACCTGATGTATCACAAAGACACAGTTATGAATCCTGAAAAGCAGCAGAAAGAAAATGCAAAGCATCAGCTGAATAATAACAGAGAATGCTGAAGATCTAAGCCAATATTTTTAAGCCAAAATTTACGGATGTGGATGCTGGTCCTCACCTTCACACTGTCAGCTTTGCATTAGAGTTACTGAACCTTACTGCCATCAGATCCTTGCTTGCTGGAGTAACTGGGCTTCACATCAGTCCTTCACTTTCTAACACTGTCCTCTATTTTGATGGCAAAAACGAAATTATTATAGAATCCTAGAATGATTTGGGCTGGAAGGGTCCTTTTAAGGTCATCTAGTCCAATCCCCAACAACGAGCAGGGACAACTTCAGCCAGATCAGGTTGCTCATTACTGTATGTGTGGACACTTGGACAACCAGCCTGTCAGTCCTCCTCACCATCTCCAGGAGATGTTTTGGACAGCTCTTAAGCTAACAGTGGAAATGGATTTGGCTGATACACAGCATGCTAAAAATTACAAAGCCTCTACTGCGAAAGACCCTGCTGAAAGTAATGTTAGAGTGAAGATCAGCTTGCCCTTCTCTCTCCAGGAAATGCAAGTCCTTGCGATACCCAGGAACTCATTTTGGTGCAGGTTCCCTCATTCCAAATATTGCGAAGAAAACAGGGCAGCCTGACCCAGGGGCTCTGAAGCTCCATTTGGATTTGAGAAGCTAAAAGCTCAATCACTTCTGCTCTGCAGTCTCTTCAAGTGGAAATGAAATTACTTCCCTTCCCCCTCTCTATTTAAGGGAATTAATGATGTTTTCTGTCCTGCCTATCTAAAGAGAGCAAATAATTGGAAAAGAATTGATCTTTTGAAGCAACAACGTCAGCACAGCCTTCTTTTCCCCCACCCCTTCTACCTAATTCCTACTTTGGCAGAAGAAAGGTTTATGAAGGAAATTAGTTTCACCATTTGCATACACCAATATATTTAGCTGGTGGCTGTGCAGGTCCAATTAACTCAACTAACAATATGGGTGAAATTAGGTTATTGGATTATACTTGTAGCCAATTAGAGTTGCCACAGTTGAATTACTCCCTTTCTTAACCTTATTTAAAGTTAAGAAAACATGTTGATGGTGAGACTAGACAGTTTTGCTCCCTCTGGCTCCAAGAACAAAATATTTCCATTTCCCCACAAAACACCTTAGAATCCAAGACAGTGTGCATATGGGCATGGATGTGTTTTATGATCAGGCACAGCTAAACTTGTGCATTTGGTCAGATCAGAACTGATGTATGAAGGTAAACTGAACCTATTGGTTGTGCTTCTCTGGGCTTCTTCCATGGAAAGCAAAACTGGAAGGTGCACCTACTGTACCCCATTCCCAAATGGGCTCTCCCGGCACAGAACCTGAGGCAGGGCTAGTGTGTATTTCAGCTCCTTAATGTCAAACATTCAGTGGATCCCCTACTGATGCAATGTAAACATGACTTCGTGTTTTCTTAACAAAGTACACTTCTTTTCACCTCCTGTAAATGGTAAAGGCCATTTGCGTTCACAAATCCATTTATCCCTCGAAGGGAGCTTTTCCTGATAAAACTAAAGTCCATCCCATTTTCAAGTGCTTGCAAAGGAGAACTAAAAGACAAACTTTCTGTTTCAGGTCTTCATATCTGTTCCATATTTCTGACAAGGATTTTGTATTGCTCCACAAAATCTCTTCAACATCAAAGCGTATTTCATGGGTTCTGCTTAGAAAAGGCCACAGAACATGAGCTCCACAAAAGAAAGCTCTCTCCCGAGAGAAGCTGAAAGCTTTTGGTCCTGTGCAGTGGTGGTGGTGATTTCATGAAATAAATTGGCCATTTGAAAAGGGAAAACAAACTTTTTGATCAGAGGAAGTGGTTCATGGATGAAAAAACAAACTGTACATTGTATTGTAACATGGAATTTTGAGGAATCTATGAACTATTTTAAAGTGCATTAAATTTGCTTCAAAAGGGAAAACTCCTGTGTGTCTTAAAATGGACCAAACATCTATTTTTGTTAAAAGCATAACCAAGCCTTTCAGTGCCTTTCAGAATGAGTAAATTAGCTGAAACTGTCACAAATGGAGGAAAACTATCAATGCTTTTAAAGTGCATGCCACTCTTGTTCAGCAAATGCTAGCACTTTATTTTCCAAAAAAAAAAACCCTATTTTCACTCAGGTCGGTTGGAGGCTGTGTATAAAGTTGAGCAGGAGAAAGGTGCCTGTTGGCCATCCCCAGGAGCTGCCCATGAAGATGATTCCTCAGTTGTGCCTGTCCTGACTGAGCATGAAATTATCCAGAACTGAGGCTGCAGAAGGAACTCCCACCATTCCCGTGCTTCCCTTGGACAAGCCTTTCCTCATTTGTCTGCCAGCAGAAAGGACAGAATTTAGGCTGGGCTGCTGCACAGCCAGAGCTCAGCAAGGTGCTCGATACCCTGGATCAGCCCGGCGGTGCCAGCCCCTGCCACGGTCCGTCCTTGCCAGCAGGACACTGGGGCTGTTTGTCCATGAATCAGCCCATTCAGGCTCAATCCTGTTGGAGCCAGCGATGGACAGGGCCACCAGCAAGGCCACGTTCTCCTCCACTCCTCCACACAAGGCCATTGTCCTCCACAGATGCTAATGGACTGGGAAGTTTCCTGAGACACAAGGCCTCTCATTGTCCCTGGGAAGTGCTTTCGCTTGTCCTTCTCTTTCAGCTGGACGCAGCGACACAGCAGTTACTTCCCAGGCATAATGCTGCCCTTTGTGCCCCTTTGCTGGAATGCTCTAATGGGGACAGGCCCAGAGCATGAAATGAAGGGATTGTGTTAGTTGAATTGCCAAGCATTCTGGAGAAGGCCAGGGGCTCCAAGAAGGTGCCAGTCCTTTCAGAGCTTCACTGGTTACCTCCTCTCATCTTCCTTCCCCTCCAAAGCCTTACCCTCTTCTTCCAACCTCCAGTTACAATACAAAGTTTTAATCCTGTACCTAATGCACCTCCTGCATGCCTCTGAGCTTCCATGGATGTGAACTTTGTATGTCCAAACTACAGACAAACTGATTTCTATGCAAACTGGGTAGTCTATTAAATTTTTCCCACTCAGTGGGAGCTTCTGCATTGATGAGAGGACCAAAGGCTCTCTCCTCCTGGTGTTTGAAGTTCTCACTGTTCCTGGGGCTGCCAGAACCACTACCCTGTCTATTAAACTGTTATGTCCTCCCAGCAAGGAGGAGATCCACAATACACAATGGATCTAGACAAATCCTACTGTAATATAAGAGCATGCTCTGTATAT
The DNA here is from genome assembly GCF_031753505.1 of Anomalospiza imberbis. Taxonomy (NCBI): domain Eukaryota; kingdom Metazoa; phylum Chordata; class Aves; order Passeriformes; family Viduidae; genus Anomalospiza; species Anomalospiza imberbis. Next base: position 25,285,851 of record NC_089688.1, read on the forward strand.
AAATAATGAGTGAGGGTGCTGTTCCTGGGAGCAATTCTGCTCTGTTGATAAGTGAAATGGCTCCAGTGTGATTCAGGGCAAGGAAGAGCACCATCCATCTGAAGTACTGACACACAGCACATTAACTGGCTAATTGCTTGATTCGTTCCCCTGTTCCCCTAGATGTTATCTAAAGAGAACAGCAAGGACACTAGATAACCCCTTTATTAACTGTTGGTAATAAACTACAGTTTATTAATCACTCACAGTAATGGATCCTGCAAGAGAATAAGGACAGTGGAAAAAAATCTGTTTTTTTCCTAAAACCTGACTTGATTCAGCACAGCTTCATGGGCGCAAGGTACGGCCATGTGTCCAAATTCAGGTACAGTTTATGAAGATGTTCTGCTTTTGCAAAACCCAGCAGTAAACAACGCTTTTACTTTCAGTGTTGAGCTGATCACTATTTTGGGGGGGAAGAAAAGGAGAAAATGAAGGCAAAAAGAATTTCATTCACTGTTTTCCTGCCATACTCAGCCTGACTCCTTAAAAGGAAGCCTGAAAGAGGTAGCATGGTCTTCCAGCTCACCTTGGGGACTACAAGAAGCCTGGGGTGCTCTCACCTGCTATTATGCTGTCCAAAAAATTAATGTTTTAAGCTTCTTGAAAGCACAGAGACAGATTTTATTTTTAACTTCTGCCCAACAGGAAATGTAATATGAAAACAAGAGAGTTGGAAAGGACTGTAAAAGGGAAGAGTGGCAGGTACATTTGAAGTCTTCCATGACTGCCCTTGCCCAACATGTGGCACAGGCTCCTGTGTGCTGCCTCCAAGCTCAAGTGAATGGCACATATATTATTTTATAGATGATCTCAGAAGTGAAACACATCACACTTGAACTGTATCACAATTTTTCATTAGTGTTAGAAAGGCTTGGTAAAAGTCAGATGGGAGAGTGACTGAAAGTGGGCACACAGAAAATAGACATCTGGGTCTGCTTTTCTAAGCCTCATCTGCTGTGAGTTAAGTCCCAGTTTTAGTTCTGCACAGCATTAAGCTACTGAAGTATTGAATGGGTCTGTGAAGGAATAATAGGAAGTTAGGGGTAGTGAGAGTTTAATATCCCCCTGCAAGGTTAAATGGGACTATTTATTTCTTACCGTGATTTATAGTGTTCCCTTATGTTGGCACTCACACATCATAGGCAAAAAAAAAAAAAAAAAAGGAAGAAAAAAAAGAGAGAGATTAATAGAAAGAGAAGACTAAACTAGAAAACATTTCAGTGGACTTTCAAATGCCCCCTTTATATGAAGTTGCACTATCCAAGGCGTGACTTACTGAACAGAAAAAGTTGTTAACCTTATATACACTTTTTTTTTAAATCTGCACTCTTCAAGTGTGTCATCCAAGCTGTTTTTTCTGCAATAATAGCAAGGATGATGAACAGCTGGAGTCTCATATCTCTAGTTCCTTGGACCCTGCATGATGACCCTGCATTTACCAGCATCTTGCTGCTTTTCCCAGAATCTGAACTGAATTTCTGTATAAGAAACAGAGTGCACCAATGGGCATGTCAGGACTCTCTTGTCCACTGCCACCTAACCAGTTGTTACAGGTAAACATTTGTGTTCTGAGGTGAGCCTGGTCTTGAGTGATGTAGCACCACTCACAGCTGTGAAGCTGTCATGTTTTCTGTCTCGGGGACACCTAGATGACATTCATACGCAAAATACATGTCTCTTAATCTTTGTGTGGGAAAATTACATATGGACAGCTGTATTCATAACATAGTCAATATCTTTGTAAATTGAAGCAAAATTGAAGTTGTGGTGTCATGCCTATTAAAGGAGATCAGGCCTGAGCTTTCCTCTTCCTTCAATATGTATTTATTTATAGAGTACATGTCCCTCCCCAGGGTTTCAAAATGATTTACCATTAAATTAGTATCATTATCCACAGGAGTTAAGTGCTATGAAACTGTGATTATTTACATTGAAATCTGATGCTCTACAAGGTAAAATGACACGCCTGAGGTTCTTGTGAGCCAATTTCATCAACAGAGATGAGTAGCTGCCGTCCTAAACCACCTTCTTTGTCAAAATGAACATGAACTAATTTATGTGGTTTTTGAAGCATTCAGCCCACTTCAGCATCAGATCTTTCTTTTTGTTGTTGTTGAATTGTTCAGAATGATAGGAATTTGCAAACCATAATGTAGTAGAAAATAGAAGGGAAGGCAGTACTTTTTATGCCCACTATAATTTGAATAGGAATGTCACTCTATCCAGTACCAGGTGGCTTTTATTTAAATTGCTGAGCATGTGACTGTTTGGTGGGCAGATGGGCAATCCATGTGTTTGTATCTGAGGGTAGGCAGTGTATGTCTGTCTGCTCTTTGAATAAATCCTTCTCCAGAAAAGGAGGTGACAACTGAAAGGAAATCATAACTTTCTAAAAAGAGCCACAGGGCAACTTTAACTCCCACAGGACTCAAAGAGATCAGAGGAACCAGGGAAGTGAATTGAGGTTTCTGGCACTTCCCACAGCAGATTGCCGTTTTGAGGTTTCTTATTTCCACACAGGTGTTCAAGAGCCAGGTTGTTATTTACACAGCACTGCCACTGACATAGCAAACCCTGCCAGACCCAGTCACACAGAAACACAACGTGCAATTTGTCAGCCTCCTACCAGCTCTCGTTCCCAGATGCCAGCACCGTGGCATTGCACACGCAGCACCCTCATCCCCCTGCCCTGAAGAAAGGACTGGAAATGTTTAAAGGCTTTTAAGTGTGAGCAGCTAAAGAGAAAACTGGATAAAATTCAGGGCATGGTTAGCTGCAGCCATGGTAAGCATCCTTGTAATATGGACATACCTGAGCTTTAAATTACCAGCCATCTGTAACAGTGACAGTCCAGAGCTCAGCAGCAGCTTACTGTAAAATCTGAGCAGTATCTCTGTAGATGCTTCTGGCACCTGGAAAACTACGTTGGTATGTCCAGAGTGCAGAAAGAGATCAAGTCTGAAAGAAGAAAATATGAATTTGAAAGAGGAATATACAACATGTTGAAGTGCAGGTAATAACATTTCAAACAGGCTGAAGTTTAGGTGATGCTTATTTCAGAAAGGATTGTTTGGGAACTGATTAGAACTAAGATGTAGAGAACAGACTGCAGAAAAAAATCGTATAGCGGGAGAGGGGTAGATGAAGTCACTCAGGACAACCTCCACAAGAAGCCAGAGATCACATCTAGTCAGTCCTTTTTTTTTTTTTTTTTCCATTATTATAATTACTTAAAATTACAATATCAAAAGCTGAGTGGAAAAGGGGCATCAGAATCTGACCCAACTAATCATACCCAAATTAGGGAAATAGTGTCCAATCCATGAAGGAGCTTGAAACCATTGAAGCAGCTTTGGGAAAGGGAGCACACATTCACATGCATCTCATAGGTAAGCTCACATACTTTGGAGTTTACAATGTCAGGCCATGGAAAGTAAATGCCCCGAAGTTTGCTGTTGATAAATGATTGTGCTTTTGAAATGGTAATACAAATGCACTGAGTCGTGAAATGCAGCTAATATAATTAATCTTGCAATATTGTAAATCTGTTGGAGACAGATAACATGAGAATTTTGCTCTACTGTTTCACACTACAGCAAAAACCAATAAAGTTCAGAAAGAAGCCTGGAGCCTAAATATTTCCAGGTGACTTTGGTGACTTAAAAACAATCTGTTTACATAACCTTTCAGAAAAAAACAAACATTGTGTGTAACATCAGTTTGCTCCACCCTAGGACCGCTCCAAAAACTACCTGAAGAATAAAGATATTCTATATTATTTTAATTTTTACAGATAACTTAAGCAAGTGAATGAACATCCAAGGGCTTGGGAAATTTGGAATTAGGTTGGTTGGCAGGTTGTGTTTGAAAGAGGAATATACAATTGTCATTTATAACAGCAGCTATTCTTCCGTTATGGATCTCAAAATTAAAAATACCCTTTATACAAAGTGGATTTAGGGATATCTCAGTCTATTTCAGTCAGTAAGTTCCCTTATTGTCTGCATTGCAAATAACTTTCTACAACTCCTCTTGCTAACAGATAAGAGGAACATCCAGCTATCAACACAAAGTTTGGACAACATCCACATTTACAACCTTTGATAAAACTTCCTCAGATCAGAGGCAAGCATGTATGAAAGAAACTTAACACTGGCATCACAAAGGAAAAATGCTGGAGAAGCCTGAATAGCAGTCTGTGACTTTTTGCCTTTTATATTATGTCTAAATTTTGTTTCTAAGATGTCAGGAACTGTTGCAGCCTCGGATGAAATAGAGATTGTGTGCTTTCTTGAATCCCATCATAATGGATTGATTGACCTGAGTTGTCCTCCTCAGTTGCATGGATGAGCACTGACTTCTGCAAGTTTCCATGTCTGGTTAAAATAAAGCAGACCTTTTGTTCTTCAAAGAGGAGGTCTTGAGTATCCAGGTTGGGTAACATCTTCAAATAGTGAAACAAACCTTAAGTAGCAAAATCTCCCATCCTATTTCTTCCTGTTTGGTCTCATAAGGTCTGAGCTCAAGTAATACTTGTACTTATTGCTACAAGTAACACAGATCTGGACTGGGTGATTTCTAAAACCTAGCGACACACATTCTTTGAGAAACAGGTGCCTTAGGCCTATTACTACTGCCAAACAGTCTTCTCTAGTTTAACCCACCATATGTCTTCTCAGCATAAAGATGTGCCTGAAGCAGCATGAAAGTGGCTGGACATTGCCCTCCCTACCCTGACTATATGCACAGAAAAAAGGACTGTGAGCAGAAGCAAGAAACTGGGAACAGGACTTCAGTCTGGATCCATGCCACTTCAGGTTTTGGTGCTTGTTTTCACTTTCTTTTTGTCTGGTAAAATTGGAGCAGCCTCATTTTGGGATGGACAATAGAACTCAGTAATGCCAAAATAAGCTTTGTTGCCAATTCCAACCTGTTATCTTCATGCTGGCAGGAATGAATATATACTTTTCTTAGCACCATGGCTGATGATCAGCAGGAGAGAGAGGGCAGGTGACTCATTTGGAAAATTCACCATTCTCTCATTCTGCAACAGTGGCAGTGTTTAGTGTCTTCATGTCTCTCTCTTGGTATTTTTTGTTTTTTTTTTTTTTTTGGGGGGGGGGGTTGTTTTTTTGTTTGTTTGTTTTCTTTGGGTTTTTGTTTGTTGTTTGTTGTTTGTTTTTTGTTTTGTTGTTTGTGTTTGGTTTTGGTTTTGTTTTTGTTTTTTAACAGTGTTCTTTAATCGAATAAATTTCTGAGTATTTTTGGAGACTATGAATGGATATAAGGATGGACATGCCTGAATCTATGGAGGCAAAAAAGAGTGTCCGTGATTCATTTGTAAGCAGCATCTCCCACGCATTTAAATGCCTACAAATTTCAGGAAGAAAAAGATCTACTACCTTAGGGAAAAAAAGTACTGCTTTAGCTTTTCATTAGCAATACGTCTCCAGGCATTCAATGAGAAATTCAAAGCTAATCATAACTATAATTATCATCTCTCAGCATTGACTGGCATCTTCACTCTGAAGGATGGCATCACTTCTCCCAGAACTGAGAACACCCATGAGACATTACCACAGTAGGCAAATAATTAGCCTGGGAGACTCTCAAAGCTCCAAAGAAAGGCAGTAGTGATGATCTTCTGCCTCTGTGGACCTGCCTTGGTTCCCCTCTCTGGTTGGCTGGTGGTCAAGCCTAGCTCTGCAACTGGCTTCTCTGGGATTTCTTTGGTTTTCAGTTGCACTTCTCCCTGGAAGCAAAGCAGCAAAGTTAAGAATCTTGTATCCCTGGAAGCATTCAGACCTAGCTGTGTTTCATCTCCACTTTCTGACCACCTTTACAAGGACCTGGAATCCAATCTCCAAGTTCATTATCTCTGCAACTGGACTGTAGCAGCCACTGCCTCTCCCCATCACTTCATCCTGCTCTCTCATCTACACAACTGCTCACCAATTTAGTTTCTCTCCCAAAAGTCTCTTACAGGTGATAGTCCAGAAGCAGTTCTGTGTCTAAAAGTTTTCTGGATCCCCAGAGATCTCCATGACCTCCTCTCTAGGTACCACTGCATTTCCAAGCTGCCTTCCTTTCAGGTGCTGAACTTCCCTTGTAAAGCAGGACGTGCTAGCAGAGCAGAGTATTTGATCCCCATCACCCTTGAAGTAGCAGAAAACACTTGAAAAAAGGCTTTGTAGCTAAACCTGATTGGAATTCATACAAAAAGAAAAAGTGTGAAGTCTCTTTCTACTGTTATCACCAATGCCATCTCTTGTTCTGGCCACATCCTTGGTTTTCTTGAGCATGAACAGCCACCAGCAGAAATTTTATCAGTGTTATTAAAACCACCAAAACCAGAAGTGTCTCAGCATGTTTTGTTGATCATGCTTGTATCACAAACAAAGCACAATTTCTGTTGTCATTTTTGTCCCCTTGCAATCTCATGTCTTCATGGAAGAAAATCAAGCCTGAACAGTGAAAGCTCCAGAGCAAACAGTTTGTCGAGCAGTTTCCTTTGGATGTAATCCACTGATACTTACAAAAGCAGTATTTATTAGAATTGTTTAGAGAAATAAACCCCAAAACCCTCATTCAAGCCCCAGTTCTGCTTGTTCTTATTCATTCAGAACTTCACCATTCTCTATAACCAGTCCCACAACGATAAATTATGCTCTATTTCCTGTGGTGCTCAGTAACACAGGAGTGTCACGGGACACAGGAATTTGTGAGCAATTCAGAGCAGTTTGGGGGTACAATTCACCACCAGCCAAACTTGGGAAAGGCTAAGGTAAAGTGAGGCTGGTTTGTGTCAGCCCCTCCCTCTCAAAACCTCTGTGTTCTCTGGGGTCAGTTCTCACCATGGTGCCTGTGCCACACTGTGAATATTGTGTCATGATTACTGTCAGAAAGATCCAATCTGCACAAACCTTCAACTGACAACTGCTGGAAGAGTATGAGAAGCTCTTTGTTCCCATCTTGCCTGCATGGCTCTGAAATGGGGCCAGAGCTTCTCACCTGATTCTGAAGCATTTTGAGTCCCACTCAGGTAACAGCTGAGACAGAGCTCACCCCAGAAACAGCTGAATACCCAGCAGGTAACCTTTGCTTTTCATCTCAGTAGTCTCCACAGAAGAGCTTGGAGTTTCAGTGCTTTCTTTGGTGCATAGATTTTGGATAGTGGCGGTTGAGATCAGCAAACATTTGCTCTTTAACTTCCTTTCTCTAAATACAATTTTGTACATGGTGTAAAGGTGTTTCCTCAGATACAGAAACTGAGGAACTGAAATCTCTAGAAGAGAGATTATACCTGCCATCTTTTTGGATTCAGCTTGCACTTGTGACTTAAAAATTAATCCAGATAAAACAAGGAAAGCTGACAATTCATGTGTGAAGCTCTGGTTTTAGGTCACTCCTTTTCTTTTGTGATAAGAAACCAACCTGCAGGGCCTCAGTGTGAGCTGCAATTTAGCAGTAGGACAGCAAAATAGTTTTGTATAAAAAGGCTTGTCCATTTTGCTAAGAATTGTTGGAACATTTTCTTTTTCTGTTATGAATGCTGACAGGGAATTTCTTTTAACTTGTCACTCAGTCAAAAACTGTAGCTGCAAGATGTGGGTATTTATCTTCATTGGAAAGCTGAGAATATTGAGGGAAAGAGTTTCCCCAAAAGCATCCCCAGAAGCAGATTCTACAGATGAATTTTCAGTTCATGACAGCAGTAATTGTTTCACTGGAAGTTTATTGGAGAGGAAAAAAAAAAAAAAAACATAGGCCTCATTATAAATCTGGTTTGCACTGAGAGCAATCATGTTAAAAGTAGAAGCTGCAATTTAACATATTCAGAAGCTGGGACTTTATTCCATGCCCAGAAAAGGAAATGTGCTGCTAATGAAAGAATATAAAAAAAGCTTAAAAGGGGTACAAAGGGACACTTTTTACATATGTACCTCATTTCTGTTGAACTTCCCTGTAAAGAGAAGCCACAGTACTACCCTTCATTTAGTGCTCCAGCCTGCGAGTGCTTCAGAGTAGCTCATTCTCTTGGCACTCTAATGACAGAGGAAAAGTGAGCATTAAGGAGCCAGCCTGGTAGAAGGCAGCAATTTCCCCTTCTTGGTAAAGCTGCTTGTTGGAGGATGCCCAAGAAGCAATGTGTGGAGGATACCTGACAACTATTTCAATCTAAACCAAATCCTTTGTTTATCTGGAACACCTGAGGAAAATTGATGCATTACTAATGGGGCCATTTAGACTGTGGGGTGTGATTCTGGAGTGAGGAACACCAAGCTTGCCTTTCCCTGGGGGAATCTGGAGCACTTCAGGGCCAGTGAGAGGGGCTATGGCCTAGAGTCCATCAGTTCTGTAGCTTCAACACAGAAGTAGGAAGACAAGATGCAGTATTGGCTGCTTTGCCAGAAATTCCCAAATATGCCCTGACAGTCCAGGACTGCCCTCCCAAATACTCTGATATCCTCTCCCCAAGATATGTGGAAAGGCTGGGAAGTTACACATGCCTACAGGATATCCAGACCTACTAGGGGTTAGGCAAAATACCCAAGGGCATCCCAAATGGCACTGGAAAATATGCCTACCTGATAGAAAATGCTACAATTTAAATAGGAACAATCAACACTTTAAATTGCAACAATCCATACCCTCACCCAACAGAGATGGTATAGTAAGAGATGCACACATTTCTAAAATAATTGTTAGGTTTATTATGTATAAGCTAAGAAGCAGGCAAGATCTGAGGAGTTGATAAGATTTCTAAGTCTGCATTCAAAACTGTATGTTTAGACCCTGGTTTGCACCTAGGTAATGCATGTCTCAATCTCCACAAAACTAAACACATCCCTGGTCACCAAGCTGCAGAAAAGAATGCATCCTGATCCGATCACTTCATGTATGCCATAGGATATGTCACGGCTGGATGTTGTGATCCTCTAAAAGGAGATGTTATCCATGCTCATGGTGAGAATCAGTGCCAGCCTCCAAAATATTATGACCTATAAAATCATGATATAGTATGAAAAATACCTAGAAAGGAAAGCAGATAACAACTCCAGGAAAGTGATGAATAGACAGTAGGTGAAAGACAGAGAATCTAAGGTCAGGGCTCATATAAAAACAATGGTAGGGTGGGAAATGGACTTTGACATTCAGTTTAGAAATGGACCAAGAATTGAATTTTAAATCAATGAACAATTCTGAAAGCCATAGAATCATTTCATTTAAGTCATAATTAAACTGTTCATCATGAGCCAATAAATATTGAATTTCAGTGTTGATAATTTAAAGGAAAATAGGAAAATGAATAAGTCCTGTACCAAAATTTTGAAATATTTCATGTAAAAGTGTTGGAAAGAAACTATTGATTTAAATGGGTTTCAGGATTCTTGGGGTTTTTATCTAATCATAAACAGCTGTGGGAAAGCAACATAAATTTGTCCTTTGTGTCTGTGCCATGAAATCTGCATTCTCTGGTTTGTTCTGAAATTCTAAGAGTGGAAAATTAATTTCATTTTATAAGACCACCTTAGAAAATAAAGACTGCTGACTTGTAAAGGCCAAAATTATATTTTAAGATATATACATAAACAGCTTCAGCTGCTTGCTTTGCTGTGTTTGCTGGCAAAGCTTTTATTGCTATAGATTCTTTTTCTAAAAAAAAAACTTCCAATTGAAGATTACTTAGATTCAAACTATGTCAGAAGATGAGGTATTTCAGCTGGTAGAGAACACAAGGCAGAAAATGATTATAATTTTTAACAGAAGGAAGAATAGAAAAGCAAGGCTTTCAAGTTAAGAGAAAATTCTTCCTGCTGCAAGCAATCTTTTTAGAAATAATTGCCTATGATTAGTGTTTTAAAATCTGAAAAAAAACTTTCTTGCTGTTGAGCAGAGAGAATGCTGAGTTGAAACAGAAATGTGTAAAGGGAAGAAGAGGGATTGAATAATTTTATTTCTATACTTGCACCTGGACACATTGAAGCTCTGTGTGGCTTTTGCAGAGTGCTGCCAGCTGGAGAGCTTCTCCTGCTGGGAAGGCATCTATGGCACCAGCAGAACACTCGACAGAGCTTGGAGCTGCTGGCCTGATTTTTGTCAGGGAAGCTGTGGGTGACCATGTGAATCTCGTCTTCATCTGCCTCAGTCAGGCAGAAGTGCTAATTGCAGTGTCAGGATCCAGGAAAGCCAGTTGCATGCTAATCCCTGCCTCATTTGTGGGATGTGTGTCCAGTGGGCACTGGGCCCCTGACAGAAGGACAAGGTTGTGTCCCAGCCCAGTAACCTGCCTTGGATGTTGGCCAGCAGCAGACATTTAGGAATTCGTGCATCAAACCAGTTAAAAGGTTTAATTTCCTGAGAACCTTTTTCAGCTTCTGGCAATCCTCAGTTTCAAGACTTTCTGAGCTGGAATTTCCTTCAAGACTATGATGAATTAATGATGAACTGAGCTCCAGGAGTGTTTATCACACCCTGGAAATATTCCTTCTGTGCATTTCCCCACTGGTAAAACAAACCTCACATTCTTCTCCATCTTAAGCAGATTTTCCATCATCATTTCAGCACTGCCTTCACCTGGCATTCACCACAGGCCAATATGAGGTGTTGCCAATATGAGACCTCTTTCTGAACTTCTCCAGAGTAGTTTTCAGAGTTAACCCCATGACTTAAACTGATGGGTTAAGGCTATCCCACTCTTTTCCATTTAAGGATAACCCACATTATTCACTCACTATCAGATTAGTGTGTCTGAAAAAATGACAAGCTATTGGAATCCTGCAGAAGTATTTAGTGGCATATGGATTACCCCATGAATTTTAGGTGTACAGTCTGAGGCTGGCTCTAGCCAGGCTATGTTATGAAGAAAAGACAGCCTGATTCCACATGTCTGAGTGCAGAGGCCACACCAGGCAGAGCTAATGAGCATCTACAGCACAACTGGTGCATGGATTCCTTTGCAAACCCTTGAATGAGTTTTGTTCTTATTATCCTAACACAGAAAAGAAGCTTTTTATAATAGGGTAAGGGATCAAGAGATAAAGTAATCCACATCCAGCCTGTTGAGCCCATAAATGCATCCAAACAACAAGGCAGTGGAACAAAGTGATGGCTGTAACACCTACAGTGTGTCTAGGCCTGTGTAATTCACTTCCATCAGAGCAGTTATTGATCAAACACATAGCAGGAAACACAGAACAAGATTTTGACAATAAGTGCTTCTGCTGTCAACAGTTAAAAAATAATTTGTATTGTCCCAAAAAGACAGGAAAGCTGTAGTTAACATTGAAAATTGCATTATTTCCTGTAATGGACATGAATGCATGAATATAAAATGTCATGGTTTATTTATGCTTCTATTATATAGAAACTATAAGACTGCTTAGTAATCCTCTCTTTTCAACCTCTGTATGGAATGCTGTCCAGTTGATTAGCTGAGATTTATTCACTTCACCCATGTGTTTTATTGTTTTTTTTAGTTCACAATCAAAGCTGAAATTGTTAATTATACAAAAGGAGTACTGGAATACCTCCAGCCAAGGTCAAATCTCCACAACATTCTTGCCATCAGATCTGCTGGTCAAGTCACCACAGTATCCCTGCCAGCAGCTCTTCTGACAAAACTGTGTTGAGAAGTTGCATTCCCAAGTCCTGAAGTGCTGAACTGACCTTAAACTGAACAGTTTAAGTATGGAAGTAGTCAAATGGGTGTCTGAGGCTCAGAGACACTTTCACCCCCCTCTCAGCCTTTGGGCAGGTAGCGAAAGCAAGCACAGGGAGAAATAGGTTTCCCAGCATCTTTCCTAAAAGCAGCTTAAGGGATTGCAAGATTCCTCTCCTGAGATGAGCAGCTTTTTCCTAGCCTGAGCTCCTGATAGAAGGTATTTTGAAGCATTCAACATCAGTCAGGCAGGAGAACACTGTTTCAGGGAGTTTTAAGCCCAGAAGATATGATATCAGGCCCAAGCCAAACAGGAGAGTGTGGTGGGATGGGAAGTACTGTACCATACCTCACCACACCACACAATCCCATGAACACTGGGACTCACACTGCACTTCTCTGAGCAAGGAAGGAGCCCTTACACCCTTTAAAAAGTTCCTATTTGGTCCCTACTGCTTTCCTGGTGCTCAGGGTACTGGAGGGAAATCTATGAGCTGCAAAAGACATAAAACAACAAATGGTGTTGTCTTTTCAGTAAAAGACATGAGGATCATTAAAAGCAGATATGGGTGGTGAGACTATTTCCCCCACCCAGACAGATAATGTTGTTTTTTTTTTGTTTTGTTTTTTTTTTTTTTTTTTTTTGGTGTGGGGGGGTGGAATGAGGTGTGAGACTGAAAGTTGTTAAAAAAAAAAAAGACAACAAATAAAAACAAATATGAAAAATTAATTTTCTCACCAAGACAGGAATATCTTCTTTTTAATCTTCTCAGAGACAAGGCTTTCCTTACAAACCAGGTGGCTGCTGGCTCTGCTTTTCAGCAATTTGCAAAACCCCTTTTAGCATCATTGTGTGGTATCTGCACATGCCATTTGAGAGGCTGGGATTTTTAGGAGTGTGCAGAGTCATCAGTTTTCCCAGAACTGCTCTTGTAGCAGAGACAATTTGAGAGAAGACCATTTACTAAAAAGAAATTGAAATGGCTGACCAAAAGGTTTTCTTGGGAAAGGAAGAGTTTGAAAGCTTAAGTAGGATTTGTAGCTGGGGAAAAAATCCTCACTGTGAGCACACAGGCCTCTGCAAGTTCTGCCAGAGCAAAGCAATGGGAAGAAATGAGATTTTGCAAACTCTCAACAGTAGGGTCTTCTCCTTTGGCTGCTTTTCCTGCATTTTGTTTGGGAGTTGAATAATGCATGTTTACTCAGCAAGACCAAATAGACCACCATATATTTAAAATCTTCCCCTCCACTGTTCCTTTCTTTAGTTTGTTTGTAATCAAAGTGGACTTCCCATTTTCACATCACCTGTTCTTTGAAGCATGGCCACCAAAAGCAAGGCCCTGAGGAGCTGTGGACACCAGAGGAGACATGGCAATTTTGCTGTAGACCAGGAATGCTGCAGCCTATTCTGAGTTCATCATGTGGCCAACCCAAAAGTGAAGGGAAGAGAGGGGACACAACTTTGGACCCCTGTAGTGTCTCTCAGCAGTTGTGAGAGTCTGTGGCAGCTCCTGCCCAGTTCAAGACCCACAGGTTTGCCATCACAAGGGAGGCACAACCTCACTTGGTATCATTGACTGTTTGTAGTAGCACTTGTAAATCTGGAGGTTTTCCGTGTCCAGGTCTCACATGCCCAAGCTTGTGCTTGGGTCACACTTCATTCTTGGGGTCACAGGACAGCCCTTTCCATCTGCTTATTCAAAGGATGGATAAGAAGTGGATGTGGAGAGAAGAAACCCACCAAATAAAAAAAAAATACTGTGGAACAGAAGTTGCCTTGAAGGGAATCCTTAAATCTCTATATACAGAAAGCATCCAAATAAAAAAGGCAGAATTTATTATATTTAAAACTCATCAGTTTAAGTTATAGCTGCTGATTTTGATGGGACATGACTCATAATTTTTTTAATATTTTGCATCAGTGGTGCCATAAACTCACTTTCATAGAACAAACATGAAAAATATCAGAAGCACAAAGACAAGCCACAGCTGAAATTTAATCAAGAAATCTATCTTCATCAGGCCTGCATTATTTTAGATCCACAATGTTCCTGAATGGCTGCAAAGAACAGAATGACAATAGATGAATTATCCTGAAAGCACTCTAAATTGTCAACACCCATCAGTGAAGAAACTAAATTCAAGCTAATAACATAATCTGAACTAGAAATGCAGGTTAATGACCATTCTACTTCACTGTCTAATGGGGCACACATCTTACAAGAATAAATGGATTGTGGAATGTAACTACTCTTAGTGGAATTTTATAAATACATTATTATAACACTAATTGGGACTAAATTACCATGTTTTAAAGTCATCTAGTAATTAAACTTCCTAGAGGCACAGTACCGAGACCTTATATGCTGTGGAAAAATATTTTCTCTGATTATGGTACTGGCAAAACATTACTGACATAGTTTCTGCCTAACTGTTTTGATCCCCAAAAAAATTCCCTCCAAATCCAGTACCTTACATTGAAAACATCTAGAGGATTGAAGAGATTGAATGCTAACCCTTTAAGTCTTCATAGGGAGATGAACTACCCTGCTTTTAATACAATGTTAAGATTTCTATTTTGACATCCTTCTGTCAAACACTTACCCTGTGTGGAATTTAAAATATAGAATTTGGTCCTATTCCTTGTGTAGCACTAGCACAGCACTGCTGATGGCGTGGGAGGGTCAGGGATGCAGTGGGCAGGTGCAGTGCAGGGTGTTGGGGCTCTGATGCCCTGGTCCACTCTTCCCTGACACCCTTGAATCCTGGCTGGCTCTGTTTTCTCATGGAATTCAGGAGAGTCACATCCAGCAATGGTGTTTTGCACAGGAGTGACTGTGAGGTCTCTTTAGTGTCTATTACGAGAGACTCAGTCAATTTGGTTACTGAGGTGAGACCTGCTCGCTGTTTTATTCTTTATAGGCCACATAAACAGGGCCTCTGTGCAAAGCAGGGCATACAGCTCAGCCTCTGGTCTGCTGCTTTCCATCACACAGAATTTACTGTTTCACCGGGAGGAAAGGATTTGGGTTTTATTAAACGAAACATTAGCAGAACTTGATGCACAACAAAACCTTACTCCGTGTAACACCTGGATTATCCCCAGATATCCACAGCAGGGGCACAGAATGCTGTTCTCACCAGGGCAGGCCTGACAGCCCTTGTGTTCCAAGGATTTTCCACAGAGCTGCCTTTTCAGGGCCTCCACTGGAGCTGTGCACACCGCAGCATGCTCCATAGACAGGCCCCTCTCTTGTGTAAAGGCAAATATAAAAGCCCAGAGAAAGCATCAGAGTAATTAAAAATCTTTTACTTCTAAATGCAACATTAAGAGGTAAAGGAAGCACTTGACTTTTTGAGCCAGGATCCTGTACAAATGGAAGACTTCATGAGGAGGGTATCCTTCATTCCCAAGGGGCCAAATGGGACTATGGCTTCATTTGGGGGCCTGCAGAGAGGCAAAAGCTGGGACATTGCTGATGGTTTGCAGGTGCAGATGTGAGCCCAGAGGAGCAAATAATCCAGCTGCACAAAAAGCTGCCATCAGACTATTTTTTTCCTATTAGCACAATTGCCTCAAAGTGCAAACTTCATTATTTTTTCTGAAAGTCCCTTCTGAATCTAGGGCAATAAATCAGTTGTTCCTGGGTTTTTTGAGATCTGAGTTACTTTCAGGACTGCAGTTCTCTCAGTGGCAGCCCCCTTGCCTCCCACAGTGGTGCAGTGTGCTGAGTTGGCTCCCATCCTGAGTTTACATCCGCTGCACCTACCTTCAGGAAAGCTGAGCTGACAGCAGACTCACCGGGAGCAGCAATGAGATGCAGTCCTGAAAACCCACAGTGAAGATATTACAGCTCTTTGGTTCTGCAGGTCAACTGATGTGTTTAGCCTGAATTGCCCAGTAACTAGTCTTAAACAAGCTTTTCTTTCTTTATTTCACTGCCGTATTTTCTCTCCCCTCAGTTTCTAAGCCCTTAAACAACTGGGAATAGATCAGAAGAGCATCAAACACCACAAAGATTTATTTTATCGGTTTTCTCTCGTGTGTTTAGTACCTTGCAAAGGTGTAAGCCTGATAAATGTCAAAGGGTTTATGCAGCAAAAGCATCCAGAAGCCTGGAGTCTTATCTAGGTTTCTGTAGTATGCAAAATTGGATTGCCAGTCTCTGGAGAGTTATCTCATATGGGATTTTCTAATCCTCCTGTTGGCAACTCCAGCCTGAAAATGAATAGGAGTGGGAAGCAGTTAACCCAAAACTATTTAAATCCTGAAAGCTTCAGTCTCTACCAGCATGGCTGTCTCTGAGAACTCCTGCTGGAACCAAAAAACACTTCATGTACAGAGGTGACTGTTTCACAAACACAGTTACAGCTGCTTTGCTGCCCACCTCCACACAGGTGTGTCTGCATTCCTACTGGTGCATAACAGGTTTCTTGGAACAGACTGCTGGGAAGGATGCTTTGTGTTGTTCAGAAAGCTTTTCAAGAAGCAAATTTCACTGCTGGATAGTGGCTTGGCTCTAATTCTGGCCCCACATTTATTCACACCCATTTATAATGAAAATGTGACATTTTCCTTGAACTAAAATAACACCTTTCCTTTGGCAGTGAATAAGCAGAAGTTTTGCAGAGATTCTTCAAGGCAGAAAGCAGCATTAGACATCCATTTATTGGTCATTAGCTATTTGGTGTTAAGTGATTAAAAAACTCCTCTCCCTTTGCCAAGATATCGTTCAACTCTTTTGAAAAAATTAGCAAATCGTTATCTCCCAAAAGGTGCAATGCTGATTAAGTGAGGCTATTTTTCTTCTACACTGTGCTAATCACTGCCTTTCAGTCACAGACAGGCAGAACAACCTTGGATATCTAAACTGTACTGCGGCATCAGGCCCCAAATAACGCAAGAAGGAAAAGCATCCTCAGGTTCATCTTAATTTTTCCTACATAGCTCCCTGTTCAATGGAAACTGTCAAGCCCTTTCTCTCCTCCTCCCACCAGGGAGAAATCACTTGTAAATCAATAGTCATTCCAGACACTGTAGTTTTAGTTAACAACCTATATTATTAAATTTGGAAATATAGCATGTAGCATTGGACTGGTGGTGTGCTTTTTTTTTTTTTTTTTAATAAATTTTGGAAGCATTTTCTTTTTGGCTTGTGTTTTCAAATTAAAATGGAAAGTGCTTTTTTTTTTTTTTTGTCTCAGAGGTAAAACACAAGCTTCCACATTACAGTTTCTGCTTCTGTCAAGCTGGGTGAGTCAGCAAAGAAGTGGTGAAGAGAGCCCTCCCAGACACACCAGAGAGGGAATGGAGATTAAGGGGGCAAGTGAGCTTTCTCTAAAATCCTATGGCTCTTGGGTTTAAATTTGAATCTGAAACCATTCAGGGCTAAATTTCAATAATTTGCAGGAAATTAGTGATTCTACAAGAATAATTCGCAGAAAACAAAAGAGGGAAATTAAGTCTAGAAAGGTGAGGCACTGTGTGATAAATGAAGAGACCTCCACATAATCCTACATGGCAGGGAACTAGTGTTTTACTCTTTGTGTTCACAAGGTCCTCTACATGACCTGGTGTCATACACAGCGTTGTTATAAGGCCACAGTTAGGATGACCACAAGGGGAGACTCAGCTAAGAGATATATCTCTCTCAGCATCTTCAATCTCCTCCTTTTCCTACCATAAGAAGGCATCAGGTGGCTGAGTAATTCAGGTACTTAGATTTTCCCAAATAACATTAAAACTTCTGTCAGCACTCGCTGAAATGAGCTCCCTTAAGATGTGTTTGCTCACAAGCATTGCACAGCATCTTTTGTGCAATCATGACAGTATTTTTCTCTGAAGAATGAAGCAAATTTTAACACTATCAGAAGTAGTTCCTGAAGATTAAATAAGGCAGCTTTCACACTACTGAAGTCATGCTCTCTGCCCAGATTAGTACATTGGATTAATGGGGCTTCAACAGAATGTCAGTATTTTACTTGACTGGAGGTTCATAATTTCTTATGCTGAGTTTCAGGGTCTGTTCTTCAACTCACTGTAATTATAATTGGCAGGAGGAACTGCTTTACAGATGACCCTCCTCCCCAAGTGACATTCCCGCAAATAGAACTGAGTTCAGTGTAGTTTGCAGCACTTAGGCAGAGCTCTGGACTGTATCACAAAGTCTCCTTTAATAGGTTTGCCTCAGTAGATGTAAAGTCCTATTGAATCTTAAAAGAAAGATGATTTGAAAGGTCTACAGACATTTCACTGATTGCCTGTCACTGAAAGGCAGCAAGTAAAATATTTGAGTGAAATGGTCCCTTCGAGTCCCTAATCTGTAAATCTGCCAGTCTACACAGACCCCGAATTTTTAAAATTAGGGTGGATTAAAGAATTCATTTCTCTTAGAAAGATGCTGCACATGCTACACATCTTCTGCTGTGCTGCTGGTGCCTTGTGCTTTTTCATGACAGAATCTATTCGTTTAATCCACTCCCTTCTGATTTTGAGCTTGATAACATATGGCAAGTCATCAAACAGAAATTATCACTAATAGATAACTGACAATCAATTTCCATTATGCCCAACAAGATGTGACTGAGCCTTTTTTTTCACCAAACATATTGATTCACAGAGCTGATTTCCCTGTCATTTCAAACATCTCCATGGGATATTTCTATTGAGCTTGCTGAATGTATTTGCTGCAATGAAGCAGATGCTTATTTTCTCTCTGGACTAAAGATTATTTATTTTGCCTTTGAGTTGATCTGAAGGCCATATATCAAAAAAGCCTATCTGTTATATAAGAAAAAGTCAAATCTCAAAGGATAAACAGAGGAGGATGACACAGATTTAGTATTGAAATGGTTTAAGGTGACATCATTTCATAGCTTTTCATCCAAGTTGCAAGACATTTCTATGGGACAAGAGACTATTTGCTGGCTGGAATATGGTCAGGACAAAATGGGGCCAGAGCTCCATGGGTTGTGGATGTCTTTCCACTTTGTGCAAGTGTGTTCCAGAGGGGCTGGGGAGATCCTGCCAAGGAGGTGTCCTCTGCAGTGGGGCTGAGTCCACTCAAAATGTCCATTGGAGTTGAGAGCTGGCACAAAGGTAAGAATGTGCAAGGTATGAGAATGGCTTCCTGACTAGGACTGGCTCCTGCCCTGATTCTTGGGAGGACAGCTGAAATCAGGGAGAACAGTCATAATGTCCCTAAGTAGTCATGAGAAGAAGAAAATAGAATAGCCTCTCCATAAGGAGCATTTAGGACAGAAAAAGATGTAGGGTTCCCACCTTGCCCACCAGGACAGCTTTCTGTATCTGGAGAGTGAACACAACAGAAGGTGACAAGAGCTGCCATTATTGCCTGTGCTACCAGGACACTGATGTATTTGCTGGAGGCATCTAGGAGAGTAGCCCAGCCCTTTCCAGATGTTTAAACAATCCAAGGGTTGCTGCCATGGTATCATGGCCACATGTCTGCTCTGCAGAAAAAGTGGCTGGGTCAGGGCACAAGTGAGATCCACATTAGTGAGACCTATGCAAAGTCCACTTTGTAAAAAGTGTAAGATTCTGACCAGCAAATCCCACAATAAATGACATCAAAGGTGAGAGGTAAGGGGAAAATAACCCATCCAGCAGAAGAGAATTTCACCATATAAAATAAAATGGATTTGATCATTCTCGCCAAGTAAACCTAGCACTGTGTTCCTAATGGGAGTAACCCTATCTCTATCCCTTCTAAAACCTACTAACAGCATTTGACTCAGTGACTCTCTTAGGGAAGTTAATTTCACAGCTTGAGTACTTTTTAATTCTTTGAAACCTGCAAGTCATTAATTTAATCAAATGAACCATTATTCTTTAGTTCTGGGACTTAAAAAGAGGACTGATCGGTTTTTCACCCTGTCCATCAACCTTGCAAAGGAAATTACTGTAGAATTTCAATTAGAATCTGACACACTATTTGAGACTTTTTAGAATGATACTAGAGAAAATCACAGCAAATGTGTGTTGTGGGGTTATACTGACTGAACTGGGGGGGAACCTCCATCATTGCAGCTGGTGGAAGCAGCCATGTCTGTGGATAGTGCCACTTTGATTTCCACCACATCCTTTATGTCTGTCTGCCCAAGATTCTTCAGGGCAATCTCCCACACCAATAAAATTATTTCAACATGCAGACATCAATCCAAAGACTGGAAATTCCTGAGAACCATGCCCAAGAATAGAGTGGGAGACTACATTATAAGCTAATTAAAAAAAGAATTGAAACAGTGGGTAGTAGTTGAAAGCACGTTGGATGAGCATGATGCAATCCAGCAGTGTGCAGAAGATCTCTGCTCTCAGGAGCACCAGGATCTTATATTCTGTAGCTCTTTACCTAAACATCCAGTTTAGGTGTGCAACAGGTAATTTATCATGTACTGTACTTCCTAAAACATTTATTAGTAACATTTATTAGTACATTAGTAACACTTATTAGTACATTTATCATGTACTGTACTTCCTTGTGTTGGAAAACACCTTTATCCTGGGCGTACCCAACAAAGACTAAAAAGGCTTTCAGGAGTAAATAGTAGCAGATACAAAACACACTTCTGATAAAAGTTCAAAACCCAGAAATGTCAAGAATATATCTTCAGTGCTAGTTCTCATGCAGCTGGAAAAGATGATGTGAAATAAGTTGAAGAAAGAAATTTAATGGTATATTTCACTTTCATTACTGGGCTGGGTTTATATATGTATTATATGTATGTATGTGTATATATATCCAGCATTGCAAAACCTAGAAGTATTTCAAGGAGAAATACTGGGTGGAAAAAAAATGGAGATGAAGTGATGAGGGAGGACAGTAGGAGAGTTGAAGTATTAAATGGGGACTTCATAAACACCCTTGCATTGGGATGCACTGAAAATATTGCGCCTAAAGTAATGCTGCCTCTGTCTCTGCTACTGTAAATGAGTAAGGTAGGTGCTTAGTTTAAAAAGTAATGCCAAACAGTAAAAGTAAAGAAGGGGAGAATATTAATTAACTTAAAGTAATAAATGTGTTGTTAGGGAAAAAAAATCTTTGCGTCTAGTGCACTCATCCATAAGAATGATGGGAAAGAAAAATAAGAGGAGATTTTTAATAGCAGAGGCTGAGAATAAGGGTTTGATGGATCCCTCTTTTGGTCCTTGTTCCCACACATTATTTGAACTGATTAAATTACTTGAAAGGCAATCTTGGGTCCCAATTCTTTGCTCTTTAGCAGGACCCCAGCATGAGATACAAGGTACAAGACCTGAAACTAATTTCTGCAGGAGGCGTAAAATCCTGTAAGAACAGAGTGGAGATGGAAGATGTTCTCTGAGTAGAAACAACTTCAGATGTTTTTTCATTAATTTTCTCTCATGCATTTTGAAAGGTTAACAAAAACACTTTTAGTAGTCCATAGCTGAGTGTCCTTGGGGGAACTAGATAAGGATTTGT
Organism: Anomalospiza imberbis; assembly: GCF_031753505.1. NCBI lineage: Eukaryota > Metazoa > Chordata > Aves > Passeriformes > Viduidae > Anomalospiza > Anomalospiza imberbis. The sequence continues at coordinate 25,307,019 of NC_089688.1, forward strand.
CCCTGGGGATACACAGAGACACATTAGTATTTCTACAGTGATGGCAAGGTTTCAGTACAGGACTGGGTGTTTCTTTCATGGAAAAAGATGCTGAACTCCCTAAAAATCTACTTGGTCTGCACATTCAAAAGAAAATACATCATTAGGTGTGAAACCAGACAGTGGCAAGAAGTTTCCTCTGGTTTAAACTGAATATTCATTTAAATTGGCTCTTCTACCTCTGCCAAGTAATTCACATTATTAATAATGCAGTCATAATCTCTTTTTTCATATACATATATACAGGAAGGTACTGCTCATGGTACCCTTTGGGCCCAAGTGATCCATTTTGGTTGGGAGAACTTTATTTTCTTTTTGCTTTTTACAGGTTTGGGAATTACCGTGGGACAAAATTGTGACAGGCCCACAGAATACCAGAGGAGGTGCCCTTGACAAGATTAAATTTGTTTCCCACTCCAATTCACCTTCCCAGGAGACAGAGTTTGCTGGCACACTAGCAGTGGCCAATGAGACCCTGAACACCTGGTTGCCTCACAAACAGGCCTGGGAACAAGAAAGGAATTAGATCTGGTTTGGAGTTATGATTTGCTAGATCTGACATGAAAATTGTATGTGGATTCCCCAATAAGTGGTGGTGTCAGCTGCAGTTCCAGAATCATAGTTAGGTTGTGATTTGTGCATTAAAAAAGTAGCAAATGTACTTTTTAAAATAATATTTAACCAGAAATTGAACACAGTCCTCTGAGGCCAAGAACATATTGATTCTGGAGCTTTTTACTGTCTTGTTTTGAATTTTTTCCAAGAGTCAGACTCCTGGGAGAAGAGATAGATCCAGAATCCCAGCAAGCATCTCCCCCACAGATCTCAAACCATGTACACAGCTACTTTATTCTGCTGCATTTTTAACAGGAACAACCAAGGAGTTATTCTCATCACTATGATTGAGTTATCTGAAGGAAAGACAGCAGGTACCTCCCATTTTCATTAGCATTTTCCTCACAGTTCAGTTCTGGGCACTGGCTATGTGTTAGTCTAACACACACAAGCCTCATCGTTCACTTGATTTGGACAACTATGTCTGTTATATGATAATTCTTTTCACTGCAGTGATTTTATTTTATAGAACATTACTTGGAGTGCTCATGTGAATGGGATATTTTTAAATCACAACTGCAGTGAGTCACATCTTACATCTTTCACTTTCTGATGCTAAGACCACAATAATCTTCCTTTTCCTCTTGTAAAATGGATTGTATTCCTGTGGTCACCTGTGCAGACTCATTTGTTTGAGTTCTCCTCTCCTCTTTAGCACCTGGGATGCTCTAGATAAGGGTCCTCATTGGGTTGTTTGCTAATTGTCTCAAAAAATAATTTGGAAAGGGTTTTGGGAAAATCTTGCCTGATAGGGTTGTATTTGCATTTTTATAGGCACAACTCATTGCTGGCTTGTAGAGGTCCTGCAATTAAGACAACCACGCCTTTCTCTCTCATTTCCAGCTGATGTCCTCCCCAGTGGGCCCATCCAAAGAAATACCTTTCATTAGTCCCTGTACACATGACCTGGCAATCTGGGCAATTACATTTCATCCCATTATATTATTCTAATCTGATTGTTCCAAAGTACCAATTCAGACTTCCTCCACACTGGCAAAGCTTTTCAGCTGTGTTTCACCAGCAAAGACCCACTCTTCATGCCAAGGTCATTATGGAAAATATCAAATGTGTTCAGTCCCCAGAATGATCCTTTAAAAAACTTCAGTCCAACTCAATTAGTTCCTCTTCCAGCATGATTTGCCTCATCAGTTACTTTATCCACCTGTAATTCACCTATTCATCTTCTCTGGCTTATCTTCTCATGTCCCACACAGCCTTGAACCCATCATTTTCCTGCAATTCAAGTAGATTAGTTCCACTGAATTTCTCTGGTTTGAAACCAAAGCAGGCTGGACAGATAGATCCCACTACTCTGCAACATTCACCTCCAGCAGACCTGTTACCTTTTTTTGATATTTTCACATTTATCGCCACATCTTTTAATTATTCTTTCCTTCAAATTTGCCCTAATGCTTTCCATATCTTCAAAGTCAGAGTTGCTGCCTGCTCCTTTCCCTCTCCCTGCCCACCCTCTTTTGGGCACCATGTGTGTCAGTAGCTGCCTGCTTGGCACTGGAACCCTCTCTTCCTTTACAAGTCCATGAGTGCATTTCCTGTGCCAAAACCTCTTTTCTCCAAGGGAGAGTGTGCCAGATGTACCAAAGCTCAATCATATTGAGTTCTGAATTCTTGCTACCACCACAGATGTAATGATTTCCATTTCCTATATGCTCATTCTCCACAGGAATGCTAACCTTGCCTCCATATTTTCCATCTTTCAAAGACTTATGTCAAAATAGTGACTATACTTCAGGCCATATCCCAATTAACTCTAACTCTCTCACCATTGTGTCATAATCTATGTCCTCAATCTTTGCTGTATCTTCATTTACAAGAATATAGTTTTCTCTAATCTCGGAAAACAGTATCAGATTCCAAAGAAAATAATGTGGATTTTACAGTTTTTAAACAAACTGTAAATATGAGTTAACCAGTCAAAATTCATGTAAATTAATAAAAGTTAATTTTCTGGCACTTACAAATTTTGATGCTTAAGAATAGCTTGAGATATTAAATATCCTTCTTTTAATTTATTTAAAGATTCAAAATCTCTTCTCCAGGGGCACAGAAGATCTTATTAACCAGTATTTATAGAAATTCCAGATTGGAAAGTTACTGCTTGGAATTGCCCTAATCCTGAGAGGGATTTAGGGGCTGAAGAAGCTTTCAGATATATCCTGCATGTTCCATCCATCAGGCTTGAGTCTGCAGGCCCTGCTTGGCCTATTAATTACCTCAGTCTCAATAACCAGAGCATCTTATGAAAAAATAATGATGCTCAAGCAAGCTGATGTGTTTTAACCATGTGTTTGCCAGCGTGCTGGTGTATTACCATTTATCAGTAGAGCCATAACTACTGCTGCTTATCCAGCACTGATTTATCAGTGATCCTTTTCTTTTAAATCCAGTTCGGAGCCATTTTTTCTTTGTGACAGAAAAAAATGTGAGGCACCTAAAACCAAAAGGCCCATGTTCTGCTTTATTCATAACCAGAGCAAAGAAAAAGCCAACTCCTCAAACCCCATTTCAGTTGAATTTGATTTATAAATAAAGAGTGGCCAAAAAGAGAATTGAGTGGGGGAAAGGATTTCAAGGGAAGTGAGGGAGCAATGTCTCCCCTGAGGGCTGAGATTTCATCTGCTCCTTTTGGCAGATATCTGACAAGTGACAAACCCCGGGAAAATAGAGCTGACAGTAAGAAACGGTGAACGCAGCTTGTTAAGCAGAAGACCAAATGACACTGCTGTAATTTGCCAGCATCTATTTAAAGAAGGAGCTACAAGGACTTTGCACAGACCTTGACAGGGGACTCTGGGAGACTGTCGTCCCCGAGTTTCCCGTATGTTCTTTCTAAGAATGCAGTTTCCAAAGGTTGAGATTGCATTGAGTTAAGGGTGTTGAAGGCAGGCAGGGATTAGCACTGTGAGAGAGAGGTGGGAGAAGAGGATCTTGCACTGTGCTGCTGGGGAAAGAGCAAAGGGGATAGGCAAGGGAGCATGTTAGGAATTTAAGACCTGGTGTTCCACAGATATCCTTCTCTTTCCACTAATATCCAAACCCAGAAACTCTTCCTGACAGTTGATGGAGGTAATCTCAAACCCACTACAATTTAACCTCCTGTAGCTAAAAGGGTCTCTTTCTCTTTTCTACCCCAAATTAAATTTTTATCATTTCTGTCCCTTTTTTAATCCCCTTTGTCCTTTTCTCCACATGAAAAGTGAGAGCATTGTACCCATAAAAGTAGTCTTGCATTCATTTTATTCCCAGAAAGAGTGGATAATCTGTTCCCATGGAAGAGCAGGACTTAGGGCACTCCAGCCTAGAAAAGTTCCTCTTTTCAGTTAAGCAAGCTGGTGTCAGCATCCAGGATCCCAGGTGCCAGGCATGAACACCCAGCAGCTGTGGAGGCAGCCCACAGCCCCCACTGGTCCAAGGGTGCAGAGCCAGTGGCTCCTCTGCTTACGCTTTCTAACTCTGCTTACACTTTCATGTTGTTGAATTCAATATCAAAAAAAGAAAACAGCTTTAAAACCAAAGAGAATACTAGGGGAAAGGCAAAAATCAGAAGTTGAATCACATAGGTCTGAGGATACAGTCCTAAATGACTTGATTGTCCTGCCTTAGTCGCTTTGTAATCAATGCTAATTCTGAAGCTGTAGTGATTGGAAAGAAATGGTCTTTTTTTTTCTGTATTAACAAGTTATGTAGGGTTTTTTCTCATTCAGGCACTGAAAGTGTTTGTTTTACAGCCAAAGATCTCAAAAATATATATTTCTTTTTTAACCAATTTTTCCCTTTCTTTTCCTCCATTCCTTGCCACCTACCACTGAACTACTTCAAAGCATTAAATTCACTTGCAACAAATTCAGCTCTCATTTTGGGGAAATTGTTTTCCTCCTGTTCCCCCTCACAGCAAAGGGAGAAACTGTGACTTTTAAGCTGTCTCTATAATGAAGCAAGAGGTGAAGCATCCTGAAACAAATTGAGGGGCTTAGTACATGCCAGCTGGCCCCAAGGTCATGCAAGTAGGGACTTGACCATCCAAACACAGAAGTCAAAAGGTTACCTCTCATCAGCTCCATCAGTACAGGTCAGCTGGAAGTTTGTTTTTCACTCCAAATGTCACATTATGAGGAAGGTTTTTAAGCCTTTCTACCCTCATACCCTGAAAGAGACTCTGAAAGTGTTTTTTGTAACAGCAAAAATTAGCCTGTGATTATATAACCACCAGGAAGTTAAATCCATGGTTGTTTCCCTGAATATGATGGCATTGAAAGTATTTAAACTAATGCTTATCTCTGCGCTTCTAAAATTGCTGGGATCAAAGTTCAAAATTGTAAACTCCAGCAAAAAGAGGTCGCTGCCATATGCTTGTATAACACCTAGCAAAAGGGAAGCCTAATCCTGCTTAATCCCCTAAGATTTGCCTTTTTTTAAAGAAACTTAATTTTTTAAGCAAATATAAATCCACACATGTAGAATATGAAGTGTCTAGTTCTACTGGTGTGGAATGCTACAATTCCATGTGAAATTGCTTAAAATGGAAGGTTATTTCAGACCAAGCCCTAACTCATTTTGTAAAACTCTTTATTGAAAATAAGTCATACATAGACCCTCCATAGAGCTTTTAAGGTGCTAATTATAAATTTTAGCTGCAACAAGATAAGCATTGCCTCCCATTTTACAGATTGAAAAGCTGAGAAATTGATGTGAAATGAGTTTCCCTGAGATACAGAAGGAGACATTGCTGAAAAGCAATGTGAATTCCAGAATTAAGGGGCTGCTGTGAATGACAGAGCAGGGACAAATTTTTAAACTCACTGTAGTAGGTGTAATGACTAACTTAATTCTTTTGCATTTGAATTTATTTTCTCTGGCTCATTAGTCCTACAGCTAACGAGCTCAGATATCTCACAGTGCCCATGGTGGGCTGCTTTCAGGCCCTGATCACACCCAGGTTTCTTCAGTTTTGATTGGCAAAACATGACACTTGTCACCAAATCCCAACCTTAGGGTAAAGCACTTTGCATATCTTATCTGCAGGCAGCAAATGACACACTGAAGCAATAAAATATGGGAAAATGGAGGGACAGGTTTGACTTTGATTTGACAACTCCACATGCCATCTCCCCATGAGCCTTACTCTATTCCCAGTAATTTCACCACGTGTCCCTGGCTAAGCTCTCTCCAGGGCTCACAGATGAGTCAGTGTGGTTCCCCACAGCATGTGGCTTGTCCACATCATCTATTTTCTCCTAGTCCCCATCTTTTTACTTGTTGTTTTACTTTGTAGATAGTTGCTCATTCATTGATTCAAGGCATTAATAGAACAGTGATCAAATAAAAAGCCTCCAGGCATAAACATGACGAGGGAAAAAAGAGAAGAAAAAAAAAAAAAGAAAAACAAAAAGACCGTACAGAAATTTTCTAAAATTATATTATTCCAGTGGTATTGTACAATTTTTGACCTTAAGCAAAGGAAAGTTGATGACTTTAACAGAGTTTATCCATATAGCTATGTCTTTCTCCTTCCTCCTGGAAAAAAAAAAAAAAAAAAAAGAACAATCCTGCTAACATTTTTTTTCATTGCTATCTCTTAAGAAAGACACTTTCATGCCCTAGCAGAGTAATCAAACCTGTGATTCACAGGGCTGGCGTCAAGCTACTACCCAAGGTATGAAACAGCATTTATAGGAAATTAATCTGAATTTTGCTTCCTAGAAGGGGCATATTTTCACTTTTTTTTTTAATTAAATAAGGAAAGTCGAAAGAAGGGGGAGCAGAGGTGGATGAAGGGTGGAGCTCATTATGAAACTGCAGGGCAAAATTGGTTAACATTAGAAATGCTTCAGAGCTCAGCATTAACTTTGTTCCTTGGCAGTAAATAAGCCAGTGAGCAATAAGAAATATGTAAGTACTGCCAGGAGGGTTGTAGATTGGTAGACACAGGGGTTTGTTTAATGTCTCCCTCTACATGCATATTGTAGTTGATATTAAAATTTGGATATTAGAGTTTGTCTTGGACTATTCTATTTATTATTTGTGCTGTGATGGAGAATGAAATTCTGCATCCTGTGTTTTATGGGTGGTTAAACCAGATAATCTAATCATCTCTCCTGGCCCTACACTCTACACAGCTGGAGGTTGCAGTAAGGATTGGAAGACACCATCTAATTAAATACCAGAACAAAGCCACCACTATTGTTTCTTGCTTTGCAAGAATGCATCAAGAGGAGGACCCTGTTGAGTCAGACAATCTACAAATACACAGTCCAGCCATGGTCTCTGCTGAGAAGTGTTTGCAATTTAAGGTGAGAGAAGCAGGCCAGAGGGGAGGGACAGGTCCAGTGGGTATCCTCTCTGGTGCCAGTCAGTGTGACATGCCTGGATCCTGGCTTCCCAGAAGCCCTTTCCCTGATGATGTAGCTAATCACCAGACATTTCATTTTCAACAGACACAGGATGGCTGTCCAGGGCCCCAAGGGGCTACATGTGGACTTTGGGAGGAAGGGACCCAAAACAATAACAAAGTTGGATGGACAGAAGTTGGTCTCTGCAGAGGGAGAGGCCACCAAACGCCACCCATCCTTTTCTTTGGATTTCCAGGGGTCAGGATGCAGCTGTCCTCCTGTCTTGTCCTGCCTCTATAGGGCTGGCTAGAGAACAGGGATCACAGCACAAAAGGGATGATCCCTGCTCAGGAACAGAGACATAAATCAGACAATCTCAGAGCAAGTGAACGCTGCTCAGATAGCAGAGTAGCTTTTACTGGGGCTTTAATGTGTGTTCTAGTTCCTCCTGATAAATTTGGGATGCTGCCAAGTGGGTTGAGTCATTTTTTCTACGTCTGTGTTTAAGTCTGTTTAGGATTGTGAAGGACACAAAAATTAGATCCAGACACTGCCAGACTCCTAATTTGGGGATTTCAGATGTTCATTCAAGGTGTGGGTCCCTAATCCCATCTGAGGAAGGAGAACTGAGAGCCACTATACCTGTCTCCTGTCTTGCAGCCTTGCCTGCAGCCCTTCTCCTCCTTTGTTTCAGTCCTACCACCTAGGAAAAGCACATTATCTATTGTGTGCTGTGCTATCACATCAAAGTGGTGATGGTAACTCCACCTTTCAGAGGAGTTAACAATTTTACCGAAAGAGGAAAAAAAAAAAAGGGAAGGGAAAATGCTTTTTTTATCTGATTCTACCAATTTCAGAAGTTTCACAAATGGAGATAGTATGTGCCATGTTATTAACACTGGGAACATTGGGATGATGGGAAGGGCAGATATTTGAAAAGGTGTTTACTCTTTTCTCTACAATGGCAATGAACACAAATTCCAGATTCTTATCCTGCTAAAGGTCAATCAACTTCAGCAAAAAAAAAAAAAAAACACAGGAATGGCCACACTATCTAACACTACTGAACACAAGTCCTTAGGGAAAAGTAAAACTGCACAATTACATATGATGCTTTCTTTAAGCTTCTTTTGGCCTGTCTGTTTAATGAGTCCAAAGATTGCCCTTCTGCAAGCATTTCTCTAGACCTCCTTTGAACCAGGATATGAATTATACAGGTCTGCTACAAATTCTGTGAAGAACCATCTCCTCCTGTTCATTTTAAATCTGGTTGCACCTGCTATGGCGAGATTGGGCTTCCAGTCTTTGGCCCTTTTCAAAGCAGAGGGTGAACACTAGATCCCTCTCTGCACTTTCTGGGTATTTATACCCACTTCTGCTTCTATTTTTTCTTCCTAGCATTTTAGTTTTGGAAACTTCTGCTCTGGCCTTTCCTCCCTAACACAGCTTGCTGAGCTGTGCCTTAAAAGATTTCAGGCAGCTTTGATTCTGTAATTTGCCTGAGATATTGGCTCCCTCCCTCAAGAGTTGATTGTATGCTCACAGCTTATTTTCTTTCCTTTTTTTTAATTGTAATTATACCTCCCATAGGACAGCTGTTGTGTTTTATGTACGCAAAAACATCCTGAAAATTTAATGTCAGCATAGCAATGGGGAATTCAGAATCTAAATGCAGCCATGCATTCATTTCCCTTCCACTCTTCATAAATTCTTACAATACAAAACCTTCCAAGTAAGTTGACTACCTTTAAGTCACTTCTTATCAAGTCTTCCTTTATTTAGTCATTGGTCAAGAGTTGTGTCCTGGTTTTTGGGGAAGGGAAAAGTCTTTTGTAGTGGAGGAAGGAAGGAGGCTGCTGGTCAGATTTTCCCTTCTACATTGTTTCAAATGTCCTTTATGTTTGTGTGGCAAAGAGCAGGCCTGCTTTATATAACAGGCCAGGACAAAATATGCAGTGCTATTCCTTTCCCTTTTCTCATTTGTGCAAAACCAGGGGGGTGCTATATTACCTGAAAGCAGAACAGATTTATCTGTCACTCGCAGACCTTGGCTAATGTGTGTCGCCGCTGTCCCACGAATGGTGCCTCAGAGACATAAATGTAATAGAGACACTACAAAGGCATGGTGTTAAATCAAATGTCAACTCTGACCTTTGGAGGTGGAAGAATCAAGAGCAGGGAGTCACAGATGTTTTTTTTTCCCCCGAGATTCCCTATGCCATGTTCAAGAAAAGCTCATGATACTTCCAGTATGTTTGCACACCGTGGGGTGCGAAGGGCTTAATCTTGCTGGATCTCAAGGAAGATCCAGGATTTCCCTCAACCTGGGGCAAGAGCACCCCTCTCCCAGGGACTCACCCATCTGCCCCCTTGAGTAGTGAGAAGTTTGTCCTTGCTGCAAAAGGGAGGAAGGAATCTCCAGCTGCCACGTTTCAGCTCTTAAAGTCACTCAGCTGCTTTTGCTGGACATTGTTTTTATCAGTCTTGTGACATTTTGCAATAAGAAACAGCAGTGCCTCAAAGGAACCCTGAGAAGCAGACTGATGTTTTTAGAGCACATGCTGGAAAAGGGACTAACTTAGAAATGGGGTGGGGGGGTCTTCAGTTCAAGCACATCCCTGGCAGACAAAAGGGTTGAAAGCTCTGAGCTTGCTTTAACCACAGTCTCAATCTGTCTCCTGAAACAACTTGTGTTCCATGGACAGCAGCAAATCTTGAAGTAAGAAATCTGCCTCAGCAGATCTGAAAAAATGGAGAGAAATGGAACAATGTCATCCAGGAAAAACTCCAAACAAGGGGAGACCTTGGAAATTAGTTGAAGCTTGACCAAGAAAAGATCAGTCATCCCACCAGCACATCAGCACACATCCCTGTTCTGTCCCATAGAACATCAGTCAGTCTCAGGGGACAAACAGTGGATGCCATCACCCACCTGGAGGGCAGCCCAGGATCAGCAGAGGTGGTCCCATGGGTGACATGGCCAGAGACCAGCCCTGTCACTGCAAAGTCACCCCCATGAGGGCACAGACACACCCAGGTGTTGTACTTATTTCTTAGTTTTTCCACTGCCAGTTTCCTGAGCTGGTGGCACCCAGGACAGCTGCAAGGGAAAAGTGGGAAGGTGTCACTGGAGCCTGTGGATCACTGTTGGCACAGACCCATGTCATTATAGCCAGTCATGAAACAGGCATCACAGAAGTATCAGAACAAGCAGAAATGTGAGATTTCCCATGAAGATATCCCACCCAAGTACAGTGTTAATTAAGCCTGACCCTGCTTAGCTTCATGAAAGAAGAGGGAGGTGTCAGGTCTTTAGGCTAAACAGATTAACAGCCAGGTAAGATATAAAATGCCACACAGCCCAAGAGGGCTAACACTCAGCTTGATATTGACAAGGCCTTTCAAAGCAGGTTAATTAAAGTAATAGTTTAGTTTTCTCCTTTTTATATACATTTGTTCGAGGAAAATTACTACTTTGAATATTTCCCTGTGTTTTCATTAATTATGCAACCTATTACAACAAGGAACTAATTAGGAAATATATCTGGGTTTGGAAACAAACTGCATCAGTGCATTTCCACAAAGGGTTTTCATCTTCTTGAGACAAAGATCGCTTTCAGCTATAATTAAGGCTGATAAACCTGGTAAAGAGGAAATTAACAAAAATCGCAACATGCTGAGCAGCTCAAAGGGCTTATGAAAATATACTTCTGAAAATTAAAAAAATAAAATCAATACACAAGTGAATACTCCTCATGACATTCTTAATTATACCAAGAAGTCGTGGGGCTTTTATCAAATCAAGCATTCTCTCTGACTTTTTACACTTTAATGTTTCATGCCATTTAATTGCTAAGAGTGGAACTTGCTATTCCATACACATTAGGGGAAGCAGGAATCAGCCATAAATTCCTAGAAGATGGCTTGTACAAATCGTTTCCTTAATCAAGAGAACTAGGAAGCAATGCCTGATTTACTGCTCCTCATTTTTAATGAATGTTTGTCTTTTGAGAATAGGTGTCAGCACCCCAGGGCCTCCTCTCAGGTTCTGCCCTTGATTTATTCTCAAGCTCTGAGCAGATTATTTAACCTCTTTCAAACTCCCTTTATCTTCCTATAAAATGGACATAGGATTTTTTTTATCTAAGTCCTGAATTGACTCTGGCTATAGCAAATGTTTATAATGTTCTCTGTGAACTTAGTACCATAAAAATGGCAAATATTGAAATATGAGTCTGTTTCAGATGTCACCCAGGTTCCCACAGGAACCTCCCTGTTCTGTGTTCTTAAATAGTGAACGATCTTGTGCCGTATTCAACACCACCTGGGAACTGTCCACAAAGAGTATTAATCTAAATTTTGCTTGTAACCCTACAAAGTACGTTCAGATTGAAAAGTCTCTTGAAATAAAACAAAAAACAAACAAAACAAAGTTGAAAATACAATAGACCACACGTTGTAAGTCTTAGACATGACATCTTTAGCATAACAGCAGAGGCATTCTGTTCCAACTGATGACAAGTTGAGATACAACCATTTTCATTTCTCAGGTGAGCACTTTCTAGAAAACCATGAATCTTTCCTGTAACATTGTCAGCCTCCAGTCTCCAAACACTTATGGACTGAATTTAAAGTGTTGCAATCTTCTCGTTGTCAATTCTGTCAGAGTACTGAATGTGACGCATAGGGTAAGCAAAGAGATCCTGTAAGAAGCAAGCCTAGTGGCATGCAGAATTATTGGGATACTGACAAGGCCCATACGTTTAACAAGCACCTCACCTACTGAGTCATTCGTGGGGGTAACAAATGGCACTCTACAGGGACCCATCCCCTAGCTCCACAAGCCCGGGAGAATGTACAGATCCACTTCAAGCCCGATAAAAAGGATAAATACAAGTATCACCTTACTCCTAACTGTGTCTCAAATTGGTATTAGCCAGCACCACGAGATGTGCTGTTTACCTAGAAAGATGGGTTCAGGTGGGTTCTCCATGGGTGCTACAAAGATGGATTCCCTGCTATTTCCTTAAAGAATAACTGTTGTTTTGAGAGGAGGGTCTGTCTTGGGAGCAGTAATTTGAAACTGGATATAACATTGAGCTTCCCAGTGATCCAGTTTGCTCCGTGGAAACTTAGACAAATTAAGTTTTATGTACCTTTAGACAAACCAGATAACGCAGGGAGCCACGAAACACCCTAAGCTTCCCAGAAGGAAGATATGGTTATGCCAAATGCTCTCTACCAGGTCTCCCAGAGGCTGCTTCTGCCACTCAGCAGGACGGTGGGTGTTAGTGGCTCTATCAGAGGCCAAAACTGCACTCACTTTTGGTTTTCTCACAGCTTTCCAAGCCCACAAAAATTACTTGGAACCATCAAGGGATTTAAGAGACAAAGAAATGACAATGCTTTCCATTCTGAGAAAAATAAGCCAGGAATTTTTATGGTTTTTCCTCTTTTAATAATGTGTATCAGTAGATAAGGAGGTTTTTAACCACCCCATAGAAACTCTTTTTCTCTGTCTATATTTAAATGCTGCATGTGTTGATCAAAGGATGACATAATTAAATGTTCTTCAAATGCTCAAGCCACATTAGCTAAAAGCCTCATTTTGTGCTTGTTGTTTTTGTATTGTATTTTTAAAAAAAATCATGGGCTGATTAATCATGTAGCAAATACTAAACTCCCAGCCATCCCCCGCACACATTTTGAATTTGATTCAAGCCAATATCTTTTTGACAAATGGCTTCAGCCTGCCTGATTTATTGTCATCATACAAATGGACGTCGTTGGTTTCAGTCTTTTTTTTTTTTTTTGTGTTGGGTTTTATATTGCTGGCTGCTTGCAAGGATGTAGGGAGAATTTGTTTGGTCTGAAAAGAAAAAACATGATCTAGATCAGTTTGGAAATAGGTGTCTTAGCAGCATCCAAATCCAGAAAGGCATAAGACATACAATTTTAGCTCTGCTTTAGGTAGTGAAAGTCATAAGCTGACTCGAAGGCAGGAAAATCAAGAATATGATTGCAGTTATGTGAAACTATTAAATTTTCAACCACAAATTAACTTTGCGAATCATAAAGCTCTTCCATAAAGACTCATATGAAGCAAGATTTTATACAGGCTGTGGTAATATGGGATTAGGGTAAATTTGACAAGCAAAGGCTTTCCTTGTCTAGAGCAAATGGCAGTCCAACTGTAGGAATTCACTTCCCACAGTGAGAATCAGTCCTTTCCACTCTTGTTCTTGGGTTTTGCAATGCTGTCACCCCAGTCCCCGTGGGACACATCTTTCAGTGCTGCAGGAGGGCTGTGGGACATCAGCCAGCCAGTTTCAGAGCTGTTCTGATCCAAGCCTCGGGTACGAAATAGTCACTGTGTCCTCCTCACAATGTTCCATGTGCAACAAGTGCCAGAGCTTCGCTCCTGCCCTTCACAGCTTCCCCAACACCACCAGCCCCAGATAAAACCACCATGCTTAGGCACTTCCCAGTAAGAGGGACACCAGTCCTGTGGAAAGCCAGCTCCCTGGCTAGGGCAACCCAGGTCCTGTGTGCAATCTAGTGCTCTGGAAATGCTCTGCCCCTTGAGACATTTCCCCCCAGGTGGTCTGGGAATGGGAGTGGCAACTGTTCAGGTGTTTCCATCTGTGAGATCACATCCATGCTAAATGAGGTAGAAAAGGTGCACAACACAGCTGTGAGTGTTGTATGAAACTTGTATCAGTAACAATTTACTTCTGCAGTGGGACACAAACCACCAGGACCAACCTACAGACTACACTGCTCTTTTCTTGCTGCGTCCTGTCTTACACCTACCCCAGAAACTGAGGGGTGAATTTAGGATTATGTTTCCTGAGCAAAAAACAATTGTAGAAAATTTTACAGATGGAGCAAAAAAAGAACCTTTCCTTTCTGAAGTGGAGACAGGTGAGCAAGCTGGGGCCATCAGTCACTTAAGGTGAAGAGTTGAACCATAGCATGTGCATGCTTGCTTCCTTCCCAACACCCGCTGTGTGGACTGGGTCAGTTTTGCAACCACACAACAGAGAAAACAGCCAATTCCCTGGAAACCAAATGACCTCATTCCAGTGCACACGGGCATGTGGCAGTGGGAACTTTTTAACTCTTCCCAAAATTAAGCTGGTTTTAATTGAGTCCAAGATTCAAATCAAGACAAGGAAAATTCTGTTACTTCTTAATCAAGTCTAATTGTTCATATTTCCTCCCTTGGTTTAGAGTCATTTCCCTCTTTGGAGCAGGAGTATCATATTAGGATACACACTGTAGGAAAGCTGTTTATTTTGCCTGTATTGTAAAGTGTCAACCACTTTCTCCAGCTGAACTAGCAGACGTAATTAGAAAAACAAAATAAAATGAATGTATTTGATTTACCCGAAAAGAAAACATTTTAAAATTCTATTACTTTGTCTTAAATATACAAGCGTGATTGTCCAACCTGCTATTCTCTCTGCTCCCATCTGGAGTGTCAGATCATAGAATGAATGCATAAGAAATTCTGTGAAGGAAAATATAAGTCTCTTTTAACTTCTCAGAACTCTAATTTTTTTTAAATACAGACAGCTGGAAAGGGACTGAGCTTACTCTGTTGTTAAGGTACCAGTATTTTACAATAGCTGGTACCCATATTTCCCCCAAGAAAACCGTGACTGGAAATACCAAATCTCATTCATACTCATAGGTAAAAAGATTTCAGGGTTTAACAAGAATCATCTTGGTAGCATGGAAACAAATTTTCTACCCTTTCTCAAAGGCTTTTATTATTTTTATCAGCTGCAGTTGCCTCAGGATCTCACCATGTGAGGTACTGTGTAAAAAACATGGAGCAGCTTTCTGCTAGAACAAATTATGTTAAAGCAGCGTCCAAAAGGCAAAGTGTCAAAGGAGGAAAATAAGAGGGAAGCTGAGGCATGGGAAGGGTGGTTAGAGGTCAAAACAGGAATCTTCAACCCTCACTCCAAGACCCCTGAGGACCAAAACAGGAGAGGATTCTTTCTCTGTCAGTCAGCCAAGGCAAGGGTGAGAAGCCGTGTGATGGATCTCCCTTGTCCACAAGATCCGTTTGTCCATTGTTTTGTCTGTCAGTTCAGGGAGATCAGACCACTGGGAATAACAGCCCTGCTCCTTGTGGGGAGGCTGAAGGGGCCTCCATGGGAGAAACTTTTTCTTTGGCCAGAAAGGCATCAAGCTGTAGCTCAACAGGGCAGTTTGCTGGACCAAGGCTGTCTCCAGTTAGTGGCCATGTGCTCATTTTCTGTCTGTGCCCTTGGCATCATGTGGGGATGCCTTCTCCACATCAGTTTTGCCACATAATTTTTCCACTGCTATTTAAGTACTTTCATGACTACTGATGAAAATTGTTGTGTAAGAAATACAGGTAACATTGTTCTTGAAAACATGATTTTAAAGTACTGAAAAGGGTTCAAAAATGGAGGATGATCTTGTTCAGGTGGAGAAATCAGGGATGAGGATTTCCCCAAGTTCATCTAGCAATACCCATGTAAAATTGAGATAAAACACCATTTTAACTTCAAAACAAGTTCAGCTAGCAGAAAAAAAATAGAGTTGACAGTGTATTTGAATCACAGATTTTTATTCAGGCTTATCTTTATGAATAGGATTAGTTATTATTTTCCTTAATGGTTTAAAGTCAGCCAGTGGACTAGCATTTTAGCATGCAAACATCTTCTGGAAAGCAATTGCTCCACAAACAACCTCTGTTTCGTAACATTTACATCTGAGAAACACATCCCATTAGGTCAGGACAAAAAACCCAAAACCACAGAGAAAAAGCTCAAAATGTAAAACTAGTTCTGACATATATGCTATTGTTCTTCCTAATTATTTTTCTACTTGCAAACATCGTTAGTTGTAGATGCTGCTTTCCCTGGAGTACAGAACAGAGAAGTCTGTTTGAACAAAAGCAAAAATACCCCAACAGCTACTATGTAAGAATGATGCCTTTTCTTTGAATTCTATCTGCATTTATGGGCAGCATTCCCATAATAACTTTTTTTTTTTTTTAAATTTCCCCAATTTTCCTTTGGGAAAACAATACACCTGAATGGGCCTTAGTGCATTAATGAGATTGGAGGCAATTCCTCCTACATTCCTATCAGATAGAGAGACTGAGGGAAAGATAAGCAAGTGCAGCTCTGTTCTACAGTTTGAGACAATAACAGCTTGATTAAATTTAAAATGCATTTCTTGTTTCTGTACAGGCTCAAATCTAAAGACATTATGTTAGGGAAGCAGACAGCCATCTCTGAATACAGTCTCCAGCTCTTGGGTTTGAATTTATCCTTATTTTCTTCTGGTTTCTTTCTTGACAGAAAGAGATGATTTACCAAGAAGAAGCCTGAAAATCGGGCTACAAGTTACAATTTTGGAAGCTTCCATTTCAGAAACAAAAAAAGGTTAACCAATCAGAGAAAACATCTGTTGACCTGGAGAGAGGTCACTAAACTTTTTGAGGACTGCTTCTCATTCAAATAGGTGGAAGAATGTGCAGAGCATTTACAATCTTTTCTTGAAATCACCTATGCTATTGAAATCCTGATGTAAAAGGCTTGAAGGCTTCTGTCCTTGCCTCTCCATTTACAGTAAATGAAGGTGCTATTCTTTTTTCTTTAAAGAAAAGCATCATTAAACTGTTCTAACATCTTGAAGACCTTACTGCAATTCTTTCATGCACTGAATTAATGGCAAATGAACATGGGCAATTATTAAGAAAAAAAAGTTAGGATCATGTAGTGTAAGAGGTACTTCATTTCTTTGACAAGCATAGTTTATTTTTAAGTTTTCCTTTTGCTTTACAGTACATTAATAAATGCTCTGGAGTGTATTTAGTATAAGTAATGAAATCTCAGTAATACAAGGCTTGACTATGAGCTTCTGATTCTTGCTGACAAATAAGCAGGGACCTTTGGGGAGATTTTGTTCACAGACACTTCCATGGAAATTAGTAGCCTGTACTTTAGTGAGGTTCTTCCCAAAGAGGGATGCTGCTCATCTTATATGATCTTTGAATTTGGGAACCCTTTTCAAGCTAGTTTACTGACTTCTTAGAAATTCAGCAGAGAAAAAGGCTGACTCATCTTCATCCCATCCTGAAAGAGGACGCCAGACTGCAGAGGCAGCAGAAACTACCTCTATCCAACCTGATTATAGATAGACTCAGAGCTGAAACACCAGCCTTTGTACCATTAGTGACAGTCAGTGCCCATCGAGCCCTGATTAAAATGATAGCAGCAAAATCCCCACACCTCTCCTGCTGGGACCCCACACAGCAAACATGCTGTTAGAGGAGGGGAGAGGCTCCAGGGCTACCCAGCCCCAGGAGCTGGGATATCACTGTTTGAGGTGATCCCTAGGACAGAAACATCCAGGATTTCAGCAGGATTTCACTGGCTTTCACATGGCACACCATACCACACTCCTGCAGTCACTGCTGGACATGCCAAGTGTTTTAAAACCACCACAGCTCAAAACACTTTCTGTTTGCTACAACCTCCCCGGTGCAGGAGGAGGAAAGGGAGAGGACTGTCCCGAGCAGGGGAAACACACACTGTGTTGTCAGCAGCTCTCAGAGCCCATCTATGCAATATCACATCAATTTATCTTCCTTCAACAGCAATCATGGGATGCATCAGGGTGGGATGAAGGAAGGAGGACTGCAGTAATAGAAGGAAAATGAAAAGGAGATGAAGAATAAGTGTGAGAACAATTCTGCGGGTGAATTTCTAGTCACAAGGGAGATAAATTACAGCCTTCTACTTAATGCAGACAGAAAGACTGAAGTCAAAATGGAAACTGAAGCTGGATAGAGACAGCAATAGGCACACCATCCTCCTTATCTTCAAGCTGACGTATTAGATTTCCCCCAGTGTGATGGAGTTGGACACATCCCTGTGGGGGATGGATGCACCTGCAGCTTAGCTGCCATTCCTCCAGCTGCACAACTGCTCTCCATCACCTGCTTTCAGCTCCTTTTTGACCTGTTATTTCTTGTGCTGAGTCAGACTCATATTTCAGGGTGGAAGGGCCTGGTTTAAAATCCTTCAGGTTATGTTTTCTGATCTGTGGAAATATATTTAATTGTAACCCTATCTACTGATGGCTGGTGCTGGTGAAGAGCTCAAAGGAAAAATGCAGTTGTTGGCATAAATTTCTACTAAAATACCTTCTGCTAACATCTCTGTGAGAAATGCAGAAGCTTTCTGACACATTCCTTCATTCCCTGCTCACAAGTCTGTGAAGGCTATAGCACAGTCAAGTATTTAACTAAGGAGTATCCATCCCCCATCTCCCTCACCAGCAGATACAGCCTGATTTCCTGAACTGCAGAAACATGATCCCTCACTACTGCAGTTAATATCAGTCATAAGAGAAAGCAGCCACCCCAGACAAACTCAGGGCAAAGACTTTCCTATATTTCTAATTTTCCAGTGTAGCAAAGTGCTTCTGTTTGGAAAAATAAATAATAAAATAAAGAAGCCTTCTTGACTGCAGGATGGTTCAGAGCAATAACATTAGAGAATCATTTTCTATGTCTGGCAGCTGCCAGCTTTCTACCAGCCACAAAAATGGGAGATGCAGAATTACTTCCATAATGTCTGCTGTTACATTATTTCAGCCCAACATTTCTCATACCTGTAAGAAGTCTCCTCTGCTCTTAATTTGTTTCACTGAGGCATGGACCTGACTAATCCCTCTAGCAAGTGTTGTGGCATTGAATAGACTGCAGTTTGGGGGAGGTTTTGAAGAGAGGAGATAGCAGGGAGAAGAGGTATTTTGCCTTCAGATTTTGGAGAGAAAATGTGCATGTGAAACAGCAAATTTACATGACACTTTGTGCAATACTCCCTATTTAATTCCAACTTTTAGCACAATTTACAACACATATATAGGAGGCAGAGTGTTTTTTCTTACTTTTGACTTTGGGGTAAT
Organism: Anomalospiza imberbis; assembly: GCF_031753505.1. Classification (NCBI taxonomy): domain Eukaryota; kingdom Metazoa; phylum Chordata; class Aves; order Passeriformes; family Viduidae; genus Anomalospiza; species Anomalospiza imberbis. The sequence continues at coordinate 25,325,987 of NC_089688.1, forward strand.
TATGTTTAATGTGTAAAGGTGTTTATCAACCTTCATATAACTTCTAGCAATAAACTTATAACAAAAGAACCTGGAATAAAGATGAGTACAAAAAGTCAAATGCAGACTAAGGGACAACTTCCTTCTGGAAGGCTATAACACCCAGGGGCAAGATTCACACAATCTCTGTGGGACCAAAAGGGCCAAAGTGTACTCATCTCCACAAATCCTGTTTGTGTCACTGTAGCAGCTCTAAGGGGACTTCTACATGCTGATAAAGAGTAGGTTTGTATTTCCCTCATGGGAAGAAAACCAACCAACAAAGCTCCCAATTTCCTCTTCCCTAACCACACCCCTCTCCAGAGTGCAGCTGTGGAGGAAGAAGTGGCACTTCAACATATGCAAGGTCCTGAGACCCTCTGCACTAATTAAAATAGCCCTGAGGCTATTTTATGTCTATTATGTCTGTGACCACTCATGTCAATAATGCCTCTCTCCTTCCCAAGCAGCACCACTCCCAGCACAGCCCTTTCTGTCACATACACAGCATAAACAAGCTCCTCCAGCTTTTGCCTTCCTGTCCTTGGACCACAAACCATCTTTAAAGTCTCAGATCATACTGTGCAGATGCATTTTTAGGAGGGTTAAATACAAAAAATAGTTTTCCACAGTACAGTACCTTTAGGAATACCCAAAATCAGACTCAGAGGCACCTGAAGCACTGTGCTGGAGAGATGCAGTGATGTGGTATGAATTCCAAACCAAGGATCAGCTGAGCACAGGTTACACACAGGTCCCTGACACTGAAATTCAACAGCAGTAAAACCACTCTGTTTGAAAAGGAGCTTTAATCCTGTGTCCCATAACTACAACCCTGAGGGACTTTGGAAAGAGAAGACAATGCTGTGATGAGCATTTCCAAGTCAAAGGTACAGAAAACCGCACTGCAGCAATCTTAACAGAGCCACTGCTCCAAGTGTCCTATAATTTTGTTCATCAAAGACTGGCTTTTGGGGAGCTTCCATAAGACACCACTCATGGTGACATACAATTAGCTCTAAAGGCCTGTCCCAGGCCTCCGCCTTGCTGCAAAAACAAGGAGCCTAGCATGGTAGTGGCTGAATGATATTTGGTGACTCTCATTCAGTGAATTTTAGTGTCAGGGTGAGAAATCTGGTTGATTCCCACTGGACTAGTAATATGTCCAGCATCAATATGGTTTTAAACACTGATGTGACTCTCTGAATAACAGTACATCAAACATGTTTAGTTTAGTTTGGGATTTTTTTTTTGTTTTGTTTTTAGTGTTTAATCCACCCACTATGTGGCTTTAAAAGCAAGCAAGTAACTGAATAAAATGCTGAGGCCTTCCAATCTGATTAAAAGTCAATTCAGAAATGAAAGAGTGAAGGTTGTGTATAGGCCATACAGTTAAGCTTAGAAGCTTCGCATAAAAGCAGGAGCACAGCACCACATCCCTGTTTTATATAGCACTAGATTGCCAAAGAGCATTTTTATCATAGTGTGGTCTGTTACTTATATTTATTTGATAAAAAAAAACCTGCATTCCTTCATTATTTGAAGGAAACAGTGCTACCCTCACCTGCATAAACCATTTTCTTACATTTATATCTTGCAGGTGCTGTTCTCAGGCCTTACCTCAGACAGCCAAGAAAATCAGGTCTGAATAAATCCCCTGCAGTTCATAACTTAGGAATACATTATGTGTTCATAATTTAGGAATACATTACCCCCAGTAAGAGGATTCCTGTGTAACCTGATTGCTCTTGGCATCATTTGAGCAACAGGTCAAGGATTAAGCATTCCAGATCTCAGACTTTCTGCATTCTGATTCTGCCATTGATTTATTCTACATCACAATCTCATTTCTGTGTCTCAAAGACAAGACTTTCCTGACTAAATCCATCCTTCTAAAGCCTTCTGCAGTTTCCTCATTCCAGACTGCAGCATAGATATGAGCATATGTATATATATATGTGTGTGTGTCTGCAACTAGTGCATCACTCAAAGTTTTCATGGTAGACCTCTGGCCTTGCTATCAAGATTAGTTCAGCTCACTGTGCAAAAAGTGGCCCATGCTGTCTCTGGAGAAGGCCTAGATTTACAGAATTTTAATGCTAGCCACTGAATAACACTGAGCATAAAATTCATATAAATTAAAATGTTACAATAATAAACAGGATGTCTTTTACAACTGTGATTTTTCTGCCTGGGTTTCACAGATTTGTCTGGTCGGTTATTTTGTGGGGGTGGAGGGTTGTCTGACCATTTTTCCCTATTCAAATATGTGGACGCAGGTATCCATGAGCCCTTTAAATTCCTCAAGTTCCTGAGCAAGGCAAGGTGCCTAAACATTTGAATGACCTCCAGTGGAGGTGATTAAATTTTCTGAAGGAAAATGTACCTTGTCTTGCCAAGTAAAGAGACAATATGAATTGAAAGCTGACACCAAAAATCTAGGCTCCTTGGTTGCCATGATACCTGACTTTCCCTCTTTAAAGCTCAGGCTTGCTTGCTGCTCACCTTCATCAACACTGGCATCATTTTCATTCTCTTCATTTCACTTAGAAAACCACTCCAGCATTTATCACATCTTTCACTGCACATGGTTGTAGACCTTGAAAATCCTGCTGTACCCTGAGGATCTAAATGTGTTTTGAGCAATGCAGTGCAATTCAGCCTGAAAGGCGGGTAAAAATTATAGGCACCGGGAATACATGGAACACTAGCATTTTGCATGTGAACTGGCATGCTCCTTCAATCAAAGAATGATCATTGATTACCATAATCTTACTGCCTACCCTGCAACAACCAAGGGTATAACACACTCTGCTTCAAAGAGCTAAACCACAGGAACTATTTTATTGCATATGAAAATTCTAAGTCAGTGCTGTGAATGAAATCGAAATTTTTAGGGATTTTTCCATAGTTATATTTTTAAAAATTAAACATTTCAAAGTTAATTAAATTATATTGAGAAACTGAGGTTGCTAGTATACAGTTTCGAAAGTCTTAATATAAAAATGTATGATGTTCGAGTGAAATGTTTTCATAAAGATCAGTATCAAATGACAACGTGGCAGAGAAGAAGGGAGGAAATGAGTATTTCCAAATGTGTATAGCTCCCTAGTGTACTGAAGACAGACAAGCAAGACAAATGTTTCACATCAAGAGCCAGAAGAGGGAAGATGCTTGTCATAAAGCAATGGGATGGTCAAGGGGACCCTCAATAACTGAATCACTGGGCAATTTAGAGCTTGGGAGACCATGTTTGGTCAGAAGAAAGAGTGGCTTTTTTTGCAATGGCCACAGGTAATAACCAGCATAAGCCTTGGGCAGCAGAGAAAAGGTGGCAGCGAACAGAGCCGCATATCAGCTCAAACCACCCGCAGTGCCTCCCCTGGGAGCCCTGAGACTTGTCTACAGTAGCCCCCAAAACAGTGATTAACAAGAGTCAATGCTCATTTGGCTGCTGGATAATAGGGAAGACGGAATAATGTATTCTGGCTCACCTCTGAAGCCTTTTATGCACATGATTGCAGCTCCTGCTGTGACAGCCTTGGCCCTGCATGGCTCCTGCCCTACCCTCACATCACAGAATTCACAGAATGACTAAGTTGGAAGAGACTGTAAAGATCATCGTCCAACCCATGTCAGGCTGCACTGAAGCCCAAAGTCAGGAGGACACCGAGACCTCTGGATCGCTGTAAGTGCGCCAGTCACAGCAGTTAACTTCCAGCACAGAATCAGCGAGGAGCTCTCAGGAGCTCCTGCCAGACCTTCACCGCAGCACCTGCTCCCTCCGTGTGGGCAGGGCTGGCAGAGCTGAGCTGCCACAAGATGAAATGGTGCATGAGCTCCATGTCTGGGCACCAGCAGAGTGGTCAAGCTGAACAATGAGGTCTCCAGCTGAGTCAGAGGAAAAATTCATCTCCTGCACAGGTGAGAATGAAGGAATATGAGCTGGAGCCAAAAATACCCTGCGTAACTCCCCATTCCAGAGCTCTTCCGTATCAGATGCACTAACCCCCCTACTCATTTCCTCTTTCTGGTTTTTTTTCCTTACCCAATCAGCACCTCATTAACCGTCTCCCCACAGTGCCTGTAGTCTCAGCCATATTTAGTCCCTCATTACATGACACATAGCTTGGTAATCATCACTGCAGGGGGATCTGCAGATGTTCTGCAGAAAAACCCAACTCCTCCAGCCATCACCCCGAGCTCTCCTGGAGATTATCTCTTTGTTATAATTTTGTACATTTTTAAATAGCCACAGGCAGCATAATCCATTTATGGTTGTATTTCCTTGATAACAGAAGTGCAACCACCTCTGCTGCAAGAGGAAGGAGTCTATGGCTGGGGCTGCTGGAGCATCTTTTCATTTCTCAGAAATCATGTTTCCCAATTTTGCCCCATCTATTTATATTAGTGCTAAAGGCAAAGGTTCCTGGTCCTTCCCTTAGTTACTACCAGAGCATCTAAAAACTGTCCTTCAGGAGCACAGAATTAAGCAGTTCTGCAGGTTGAGATGGGGTGATAGGGACCATTGGAACAGAAGCCCAGGCAGGAAATAGGAAAAGTTGTGGAGAATTTCTTTGGCTAAACTAAAAAGTGTTCATTTTTTTTTTTTTTAGGTCAGGTTGTAGTTCTCAAAACAAACATCCTGAAATCTGTGCCAGCTGTTTACTTGGGGATCTCTTTATTTACTACTGCACATGTATGGCAATTTGAAAATGAAGACTGCTTCATGGTCAGATCAGCAGGGAGATGACTCAGTTTCCCAGGAAAACCCAGGCCTGTACTTATGCAGCATTGACACTCGCTATGAACTGTATTCGGGGCGGGGGGGGTTCCCTGGAGAAAAGTCAGGCATAAAGCCATTTCTCTGTGGCATGTACACCTAAACAGACAGTGAAACAGAGTATGACACAAAGATGGTTCTTGACTTCCAGATTGAACTTGAAGACCCTGCCTCCTGCATACACAACAAGAAACCATCACACCTTCCCAGTCCAATGCTCCCCACCAAATTCCTGAACTCTGGGCCTCCAGATGTTTTTCTCATACAATCTTACCCTTGTCCAGAGGGGAATACAAGATCTGTCTTTTTCTATTGCTCCTGTCTCCTCTGTATAGCAACTGGTTTCTGAGACAATGAATCGAAGTGAAAAAAAAAAAAAAAACACAAAGAAAAAAAAAAAAGAAACAAAACAGATATACAAGGAAAAAGAGGACAATAGTCAATGGGTCATTATTGAATCAACAGAAAAATTACTATGTTACAGCCACAGAGTTGTTACATTACACAATTGATTCTTGGCATTCTTAGACTCACAATAAATCAAAACATGATGCCATGTTTTGAAATGTTTTTACCTGAAAAAACATCATTAGGACAGATACTGGTGTAAATACATGTGGAATGGCCAATTCACACCAGTCATTTTGCTTTACAATGATCAGCATCATAGGGCTAAAGTAAATCCTTGAGAATACAAAACAGGGATTACCCAATAGCAAACGTTTCTGCCCTGCCCTCACACACCGAGCAACTAACCTGAGAGTCAATTGCCATGACTCCAGCAACTCATGATTAATGTATGTGGTATGAAATACTCAGGAGAATATGGGTTAATAATGCCAGTAGAAAGCCGGAGAGACAGCCCTGCATTCATCATTTGCTAATGTTCAGCCTTGAGCCAGGCCAGAGTGGGAGACACAAGATAAATGACAAAGAGCCAGACAGGCTCATAGTTAAAAATATGATAACTTACCTCTGTCTTCCACTGGTGCTGTGCTGGAAAGGAGGGAAGATGATTTATTGATGTTATCTTGGTTTATTTTTGTTTAAAAGCTTGGCAATGGAGAGTGAATTGATACTGAAAAAGCCTGTGCAGGGTCCTGGTAGGAGACTTGACATATCCTTCTAAAATAGAGTTAGTAAATGTCCCTGTGCAGTCTTCCAAACAACCAGTGAAACAGGTTGGTGTGAGGGCACTCTAAAGTTGAATCTTTCTTCAGCGTGCCAAGCAGGAGGTGTTGCAATCATGGCATCCTTGACTTTTGCAATCCTTGTCAATTGTTGAGGTGACATCTGTGTCTCCCCAGCATCCAGAGGGAGTTCGTATTTGACGGTCTATTAAAGAAAAATTAAAGGACAGAGTAATGAGCTTGGCATCAGGCAGAACTACCCACCAGCAGAAAGAGTTACAGTTCAATTTCTTCTCTTGGGGTGAACTCTTGGTTTTCTTTAAAGTAGTCCAACTAAACTTTTAGACTCCAGACAACTTCAAAAAATAACACAGGTTGTATTGCCACAGCAGATGTCACAGCTGAGACAGCCACAATACACAGAGTATCACCATACAACATCAGAAAGCTTCAACCCATACAGAGTAACACCATACAACTTCAGAAGGCTTCAAGTGTCTGCCTGTACAGAGTAACCTCACGTCACTCCAGAAAGCTGCAAGCATCTTCCTCTCTTGTTCTTTAGCCCAACCTTTTCTTTTATACCCCTCATGTTCGTGCCGTGCCCCTGTGTGCCCTCTGTCCCTTTGGTGGTTGCTCAGTGCCCCTGGGCACTCCATGGCTCATTGCTGTCAGCGCTGCTCACCTGCTTCTCACAGCTCTGCCCACTGGGGATGGGGCTCAGCCACAGCCCCACTCCCAGTCACCACAAACTGTGTGCCTACAGTTGTATAGAGCCTCTTGTAAAAGAGCTCAAGCAATAAACAATAAACATTCATGAGTGAAATTGCTGAGAAATGGCTAAGTAACTTAGCAGAGTATGAAGAGACAGCTTGAGGTAGAAAAACCTCCTTTGGTTCAGTACTTTCTTCTTGGTAAGCCATCTGCAAGTGCCTGGTACTGGGTGCAAGAACAGGCTACAAAGGCAAGTCAGAATCAGGAGATAAATCATTGGGAAAGATTATTCTTTAAGAAAGATCATTCTTTAAGACCATGTATGTGTTGATATGGAGTAACACGGAAATCCATTTTCTGAAGCTGAAGCATTTTGGGTATTTTATAGTTATTATTTTTTTAGAAAATAAAAAAAATCTCAGTTAAGCCCCCTCAATTTATCTTGTTCTGTTCAAATACAGCAAAAGATTTATGTAAATTCGTTATTTTCTCTAGGAGTGTCATCTGGCTTTGCTTTTTATTAAATATTAATACATTTGTCTAGGAGAAAAATTCAATTCCTACCCTGGCAAATCCTCCGGAAGTAGAAAGTTAAACTGGAGGAATAAGAGTCAGTATTGTCTTCTGGGGAATTTCGTCAGAACAGATCCATTTCCTGGTCTAGCTTTCATTACATAAAAGCTTTTCTGTACTTTTCACAGCCACAGAAAGAAACCAAGGAAGAAATACAGGGAGTCCAGGCACTGACCATGGAACAGAGCTCACAGCTAATCCTCTCTGCACTGAGAGGAGGGGAGGAAGGAGGCCAAGATGCAGTTTTGTAGTCACTTGCTCTGTCATTTCAATTTGAGAGATAACCTGGAACTTCCTGCTTTGGAAAATGTGGAAAGATCAGATTACTCCCTGTCTCACTTTCTCTTTTTTCCCCACACACATGCACCTCTTTCACAGCCAGCTGGCCATTTTCTGGACCAACAATTAGTTCAGTGAGGTCTCCATGTGGATGTTCTCCCTTCTTTGTCTGTCACATATCACAACAGTGCCTCTATTGCCACCATAATCTCCACAGCTCATGCCTGACCTTTCTCATTGTTCTGATGAGAGGAGCAGAAAAAAATAAAAAGGCAATAAAAGACATATATTCTTGTGCCTTTCTTGCACACTGGAAGCATTACTTTCTATTCTCAAGTGCTTTCCGCATTAGAAATTCTGTATTGTTGTGATCTACAAAAAAAAAATCCATTTTCAGCACTTGTGATGTGACTCTATTTCAGCTCCTCTTCCTGTTCAGCTCACAGATTCTGTCCCCTTTCTTTTTGCCATCTTTGCAACAAAAGGCCCTCTCTGTGTTATATCAAAGATCTTCCTAGGCAACCATTCAATTGACTTACCTAAAGACTCAGGTTGTGAATGCTGCAGTAGAGGCCCTGCCAAATGTACTGACACTAATAGTTTAAAAGAGTTTCCTCTCCCCTTCTCTCCCACTGGTTCTGATCAGGGAATCTGGACAATGTAAGGTCTTTGATATTTTCTCTCTTCTCCTTGTAAACAGTTAATAGGGAACAGGGCTCAGGTGTGCAAACCTGCAGGAAGCATTGAACAAAAACAAGACACAAGCCTGAATTCAAATATCACCAATATCTGGAGAGGACTGGAGCAGAACCCAACTGCAATGAGAATTTTCTCTTGCTTTGCTTGCCAGGAAACACATGAGTTTTGGCCCTGTTCACCAATTCAGGCACTTTGTTCCATCTTTTTTCCATTTTGCTTCCCCAACACAATAAAATTACTCTCACATTTGGTTCTCTGTTACTGGTGTAGAAATCAGTTGGCTCATGAGGACTGAAAGAAACACGGCTTCGGGCTCAACTCAAATTGCCACTTTATAGGTAACTGTAACTGCACTGATTCCCCTCCACTGGCAGTGGAACGTTCTCATCAGCAGTGTGAATATGCCCTGTCTGTTGAAGGTCTCATTTTTGGAAGTCAATTCTCTTGGATGGTGGATGAATGCACTCTCCTGAGCTCTGGCTGCCAAGCCAACAGCCCTGGCCCTTGCCCCAGCAGGAAACCCCGAGGCAGGCAAAGCAGTGCCCCTTCTTCTCAAGTCACCACTGCACAGGGTCACCTTTGGCTGCAGTCAGCAGCAAGTAAAATAAGACTTCCTCTTGCTCTAAAGAGAGTGCAGATGCTGTATCCAGGGATGTGAGTGTGTGTGTCTGTGTTTTAATATCAAAAAGAAATTAAAATAATGATGCAAAACTAATTGAAAATTCGCTACAGAACAATTTGATTGTTCTGGGAAAACATCTCCCATTTTTAATCATGGTAATTAATTTCAAAGATTAAGAGGATTCATAGATGAAAATAAAGCATTAAGATTAGAAGAAGGATATGCACTTTACTGGGCATTTGGGTAGTAATAGGATTTTTTTTTTGTATTAATTTTAAAAGCACAGATGATGAAGATATAAAAATAATACCTAATATTTTTATAATGTAGTGCTTTTCATCTTCAAAGCATTTTGCAAACATTACCTCTGTTGCAGAAGACTTGAGAAGAAATGGGTTTCACTTTATAAATGAAAATGTTTCAGTTGATTCCATATTAAACTGCAAACAAAAGACATCTCTGCCATTCATGTCAAGTTACTGGTAAGTATTAAACTGGAGAGAGATGTACACCAAGGAAAGTTACTATTGAAAAAGAAAAATCTAGCTAATTGAAACTATAAAAATAAATGCTTAAAGAAAGGAAGATAAGTATTCACACATCTCCATGGGACAGACAAGGTGAAATTCATTCCTGTTCACAAAGGTTTGAGTGGAATGCAATTGGTGCATAGATCCTATCGGGCCTTTTGATTAATTTCACCTGAGTCTCCAAATAAAGGGAAGAACATTACCCACTGCACAGCTCATTGCAAAACTAACCCATCTCCCTCCTTGGCTCCTCTCAGCCCAGCCATGAATGTGCCCAACCCAAAGTATTCTTCCCTGTTAAAATGGGCACCACTTCAAGAACAGCTGAGCTGCTGCTCAGTGTGTCCTAATGCCACAATTTGGTAACATCCACTTAAGAAGGTCTGTCCCAAATATTTTCATTCCTGGCTGTGACTTGTCATAAAGGTCACTGTCAAACTGCCTCTTGTGCTGCTCTCAAACCATCCTGATGACATGTCCCCACTACATCTCATCAACACTGGGCTCACTTTCCCATTTTGTTATCATGATGTAACACGACAGATTTCTGATTTTTTGTGAATACAGAAATGCAGCCAAGATGTTGTCCTGAAAGTGCCCCTTTCATTTGTTGTGAGTTCCTTGATACCTAAACTCCTTCTTAACCCACGAGAGGTGGTGCTGACTATGGTTTTGCTTTACTCATCATCTTCACCTCAAAGTATCTCTTTCTCTAACCCAGCCTTGAGGTCGTTCTGGAACTCCCCACTGGAGCAGCTCCTGTTGGTCACCCTGAAAAGCTCATGCTCAGGTTGAGAATAGCACTCCAGTACAATGAAGCAATCTATCTGTACCCTCCAAACACAGATCGCATGCCAAGCATCCTGTGGTAACTACAAAGCTCTTGGGGGCTCTGTCTGGGCAGTGCCCAGGCCCTGACCTCGGCCAGGCACTGAGGTTCCTCAGAGCAGCACAGCTGACAGTGTCACACACCATGCAGCCTCGGGCTCCTGCAGTGCCACCTGGTTCACAGCCACCAGTCCAGGAGAACAGCTGTGAAAACAGCATCTTGCTAACTGTAGGAACACATAGCTTAAATAGCCAAGAGGAAAACAAAACACACCCGAGCCCTTTAATTGCTTTAGTTTCTAATGCACAAGGAAGAAAATGGGAGAGAGAAGCAGCACTCTGATCTGCTTACTTACAGATATGGATACATTCAGCTTATTTCCTGAACTGGTCTGTGCTTTCTAAAATCTCTCCTTATTAAAAACTCCAGCAAATTACCACTGAAGAGCTCTTATCTACACCGTGTTATAAGAAGTGAGCAAAAGACTGATTCAGACCTGATGGAGAAGAAGTGCCTTGCAGCTCTGCCTGAGTGCACGAGTGGAAGGCAGGTTCAAACAGGCTGGAATAATTATGATGAGTTGTTTGCTGTTCTGCTTGGCTGGAAGGTGTTTGTTGTCATGCTTTTTTAATTACTAAGTCCTTCTGTAGCACAATTTTCTTTCACTTGATCATTACAGCCACCTATGACATTTAGAAAGAAATAATTTGTGTAAGATATGGTGACTACAGGAAGAGTTACTATCTAGTGAGTGAAATAATATGACATGGAAAAAGAAAAATTCAAAAGGGGCTGCATCTATGAGACATGAATATAACCTTTATTTGGAACAGTTAAAGCCCTCAAGCACCCAAAAGTTAACTACAGACACAATGAAGTAACTCTAATTTCATCGAATTTGCCATATGGAAAGACAGCACACAACCCAAACCAGGATTCCAACTACCTGCTGCTTTTAAAGGTAGTATAATAAATTGCTCTGAAAATGGTAACATGCCAAACAAGCCAGAAGGGAGTATCTGACTGGGAGACTGTGGAAAATGGAAATTTGGAACCATTTAAAAACATTTCACAATAAAAACTAAAAGCCACACTCCTACTAGCTGAAAGTTTACTGACAAAAAATTACTTGTCTTAACAGAAAAGAGCTTCTAAAAGGTAGAGGAGCATGCATCCACTTAAATCACATATACAGACCCACTCAGAAGTAGTGTGGGTTACAGATATATTGTACACACATATGCACTTCCTGGACCAGAAAAACAGTAATGATAATAAACATGTAGTTCAGATTTATTTAAGAAAACTGCTAAGAAAAGGAAAATAACAAACTGTAGCAACAGTTTATGATGTTTACTACCCTCTTCTGTGATGCAAAGGAGTTTTTGAGGGTTTTGGTCTAATATTTCTGAAAGGCCTTAAGCTTATCATGGAATGCTGACAAACATTTTCTAGTATGTTAGGCTGTAGACTCAGAATGTTTGCTCTTGTGGGTACTTCTGACTTCAGTCTTTGCTACAGTTTCCTGAGGCTGAGGGGAACTGGGATGAATGACCAGATTGTTCTCCCTAGCTCTGTTTAGCCCAGAAAAAGGAGCCCTAGCCCAAGTGTTAACTCATTATTACAGGACAACACTGTCACAAATGGTCCTGGAAAAGCAGAATTGTTCAATGAGTACATTTCCTGGGCACAGAGTCAGGGACATCTTTCTAATCTAATATTAATGTTCCAGGATATTAAACAACAGCTATTTAAAGTTTAGCCTTTTCAAATCAATAAGAACTGATCACTTATACTCAAGAGTTTTAACTCTGAATAAGAAATGTACCCTAGAATGTGACAGTAAGTGCAGAGCATCAAGATGCAGGAGCAGAGCCAGGAGTGATGATTCAGCCTTGGCCACAGTACAGTGCCCAGATTCTGATGACCTGGAGAGGGGTCACAAGTACCACCAGGGTCAGGGCAAATCCCCTCTTCTGTGAAAGACACAAGGGAGCAATGTTTCCTTCTTCAGAAAGCTCAGGCCTGACTTGATTTTTGTTGTCAAGGGTAAGCTTTCTCTCTCTGCGTGTTATCTGTCTAATATTTACATATCTCAGCCCAGCTGATCCCAGAGGCACTGCAAGCACCAGAGGCCAATTCGTGCGAGCTGCAGAACAGTCAAAGGTGATCATCCCCTGGGCTGAGACCCCCCTGCTTCCAGCCAGCCCCAGGGAGCACTCGAGATGCCTGCCAGGGAGCAGGGACCTAACAGATCTTGAGTTGCCTTTCTCCTGCATAATTCCTTCAGCATTTACCACGGGTGAGCTCTTCAGACCCTCTGCTCAGCTACGTGCCTCCCTGGAAAACGTGAAAGCTTGATATCCTCATCCACTCTGAAATCTGGCTGAGACAAACTTCAGCAATCAGGACAGATCTGCTTTTGGAAACAAGACAAAAATGGTGTAGGAATTAAATGAGAACATAGTCTCCTTTAGAGAAGGATTTTATTTTGTTGATGACATTTTTATTCTGGGACAACAGAAGAGGATAACTTAAATCTCACACTTCCATAATGATGCTTGCTATAGAGCCTGCAATAAGTCAGGATGGCACCTGCCATTACACTGAATGGGCTGCAAACAAGCCTTGCTTTCCTTATACATAGTCCCTGTATAGGGAGAACAGGGAGAGAAATTGGTTTTTTATTAGACCCACTTATTGTGCTGAAAAACACCAAACATGCCTTGTAGGGGAGAACGTCAAAACCTTCTCTGCTCCTCCGGTCATATCAGCTGGGTCACCAAAAGTTAAGGCTTGCCCTTGCAATCCTTGTCATGGTAATAGTACCTCTAGAAGTCTGTTACAAATATCAATATCAGCATATTGATATACCCTGTCAACCTGACATAGAATAAAAGGGAGGCAAGTCACAAAACTAAAGTGGACTTAAAGCAAAAGCTTCTGCTACAAAAGCGAAAGATGAGTTCACTGCATACCAGCTAGAAAAAAAATCTTAGCATCACAGTGACTACATTATTTTATTTCTACAAGAACAAAAAAAATAGATAGGTGAAGCCGCATTGAAAACTGAGTAACTGCAGAGTAAAGCTGTAAGAATCTTCAACATTAAACACAAAACCTGCTGAATGTTTAACCCCAGAAAACTCAGTCCCATCATAGTCTAAATTTCTGGGAGAAAAAAAAAATTTTAAATAGTTGTATTTAAAGAAAAGGAAAATGTTTGGTTGGATCAAGTCACTCTAAAACTCTGCATCTGTCTGAGTGATCAGAGTGAGCCCCATCACTTTTTCATCATTCATTTCAGGTTATTTGCCCTCATTGGACTACAAGCTCCATTAAGCACTGAGATGCAGATTTGCACAACTTGAGCATGGGCTTACAGCACAAAATATGATGCCAGCACAGGCAGAAAGACTACCAATAACCAAATCCCAATGTGCCAATGCACTTAAATTCTGTCAGTCAGCAACAGTCAAAACATCTTAGAATAAAACCTATGGAAACAATGCAACTTGACATTTATAGATCAATAGATGTTTGTTTCCCAAAAGTTTTGATCTTTTAATTTTTCATCCTAATTTGTGACTTAAACAAGTGTCCAAATATCAGAATTCCTCAAGGGAAACTCAATTTTTCAATCTTCTTCAACAATGAGACCAAACTTTTCTTCCTCATCCACAGAGAGCTGTAGATATGTAGATGGGATCAGAATTCATTCTTGTTGCTCAGCTAGAAATCTCATTACAAATGCAGAAGACTTCACAGATTTCCAGGCAATTTCCAGACTTCTCCCTTCCAACAAAGCTTGAATCCAGTCCAGGTTAAAACTAGGTGTCAGATGCAGGAGGAGCAGAAGATTCCATATTTCTTGGCTTTTTTTCCTCTTGCAAATGTCACTGCAGAGGAGCTGCTGCAGGAAGAGGAGTTGTTCACAGGCACTGCCCAGGTGCCAAGCACAATCTGGGTACTGCACTACAACCAAATCCATCCAGCTCTTTCTGCCTCCAGCTGGACTAAGGGCTGGTTTCCTCAGAAAACTCCTTGAGACAGAGGAAAGTCTTCTACTTTAAAACCAGATTAGTTCTGCTTTACTGAACATCCAAAATTTATGATATTAACATGCTGAAATTTTATTGCTTTTAACCATCATATTATAAGCATGTGAAGTTTCAGCAAAACGAAGGGAAAACTGTTTATTCTAAGAAACGCTTGGGTTGGCAATCCAATAAACTCTTTAACAAGTTGCAAATTTAAGCCATCACTGGACCACAACCAACAGTATAATTATCTCAGTGTGTACCTCAGCTTTTTATCACTGCACAAAGACCCTGTGACACACAGATGAGACCAGCCATCTGAGGGGTAGGACTCCAAGGCTGGTCCTTAAGAAATTAACCTTCATTATTATTATTATTATTATTATTATTATTATTATTATTAATTGATGTTTGTTTGTTACAACAAAGAGCAGGAGCAAACAGATGGTGGGGGGAGAGAAAAGGAAGAAGATACGTTTTACCAGTCCTGACTTGGGAGACTGACTTGGTGGATCCCTTCACCTTGACACTGGTGTTTTCTTGGCTCTGCAGACAGACTATTCCCTCACAAAGACAGAGCTGAATCACTCACTCATTGCTCTGTGATCCTCATGGTTAGGGAACAGAGTGCTTGAAGTGCCATGACTTTTGTGGCTGCCTATTCAATATCATGACTTGCTGTAGAAGACATCTTAGAATTTTTCTCCAGCTCGTGTTAACATGTTCAAAAGTTTAGGGAGTGAGCAGTGGCATCTTGCTTTCTTCTCAACCACCTCTTAAAGCAAGAGCTTCAGTTTCTCATTGGGAAAAAATTCTAATTCTTATGGTGTCAGAAAATGATGTAGTTGCCCTGCATATACCGTGCAATGTATGTAAGAGATGAGAGCAAGCCCACAACTAACTAAATCTTTCTATATACAAAACTAACTCAAGCATTGACTGGAAACAATTATTTGTTTTAGCCTGCAAAGGTATCTGGATGAACTGCTTTTTATGTTTAACACCTTCCAGGGCTGTGCTCAGACATTCTTCATGCCATATGTACAGTGAGCATAAAAGACCTTCGCTATCTCCCACCAGATTTACACTAGATAAAATCCGTTGGCGTTAATGAAGATGCACCTTTTTTTATATCTGTGTAAGTAAAAAGAGAACCAGATCCTCTCAGTGAAAATGTCAGGTTGCTAATGGTGTTCATTTTTACTTAGAAATAATGAGGAGAAATACCTGGCACGGAATTTCCCTGGCATAAGGAATAGTGCATAACAATGAGATTCATCTCAAGCATTCTGACCCATCCAGAGGATGTATTCCATCACCTCACGTAGTAGATACAGAAAGTGATGTCCATGAGGAATGCAACCCCCTTTAGATGTCTGTCCTGGCATGAGATAAATCTTCACTGGAAATATTTCTCCCTGGATGTATTGACTGTAAAGGAAATCTTTATTATTAGTTGAGGATAGAAGACTAAATTGACATCAATCCCATCACTGGTCCCCGCGTTTGTTAAAGACCTGCAAAGCTGCAAATGTTCAGCTCGATTATGAGACAGTGTTCCATTTAACATTCACAGTGAGCCCAGTCAGGGAGCCTGCACAGCATTCCAGCTAAGGAGACAAGGAAGAACCCTCTGTTCTTCTCTTCTCTGTCAGAAACACTCTCTAAAGATCCAGCACGCACAGCCTTGTGAGCAATTTTTTTTCATTAAAAATGAAAAATAAAATCAGAATATTCCTTTGGTTGATCCCAGACATTGTTTTTCTTCACAAGCTGTCTAGTGAAGTAAAATATTTTGTTTACCAAGATAATGAATAATTTGTTTCATGTTATTTGTTTTATTTTTATTAGGTTTTAAGTTAAACACAGCCAGGGTTGTTTCCATCAAATTGAAACTTTGATGCCTTCTGTGCATAACAAAACAAACTTTTTTGTTCCTCTTTTCCTCAAAATAATCCTCAACCAAATAGAAATAATTTGGTTTACACGAAGTTTCAGTTTTCAACAAGAAAATTATTCATCCAAAGAGACTCAAAACATGAGGATCATTAACTAATTACAGCTTGTGATATCCCCAGTGAAGTGGTAAGAGGACACTTTCCATGTTATTAAATTCTGGTCAGGATGAAATCAATGTACTTGCAAAGGCTGATGAAGCACCTGGTCTTTTGAACGTGACCCTAAGCAATATATTCAGAGGAATCAATTTTCTGAAGAGTGGATGCTTTCTTTTTACCTTAATTAAGACCACTGTGTATTGCCTAATGTGTTTAATAATGTTGCACTCTTGTGATATATGGTGAGAAAAGGGCTCTGAGTTCACAGAGATTGTGCAGCTTCATGTCACTGGCAGCAGCTATTCATTTGTCCACCAAATATTCTATGACGTTCTTAAAGACATCTGGTCTGTCTGTGTCTGACATCCAGGGACAAAGTGATCCAGAAAAAGAGAAAAGGTACTTTCAGCTGGGAAATCGATGCGAGTGGTATTTTTCACATCAGAAGAGCCCATGAGAAGGGGCTTTCATCATAAGGGAAAATGGTTATCAGAAGAGAAGGGTCATGCAGTGCCACCAGTGATCATCCCCAGCTTACAGAAATGTGCAGCTTCACAGGGAGCCTTTTGCTGTTGAGGGGTAGGGCAACACACAAGCCACATTTCCAGGAAGATATAAATCATAAATCAAAAATAGGTGTCTAGCCTCTGGTTCTTTAGGCATCAGTATCCTCTCCTTCACACTAAGCAGGTCTTCACATGTTTCTAAATTCTGACCAAATCTTAAAAGTCTTTAGGTTTGATCCCCTAAACCTCTGTCAGCTCATCTGTTGTCTAAATCTGCCAGTTCTTACCACTCACTAGGAAGTTTCCTTCTAGAGTCAGGAAATCAAGACCTTAAATCAAATTTCTCTGAGCTGACTTTCCCTGTACATTCCCTCTGTTATATGCTTGAATAATTCTAAGCAAAACATTTATTGCTGAGGTCTGCACCATATAACTTGACCATTGAAGTGATGATGCAGAAGACAGAGGAAAAGATATACTGGGTTAATGAACCGTGCCCACATCTATGCTTTCTGCAAAAAAGCCCTTTCAAGTGTAAATTATTGAGGTTTCCTATGTGTCATTCTATTTGTCAGAAGACTTCAGTCCTTCCAAATGATTCACCACTGGGGTTTGATGGTCTAATGATGTCACAGGGAAAGTTTTGGAGCACAAGATTTCAGGAGGTTCTGAACATTAGCAGATCTTGTTCCATTTTCCTTCAAAAATTTCTATGCCTAAGAACAGCTCTTCTGACTTCTGTGCTGAATTAGAGATCAGCATTCAATGAAAAAAAAATAATATAGACTAATATTATGTGCAGAGACAGTTCTATCCAGCCTGTCATGATCTTCACACATTAAGTTTATCCTAAAACCTATTTTCCAACTGACTGATTTGTACTCTAGCTGTTTATAAGATTGACAAGCAAAACCAAATTATTTTCTATATCATATTGGTCAATTATTTGTATTTCTGATAATGACTGTTTTCTGTTTGTTTTTCTCCATGTACATAATCAAAGACTATCAGAAAGATAGCTTGGGGGTAGAAGAGGCATATCTTCATAAGTATTTTTAGCTCCAGCAGAAATATGTGACATTGTGTTGAATATTTTTCATTTTTTTAATGAGAAATCAGAAGGCATTGCCAGCCAGATGCTTTCCATTATGATCTGTGCTGCAAACACTTGAGCTTGCCAGCCTGAGAATTTGATCCTGCTACTTGAAGAATCCTACTTAGAAGTACAATAGTTTGTCCTGACACAATGAACTTCTTTCAAGAACTGAATGTAAAAAGGTGTTTTGTCAAAGAAGCACACTGCAGTCATAAAACTGGAGAAGGACACAAATAGTTCTGTGAAGTGTTTTACTGAATACAAGGTTGGATACTGAATACTTGCTTTGGATGAGAGGCTCAAAAGTGGGCTACAGGGAGGAAGGTGTGTGCTATTGGTACCTCAAAATAATTGCTGTATGGGTGGCAGGGAGCAATTCTGACTGTACCTACATCTCATTTCAAGCTGAAGAAGCAGGGGGGAAAGTCATAAATATTTTCCTAGTTATCTGGTATTTCAAAGAATTATTTGGGTACAAACTAGTCTCCATACAAGACTACCTACTCCCTGACAGCTCCACTACTCCTGCCAGTGAGGATGCCAATGGAGTTGGTGATTTTGCTACACATCCATGTTAGTATGATAATACCAAACACATTTCTCTGCCAGCAGCTAATGGGTTTTTCAGTCATCACCACTCACGTAGGTCAGTCAAACAACATTGAACCAGATGCTCAGTGCTCTTTATTGCATTGCCACTCTCAAAGCCATCTACACTTGACTGTTTGCCAATTTTTCTTTTAATAAAAAATCTCTTTCTTTCTGTTTGCACCAATCCATCACAGAAAAGAATATTATTTACAGTATACTCTGGCTACTGGCTATGGCCAAAGATATTGCTTAACAACAGGAGGAAAAGATCTGCCACTCTGCAGAAAGAGATACATCTAATGCCAGCCATATAATTACTGCTCTTTCCACCTCCAGTAGAATTTATAGGCAGTACTGTCATTTAGGGTTTCATGAGGATGGACTTCCATGCTTTATGGTGAGTACATTAATAGCTTCTAACTACTGAAATTCCTAATCATCTATATTGAAAAATGAAATTTATTACCACACTATTACAGCCATTTTAATGTTCTACAAGCATATTATTTGCACATTTGAGTATAAGTCATCAGTAAGTCCTTTCTAAGAAGATTACTTTAATGTAACTAAGTAACATGGTGACTCTGCAGACTGTGGGTGAATATCAGCCCTCTGGTAACAACCAGAAAAACTCCTGAGGAGGGAGACTCTGGTGATGTTTTTGTCATGGAATCTGTTTTGGTTAACTTAACAAGGATTGACCTGGTGATACTTGGATTAGGGTCACAAGGGAGCTACAGATTAAACCAATGGTTTATAGGCAATGAAGGAGGACTATGATTTCTGCAGAACGAAAACCAAAAGGTTACATGTGGAGCCTGGCTTTTCCAGACAAAGCCAGGACAAAGTATGATATTTCTTCACAAAGGTAGTTTGGAGGAGGGAAAATGATCTTGTTGTCATTCTTGTTTACTTCAAAACTTCATCTGAATTGAGACATTTTGGAGCCTGATGTTGTTCTCAACAATGGCAGGAGAGCTGTGAGGACTCCAGTCTAAACCACTGCAGAGGATGGGGCCAGCTCAGCGCTGGTTGCTCAGGGCTATGTCTAGTCAAGGTTTGTGTATCTCTGAGCATGGAGAATTCACAGCTTCCTTGGACCCTTGTTCCCATGTTTGACCACTATCACTGGGGCAAAAAAATCTGAGTATCTCTCTTTCTGTAACTTCTATTCCCAGTCTCTTCTCTCACTGCTAAGAGTCTGTCCCTGCCTTCCCTACTCCTGTCAGGCAGCTGAAGCCAGTAGTGACACCATCCCCAAGAGTGAGTTTCTCCCTGAGTTTGGCCTGGGAACTGCTGTTTCCCTGCGGTTTGCAGGAAGCATACAGGAGTCCATAAGAGACTTGAGGAGAACCTTTTCTTTGGTTATCACCTCAACTACTCTCCCCAAACTGGGTAGGAAATCAGGTTGCAGTTGCCACAGCCTCCTTCTTCAGGTGCATGAACATCAGCAGATGAAAAACCCTGAGATCTTTTCTTCATTTCCTTCGAGTAAATGCCACATCTCTGCAAAAATAACACACTGAGCCTCAGCAGTAATACATTTCCAGGTGAGATGTCTACATCAGCTGCTGTGCAGCACCCTGCCACTGCTGGCATCTAATTATACACCTGAGCACTTTTATCTGATACCCACGTGTGGTGTGGCTGGAGACATCTCTGTCACTTCACACGGCTTTGAGGGTTTCTGTGACACACTCACAAAATGCTGCAGCAGGCCCAGGGTCCCTCAGCACGAGTAGAGGAACGTGGAGAAGGACAAGCACCCAGGGCTGGTGGATCCCCTGCACATCCCCTCCTCTCCTCCTCACTCCACCAAGCCCTGCCATCAAATGCTGTGGCCTGTGGCTGGATGGGGGCAGAGGGGTTGACAGATGCCACCACAACCAGGATCCACAAGAACTTTCCCTCGTCCCCATCAGCACTTTCCAATCCCTTGTGCCTCCAGCTGCAGCAGAGGCACGCTGTGCTGGGACACTGCTCAAACCACCAGGTCTCTTTGCAATTGACTATCTCTCCAAGTTCCCTTTTGATTATCTACCTGAAAACAAGACTCTGTAGCTAAGCATTACTTGTTTTTTATGTCACTGCTGCTGCTGTGTCAGGGCAGTGGTATTAATTTTGGACTCTTCATCAAAAAAATTTCCTTTTGTGTTTCCTTCTTGCAGCCTCAAATCAAGTAAAACAAATAATGAAACTATCAGGACCAAAGAAAAGAACAAAGTATTAGGCTTTTTATTACTTACAAATTTTATTTCAGTGCTGTTTCAGCTTGCTCCCATCCTTGCCAAAAGGCAAACATGTGGATATATTTTATGGAAACAAATTATTTGATTTCTGTGACCACATCACAGTGTTGCATAGCACAGGACCTTAAAGGTCTACAGCACCTTTACAGGCATTTCAAAAGTACAAATAAGGAACAGAAGGATTTTTACATGGTGCTGATTTTATGTACAACACTGTCATTTCTAAATGTATGCTCACCGTGCACTTGCAGCTCGGTACACCTGGTGAATTTGTCAAAATTGCAAAAGATGCCAGGAAAAGGCCATTTGCAGTCCATCTCTGTTTCAGTGATACTTGTGATAGTTTCACGGCCACAATTTTGCTGTGAGGTGTAGATTTTGGGTCTTTGTGGTTTTTTTTTGGGTTTTTTTTTCATTTAGGAGGTGTTAAACAACTGTTTCCTTATAAATTTTATTGCTCGTGGAGAGCAGAAATCCAAAAAAATATCTTGAAAAATAGAATTTTCCCATTCCCTTGAGCAATAATTCATTTTTTTCACTTCACTAAAATGCTTAAGGCTTTACCTCTTTATCTGAAATTACTCTGGGAAATCATTTCCACAATTAGCCTGGGATGGGAAAGCCAGGTTTTCTGCAATCTCAAGCACATCTTGTGCTTCCCTTAGCTGTTATTTGAAGCAAAGTCTGAGCCAACACTTGCTGTCTTCTAATAGAGTTACTCCATGTAAGCACTGTTTATTTGCATAGACATCTGGATTGCCAGAAGATGGGGTTTAAATTTGTACTGACACAACACACGTGCACACACACTAAATTTTTCCATGTCCTAATATGCATGGTAGAGTCTAAAAAAATGAAAAATATCAGACCTAAAGTGCTTACATTACTCCTGAATTAGGGTTGAGTGGATTTTTATTGTCTGGGAACTTGCAATATTGCAAATGGAATAACCAGAGGAAAAAAAAAAAGAAAAAAAAATCTTTAAAAGAAAGATATAAGTGGGAGCTGAAACAAAAATATTCATCTTTATTCAGAACCTGCCTGTTTCCACTTCCACACAGTAAACTTGCTTTTAAGGCAGTAATGTGCAGAAAAATACATGCAAATTTCTGAAAGATTGAATGCAGTGTTTCATTGTGCTGGCTACAGCCAAAATAGCATGATTGGACTGACCTTTAGAGCAGACTCACATCAGCATCAACATCAAATAGAAACTTTTTTGTCTTGTGCAGGATGTTTAAGGATAATCCATTTCCCCTACCCAAACATATTGATTCCTTCTTCTTTCCTGGTGAGCAAACAAATGTCCTCTGTCTTTGCAAAACACACATTAACCTTTCTCTTCTGTGTGTGAATGAACATGAATATAAGCATAAACAGCAATTTTAAGTACATCTATGTATATTGTCTGCAATATGTGTGTATGTGTATGTCTGTGTCTGTGTGTGAGTGTGTGTGTGTAATGTTTGCATTAGTAAGATCCCATGTCACCAAAAGAAGGTGTCTGACCCTTTGAGAAATCACAGAACTGAGTATCTCTTGAATGGTACAATTTTATCTGTGGTACAAACTGTGGTAGTACCCTGAGCCAGCAGCAGAAGGGGGAGCCTCGTGGGCAGGGGAATTTCACAATTTGCTTTGCTCGTCCACCCCAACGGGTCACTGCCTTCTCCAGAGAGATGGTCAGGAGAGGGGACATCCCAGGCCCCTTGTGACAAAGGGACACATGCCAGGGAGCCAGGGGTGGCTGCCACCTCCCAGGAAAATCTCTCTGGAGGAAGAACTGTGATGACAAACCAGCAGTCACAGCCAGAGCAGCTTTTCATGCCCGTGTCCCAGCCAGGGCAATCAGAGAAGTGTTTGGATCTGCAGCTCACATCGTTGTGCCAGCTTGGCTTGGCCAAGGGGTCCTGGCATCCACAGAGAGAAAAATGAAAATAAACTCACCCCATGCAAACCACAGCACAGTGCTGCTCTCTGCCTGATGGTTAAGGTTAAGGTTGCTAATTAACATCTCCTTACTAACAGAGCCAGGCAAGAGGTCCCAGCAAAATGTAATTTGAAGACTTGAGGTCAAGGGAGAAGGAATGTAGTTTTATTGCTTTGAAAATTGTACTTTAGAGGAATTAAACATTGGAAAATGTCAAGAGCTCAAAATGAAGTGTTTGAAATTATCTTTTTATGTATTTATTTATGGCTTATTGGTTCAATGGGAAAAAAAAATCAGGAGTTTGATTTTTTTTCATTCTGTCTTATAAGAGGGAAAAATTTCTCATCTCACAAATTCTCCAAGGGTGAAATAACATTTTTCTAAAGTTTGGCTAAGCAAGGGTCATTGCTGATTTCCCATGTTAGTTTCCATGGATTCTTCACATTAATTTATCTCACATCTATCCACTGCTATGCACAGGAAGTTCTTGAGAGTACAGGGTGCCTTAGTGTTCTCTGAGTATGCACAGTGATAATGCATCAGTCAGCACAGAGTAAGGCTGTGCAAATCGAGACAAGATATTGACACCTTAGTATAAGGAATTAATTATTTTATTCTAGACCAGACTTACGATCTTTGATCTCACTTTCAGTGGATGATCAAAGCTGGACACCAAGTCCACCTTTGGTAGCCAGAGCAAATCTATGTAACACAGAGTGTGTCAAGTGTCCATCAAAGTCCTGAGGCTCCAAAGAAGAGCCAAATTCTTTGTCACAGGACAACTATGCTGCGTGGACCAGGTCACCCTCACTCCCCCTTCTGAGCCTGAGAGTCTTTAAAAACTTAAGGAGCATCATCCAAAAACTGGAAGCTGTAAATTTTGTCATACAAGCAGAGCAGAGTAAGTAAAGGATGGTTTTAATGTCTAAAGGGTGTTTGTAGTGATGGAGTAGGGACATCTTCAGTCAATTAGTTCCTCAAAGTGCACAGAACAGATAATTTTTCCAGCACTACTATTATTCTCTTTATAAGCACAAAATTTCCACAAGTTTGTGCCTGGAAAGCTGCTTGCTATCACATATTCAGATGTCTTCTCAATTGCAGCAAGACTACTGGCAACCTCTCTTCCAGGGGCCCCATCACAGCACTGGAAAGATTCTGTATAATTGGAAAATTAGTCAAGCACAAACAGGTGTCAGTAGGGTGATGGTACAGGGAGATATAGTCCTCTTATCTCACTGTTTGCAAACCTGTCCTGGCTCTCAACCAAGGATTTACCAGTCTCAATGGTAAAGGAAAAAATAGCTTTGAAACGTGTCTGAACAACAGCATGCAGGGGACTCTGGTAGTGGGCTGGGCTGAATCTACCAGCTGTTCATACTATTGAACTCTCCAAGCTAATTCAATGCAAAGCCCTGCTACATCTTAAAAAGCAAGTACCCATTAAGAGAGCTGATGGGGAAAAATTAATTTACCACTTAACATTACATTAATCAATAATCTATTAACTCTAACCTTGCTAGCAGTGGAGTTTGCTATGATTTATGGTCAATCATTTGAACTTTCATTCATCCAGAGTTAGAGCTACAATTAAAAAAAAGGTAGATTTTCAGTGGGCAGTAATTTAAACATTTAACCATTACACCCAGGGTTTATATTAAAAGTATTTGTCTTGGATTTGTCACAGGAGTGGCAAATTGAAAACATGGTCCATGCTTTCCTTTCTGTCACTTCAGGAAACAAGATGCTTGCCTCAAGTCTGTACCAAAGGCAGGTGATCTCCTGACCTGTTCCTTGTAGTGTCTTCCTATCACACCTTTCTTAGAAATCAGGTTCACAACTTCCAGACAGTGCATATGCTGCTATCTGACCTGTCTGTTGGCAGGTGCAAAAAGAATTACTCTGGCATGCCAGAGGCTGAGCTGCAGCAAGTGTCATCAAGATTGATTACTTCATCATGGCAAGCTGGACAAATCAATCAGAGTCCTTGAAGGCAGTGAGAAAGACCAGACCCCATTACCCATCCAACCCATCTGTCACCATGATCTCCAGACACTGCTCAGCACTGGCTGAGGATGGACTCCACACCTCACTGCTGCCCTCAGTTCCTGAGACACCCTGCAAATGCCACTGACCCTGCACAATCACCTATGCCAGGTACTGTGCATGGCTCACTGGGAACATCCCAGCCAGCAATATGAGTGTGACCAGCTGAATTGCCCCCACTGCAATTAGACTTTCCAGGAAACCTCTGCTTTGATTCAGACAGCTCTCAGTGTGTGCCATCTATTTTCCTTCCACTGGAAATCAGCCAGAGAAGCATATTTCTGCTAGCACTTAAAGGGTGAAAGACCTTATGTTAGCTGAGCAAGTGTTAAGGGACATTAAAACAGAGGGGAACAGAAATAAAAAAGAAAGAAAGCAGACACTGGTAAAACTTTTTAATGCAAGATTAGACAGGGCTTATCTGACCTGCCAGAGAGACTAAGAAGGAGGCAGGCTATAAAGCAAAGTCAATGTATTGTCTCTTCTCCATTCCTCTAATATTCTGCCTGTGTTGATGTGAGATTCTCCAGGCAAGAAAAGAACCCCCCACCTCCACAGGGCACTGTGTCCTTGGAAGAAATGCGAGTGTGCAGGTGTATGATTCATTCCTTTGGTTAGGCATAGATTGAAGAACTCTTTTGCTCTTCAAAGCAGCCCACTCCACAGAGAGACATCTGGTAAATCCTACATGAGTTAATCTCCTGCCACAGTCTCAAAAATGCACACAAATGAAACCAGGTTCCTCCTGCTGGCAGCTTCTCTGCATGGGAGGAAATGACGAGCCTTGTCCTTGAAAGGTGATTACTCCACGGGATGTGGAATGGAGCTCCCTGTAGGACAGGGTCTCACCCCCATGTTGAGAGCTGATGCAATGACTGTGAATGAGCCTTTTAATGACGGACAAAATAAATCTGTTCTGGTGTATTTGTACCTGATGGAAATTGCAGAAATCTGGGCCAAAGCAAGGACGATTGCTGGAGGTGGAAGGTGATCCAAAAAGTTGCTGTCCTTTTGCTCCACCCTCTGCCAGAGACCTTTGGAGGGGTTGGAGCTCCACATAACCCCCTCTGCCTGCTCTCAGCTGCTCTCTGGTGTTTTCTACCAGGGAAAACACAACCCCACATGCCCAGTGTGGTGCTGTTAATACACCTGTGGCTCTGTGTTTCACCTCCTTAAAGAAAAATTAAAATAATAACATCACAGCACGCCCTGAATAAAATATCTTGCAGTTAAGTATCAAGAGACCTGGGCTTGTCACTGCAGAAGTGACAGTAGACACTTAAAGGCACTTCAGTTTCTACCTGCAAGGTGCCAGCCTCTGTCATGACCTATCAAAACATCTTTGGAGATCTAAGCTTTCTGTGGGAGCTTCCTGCTTATGATTTAACAGGGGACACATCCTGTGGGATGTCCCAGGGCAAATTCACAGCAATTCAACATTTTAACAGATTGAACAGATTAAGACATTTGCCTGCTGTTCACATCTCAGACTTGGTACAGTGGGATGTACAACTTTGCTAAAGGATGGTGAAAGTCAGAAGTGTAGAAAAGTTTGGGCACTGTGCTCTGACATAGACCATCATTTATATACATGAGGCTTTTTCCACAGAGGGAGAGGGGCCTGAATTCAGCCACTTCTCGCAGCCCAGCAAGAAAGAAGACTGGATCTTGTGGATTGCTCCATACAGGTCAGGGTTAAACTGATGGCACTGATGAAATGTAAATGGAAGCCATTACGTAAAAAGAATTGTATAATGTTCCCAGATGTTTTCAATTTTCTGAGTACTTCTAAAAATAAAATGAACTTTTAATACTTAATCAACATAGTTATTCATCCTCTTTTACCCAAGATGAAATTTCCCATTAATTTTTTATGGATACACGTTAGTTATTATTGCCTTTGGCTTCCTGGTTCAGACACAGTTCTGCCCTCTGTTCCACTGATTGTACAAATTATCCCCCACTGCATAGACTGGGTACACTCTTAAGTCCTTGAAAGCTCTTCAATGATTTGGCTTATCTAGACTTACTACAGGAGAGGAGGATTTTCAAGGAATGCATTAGCTACCTAATGGTAACGGCTCACTCCTTAGTAGAATCTGGTCACAGACCCGTGTAGTCCCCTACCCTGGACTGGTACCCATCTCCTACAGAGCCTGGGGCAGCCTGGCAGGATGGGCAGGGTGGGATGTGGCTTTTTGTGGATGCCTGTCTACTATTTATTTATTTTCATATCATCCTACACTTGTAGATGCTGGTGGTGGCTCCAAGCATGGCGAGACGAAGACTTAGTCTGATGGTGCCAGGCTGGATTTCTCTTTTCAATTTCTCTATGCATCCAGTACTAATAAAAACTTCCACTGCGGGGAGAAGAAGCCTTTAGGCACAGTAAATCAGTGGGATTTTTTTTTTTTTTTCACTCTGGACTTAAATGACTCTGTGATTTTTATTCCTATGTTTATTGCATAGCATTCTACAACACATGTCCTTAAAGACGAGAATGTGTTTTCTTGATATATCAGAGATGAAATCCCAACTGATTTGTGCCTAAGGTCCTTGTGCAAATGCACAGGGTGCATCTTGGTGAACAGATTATTCAAAAGGAAAAGAAGCACAGAGAAAGCTTGAGTGGCCACTGAGAGGCTGATGGGATTGTCTGAACAAATCTGAATTCTTGCATGACCACCTCCTGAGAGCAGAGTGCTGCAAACAACAACCACAGAAAATGACCAGGGTGATATTGAGCTGTCAGCCAGGGCCATCAGAGAGGACACTCAAGTGGCATGTCAGATCCATGTAAAAATAAAAGCCTGCAGCTTCCAAATGTTTCTGTGAGTGCTTTAGCTTGTCATGCCACCTCCCATCTCTAAGGAAATCATAAACCATCAGCAGGGAGGACTTTGCTTCCGGGACAGGCGAAAAGCAGGAAAGAACAGGATTGGTATCAATCCAGCACAGCTACTGCTTGGCCCAGTATCAGCACCAGCCTCTGTTCAGCACATCCCACACATAAAGCAGGAGATTGCCCACCAGCACCACGCAGCCACAATTGCAAAGCTGAAAGGCAATAGCCCATTATGTTGTTTTCAGCAGCACTGCTCTACACTCAAACAGTGTTTAGCAAAGTGCCTTGTACATCTTTTTCTGCCAGCGTTCGGAATCCATTTAGAACAATCCATTGAGCTTTATTTTATTTTAGCTATTTTTTTTTCCAAATGCATTAAGATAAATATGTATATTAGCAGTCACTAGGGCAAACAGAAAACATTCATTTGCATTTATCACAAGCAGTTAGAACCCTACTACACTTTACCTCTCATAGAAGGAATTTCTTCTGTGATTAATTAATCTTTATAAGCTAGTTCTTATTTCCTTCATTTCCTTGCAGCAACCACAGCTTTTTTAAAAAAAGAAAAGGAGTGTTAATTTTTTTTGTTCTCTGAATTGTATTTTCTGCTAACCACTATTTATAAAAGGGATGACTGAAACTCAGCTAAAGTACTACTACTCAGAAACCTAAAAAGACCAGAATATTTACTTCTGTCTTCAGCCCCAAATATTTCCACTGAATTTCCAGGAGCCCTTGAAGGGGAAACATTGTTGTAATGACCCAGTGCAGTCACCAGGAGCTGTTACATTCTGAAATTAGCAACATGCTCTCCACAGATTATTCAGTTTGGTCTCAGTTCATGGAAACCACCAAACAGATTGATCTGGTGTGCCATCAAGCTCTGTATAAAGAGTTGTGGGAAGAAGAGGAGAGTGAGGGTAGGGTCCAAGAGGCTTCAGTGGAGTGTGCAGCTGTATTAACACATATTGTCAATGTGCTGCAAGAACTGCAGTCACCAAACACCCATCCCAAAAGTGCACTGAACCCCACAACCTCCCTCCTTTCTCTTATCCTCTGCCCATTATCACATAGAGAGTTTTTTAATTTCCAAACCTTACACTTTTTCATTTTTCTGGCTTTTAGAGGGTTCCTCTGTCTCCCTGCCACCATTCTGCCAGTGCCAAGGCCACCTGGATAAGCTGCAGAGACCCCTGGGGACAGCACAAGGCCAGACCATTCCATGATTCTGAGGCTCGGAGGACCACCGCTGGGACAATGCAGCTTCACCCTTTGGAGGGCACTGAGGCAGTAGTGGAAGAGCTCTGACTTCCACGCCTCTGCTGCCTATCAGTTGAAAAGTCCATGGTATGAAAAGCCAATTAATTGATATTATTTAAAGACTGCTTTTCAGAGGAGTCCTTTGTTGGAGGGACTGAATCTCAACTCTGTGCTAAATTATGCACAGGAGTTAAGGGAGGTGAGAGTAAGAAATCCACTGGGTAATCATAATCACTGTGCAATTAGGTTTGATATCATAATAGAAGGTTACTCTCCTAGGGGTAATGCAGAGAGGGTGAACTTTAAAAGGCCAGATTTTAAAACTATGAAAAAAATTATTAACAGAAGGCTCAAGGGCATAGTGAAACTCTTTAACAACTTAGAACAAATTTGTTTCTGGAGTAACTCCTCTAGCAGTCCCAGGAGTTGTACCAAGGGTGAGTTTGGCTAATGTAATCAGTCTGGAGGCTATTTAAGAATCTTTGCTAGAGAGGCAGATGGTGGTTGGACCTTTGATCTGAAAATAAGAACAGGAAGAATGAAATTTACACGGCTGAGCAGGGTTTATTGAAAATAAACATTCTTTTAAAAATTAAAAAGAGATCTGACTAAAGAGAAGAGGAGAGAGTAGAGTAACTGCAGACAAGCTACAAAGGAAAGGGACATAGAGATATAGGTCTATAAAAAAAAAAAAAAAATCAAGGTATTTCTGATGCAGTAGAGAAGAAAAAAATTAAACCCCCAACCAGGCATATAATGAGTGAAACTTAGAAAGCGCTGTTGTTATGTGACAGCTTTATTGTACCTAATTAACTCAAATATATGTATCTGCTGGAAGACACCACTCTCCATGGTTACTTGCTGTCAGATGTGCTAAAGCAGGCATTTCTTCTACACAGCCCTCTATCTTTGTGGGGAAAGGGGGAGGCTGAAAATCAGTGGATGCTGAAGCAGGAATAAAACCTTGGCCTCAGTTATTTGTATGGATGTAACTAAAGAGATTCCTTGTCTCTGCCACTTTCTGTGGGAAATTAGAGAGTGACTTCAGCAGTGAATTACTTTAACACTGTGGAAGGTGAACAGGACCTGAGGAAGGAGTTATGTGGTGGGGAGCTCATTGGGGCAGTAAATAACCCAGAGCAGTTGGTTCCCAGCCCAGGCTGTAGAGAAAACACACCACACAATAGTGAACCTGTCAAATAAGGTGCCCTGCTTGCCTTACAGGGTGAAAACCCCCTTGAAAACAAATGGAAGGATTCAATGATGGCTCCTGTTGTGCAACAGCAGCGAGGGAAAACTTGCTGGGGGCTGCTGCAGGCGCAGAACCCTGCAGTGCCCATGGAAATGCTGCCACCCAGGCCGTGCTCCCAGCACAGCCAGTGCCAGTCCCTGGGCTGGCTCACACCCCAAGAGGGGCAGACACAGCCTGAGATGATGCCCCACGCCTTGCAGCCACCATCCAGCTGGTGCCACACAGGACACAAGCAACTCAGCACAGACAAAACCAGAAAGTTTATTTACATTCTTTATTAATTTTTTCAAGGTTCCTAAAATGTCACCATTCTTTCCTTTCATGTTTGTGCAACCTTAAGCACAACAGGCCCTTGACCTCAGCTGTGCCCCATAATGTCACCATAATGAAGGCAAATGAATGACAACAGGGAGAAAACCCACTTCAGTCACCGTAAGGAAATATTGTTCCTTCAAAGCAATTCCTCACCTGAAAAGTTAATAAAATAGTACATAAAGGTGACCTGGTAGATATAATTTACTTGGCATTTCAAAATGCTTTTGATAAGGTCCCTCATAAAAGAATATTAATGATAATGAAAGTGATCATACATTTATGGACATACCTTTCATTCAGATGAATCCCAAAGTGCTTTACAAAGTTTGTACTAACTGGTTGTACAAATCATGCATCATATAGATCCCCAAAGCGTTCTTAGACCTGGGAAAAGGCATGACAGATATTTAATTGCCTAGCATGCTGCTATTCAATATTTTAGGGCAGAGTATAAAAGCAAAAGCTTCAACCGTGTGCAATTAGATTTAATTTAGGCAGGTAAAAGCCACTTTCCAAAGCTGAGATTTGGCTGAAAACCAAGCTTGTCTTCTCCCTTTGCCCTCACCCAAATGTTGAGGGATGCCTTAGGCTGAACAGATGAATGGGTCAGCTGGAAAATGGGAGCAATTTGGGATTGCTCCCAAGTGGACAATGGCTGTCTCAGGTTGCTCTTGAACATGCAGTTGTGTGTTTATGGGCATTTATTCTTGGCTATCAAACTCCAGAGAAGCACTGTCATTTACATTTTCTTCTCCAAATTTTCCATAGCTTTTTCACCTGTGTCCTTCAGCTTCCTAAGCAGCTGCCAATGCTGACAGCCAGAAGCAAAACATCTTCAGCTCTCATTAGCCTTTGGGAAGCAAAATCTCAGTTTTGCTTTGAGGTGCACATCTGAAACCCTTCTAATCCAGCCCATTATAATCTTGAAGACAGTTCCAGCCATAAGCATATTCTGCTTAGAGAGTATTGGAACACTTAATTTAAAGGCACGAAATGTCTCATTTAATTGCCAGAAATCAAAAGTTTCATATTTTAATTAAGCATTTAAGAGAACTTATTTGATTTTTTCCTAAACTTTTTTCCTCTCAGATGTGAAGGTCATTAAAGAATATCTTTCCTGATTAAGCAATAGTAAGAATAACTTCACCAAAGTAGTGTGTACAGTGCAGATACTACCCCAGACCTGACCTCCACACACTATCAGTGATCAGTAACTGAACACCACTCACTTACTACGCCTGGCTAAGTGCAAAGGGCTGCCTGAACTTCCAAGTCCTCTATGTCTTGCTACTTGCAAAAAAAGATGCCAAGAAAGCTGAATCACAGCTTGTCCCCAGATGTATATTCCTCCATGGTGAGGATGCTCCAGCAGCTTTTCTACTCTCTCCTAAATGAGAAGCCTAAAACCAGATACCTGAGCAGTGTAAAAACAAAGCCAGGAGCTTAACAGGACAGGGCTGAGGAGGACCTTGGAGGTAGCAGGGTGTCCCAGTTGTGCAGGCAGAAAGATTTCAGCTCATCTGTAACAGCCTTGGGCACACCTTTGAAATGGTCTGTCTAGCTTCTTCCCAAGGCAGCACACATCTTGTGTTTGTCACCATCCTGTTGTATTTTTCTCTGAGCTAAGCAAAGGACAGGGTCCCATCCTCCATTGTGACAGCTTGTCAGACTTTGCAGTACAATACATATTTCATATCAAAAGAGTCCCCCTCAAATTCAAGTAGTATAAATTATATATTGCTAGGTAAACATGACCTTCCTCTGCCAATTCTTCCAGGCCAGAGAGAGATGCCAAAAGAACAAAAATCTTGTGAGAACTGATATCCAGGGCCAAACTGTCAAAAACCTTTAACAGGGAGCTGATTTGTCATCAGAAGTCATAATTTCACAGGGAGCTCGATGCCTGCTTCAGTGTTTCCCTGACCAAATTGCTGACAGACTTTTGCTGAATGATCCTGTGCCTTCACATTATCTTTTATTTCCCACATTACTGTTCTCAGAGGATATGAAGGTCTTATTTTTAGAACAATCTTTCAGAAGAAAAATGGAAGAGCAATGCTTATGAAAAAACAGTCTGCCCCATGGTGCAGCAGGAGCCTCCCCTGCCTCTCAGCAGCACATTCATATTCCTGTGGAGAAGCTCTGTCTCACCCTCTACTTCCCACAGGCTCTGGAAAGCCAAATCCTTGCTGTTACGCAGTTTAATTTCAACTATGAATAAGCAGTCATGTAGTTGTGGCCTACTCAAGGAGGCTCTTTAGGTAAAATAATGATTTAAACCTTCTTTCTGCTGCCAGGGTGACATAAAGAGGCCTCAGCATGCCACAGGACTGCTGCATCTGCAACCTAGTAATTTAAACTTTTATCTCCAGTAGGGCCCTTTGCATGTGGTGCACACCTGGCCACTGTAACCTGATCAACATTTATGGCTTTGTGTCTTTACGATGGGTTTGGGTGCCCTCAGTAAAGACGTTTGTAATGCAGTGAGCCTGCAAGAGGCTTTCAAAAGCCATGGGAATAAGGGACAAGAAGTTTTCCAAGCATACCCAAAGCTCTACACTGTCCCACACCTTCTTAACACCCAGGGAGACAGCTGCAGGCTGCTGGAGATGGGGAAATAGGAAGGGAATAGATGGGATATTGGTCCCAAATTCCCTACATTTTGCAAGGCTCACTGACACCTCAGGTTCCAGGGTGCAGATCTCATCCCAGATACTCTCTCACTTTTGGCACCACAGGCAAGAGGGGAACTTTTCCTTGGGCAAACAATTGCTTGAAACCATGCTAGCCAGATGCTGATTGCTGCTGGCATTTGTCTTTCAGCAGCTGTCACAGCAGGTTCCTAGGGAGGTGTGGGAAATGCCTTGCAATTGTGTGCTTTGTGACGCACCCCAGAGAAATCTTTGGCCATATGCATTTGCACAAGGGTGCACATATTCCCTGCCCCAGAGGGTCCATGCTGGGTGCTATTCACTTAACAAAATTGCTCTCCCTTTTGCCTGTCACTGGGGTATCTGGTGGCTCCCTTACACTGGTGGAAATGCCAATCCTCAGCAAGGTCTCTATCTGATTTTGCCTTGCTGTTTCCTGCCTTGTGTTATTCCTACAGCCAGTTGAATCCCCCTTTACTAGGGGCTGTATCTCAACTGTTCTCAGAATTTCTGAGCAGATAGGAACTGGGCTCCCTGCCCACATTCTCTACCTGCAACTGATCCTAGACATTAAGGGCAAGTGTGTCAGATGCAGTGTTAAATCACTTGCTGTCCTGGAAACCCACTCTGCCCTAGAGTCCATGGGACAGCCCACAGGGAAGACTTCATTTGTTTTGTCACTGTGTCCCCCTTTTCTGAGCATCAGCAGAAAGGCAGAAAGGGATAGCAACTTCCAGTATTCCTTTTGGAAGTATAGGTTTCGTTTGAGTTGGCTATTTGCCTTTTTTTTATTTGTTTGTTTGGTTTGGGTTTTTCGGGTTTTGTTTTGCTTTTGATTTTTGTTTCTTGTCTTTTTTTTTTTTTTAATTTGAGGAGGACCTGTATCCACCAGGGATTCAAAATATTTTTCAGATTTTGCTCTTGATGGTAGATTCTGGACACATGGAATCCTGGCTCTGAGCTGTTACCAAGCAGGGCTGACAGAAAGACCAACAGGACAGGACCTAACACCATACCCTCTGCACACATGCTGGCACTGTTTCTGCTAAATTGTTTGGCTTTTTCTTTGCCTGTTGGAAGGAGTAAACCCCACTTTGTAACACTAAGAGTTACCTGATCATGTGCACTATCAGATGGTAAAAAATCAGGCTGAGCAAACCAACCAGAATTGCTTTCTCTTGATCCCCTAAATGTGTCAATTTATAACAAAACATTATTTTTTTTTTTTAACATCCTCAAGGAAAGTACCACAAGAACTGTTAAATTCCTGGACTCCTCACACAAGCCTGACTCTTTCTGGACCAGTGGTACAGCCTGCAATGATCCTGCAGTAAACCTTGATGGATGGAAAGGGAATGTCAATAGAGTTCAGTCCTCTCATGAAAGCCAAACAAATTATTCCCCGCTTCCAGTGTGCTGTGGTATTCTCTCTACATCAATCTGTGTTAATTCCTTATTTTCATGTGGGTTTTTTTATCTTTTTCCTCCCTTTGAAGGTCCTAGAAAGACCTCCTGTGGCTTTCATGACGTGGCTCAGGGAGGCTCACCATGGGACCTTTGTGGTTTCCACTGGAATCCCCCAATTAAAATTGGCAAGCAGCTTCAGAGGATTGTTGCAAAGTTAGACCAAGCTGGCTGGCATGTACAGAGCCTCTAGTTTTTGTGAACCAAAAAGAAACAGTGTTAAGCTTTAAAACCTTCAACTCTCCACCCACCCTCCCAACCAGCTGAAGTTAAGTTTGCTTTAGAAAAAATTCAGGGAAATTGTTTCACTTCAAAAGTCTCCTTTCAGAGTTACTTAGGTAACCTCTGTTACTCATTTTTGGAGTTTTATAGCAGCCCAGGTCCTGGAGAATAACAATGTTTAACTGATCTTACCAATACATTATTTGTACCACTAATTCCACGGCAGTTGCTTTTTCTTCAGGACAAGGGAGGTAATTTTCATAAAATTACATTGTTTTCTAAAACAGCTCTATTCAGTGCTATACATCTACCTTCTGGCAGCATAGTTTAATTTGCATTTAAATAATTTCCTGATATAGTTG
Source organism: Anomalospiza imberbis (assembly GCF_031753505.1). Classification (NCBI taxonomy): domain Eukaryota; kingdom Metazoa; phylum Chordata; class Aves; order Passeriformes; family Viduidae; genus Anomalospiza; species Anomalospiza imberbis. Next base: position 25,361,053 of record NC_089688.1, read on the forward strand.
GAAAAGTAATTATACATAACACTAAACAATTTTCAAGCTTCAGCCTTTAATTAGTCCATGACCAAATCTCTCTCCTAGGTTCTGAAACAGCCTTCCCATAATGTAAAATTCTCAAACACCGGAATCTTGCTCCTTTTTTTAAGGTCCCTCCATTTGTTCATTCATCTCCTCTGCTGAATTCAGATGAGTAGAAAACCATGTTGCTTTTTGTATCCTTAGTTTCTCTTTAGGGCTGTGTCATTTTGGTCGGCTGACTTTCTCCTGATAGAAAAATCTGACTGTCTGCTATCTGAGCAGAAGATCTTTTGGAGATCTCATGCTCATGACATTAAAAGCACCACAATGCACAATTTTAGAGTAGTTACAGATGTTAAATCATGTCCTAATTCTGACATTTTTATCACAGATAAGACAGGGAACTGATGTAGCTTGAGCCAAGGCAGTAGCAGGACATCCATTTTTGATCTGGATGTACTGAACCTTAGATTTTAGTTTGATTCTACAGGCTATTGCCACGTGTAGGTCCATATATACTTGCTCCTCAATTTGAAAGGCTTTTTATTCGGGTGACTTATACAACCAAAAAAAAAAACCAGTCCTATGGTTCTGTAGATCACTCTTAGAAAGACTTCATATCACATTAAAAGAAACAATCCCTAAAAGCTGTTTAACATGCCACAGCCTCATTCCCTCAGAAAGGTCATGCCTACAGAACATGAGCTGTATTATCCAGTGCTCTGATTATCTGTTCATGAGCCATGTGAAAAGAAATACAGTCACCTCTGCTAAAAGTGCCAACTCAAAAGCGTTAAGTCATTAACTGTAGAACAAGTCCAACATGAAAGAGAGAATAATGCATCATAGGAGCCATCCTATGGCCCATAAAGTCAATATTGAAGCCGTGAAATTCAGACATGAGTGCTGCTTGCCTCAAGGTTTAGGATCAGCCTTGACCTAACCTGTTAGCCAAGTCCCCTTGCATCATTAAAAGTGATTCAACCATTCATTCAGGACTCAAATCACTAATGGCATGTTGTGGGTCTGCCTTGCAATCAATTCTTATCTGGTGGTAGAAGAATGCTTTGCACAGGTAAGGAGCATTAAGGATTTTCGTGCCCAAAAGGCCTGTCTAAAGAGGTAGTGTACTGTGCAGTTAGTGCTAGGCAATCAGAGGCTCTGCAAGGCTGTACACTGAGCCTAAAATTGCATTGAAGAGGATCAGTCATCACCAGCACTTCAGTATCATACACCAGATTCCATCAGGAAGGTGATACTGAGCCAACTGGAGGATTTTCAGACAAAACTTCCACAGCTAGTCAGACTTGAAGGTGAGTGACAGTGATCAGCCTCACTACTTTCACCTGCCATCATGTTTTTTATTTTGTTCTCAAGCTTGCAGCAATTCCACAAATACCTGCAGTAAATCGCTCTGGGATGACTCCTCATCTTGATGATGGTGGCAAGTGAAAGGTCCCCACTGCCAGCCCATGAAAATGATAAATAGCCAATTTTCACTGACATCTTAACTAGAGCAACCTCAGTTAGTGGAAGGTGTCCCTGCCTGTGGCAGAGTGGAGTGGGAAAAAGATGATCTTTAAGGTGCCATCCAACCAAAACCATTCTGGCATTCTAGGAAAGTAGATACAAATGATCAGATCAGTGTGTTCAAGTGCACAAAGGATTTGTCAGCCTAGGAAGATTGTCAGTAAAAACAGTCCAGGGGACTGTTTAAAAGCAAGGGATCTGGACTGGGGAGTTAGGAAGCATTAGATCTACAGACAGAGATTAAATAGTTTGCTTAAACCACATTCTGAACTCACGGAAGCCATTGCTACAATAGTGTCTTGGTGCAATGTTCCCCTAAAGCTTTTCTGTCCTCATTACTTTAATTTGGATCATGAAGAAAAATTTTCTGGGAAGAAAAGTGTTCCAACATCTCTCTCACACTTGGGTCTACAGCTTTGTCCCTTGCACCACCAGATCCAGCACACTCATAATCAAGTAACTCTCTGCAAAGTGGCTGCAAAGTTCTTTGATTACTTTTTTTTTTCTTTTTGCCTTTTTCTAACTTAAAAAGCAAAACCAGTGGAAAACAACAACATGAACAACCACATAAGAAAAAAAGGCACTGTCTGGTACTAAAGATAGGCCTGTTTATAGGAATAGATGCATCACAACAGGTGTCAGCACAAAGCACCCAAGCAGCAGCCAGGGAATGATGACAATATAAAGAGAGGAAAGGAGTTGTTTTGAGATAGAAATTGCTATAAAAGGCAGAATACTTTGCAATTCTGATTTATTTCCATATATTTGTGAGCAGATATATATATATTACTATTTTTTTCTCTTTTTGGCAATATAAAGATTTAACAGAAACCCAAAGCCTTAATGAGATTATCACTGTATAAAATCAATCAAATTTCTTAATTTCTATTATTGCAACAATTTATCTTCATTTCATTCCTCCATGTCCTCTCCAGTTGCTGAGAGTTACTTCTGTTGGAGTCAGTTTCTTCTCCAGAGAAAGAGGGGTAAATCTTTTAAAAGAGCAGACAATTCCCAACACTTGGAGATAATTCATGGGCATCCCACAGACTCTCTGTCTAACTTCTAATATGTCACTTGATCCTAATCATGTTTCCTAGTTTGAAAAGATATGAGAAAAATCCCTCTTCTTCTGCTCAAAGACTATGAAGTCTTTAAGACAGGGCTCATGCTTCATCCTATTTTTGCACAGCATTTACATTTCAGATACTCCCATTTCTTGCTCCTGGTTCCTCTATTTCCATTCTAAGAAATATTGCTATTAATGGTTCTGCACTACCATTGTTTTATTTCTGGTTATGGTTTTTCTCTATAAGCTCATTTAATTAATAAAGGTAATTATTTTAATTCCTTCTTTTTTTCTCTTGTTCTAACAGATGTCCAAAATTCAGCACATATTTATTGCTTTTCTATAGGTAGGTCTGGACTCCAGCCCTCCTTTGGTCTTTTCACTAGCTGCAGAAGAATTATACTGGTGTGAGTCTGACCTGATGTTTTATAGAGTTTTAATTTTTTTACTATACCCTTTGTGAAAGCAGTGAACACACACATACTTCCAAACACTTCAGGCCCTTGCTGGATTGATGGAAAGAAGGTTAATAACATATCTGGGAAAAACAAATAGTTCAATGGATAGCACACACTGATTAATATCTGCTGCAGTGCCAGCAGTGCTGGGGGAGCTACACGTCGTAATTCTGCTATAACTGGAGATGTGCTGCCAACAGAAAGAGAAAGGAGATTATCACACTGCTGGGTCAGGCAGCTCAGTGTAGTGCACAGACACAGGGTTAATGTCTCCTCTCTGCTCCTGTTTTCAGGGACGGTGAAAGATCTGGACCACAACACTGCAGAGCTCTGCAAGCTCAAGACGTGCACTCCATTTGAATGTGCATTGCTAGTAAATCCCTTCCAGGACGTGCCTGAAGAGGGCTGGGGGCAGATTACAGGCAAGACAATAAGTCTGAAGGGTATTAAGCCCATGTCTCCCATAGGAGCAGGAGGATGCCTCCACTGTGGAGCACAACAGCCTGCCCAGAGCCCTCCACAGTGCTCAGCCAGCACCAGCAAGCCCAGCAGGAGGGGCAGCAATGCACAGCAGAGGCTGAACTGTCTCACTCACACCATCAGAGTGTCATGGCTAAACGCCCCCACTTTTTGCTCAGCAGTAAATAATTCATGTTCCCGAGCTGTAGGTGGGATACGTTTCAGGCAGAAAGGGAGGATGCCGATAAGCAGCTCTTTAAATATACATCGCCTCCTGTTTGCTCCCACAATGTGTGGGAGCAACCGTAAACTGAAATGGTCTTGTGTTTGCTGGCACCTCTGAATACAAAATTACCACCCTGGCTATTTATGGGGTGGAGGGGGAGGGAGGCTTCAAAAAGAAAAATCAGGCTTTTTAAACCTGTACCTTTTTTTAAACTGAAACGCTTGGCATTTCTGTGGCAGCATTGTATCCCCACTGGGGGAATGAGTTACAGGTATTTTAATTATATATTAGTACAGCATTAAACTAGTTTTATTTGCTGAACATTCTGTCAATTACTGTTGTTACTTGAGAAGCATGACTGCTCCCAGGTTGATCGTGTATTTAACTAGCCAGTCAATGCTATTAATCACTAAGCATTTTCAGCCAAGGATATTAACATTGAAACCTATCCAGGAGGGCTTATAAATGGGTACTGGCATTCTGCAGAGGGAAACACTGTTTTCCAATGCAAGAGAGGTTCTCTCAAGTCTCTTTTTTTTTCTGTTATTTTAATTTCTTTTTTTATTGCAGTCTAAATTCAAAAGGGGAATGAATAATTGCCCTTAATGAAATAACTGTCATCCCAAAAAATTAGCAAATATGTGATCACCTCATTACCATATGAACGGAGGGCAGGATGTCTGTTTCTGTGGTGCAGCTGTTGTAAAAGCAGTAAAGTATGAGAAAGCAGACATGAAAACCAAGTAGGGACATCCTCCTTTCTGAGGAGTGGAGCAGGGAGAGAAATGACCCAGGTAAGGCTGAAAAATGGTTAACAGTTAAGGACTGGAAATGAGAGTCTTCAGTCTTGCTCTTGATCATGGCAGCCTGGTATTTTGAGCTGAAATGATGATGGCCTTTCCCTGCCTCCTGTCCATTGAAACATGGGACAAGAACATGACCTAAAGCCAGAGACTTTGACACATCATTTGGTGCAATCAAATGCTCCAGATACATGCTTTGCATTCTGCATTCTGCACTTAGTTGACACAGATAATATATTTATTTCTGCATTGTGAATAATCAGCCGAAAACTCACTTTCATTAGCTTCATCTCCCCATTGCTGGCTCACATCCTGAAGTTTTCATACAACATCTGCAAAAGTATTAAACTAATTATAGAAGCCATCTGGAACAAGAACAGGGTAGAATAATTATTTTCTTTTTTTTTTTTTTTTAAACCCTCGCTAAATAAATGGTGCCATAATAGATGGGATGTCAGAAGAACAATGATCATAACAAACTCAGTATCATTAAGGAGCGGTGCAAGGAGATTTACATCAAGAAACTCATGATTGCTCATTAGCAGAGACACAGCAGAGAGGCACTGAGATCCATCGATGACAGTGTGGGCACGGAGAGGGAAATCCTACCAGAGACCGGGGGCTCACACATGGAGGAGCTGTTGTTGCTGTGTTCTTGTGTTCTCCAGCCAAGACCAGGTGACAGAGCCTGAGGAAGGAAGGGTAAATGAGTCATGGACAGTCGCCTTCCACTGATGCTGCTGTTTAACCTCAGTGCCATGAGGTGCTGACAGGCTACTGAGCGAGTGAGCAGTGAGATTCAGCAGAAAACACAGGAAATCTTGACTTCCATGCTGCTCTGAGGTAGCCCTCTCTTTAGCTTTGTACTAAGTGATGAGCTGTAGGTCAGCTTGTGGTCAAATGGGGATTTTGTATTTATAACAACTATTTTTTACTGATCATAGGCAATTACTTTGACATATAAAATCTTGACAGTTATTTGCTTAATGCATGGCTACTGTTAGCAGCACTTTCAAGGTGACATGTTCCAAGGTGTTTTAGGAGGATGATGACATTGTGGTAAAATACCTAAATATTTTGTGTTTGATACACGTGTACACACCTGGAAAAGCGACACATGCATCAACATTTTCTGATGGTTCTAGTGGCAGATAATGCATTCACATGTCCATTCTAACACTAAGTAATAAATAGATAATAGATAATAGATTTAAAAGTAGATAGATGATAGATAGATAGATAGATAGATAGATAACAGATTTTTCTCCCAAAGGAAAGTGTAACTTTTTATCATTTCCTCATCAGTATTCTAACTAATTACCTTTGGCCTGAATGTACTTAGAGAAAAATCTGAGATTCTGTTAGGTACACAGCTGCTGAATCAATGGCAGCTTGCTACAACATATTTCAACACACATCATTAATTCTGATTAAAAAGCATCACCCAGTTGTGATTCTTATTAGAACTCTATTAGTGTCTCTGCTAATAGATGCAATCTCCGTTATTATCATAATTATTGTTATTTACCACTTATGTTACTGCAGCAGTGCCTCAAGGGCTCATTCATAAGCCATGCCCTTATTGGATCATTTGCAAATACAGATTAAAAATATGTTCCTTGCCCTCAGCACTTTGCTTGGTAAGACAACAGATAAAGAAAGAAGGAATATAAAGAGGCAAAGTGACCATCTGGGTCAGCACTGAGACATTGCTTTCAGCACATCTGGAGCCTGAGTATTGCCATGCTTCCACCAAATGTAACTGAGAACGGTACCCAAAGTTCAGTAATTCCACCTCAATTTTGTCACTGTCTGTGTCTTCAAATGCTAAGGGTGCTGGTGACTCCTTTCTAGTAGACACAGGCATGGGAATTCTGAACACATAAATCATGTAGCACTGCTGCCAACCACTAGTTGGATGTGTGTGTCCAAGTAAAGCAGATCCTGCATATCTGGCACTCACAGGATACATTCAAGCCATGCCTAAGACAATGAAACTAATTTACAGCATTGTTGATATAAACAACGTGCTTCTACTTTTGGTCTTATAAATAAACAATCTGGTTTGCAAAGTGCCACATCCTGAAATCCCCACATCCTGAGCAGCAAACTTTATATTTGATGTCCCAGCTGTGGGCAAGGCGCCCCAGTTGTGTCCCACGCAGGGATCATGTCCCTGAATACCCTCTGCGGAGTCAACTGAATAGGTGTCCAGAAAGTTCCACAAGTGGAAGGGCTGAAGAACAGGTTGGGGTGAAATGAGGGAGCAGGCATATTTTTAAGTAATAAATAGAGCAGAGAATACAAGAAAAGTGAGTTTGATGGACAGAGAGCGCAGATTTGACTTTCTCTAACTCCCCTGATCCTCCCAGTCATCCGGAACCAAACATTTGTCTCTGTGTGGCCTTGTAACATTAAGGAGAACATAAGCACTGATTTGAGGCTTGTGAGATGCTTTGTAACCCCAAGAAAAAAGGTATCAAATAACTGCAGCATGCTTGTTGTTAAAAATATTTCCTCTTCGAATTATAGCACCATTGCGAAGAGATTTTGCATTCCTGAATCCCTGTAACTCTGGACAGTCTTCTTTCCACAAATTCTTTTGCAATTTAGCTTGTAAGATTAATATTTTAAGAGCAGCTAATGTTGCTAATTGAACAGGGAAACAGATATGTCAACTTTTGTTTTCCACAGGACTCACTTCAGAAGCATGAATGATAAATGCACCCCAAGAGATATTATCATAATCATCATTCCAAATAAATTTTTCAGACAATGGAGTGCATGGCAAATTACTTTCAGTGGGATGCATAAAACACTCAATGCTAAGCTTTTTCTTAAACATATGAATATGTAATTTTGTCCTATTGTAATGAAGTGATATTGTTCAGATGAGAAGGACCGTGGCCAGGTAAAGGCAACATGAAGAAGCTCAAAACCACAGAGATATTGAATTAGCAGTCACATTTATCCTGTGCACTCACTGTGGAGCTCCACATTTAGCAACTTGATAAGACCGTACAGTCAACAGTTCCTGCAGCAGTTTCTGGCAGTGAAACAGAAGAGTGACCCCGTTATCAAAGAACAGCAGATATTTGTTGGTGTGGGATGGAGAGTTTTAATTTCCAGTAAAAAATGATCCACTGGAGCTGAAAAGTGCTTTAAACCAATAGCTGTTTTTTCTGTCATTAGACACCAGTGACGTAAGGTGACTCCTCAAATATATTCTCCCTCAGTTCTATAATTAAGCAAATATTGTGGGAGGTGTTTCTCAGGGCTGTGTTTTACCAGAGAGAAGCAGCGTTCCAAGGCAAATGCCACATCCCCATCAGAGATGTGTGAGGATCTCTTACAAGTGGCTGGCAGATTGCTAACTGTACAGGAGGGATCCAAATCCTGTTCCAAAACCGCAGGACATTACAGCTTGTCTGGAGTTTCACGACAGAGTTGGGTCCCCTCTGCCTTAGTGCAACAGCTCCTTGCCCCAGCCTTTGAAAATTAATTGTTTGGTTTTTCTTCCAAGTCCTCTGTTCCTGACGCTTTTTCAAAAAAATAAATAAAATAACAATTCATTAAAGCCTTTTGTTTGAATGAAAGAAAAACAGAAAACACTTAATTTCTCTGATTTTTGATAAGGACATTTTCTTCTGAAATTACTTTCTGACAACTTTTCTATCAATCCTACTCAAAGGCTCTCTGCATTGGGAGGCACAAAGCTGTTTTCCTAATTATGCTGTATTTCTTTGTAGATTCAGCTGAAGGAAAACGTGTTAAATACATTATTTGTTTCCAATTACTCAGTCAACTCTAAAAACAAATATGCACACATGTCTTTACATAGGGACTCAGCAGGCAGACCAAAATATTTGCAATTTTATGAGCTTATTGGGAAATAAAAGAGACAAATGTCTCTTCTGATCATGAGCAGGTAAGTCCTTATGCACTCCTTGTGCATAAAATGGAGGGTGCATGGTTTATCTGTACTGCAGGTAACTGAAATAAGATAAAATTGCAAGCCTATAAATATTACTCCATAAATGTTTTATTTATTTTTAAGATAAAAATGAAGGCACAGCTGTCATAGTATATCTTTGCCTTCAGAACAGTAACATATCACAGTGAAGATATTTTGATGGTGACTTTCAACAGGTGTGTGATCCTCTTTCCTGATAAAATCATGTGTCATCATCTAAGTAGCAGAGGTGAGGCTGCAAGAGAAATGAGCACACAAGGGAACATCCTGGAATATATGCACAAACATATTTGCTGTTTCATTGTTTTGAGACTGTTTCGCTCCGTTTTGGTAAACAACTTCTGTTGTCTCTTTTTCTTACTTTAGTAACAATTCTTTTTGCATACTTTCTGTTTGTTTGGTTGTGTTGGTTTGGTTTGAACAGTCCCAGAAGTCAGATGTAATCCAGTGTTGTCAGGATTCTTGTGTTAAGGGTCCAGCTGAACCTGTCGACTTTCCCAATGGTCTGTCCACAGTGATCCTTTCCAGCTTTGTCACCATCCAGTGAATGCCTCATTTGCTGCTGGCCTGAAAACAAGCTGCTTTTTTACAGCCCCCTCCTGGGACTGTTCCAGCCAGGCAAGGCTGTGGTGTTTGACTCATCCCCCAGAACCACAGCAGCAGGCAGAACTATTCCCCTGTAAAGTATCCTGGACAGCAATGCTCTGATCCAGTCACTCACAGTCAGATGAGGATATGCCTTCCCAGGAAAAGGGAGAAAAGCATGGGATTATTGCACTGCCTACAACCTCATGCTAACAGCTGGCAGACACCGAATTACTGAATTTCCAACCCCACTGCTCTGTGTCTGCTCATAACTGCAGATCTCAACCACCCCTGTCTGCTATTCCTGTTTGTTGAGGAAAGGGATAGAAGAGGATTACAGGGATCTTGGATTTGTATTAGGTGAAATAACAATGCAATAATGTTGGAACTTCAGTCATCTCTGAACTAATCATATTTCCTCCACCTGCAAAATTATAGTGGAAATTGAAAACCTTCGAGCTTGTCATTAGCTCTATGATGTCATCAAAAGACTTCTTGAAAATCCTGACTGTGGATTTTTGTCTTTTTGTTCACATACTTTGCTTCAAAAGGCAAACTTTTGCTTCCATGTTGAGCCTCTGAGGTGTGAGAAATATAAACCAAAATGTCCTGAAATATCTTGCTCTTTTTCATGTCAAGAAATAGTATGATTTATACAACTAAGCAACAAATGAACTTTAATAACATAGTCTGCTTGGTATCTTCACAGTCATCTTTGTTCCAAAGAGAGATAGAGTGGCTGTGCAGCCCTAGCTTTTATGTAATTTAACAAGTCCCTTAAGCTTATCATGCCTAAACTCATGCTTAAGCATTTTTGTTCCATGTTAATGAGCACAGATTCAGCAGTTTATCTAAGTACTCTCTTAACACTGGTTTTAGCTTTGCAGATTTCCCAGCAGGCTTCCAGCCTCCTCCAACTAATTGACCTGGCTTCTGCTTCATGAAAAAGGGAAAGCAATAAACAGAGAAACATTCTTTTCCTGAACCAGAAAAGGGCACTGTTATCTAGCAATTATTTCTGACTTGACTGAGGAAGAGCTGGTAACTGCCTTGGAAAGAAAGTCCCTGGAAGTCCTCACCTTTACAGAGCTCAAACCTGTCTCTGCTAAATCCTCTCAGTCTCCACACACGTGTGCATGTTTTTTCTTCGCCTTTCAGCTCAAAGAGAGGTGCTGAAAGCCCTAGGCAGCACTTTTTATACATGTGATTTCTGACCCTGCAGGATGTGGAAGTTTATTTCACCAAGAGAAATCAAATCCTAAACCCTTCCCACCAGGTGTCCTGTCCTAAAGCCAATCAACTCGGAAGTGGTACAAAATTATTTAATAATAAAACCTGGTGTCATCGCTTTCAAATGATGAGTAAAATAGACTTTACATCATCAACACTTTCAATTAATTCCCACTTGGGTCGAGCTTGGAGAAGCTCAAAAGAAGATTAGCCACATCTCACAACCCTGCTTGAAAAGCTACAACTGCTCTGAGTCCCAAAAATGTTCTGCCTGAGGTTTTGCCATCCTCTTGCTCATCTCCCCTGGTTGCTGCCAGGGACATGGCAAAAGGAAGAAAGGTGACAAAGGGGCCTTTTACTACATCCAGTAGTGGTCATTTCAGAAAGTGAGGAGGGCAATTACAGGATAACCTAAGAAGTCTCTTCTGGCCCAGGTTTCATTGATGGCATTTCAGTACAAGCACAATACCAAGGTCTAAAGCAGGAGTAAGTACTTTTTTACTGAGAAGTACAGGTACTTTTGCACAGGGAAGATGCAGTTCCAGCAGGTGAAACCTCATCAATTTATAAGGACTCAAAACTGCTGGGTTTTTAATCCTTATAATGGAGCAGCAAGCCCCAGGGTTAGGAGAACTTTCCATTTCCTGTATGGAAAATTCAGGCAGAATGATACAAAAAACCCTAGGCTGAGATTCATCTTCCCACTCAAACCACCACCTCCCAAAACAAGGGAAGCCCTTGAGTGCAAATACTTTCTTTTATGGAGCAGCAAGGATAAAATTGCCCTGATCTGTCTAAACATACAGGCAAAATGTACTGGCAAATTTTTTACTTCTGGGGAGCAAAAAGTGCAGGAAAGATGATCTTGTGATTAAAATTCCAGCCTGAGACTCTGGATATCTCAGTTTACTCTTTGCTCATTATTCTTTTTTTACCTGATACTGGAAAGGCCACTTAAACTTGCTATGAGTAAGTTCACCACCTTAAAATATGCATAACCATATTTCCTTTTCCTCTGTTTTACTTATTAGAATGTATATTGTTTGGGTCATCTCCCAGTACTAGAGGGTATTTAGTCATTGCTGCAATAAAAATACATAAGAGCAATAAAACAACATTCTGAAAGACAAAAAAATACATGCTAGAAATGCATAATGTTTCCCATTATGAGTATGGCTCTAAGTCCACTGAAAATGAACCGTTTGATGGTGGCTCCTGGCCTTCCTGGCAGCTCCAAGGGCTGCTCTGACCTGAGGATTCAAGGGGGCCACCTGAAATAAGAGGACAACACTGCTGGTTTATCAGGCTCCAGCAGTGATCTCACAGGTTGCTAGACAGGTCTGGTGAACTGTTTGCACACACGGAGCTAAATGCAGTATTTGTGATGCCTGTAAAGTATGTAAATTTTAAAAGGACATTGTATAAGACTGTGTATCAATCAGATATCAGTGCCAGATATCTGAGGAATTGGGATTTCCACCTTAACCTGGCTTTTTCTCCAGTCAGCCTGAAAAACTTTGGGTGTAGTAAACTTGTGTATGTGTGCATATATAAGTGTGTGTGTTTGTGTGTTTGTACACATCAGCATTCCCCCTTCTGCAAATAAACCAGACATAAAGGAAAGTCTTGGGAAAAACTGTATGAATTCCTAACATCAAAGAACAGCAGGAATTTCAGTTGAGTTGGACAAAAGTTAGGAACAGATCCAAAAGCTCTGTGAACTCAGCAGAACTGTATAGATGGTGCCTTCCCTCATTTACTGCACAACTCTCCCAGAATGACCCTGCACAAGGCATTTCATTACATATATTACATAAGAATCATCAAAATAAATTTAGTAAAATGAGAGAAAGTTCTTCAGTATTAAACATTGACAAAAGTGTTATTCATTACAAGTAGAGGATCAAAATAAATTGGAGTAAAAATTTTACTCTATATATGACTGAAAATTTCTCTGGACAGAGAGACTTCATGAAACCATGGATGAAATGTTTGACAGCTGGGGGCAAAACCTCATCTGTTAATAAGATATGGCTTGAAAATCATCTTACAGGGAAGGTTGACTTAAACAACAGCAACACCACCTTTAGGAAATATTGCCAGGTTACAGTTTGAGTTCTGTAATAGAGTTACAGTACAGTAATAGAACAGTAGTTGACAAAAAATAAAAGTGATTCCAGAAAGATCTCTGGCTTTTCATTACAGTTTTGAAAATTCATCCACAGAAATATATTATTATGTAAATTCATGTTAGCCTAGCCCCATGTATTGCTTAGGGCGAGGCACACACAGATAGTCTTCATCTTCCAGCTGATACATGGTAAATTGCTGAAGTGAAGTAAATTAATCACATGCATGAACCCTTTTTGACAAATGACCTCTCATAATTACTCCTTTTCCTAAGGAGACTTCAAGACTAGAAATTTAATCATAAGGAAAGAAATTCCAGCAAATGATTTCTTCTAGTCCCAGATGTAAAATTTTGTATCTGTGGCTATGCTGAATGTAGAAAATTACTTATTGCATTAATTAGCAGAAGCTTTTTGGCCGATTCCCTCTCTTGGCAGCCCACGACATGGATGGTGCCACAGGTGTAAGACAAGAGGTGTGTATCAAAGCATCCTCTGTGAGTAACTTCTGCTGCTGCTCAGCAGTGCCATTGACCCACACGATGGGAATGTGCCTGGATCCAAGCCCCTGCCAGCACAGGTTGGCTCTTTCAAAGGTAACCTCGGACAGCAAGGCACTCGCTCCTTCCCACGGCAGCAAGGAGCTCCCTCCCTTTGAAACCCAACCTGGAGCAATTTCCCTGCACCACCAGCAGAGCCATCATTTCAGCAGGAGCAGTTTGACCCCATTTAGTGCCCGCAGACCCAGACCTGTGTGATTTTGCCCCTGCCCAGACTGGGTCAGCAGCCCAGAGTACTCCTTGCTGCTGCCATTCTCATCCCCCACACTGTGGGGCTGCCCCAGTGCCCGCAGGGAGCTGCCAGCCAAGCCTCTCTGCCTGGGAGTGCTGCAAGCAAGAGATAAAATAGTTCTCCAGCTGAAGCTGAGAGCAAGAGGAAGCTTATTCTCATCCAAGGCATGAGAAAGCTGTAAAACAGCACGATATGTGTGAGAAGGAAATGGAGCCTGACGGGTTCATATCATGAACGCACCGAGCGTAGCCCATTAAAAGGTTTTGCTATTACTTAGTGAAGTTGCAGCGTGAAGATACTGCAGGGTGGGAATCCTGGGTCTGACCACACCACCACAGCACAAGAGAGAGCCAGACCTGCTCCTCTGCATGCCTGTGTGTCGGGCTGTGTGTGATGTAGGTCAGGGCTCCATCAGAATACACCCACTGTTTGTTCAGCATTCCTCACCTCCCCTCCTCTCAGAAAGAGGGAAAAAAACAGAATTTCATTTGTCCATGAGGCCTTTTTAAACAGACAAGGTAATTACCTGAGTACATCTATTATATGCAGAGCTGCTCCAATCATCACAAAGCATGATTGCTAAACTATAATTAACTGCCAAACACCCAACTCTGTTTAAGTCACCTTAATGCAGGGACACGGAACAAAAATTTCTATTGTCAATCCCATCGTGCAGTATCAATGAGAGGGCAGGAGACCAAAAGCAGGGCTTTACCCTGAAATACATATCTTCAGCTCACTGTGTCAGAAATTCTTAACACTGTATTTTTTTTTTTTTTGAACAAGTCTACTAAAGAGAGTTACTAAACATACATCAGCAGCCCAACTAACAGGAGCGTGCGGCAATCAACCAAATGGACCGAGAGAGAGCCGGGAGGAAGAAGTGTGGGAGGATTGCAAGTGAATTGGTGTGTTCATAAAAAATGATAAATGGCCCAAAAGGCTCAAGGTTCCTGTTCAAGGAAAGATGGAGAAGCAGTGCCAGCCCCAGGAGGGGAGTTAAAGTGTGCTGGGGCTGCAGAGCTTGTGGAGCTACCAGGGTACAAACCCCATTCTTCATCCCCACTTCTGTGTAGCAGCAAAGCCAGATCACTACAGCTGGTTCCTTAACTCTTATTCAAGAATCCAGTGACTGGGAAGAATTACAGAATAGCAGAGCAGGAAGAAAATAAACATTTCATTTCCCTACCCCCATTCCCATGTAAATCCACAGTGCTCAAAGTCAATTTGTCCTGACTGCCACATGCATGGAAGGAGAATCAGGAGATGTGTATTTTTTGTCAGAGTGCTAACAGGAAAAAAAAAATAAAGCAGAGGGTAAAGCAATATTGGCTTTTTTTTTCTTTTTCCAGCCCTAAACTTACTGGAAGTAAGGGGCATGCATTCAGGGAGGCCCCCAGAGACACCCCTGTCCTGCAGGTGACTTTGCCCATTGAGCAGATTGCTTAGTTGCATTTACACTACCTGACCCACTTTTCATCTCCCTGTCTATAGAAAAAACAAAATCATACAGAAAATCAAGCAGAGTCCAGATGCTCTTGAGAGGGACTTTGAACTGTGAATCACACAGAAAGGAAACCTGAGGAAAAAAGAAGCCTCATTTTACCCAGGGAACAAAAGGCACCAGTGTCATAACCTAAACTAGATTTACTCCCCAGTCCTGCCCCACATCACACCTCATGACAGGTGTGATAGCAGACTGAGATACTGTTCTCAAAGTTCTGCCTAATGTCATAATTTGGCCTCACAAATTATTTTTCATCCACATGAGAATGAATGGGCTTGGGCTTCAAACGAGAGACAACTTACAGTTCTCTCAGGAGGAAAATCATGTGCACATGATTCTCTGTGCACATATATTCACGTGTACTCACACATGCAATGAACAAATGTTGTCTGTTTGTAACCAGACCAGACAAATTTCAGGCAGTCCACTCCAACAAAGTTTCTCCTTCTATCTTGTATTTGTTAACATAACACATCATGGTGTCCTGTTTTCTTTTGCATTTTTAAAAGTGAGATCTCTAGAGTAATTTAATGTCCTCATTTACCATGGGTTTTATTGAATATAGAAATCAATAACAAACTGCTGGTCAATAAAGAGCTGCTTATGGAAGGGAAAAGCTTCTTGCAGGTGCTAAAAAGGAAAAATAATAGAGAAATAATTAGTATGTGTTTGACAGTGGCTACCAGGCTGTAACTAATAAGAGGAATGTATCATCTGTTAGGAGAAAGTTTTCATTTCATGGCTGCCTTGAAGACCTGAGCACTTTTCTCTGGCTGTCTGCAAGAGCCAGGCATTGGTAGTTACCATCTCAGATGGATATTTTAGCCAAGCAAGGAAAACTTTTTTCATCTCTTTCAAAGCACTTACTGTTGGCACAGAATAGTTTGCTCCAGTCCCCAGCAAGTCAAAAACCACCCTTACATTCCCATGAAGCAGGACACAGATCCTAATACCCTCATCATCACCACCATCACCATCTGGCTGTGTCTGTTGTCTCATCCTGGTGCACACCCTGCTCCCTCACTGACACAGAAATTCTAGATTTTTCTGCATGGCTGAAGCTGCTAACTGCAGCCTATCACCCTATCAGCCTGCCATGGTTCGGTGATCTTGGTATCGTCCAGCAGAGAGGCTGACATAAGCCCAGCCCAATTCACTGCAGAAGTGATGATATTCCATCCCTATTGAACTGGAGAGGACCCTGGTCACCAGAACAGTGACTACTGCTGGCTACTGCTCATGAGAATAAAACAACAAGGACAGGAAGAAAAATGTCACGATTGGTACTCTGCAAAATAAAAGTGCCCATAAGAAACAAGCCCTCAAATTGATGGAGGACTAAACACATCAACAGAAATTCACAAATGAGTTATTAGACATTTTTAGGAACTTCCTCTATTCCCTCTGGTTTACAAATCCTGCAGTGAGCTGCTCCACATAGTCAGGGTGCCATGATCAGCTCTGCTCAACCTCACTCCTGTGACCCAGGGATCCACACGGCGCTGACCTCATACAGACCAGGTGCTGTGCACAACCTCTGTTTGTCAGGTTATAGCCTCATTCCTTCCTTTCCAGAGGAAGACAGAAAGATGAAAGAAAAGGATTGCAGCAGAAAATAGTGAGTCTACAAGGCAGATTTCAAATCCTTTTCCTTGACAGCCAGGCTCTGTCACCAAGGTTTTGTGGGCATATTCCTCCTGTTATATAATTGTACAAACAACTCAAATGCACTTTTTACCTTCTTTTGCTCCATAAGGTTTTATTTCCTCCTTCAGTGCTATCACATTTTAGTTAGAAGTGATCACTC
The DNA here is from genome assembly GCF_031753505.1 of Anomalospiza imberbis. Lineage (NCBI taxonomy): Eukaryota > Metazoa > Chordata > Aves > Passeriformes > Viduidae > Anomalospiza > Anomalospiza imberbis. The sequence goes on from NC_089688.1 coordinate 25,377,636, forward strand.
TAAATTATCCCACTGCTCTGACCCCTCAGGTGCCTCAGCTATTGGATTAGACTGCCCCATCAGTGAAGGCAAGGATATCGATATCGTCTGTACATCCATCCTGATGAACCACTAACCACTACAAGAGCACCTTGAGGGAAGAGGCATTTAAAATGCCCAAGAAATGAAATTTAGAGGGGAAAAAGACAAAGAAAAAAAAATACACTTGGACACTTGCCTGCATGGAGTAGAAGTCCATGGAATAACTGCTTTCAGCAAAAAAATATCTCCTTCTGATGAGGAGAAGTCACTGAGTTGCTGCTGCTGTTGTTTTTATAGGAGTATGAACAAAGGACTGACCTGTTCAGGTAGGAGAAATAATTGAGCCTGTAATCAGTTATAAGTCTCCAGATGGAGCCTCATTAGCTTTCCAGGCAACATACCTTAAAATTCTGGCATGTTCATACCAAAGTCCCAACAAGTGAAAGCTCTCCCAAGCATGTCTGTGACCTGTAAGGATTCCTTGTAACCATCACTGCTGCAGTATTTTACTTAGTGAGGCAATGAGGAGAATGCAATCCATTCACAGCAGCAACACAAAGGCATCAGGATGCAAACAGACTGACATTTGGTATATTTAGGGTTTAATCTATATGCAAATCTCTTGAACATACTTCAATAAAAAAATAATTCACAGAAATTTATGTTTACAACTTTGGGCGTGATTCTTTATGTCTTTAACTAATGGTCTCAGATCTGTACTGTTGTATTTTACAACACAGAGCTGATAGATTGTTTGAACAGGAGCAGAACTGAACATTTCCTTTTGTAAATACAGAGGAGACCTGAGAGTTTTTTTAGATGAGTAACACACAGTGGTTACTTATGGTAAGACACACAAGACCTCTAGCAAGTTTAAAATTCCACTTCCCTCTCGCTGTCCCCACCCCACTTGTCTTTTGAATAGGCACACAGAGCAGCATGGATGCTCCAGTTGGATCCTCAGGCTGGAGAATCAGTGATAAGGACTCTGGACACCTCTGTGTAGATCATGTGCCCCACAGTCTAAAAACAAAATGCAGCCACTTGAAGATTTGCTGAAAGTGAGAAACCAAAATATCATGGAGGAGACCCACAGCATTGTCCAAAGAGGGCTCTAACCAAACCAGTGTCAGGTCAACTGCATTCCTAAGGACACACACAGCACTGTGAGCTGGAGCTGAGACCTCCAGGGGATCTGGCTAGACTGAGTATAAAAAAAGAAATTTGCATCATAGACATCATTTTAGGGCCAGAAAAGGCCTTAAAAAAGACATAGGCCACTACCTCCTCTAATTCCTCCTACACTGAGAACAATAACTCTTCAAGACAGCCAGCCTTGATTGAAAGTCTTCAAGCAATGGAGATTCATCATTCCATTAATTCTCACAATTTCTCATTTCCATGGCAGTGAAACTGTAGTTTTCATGCAAAATGAGAAGCAGGCATTTTGAAAGGAAATGCTCATACATACAGAAGAAATGAATCACAAATGCTCATACTTAATATCCACCTAAATCTCTCACAGCAACATGGAGGTTATAAACAATTTTCAGATCTTTATCTACATGCAATGTTCTTTTTAATCTTAAATCCTGTATAATGCAGGAAATGCTAAAACATATACTTCTGCACATCACCAGGCAATTCATATGGAGATGGTTTAATTGCCTGTTTCAGTAGGAGCCACATTAGTTATCTGTATGTAATTTCCAGAATATTTTATTCATATCATGTTTGTAGAAAGACTGAAAAAAAGAGGACTATATACACTTTGATGTCTTTCTCTTAAAAAAGTAGGAATATTTACATGCCATATCTGACTTAAAATGTACTAGTTAGTAATATTGAATTGGGAAAATTTAAATATCGTTTCAAGGCAAAATACATGAGGAATACATAGAGGTAAGTTAAGAGCAAACCTGTTGCAAGCAAAATCAATAAAAATATTCATTAAAAGCCTTAGCTGCTCAGAGTTAATGGTTCTCTTAGAAGGCTCTCAAACACCTTAAGGGGAAGACAATGCACAATGAAGACATTTAATTAACCTTAACTCTGACCCCATAGCAATAGTATTCACATATCTTGCAATCATTATTTCTTCCCTACCTGATATGTACCCCTGAGAGCACACTTTCTCATCACCTTCTCATCACATGGATCTTTCCGTGCTCTTCTAAATTTCTCCAAGATAAGCATAAGGGACACTTAATGAAATCACAAAAAGGAATCATAGGCAATGGAATAAGATTAAAGATAAGCAAGGGTGGAGATCATCTCTTCTGCTGGGAAGGGAAAATCATCAAGATATGAGAAGATGATCTGTACTGATGCAAATGCAGCTGTTCCTCTCCCCTGGCTGTACCACAACAGGAGATCGATGAAGAGAGGGGAGGACTTATAGAGAGAGACAATGTTCCTTTTGACAAAAAAGAGAAACTACATGATTCTGGGAATGAGGAACACTGCCAAACCACCCTGTTATCTTGATTCCCTGTTTGTAAGAAACAATAATCATGCCTTTCTCACTGGCATCACAGTAGCAAGCCCTTTGGAGGTAAAATGAAGGATGGGAGGAAGAGACTGGCCCAGGTTCCTTCTCAGAACACTTCCCAGGTTTCTGCTAACACTCTGGGATTTCCTCTCCCTCCCAAAACTGTAATCAAGATTAGAACTCAGACTGTAAATTACTCTTGATAAGCTTTTTAACTCATCTTCCAAATGCACATCTAATTCACACAAGATTGTAAAGAACTGAAAAAAATACCATTTGGAAAAAGGAAAAGACTGAGGATTTTAAAGATGTGAATAAGAAACACCTGATTTAGACACAGACACCTCAGTGTTCACAGGGCTCTGAGGGTGAACGGGTTTAATGGAAAGGGAAAGAAACCCCATACTTCACAGAAATCCCTACTATGGGAGGTGATATAAGGAAAGTGTCATTTCCTTGCCCCACAAAGAATAGTCACAAAGGAAGTCAAGCAGGTCTTAAAAAGGAAGATCTGCTAAAGGTCAACGTGCATTAAGCCTTCAGCTGTGCTGGATGAAGAGCAAAAATCACAACTGAAAGATGTATTTGAAAGTTATTTGGAGAAGAAAAGAACTATCTGTTCTGCACAATTACAAAATAGACATCCTAATATAGCAGTTATGTGAAACAGTGCCAAAAAACAAGAATGTAGACTATTTAGGAAAGGAAAATTTAGTCTAATATGGGTTATTTTTCTTTGACTTGTAAAGGCAGAATACTTTTACTGTATCAAGTCTTAACTGTGAACCCAAAAATCCTCTTAAGTCAACAAAGAGACTGCCATTTACTTTATCAGACTATAAATGCAGTCCCAAAGAAGATAAGTGCCATGTGTCATTGATAAATGATGGAACTGAGGAGAGCTATTTTCCAGCCATAACCTGTTCCTCCAATCCTGAGAGCACTGTCCTCTGAAGCACAGCCTCTGCCAGGGTAGCAGTGGGCCTCTTAAACAGAGCAGGGCTGCAGCATAACCTGCTGTGGAGAGGAAAGCAGCTCAAGCACTCACACATGGGCTAGGAGAAGGTACCATGCTCTAGGAACCCTGGTGGATCCCCTAGCTAGCCCATGGTTGCCCAGAGGTGTATGGGTATGTTTAAACAGCTGGAAATGTCAGAACAAATGGGCTTGTGTAGCCCCTCTCAGGCTGCTCAGGATCAGGAATTCAGTCTCAGGAGAGATTCTATGGTTCCTGCAATCACCAGACCCACTCCCTTGGAAGATGCTAAGATGAAGTCAGCCTAGAGGGATCTGGACAGGCTGGATTGGTGGGACAAGGCCAACTGTATGAGGTTCAACAAAGGGAAGTGAAGGGCCTTGTGCCTGGGTCACACAACCCCACACAGCACTACAGGCTGGGGCAGAGTGGCTGGCAATCTGCCCAGGGGAAAAGAAACTGGAGGTGCCGGTCAACAGCAGCTGAAAATGAGCCAGGTGTGCCCAGATGGCCAAGAAAACCAATGGCACCTGGTCTGTATCAGAAATGGTGTGTCCAGCAGAAGCAGGGCAGTGGCTGGCCCCCTATGCTCAGCACTGGTGAGGCCACACCTGGAATGCTGGGTTCAGTTTTGGACCCCTCACAACCAGAAAGACATTGAGGTGCTGGAGCATGTCCAGAGAAGGGCAACAGAGCTGGGAAGGGTCTGGAGCACAAGTCCTCTGAGGAGCAGCTGGGGAAGCTGGGGTTGTTTAGCCTGCAGAAAAGAAGACTCGGAGCAGACCTTATAACTCTCAGAAGAAGGAGGGTGTAGTAAGGTCTCGTTCAGTCCCCTCTCCCAAGTATAACAAGCAATAAGACAAGCTCTTAAGACTATCAGGGTAGGTTTAAATTGGATATTAGGAAAAAATTCTTCACCAAAAGGATTGCCAGGCACTGGAACAAGCTGCCAAGGGAAATGATGGAGTCAGCAGCCTTGGAGGTATTTAAAAGATGTGTAGATGTGGCACTTAGGGACAAGTTAGCTGTGGACCTGTCAGTGCTGGGTTAATGGTTGGACACGATGATCTTAGAGGTCTTCTTCAGTCGAAACAATTGCTGATTCTATGATTCAATCATGTTTCATTTATGAGATTTGATGTGATGATAGGCCAACCTATCCAACCTGAGGGCAATGGCCTTTTGCACCCACATGCAAAGCAAAATATATGAAGTCATTACTTGCTGGAGCAAATAGCCTGTGCTATATAATGTCATCATGAAGACTGTCAAAATAAGTGGCTTTGAAAGATCTGGTAAAAGATACCAGGGGAGAGGCAGACAGATGGATCAGATGGGAAAAGACAAACTTCAGCAGAGCTCTGATTTGAGCTCACAGTGTCTTGATTGTTTCTTGGACCTGGCTTTTCAAGGGCTTGCAGAACCTGCATTGACAGACTGACCTGCCTGCAGGTGAGCTGAGGTAGCATGAAGAGAGAGTCCAGACCCTGTCTGAGAAAGCTGCTACATCACTGCTGTTGTTTCACTCAGCCCCACGTGCAGCTCCAGCACCCAGGCTTTGACAGTTCTTGCTAAGAGTGACTCTGGTGGCACCTTGCAGCAGCAAGCTTGGTCCCTTTCTTTGAACCAGATGTGGAAGAACAACACCACTGACCTGGATTACCCCCACCTGAGCACCATCTATGTGTCCTGGGTGTTAGATCAAAACTCAGGGATTTTTGATTGAACTGCAGAAGCATCTCTCTGGCAGCAGATATGAATGACTTTGTGATAAATTATTCCTTCCCTGCCCTTTGAAATCCATATGCTGCTGATAACTCAGCTATTGAGTCATATTGGAAAAGAGAGAAGACCTTTTGCTCTGCCAGCTCTTGTTTTAAGCTTAACTGCTTGTTCAATGCAGCCATGAATTTTTGCCTCCTTGCATACAATATTTTGCAATCTAAAGCAGGAAAAGCATGAGGGTGAAAAACCCTCATCCTAGAAGGAAATTAGCATCCTGCAGCCTAATAAGCCATTCTCTGCATCACATGCAGGGTGGTGTAATTAAAGCCATAAAATATTCAGAATTTATCTCCCCATTTGGAAGATACACTTGCAACAAAACTAATGATGGCTGCTGCTGTGTGCCTAGGAGAGGATATCTCCATCAAAAGGCTTCTTTCCCTAGGAATCCTGCTGCTTCTATCCTGCCTTTTCCAGGGGAGATGAAGGTCAGATAACCCAGGCAGCAAATACATTCAGTTCCTGCCCAGCCCCAGCTCAAGGGGTCACAGCTCAACGCTTCAAAATTTGAGGTGGGCTGTTCTGCAAAAAGCTCCTGGAGCACAAAGCTCCCCAGTGCACATCCAGGCCCAGCAGCACATCCTGCACAGCAGTCACCAGCCCCTGCTCACCCTTCAGCAGTGACAGAACTCGTCACCAAAGCAAGGGGCACCCAGGCCTGGCAGATTAGTGACTCCTGCCCACAGACTCCTGTCCACAGTGCTTGTGGAATTGGCCCCAGTTCCCATGAGGCTGATGATTTACCAATGCACCTCATGGCACAGTGACATTTGGAGGTCTCCTCTCACCCTGACAGTGCCAGGACTGTATTAAATTTGCTGCTGTGACTTCTGCTAGACAAAAAATTCTGCCCAAATCAAGGATTTTGTTTTGATGATCTTGGTTTCATTCTGTTAGTGTGAAAGTCTCTTCATGTTATGTTCCCTTTAGAAGCAGGACAAATTTCCTAATTAAGAAAGTTTTAAAAGGATGAGAAGTCAAGACAAAAAACTTTTTAAGCAGAGTTGATTGACAATAGTGTTTTAAGCTGCATAGTAAACAGAAAGTATCTGATCTGCTTTAAGAAGATATCTTTAAACTCTGTATTACATTTTTGTTCTCTGCTTTCTACCCCTACTTCAGCCACTGCAGTGACAGCTTTGCCATGGCTCTTCATGCTTCAGGGCAGGGTTATGAAGCCGGTGCTCTCCTTGTACAACCAAGTGTCTCAGGACCATTTGGTAGGACATCTCCAGACTGATGCCTCCTGCCAAGTCTCCATCCACCTCATCCCAAGAAAGAAGATGAGGAGCCCTGCAGCCAGGCCCATTTTGCTGCAGTAGACCTGCTGCAAAATATCACTTATCCCAACCTATTATATGGAACAAAACTCATTACTAAAACCCTGGACATCAGAGCCAGTAACTACAAGAATTTATATTATCACCCAGTAGCTTCTCCCACTATATTCCATTCTGAGAACCAGATATTCTTCTGGCATATGTAGCTAAGAGAGCAAATGCAGCCTGAGATCCACCCTGCAGCCAGCTATGAGCTACAAGAAAACTATTCCCACAATTCAGCTTAATTGTGCTTCCTATCTCTCAAAAAATAAAGAGCTCTCTTGTAGAAAACATCGGATGACTCCTCTTGATTTACATTTGAAGCCTTTAGGAGATGTAAGAAGTAATTATGACCTCCTTCTTAAATGTCTTGCTTCTGAAAGGCAAAAACAATCTGAATAAAAAATTAATTGATCAATATTCTCCCACCATTTTTCGCCAATTAAGCCTGTAAGTTAGTGCACCTTAAATAATGTGCCAGAGCAAAAGTTTTGTGGGCTCAGCCTTGGCTGTTCACCTGTGATAATTAAATATGCTTAATTTTTATGTGATAACAATTATGTAACTTATTTTTGGAAGTAAATAATTCAGCACACATGAGAGTCACAACACAGAACGGACTGTACCTGTGTTTTGCCTACTGATAAGGGGTAGTTTTGCTGTCCCTTTGAATGCCTGCAGGACCAGCATTAACCTCAGCAATTATCTTGAGAGAGAAATATAAAATAAACCTCCCAGCAAAGCTAAATTCCAGTGCCAGCTGACATTTGTTTCTTTTTATCTATACATTTGTCTAATTAAGAAGATACAGTGCTGTTTTAATTTTCATATAAACTCTTAACTTCAGTGGGGATGCATTCTGCAAACCAAACAAGGATTTATTAAGATAATAAAGCAAGCACTTCATAAAAATTTAAATGCCTGCTCTGAGCATCTTTTTTTTGTGGAACTAAGAGGCCAAACTGGGGGAAGGATCTGCAGCAAACCACTCCAGCAAGCTCATGCCCAAGCGCATGTGTGAAGTCTGTGCGTGCAGGAGGGGCTTCCCATATCTGAGGCCACTTGCCCCCACGACACCTAGACTTCAGCAGGATTTTAGCTGTGTGCCAGCTTTGCACCTTTTCGAGCACAGGGGTGCCCTGGTTCAAATTAATGGATTCATTTACAAGGACCTTGGCTGGGGGGAAGGCATATTAGTTTCCCTTGCTTGTGCTGCATCGTCTGTTTATAACAACACAGTTAATCAAAGGAAGGGGAGATGAAAATCTTTTTTTGCCAGTGTGGCAGGAAAGACCATGAAGCTTTAATTGACCCCTCGAGAGACAAAGTGAAAAGCTTGTGGAATGAGTTGAATTTTTAACTCAAGGGCATGTTTTCCTTCCAGATCTGCTGTAGACACTAAAAGAAAGGGTCATGCTCCCAGCTCCCTGCTGCCCTGGGTGCAGCTGCTGCACCACCTCTTTACCTGAATCATCTCAGAAGCAATGCAGCTATTAATACCTCAGGGTAATGACTCACAGTAATCCCTTAAACCCCATAATTGAAAAAAAAATGGCCACTGCTGACTAATGATTTTGAGGCTGGGGCATAATTAATTGACTTCTGGATAAGGTGCCTGAGGATTTGAACATGATTGGTAGCTGTGCCTCACTTGTCTGGGCTCTGCAAGCTGTTCCCAAAGGCAACATGCTCTGGATCAGCCAGGCAAAATGGTATCCAGGTCCTTTGAGACCAGGCTGAGGGTGACAAGGATGTCCCCTGTGCTATGTCCTCCATCCCTCCCAATACATGGAGGCACCAAGGTGGATTTAGAAGTCACAGCACTGGCAGGCTCCCAGCAGGGCGGGTGAGGAGGGACCATGGTCCTTTTGACTGGATCAAAATTGTGCAAAATTAAGGCTAAGAGAAGGGACCATATAGCACATCTGTTTGTTTGGGGATTTTTAAGGAGGGCTGAAAAATTCCAAACTCAGCATTTAGAAAGATGGGGAAAGAGGAAAGGATTCTCAGAAATACCCAAAATGTGATGAGAAGTACCTGCAGTGAACTGGTGAAGTGTCCCTGCAATTCCACAGGCTTTTACCTGGAAAACTCTTCTCCTCTATCAAATCAGGTTTTTCCCTTCCACTTAATTTCTGTGTGGGGAGAGAGACCAAGAGGCTGAAAATACATGTTACAGCACTGGACAGAAAAGGACAAGCTTCCTACTCTCTCCTCCTTCCCTGGCCATGACTTACAGCAAGATTGCTCAAAACTGAGGACAGGCAGGGATTATCTGGCTGGCCAGATGAGGAAAGATGTGCTATGGGGTAGTTTGTTACAGCAAGACCTGACCATGTTGGCCCTCCACAAAATGAACAGCAGGTTCCAGTGGTGAAGGTTACTGAGGATTGCTACAATTTGTTCCCAGTGCTGCATGTGAACTCTGCATCTCCTTTCTTTCCACTCTCCTGGTAAATTTGAAGAGCAGAAGCAGCATTTTCCTCAGTGGACCCAGTAGTCAATAGGCTGCCACAAGTCCCAGCTGATAATTGATGTTTTAACATGGAAATTCCTGGAGGAGATAAGCCTACAGCTCTCAAATGCTCTATTGAGGAATCATTCTAGCCAAAAAAAAAAGAAAAATCAGATAATCTGCTTGCAATTTGCACAATCACTCTGCAGATGTGGACACATATGTGAAAACAATGAAAAAAAAAGTGGGTTTAGATAGAGGCAATGGCTTCTTTACAACTAAGATCTTTTGCTTCTTCTAAAAATCTTTCTGCTCTTCTCTTCATACCACTGCAGCTCCAACAGTGGACAACAGTGGCTGTATTATTTATTATTCATAAATAATAAACATCATAAGCCATGTGGCAAGAAAATCTAAACAGCACCATAGATGCTCATCATTTGACTTAATATATTTTAGTTGGATTTTCTCTCTGCTGTAATAAACATTATGTTTTTCCTCTTTTTCTCAAATAACTGTGACACAACCACAATGCAAGAAAGTTCCCTGCAAGCCCCCAGCATCATGCAGCCTCATTAGGAGCTTTGATTATTTGTTTGGCACGTCTCCAGCTTGCCTGAGTGGCTGAGTCTGTCAGTCCTGTGCACTGATTCATATCGCCAGTGGTTAATGCAGTTCAAGTGCCAAAGGCAAGCCAAAGGGCAAAGTCAAAATAGGTAATAGCATCAGCTGGGAAAAGTAACCAGTGCACATCATGTCAGTGACCTCATGATGACCCCACTGAGCTGGGTTTTTCAATGGTAGGCACTGGAAATGAAGATTTCATGCCTAGGGATGTATTGACAACTTCATAGAAATGACCATAGCCCCTCACTCTTCTTCTGTCAGTTGTCCTTTTAATGATTGCTAATCTTGTTTAAAGATGAGAAAAACTGCAATTTACTTGAATACTCTGGGTCTACAGGGAGGTTTCATTTCATTCTTCCCTTCCTCCTCTGAAGTACCAGATGCTACACAGGATTAGAGAGCAGTTTGAACTAGAATGCAAAAAAATAGCCTTAAGAAACATTTGCATTGCCTTAAAAGTCCTCTTGGAACCAGACGTCCAGATTTTGGTCCTCATTTGAACCAGCTATTTTTTACTTCACTGCAGCAGTGTTAAGGAGGTTGACTGAAAGTCAGCAAAGTTGTCTTACATATAATGCCCCTGGGACAACTGACCAATGACCCATTGACCATCTCCAGGTTTTAGTCAGCAGGACAGAAACGTACCTTCTGCCTTGTCTGGAAGTGCCCAGTTTTGATCTCTTTATCTTACACGAGAGGAAAAAACCAGCCCACTCTTTATTTTGTGAGAATCTGTTTTTGTAGAAACATTTCCTCTGATTTTTCACATCAAAACCTCACCTAGAAATTCTTCCCGACCATGCCGAAATATAAGCGATGAATATTATTGCCAAAGGAAGCAACAGATTAATAATAATAGCTTTTTTTTTAACATGTCCTTAAAAGGCATAAGGACCCCAGAGCTGTCCCACAGGAGTTATACTTTGCCACCACCGGATAAATAGAGATTTTTTCGGTTTGTGAAGCCCAAACCATCCATATTCATGTCAAACACATAGAGTTCCTGTCAAAAAGGCTTTAATCAGACACAAAGCAGAATGTAGGTTACTCTTACACCAATAGCTCCTGATATGGTGATCTAAAAAATGTCATAGCAACCAGTCCTGCAACGAGCTGGATTTTTCCTGAGTCCTATCAACAACTCAAATCATATCTTGGTATTCAGGCCAGAGCAAGGAACCAGCCCCAGGGACTTCCAGCACCCTCCTCTTCAAGCTGCTAAGTTCCTAAATTGCCTTGTAAGAGGAGAAAAAAAATGAATTAAAATAAAAAACAGAAGGAATTTGGACTGCAGATGTTCTTTCCACTGGTGTTAAACAGTATGTTAAAGTTGGAGCATTATGTTCAGGATCCAGCCTTTGAGAGGGCAAGTTTTCCACTCCAAGGGGTTGCTGGGATGGGATTTGGTTCCAGGTACAACATCCTTCCCAGCTGTCAGACTTCCTAGCACCCTTAAAGACTAGCTGGCTGGGCTGTGACCTTCCCAAAATACCAGCTTGTAACAGGAGAGACACACCTAGACCCAGCTACACTCCTCCAGCCCACCAAAGCTCTTGAGGGACTAGCACCAGAGAACTCTCCACCTGGAGGGTCATGACCTGGACATTTCAGGAGTACTAGAAATGTTTGGGCTGCATATAGCTCATGCAGCACAGCGTGGCCATGGTACGGCCTCAAACAGAGAATTCCAGGTGTTCTCCAGCCACAGAGCATCCCACACCAAGGCACGGTGTTATGGCTCCCACCACATCTTCAAAAAGCACTCTGGGACTCCACTGCTGTACAGCTGGCAGCTCCAGCAGCCAGGCAATGCAGCTTTTCCCACATTGTGTTTCCCTGTGTTTCCTCCCCAGCCTGTCCTTCACACTACAATCAGCCTTCAGACACCCTTCATCTCCTTGAAAGTCAGATTCCCATCTCTTCACATGCACACCATGTACTCCTCGTACTCTGCTGGGGACAAGGAGAAAAGGGGAAGGGGTCCTATCCCCCTTCAGGAAATACTAATTAGATTATTTCAACCTGCTCCCTTCGAAATGTACTGTTATGGACCAATAAATTGCACACCCAGAGGTGACATTCCCCAAATAAACGATTACTTAAGGATTAGTCACGCAGCTGTACGAAGGCATATGGCTGGCTTTGCAGGAAGGATTATTGGAGCACAGATGAATACAGATGACTCAAGCAGCCAGGGCAGGGACCCATCCTTCCACTTCAGCTGGGTATAAAGCTTCAGGCTTCAGGTCTGTCTACCTGTATTTGGCGTGTCCTAGGCACACCTACAACATTGCAGCTGGTAATTATGAAAGAAAGGAAATCCTTCGCAAAAAGAAAGAGTGACAAACTGAAAAAAGTGTTTGGCTTCCTGAAAAGGTCTTGATCAATGCACTTAAAATTCTTCCCCCTCCAACTGGCAGTTTCTGAAGGACAGTGGAAAGACAAGAACTTTCTGAAGCATTTTCAGAAGCAGAATTCATAGGGGTACCCGGGGAGCTCTTGGAGCAGCCTGAGCACATGGGCCTCAGGCTGCACAAGCAAACTCCTCTCCAAAGGGTCGTTCTCAGAGAGAGCTGAAGCTGGGGAGTTTGTGTTCTCCTTCAAAACTAGGAGCTGCACTCCCTCTAAGAAAAACTGTTCTCTGCAAGTGCATAATTCATATTTTAGCCTTGGTGGAGTGAAACGAAATGCTACAGCTGACTTCACTAAAGGTTTCATATCAACCCCATTATCTGTTACACTAATAATTGCAGCTTTTAGCATAGTGAAGCCCAGCAGTTTCTTAGGATGCAGCAGATGCCCTTTGATTGCTCTGCTTTTTTTCCTATTGCTAATTTAGGATAATGGTTGGACTCGATGATCTTAGAGATCTTTTCCAGCCTTAATGACTCTATCATTCTATTTATTACCTCCAGGACATCAATGGGACATTTCTTCCTTTTTTTTGGAAAGAGAGGATGGAGATACTGGCTGACACTGGCTGAGGCACCAGCATAGCAGAGGCAAATGTTCTCCAAGCAAAGACACCTGCACTCTGTATCCACCTAAACCCATAATCACTCCCTACTTCACTTAGGGCCCAAAAAATAATGAATAAGACTAACAGAACAAACTTGGTAGCAACAGGCATTATTAGTTTTATCAAGACTACTTTACCTTCATAATTTCAAACACTTTGTCAACAAAAATTGCTGAAAAAAAACAGCAGGTGACCGGGGAAATTGATTATGCGCTGTTTCCGCCTCATCTGTTTTTCCTTCGTCCACAGGTCTTTCCCACGTTTGCTCGCTCCCGCAGGGCTCGGGGGATGTGATCCCCGGCCGGCAGCTCCCCGTGGCCGGTCCGAGGGGTCCCTCTGCCGATGGGAAGCGGCGGCAGCGGCAGGAGCAGAGCGGGGGATGCCCCCGCGCTTTCCTTGCCCGGAGCTGCCCGACCAGCCCGGGATGCGCTGGCTCCCGGACCGCCCCGGCACCCCGCAACCTGCCCGGGATGCGCTGGCCCGAGCACCCCGCAACCTGCCCGGGATGCGCTGGCCCGAGCACCCCGCAACCTGCCCGGGATGCGCTGGCCCGAGCACCCCGCAACCTGCCCGGGATGCGCTGGCCCGAGCACCCCGCAACCTGCCCGGGATGTGCTGGCCCCGAGCACCCCGCAACCTGCCCGGGATGCGCTGGCTCCCGGACTGCCCCGGCACCCCACATCCTCCCGGATGCCCTGGATCCGTTCATCCCGCACCCTCCCGGGATGCCGTGGCCCCGGGCACTCCTCACCCTCCCGGGATGCCGTGGCCCCGGGCACTCCTCACCCTCCCGGGATGCCGTGGCCCCGGGCACTCCTCACCCTCCCGGGATGCCCTGGTCCCGGGCACTCCGCGCCCTCCCGGGATGCCCTGGCTCCCGGACCGCCCCGGCACCCCGCACCCTCCCGGGATGCGCTTGTACCCCCGGTCCAGCCCAGCAACACCGGACTCAGTCTTCTCCTTTCGGGTTTGTGCTTGTTTTCATACTAGAAGAGCGTTGAGGTGCTAGAGTGTGTGCAGAGAAGGGTCTAGAGCACCCATCATATGAGGAGCAGCTGTAGGAGCTGGGGGTTCTTAGCCTGGAGAAAAGGAGGCTCAGGGGAGACCTCGTCGGTCTCTACAACTCCCTGAAAGGAGGGCGTAGCCAGAAGAAGGTGAGACTCTTCTCCCAGGTAACAAGTGACAGGATGAGAGGAAACAGCCTCGGGTTGCACCAGGTGAGATTTAGATTGGACATTAGGAAAAATTTCTCTGCTGAAAGGGTGGTCAGGCATTGGAATAGGAGCCCTGGGAAGTGATGGAATCACCATCCCTGGAGGTGTTTGAAAGAAGTGTAGATGTGGTGATTAGGGACATGGTTTAGCGATGCTTTTGGCAGTGATGGGTAAATGTTGGACTCAATGATCTTAGAGGTTTTCTCCAACCTAAACAGTTTTATGATTCTATGATTTTAAGATGGGATTTTCATGGTGGTGCATAGCCCACTGGGGCAGGCAGCAAAGTACCAGGACAGGGCAGATACCCACCACGTCCAGGGCCATAGGATTACTTGCTCCTGCAGTAGTGCAGGTGACAGTGTGGCCCCACAGCATCCTCTCCTCCACCTCAGAGCAGGGAGGGGATCAGCAGGTCACAAACCAAACACAAAACAAGGCACTGCCTGCACTCAGGTTTTCAGGCTGCCAAATAATCTGAACTTGCATGAACAGAAAATACTATTCTTCCCCAGCCTCAGGGAAATGAATCTCTAAGTCCTCCCCTCAACAGAGACACAATCACAAATTCCAAATTCCCACACAGGCAGAAAAGGCAGAATAGGGAAAGGAGGAATGATCTTAGTGCAGTGGGCAGAGGATGGACCAATGTCAATTTTCATAAGTTCAGCAGCTCATACCCAACAAATTGTCTTCAAATACTTTTCTCACAAATCATCTACAGCAGATTTTCACTGATGTAGTTCAAAATAATGAAATCTAATTTAGAACATTATTTTCATTCTAAGTGCCCCAAATCACTGTATTGAAGATATGGATGATTCACCACCTCCAATGACCTGTCAAACCTGGGGCAAGGAGGTCAGAACCAAGGAGGTTTTTCTAAACTCCCCTGGGCTTAGTGGAGACCATAGAAATTCTACTAAGTGGAAAATAATTTGATGGTGGTCCCAATCCTTCTTTCACACTCATTTAGCCAGGTGCAAACCTGTAAATAGCAGTGGCAATACACTACTTTAACACAGGTTTAATTTAGCAGAGGGTCATGTCTGCTTTTTTCCCTGAAGAGCCTTTAGAAAAAGCAATCTGTCAGACCTTCCTATTCAGGTCATTCCCAAGTCGTGTTCTGCAATACAGTTCACAGAGAATAATGTAGAGTGTTTTCACTTTAAAGTGTGATGATAAAAGAGTACCTGATAGCCAGCAGGAAATTTTGAGGGGTGAGAGGAGTCCTTCCAACTCCTCTGGGGGTCTGACATTACATACTCGTCAGACAAGTAAGTTATTAAGTTGCTTCATTCACATCCTTTAGTGGGAAGCAGAACTAAGTGCAAATCCAAGTCCCAAGTGTTTCAGATTTCATTCCTGGTTTGCCATATTAACCATAACAGGTGTTTATCACCTGAGTAGCTCACCTTTAATGGAAGAAAAAATGTCCTCATGTTTGCTGAATACAGATGTTTGTAGCTGCACCTTTTCTAGGGGCAGTGTGCCAGCTTCCTGCCAGTGCTATAAGGCAGCAGTAAGGTGTTCTATAAACCAGAGAGGATGGCAGCTCAGAAAACTCTGAAGCATCTCTTCAACAGACTACCCAAATGGAGCTGCTGTGTTCCAGCAGTGACACACTCCAAAAAGGTCCCATCCTAATGTCCCTGATGGTGGCAATGACCCGTCATTCTCACTGACACCTGGACTATCTAAGAGCCCAGTCTTAGCCCCTCACGTGGGACTGGATATTTTGCTCCATGGTAACTCTTTTCAGTATGTTCACAGGTAATGGGCAGGACTGGCCTTGGGACCAAGTTTGCTGCAGAACACAGACATCTCTGCACACAAGCAGTTTCCTTTGCAGAGGCACTTACACATCCCTAAGCCATTTTTAGCCTAACAGAGAGGAGTTACAGGTGCCATCCGGAGAATGCGTTGCTCTTCTTATTACTTATCAGCAGAAGGTATTACTGCAGTCTGACAGTGCACTCACGCTTAGTGCTTCCTCTGCCTGGAAAAAGAGCACTAAGAGGAAACTTTATACTGCAATTTATTCCTATTTTACTTTCTTCTCATCAAAACTGCTCCCAGTCCAGCTTATAATGACAGTCTTATTCCCCAGCAAGGCAATCCTCATACCCTCAGAGATGCACTTCCCTCCACAGTTCTCACACTTACTAATGAAACTCCACTTTCTTGGCACCCTTAACCTCCAAGCACTTTGGAGGAGTGCCTGTGCCCCACTAAAGGGAACTGACAAATACACTGCCTCTGATTCTGATGGGCTCAAATTAATCTACAGGTTCAGCCCCAATTAGCTCCATCTGCAATGGACTCAAGCTCTTTGCCTGATTTGCAGAGGGCAAAAGCATTCAATAAGCTCCTTGAAAGAAGATTTGAAGATTCAAATGTGAAATCAGTATTATGGATTGATAACCACGTTTCACACAATGTTTTAATTGCCTGTTGTCCCTTTTCACAACCCAGGCTGGGAAAGCAAAATAGGTTTGTTTTACAAGCAGTACCATGCCAAAGAAGAAGCAGTGAGGACTTGGCAGTTCAGAAGCTGTCTGGCAGCTCTGGTGCTACCAAGAAACTTTGAGGGAGTTCAACACGTTCTGCAAGTTCAGCACATTGCAGTGTATTGCACAAAGAAGCCATAAGCTCTTTTCTGCATCCAACCCTGGGACAAGGATCCATTTGATCCATATCTCTTTGAGGCCCACCAAAACTTTCCCATTAGTTTGGATGAGGTTTGAGTTGGACCCAGAGACTATTTCCTAAAGAGTGACCTAGCTTTTGATAAGGTCCAGAATATAAAGATGTGAAGTATTTGTTTCTGCTTTGTGGATTTAAGATGTGTCTGTTGTATAAATAACAGGGACACCCACACCTGTAATTTCTAACTGCCAGGAGTGGGAGGGCAGGGCTGGAAGGGAGGAGAGCAGTGGCTGGATGAAGCTCTCCACCCAAAAGACAGAGCTCACCATCCCCTGTCCCTGCCAACCAGCTAATGAAGCTCTATTATGGCACCTAGGTAAAGGTCAAAATTTCCAAAATCACACCCTACTGTGGCTCTTGAAGGATGATTTTCCCACACATATGAAGGAAGGGAATATGCCCAAAGCAAAATTAGGATGTAGACATGTGAAGTGTGAAGCTGAAGGCTTATGGTATCTTTAATGTCTCAAACTCCATTAACAAGTTGATTTATTTTCCGGAAGGGTTCAATCCTGTTTCATACTTAGGGAAAGGGACAGGGTGTGAGAGTTCACAGTATTTAACTTCAGGCTTCCTTGAGAAACCCCTCTGTTGTTCCCCTGACAGGAAGCAAGGGCAGGCAAGATCTCCCACTTCTGTAGCACAGGGGGATAAATTAATGCCCAGGAGTCTAAAAGTGCAATTATCACAGATTTAGTGAGCTTTGGGATTTAAAATGTTAAATTTGATTCTGCCTAATTTTGGTAGACCATGTGTGTGCAGGGATATACTCATCCTGTCCAGAAAAAACAAAGCCAAGATCACATCAGGACAACCTAGCCTTAGCACACCCATGGCAGGCAAAATTAGTGGGTGGTGCACAGTATTAATTCAGCTCCTCACCCATGTGCGCCAGGATGCTGCCTTTAATTAAATTAGCATAAGCTATTTCTTTGACATTCTGATTTAATATTATAGACTCAAGGTTTTATCCCAGTAAATGCATAAAATGTGAATGCATCCAGGGTCATTTTTTCATGTTTCTCTATACGTTCGCTGTTTTTATTTTCTTAATGACCCAGTTTGTCTTTGCCAGCTGGAGCGTGTGTGTTACAGACCAAGCCAAGGTTTGGTCCTCAGAAGTGGAGGGCAAATCACTACAGTGGTTCTTTACTGCAGCCAGGGTGGAGGGGGTCCCCAGTGGGATGGAGGAGACTCATGGCTGCCACCTTCCCAAAAGTCATCCTGAGCCCGAGGAACAAGCAGTAACTGAGACCAGTTTGTGCTGGGCTTGAATCTACTGCTGCCCCATTCACCAGGGCAGAGCTCTTATAGGTCCCTTGACCATTCTCCAGCAAATTATGAGGGCTATGGAAAGGCTCCTCTTCTTGGGTTGTTTCCTCTGTTGAAAGAGCTTTGGCACTGTTGAGTCCTGTGAAAATGTCACAGATAGCTGAGAGTCATGTTAAATATGCAATATACACAGCAGGGCTATGTCACTCCGCCTTCCTCCTACAAGGAGATCCCCTGCACTCTGTTTGGGTAGGATTCCTTCCAGGTCCCTTGTGCATGAAGTCTCAGGACCACAGCGTCCCACCTGGCCAGGCTTATGTCCAGATCACTGCACAGCACCCTCCTTGATGGGTTTCTGCCACCCAGGTGCCAACCCAAACTCCATCCTGGACCCCACCTTGGTATGAGGACTTTTCCTTCAGACAGTGTTCTCTCTCCCTGTGTGCTGGAGGTTTGCTCTGGGGTGGTGAACTCAGGGGAACCAAGGAACCAAACTCTTCTACAGCATGTGATCTGTTGCTTCCACACAGCCTTCACATTTGCATGTTACTGAATTAATCACTTTAAATTAATGCTTGCTGGTTTTCTCATCTCAAGAAATGCACTGAATGCAAAACAGTGTCGTCCTTACAGGGACTATTTCTAGCTCTACAGCAGATTAAAACTAAATTAGCTGATGTTTCAAAACTGGCAAAACCATGTATCTGCTGTGCAATTTGTAATGCTGGCAGACTGTTATTAATGGTGGGATGGCTTGTATTAAAAATTCTATGTTTATGAAATGCACTTTTAAGTGCTTGGCTGTAGCAGCAGAACACTCCCTTGCTTTGTCCTTTAAAGGTAAAGGGAACCTGCTCTTCTCAGGGTCATTAACAAGGTCTGCTGCTTATCTGGTGCCATTGCATGTCTCCTCTTGATTCAGCAGCTGGAATTTCTCTGAATTTTTACAATTTTTCTACCCCACCTTGGGAACTCTTTTCTTCTGCTGCAGGTCTGTGTCCCCGATGTTTCTCCCTACAAAGAATATCTGAGCTGTGGTCGAGTGATGTCCCTCTGCACACAGAGAAATGGATAAATGGAGCTGGAACACCTTTTAGGCAGCCTCGCCTGTCCCAGTATTTGTACTTTTCTCTTGCAGAAAAGCCTCCTACTTTTTCAGGAACTTTTGCATTTATCCAGATCTTGCGCAGCAGCCTGTGATCACACACACTGCATGATTAATTTCATATCTTCAGGCTCAAGGAAAAGATGGGTGTCCCAACCGTTGTTAAGATGGCTTGCACTGCTCAGGAGGAAGAAAACAGGCAGGAGAGGATGGGTGAGCCCTGCCCCGGAGCTCCAGAACAGGAGCAGCAGGACATAGCAGGCCACATTGATACAACTGGGAATGCTCCTGGACAAGGCTGTTCCCTGGGGACAGCCCAATTTTGGACAGTGCCAACACCTTTTCCCAGAGTGTTGAATTCACACTATCTCCACTTTTTGTTAAATGGGACAGACAGGCACTGTGCCACCCTCCCCAAGACAGCAGCAGAGAGCTCAGGGTGCTCAGCTGGTGATTAAAGTGAGAGCCATGCAATTTTATAGCTATGCCTGGTAGGATTCAAGGTTTATTTCTACTGAGAGCTGATACTTAAAAGCAGCAATAATTTATGGTTGTCAGCTTTTACTGCCAGCTACCATTCCTGCTCTCCACCCTGGTGTCAGGGCCCACACTGCTCCCTCTTTAATACTGGCACCTCCCTGGTGCTCAGCTGGGGCTGCTTGCAGAATCCAGAGCTGGTAAGAAATTATAGCCATTGCTGCAGGAGCAGGAAAGAGCATGCAAAAAAGCTGTCTCTACTGATATTTCAAAAGAAAAATTGAGTCCTACTAAGCCTCCTTGTAGCTATGCAGAACCTTTAATATAAAATGGGTTTGCAGCTTCTGGTGAAAAGACCCTGTCAGCAAAGGTGAGGGAGCTGAGTATCTCTCCCTCAGGCTGCTCACGTTACCACGATGCTTTCAGAGGAGTTTTTGCAGATGTTGTATTTCAGCCTGGCTACATAAGGGGCTAGTTGCCCCAAAACAGCCACAGTCTCACCTGTTGCTTCCTGGCCAGGAAAAGGTTAGTGTTGCTGACTCTCTGCTTATTGTGGGGCAAACACATGTTCATGGTGGTATGGAAACACAAAACTTTGCTCCTGTGGTAATAATAAAACCAGTGCACTTTTCTTAAAAAGTGCAGTTGTAGAGGGGCTATGTTGTAAGCAATGGCCCAGGCACTGCCTCCCATCACCTCCACTCTGCAGCAGAAGCAAGGCAAACTGCTTTGGGAGACATCTCCATCCCATCCCCTGCACTGTCAGGTGTGCACGGCCTTCAGCAAGGGGAATGCAGAAGCACCAATGCCCAGGGTTATTTGTGTTCCCAAGCAGAAACATTTGGCCTTAACCCAAGGACAGTAACAGCACCTGCTGCCTCTGCCCCAGGTGGGGAGCCCTTTCAATCTGCCTTGCCATAACCTAGGCAAGAGGTTGGACAGAACACAGGTCAGCAGAGGTGGGATGCACAGGGGTCTGTGCTGGCTGCCCACAGACCCCGCAGCAGCTCTCAGCATCAGCAGGGATGCCCAAACAGCAGGCATGGTGCAGCCAGCTGCTCACCTGGTGAGCTGCACCTTCTGCAAACACAAGGTCATAGCCCTGATAGGATGAACCCACACTGGGATATCTCAGCTCATACTCCTCTTTCTCAGAAGCACTACAATCATTCCAGCAGATTTTCAGCAAAATGTTTTACTTCAGGGGATTTTTTTATGCTTTTGTGTTTCTTATCTGAAAAGTTCAAGTTCTTCAAAATTCAGCCTGCACAGGAGTTTAGGGCCAGGTTTCATCAGGTTTATGTCAAAAAATATTTTCACACTGTTTCAAAAAATGTCGGACTATCTTGCTCCAACAAATTCTAAATGGAAAACCTCTAACTAATATTTTTTCTACTACTTTGAAAACTAATCCAATCTTTTCAGTTTAGATAGAATAGCCAGTATTTACAAGATATCTCTATAAAAATAAAAATTAAAATATTTGATGGATGTGACTCTTTCAGCTCAACAATTTTTCCATGGTTTATTGTAAACAAAATTTTTCATGATCTTATCATCTCATCCCAGAACAGGACAGACCTACAAAATATTTTCAAAAGGCAGAAAAAAAGAAAGATTTTCTGTTTGTCCCTTGTTTTGACCAAGTCTAAAATTGCTGCACTGTTGAGTTCCCATAGGCACTCAGCCTCCTGAAGGAAGAAAGTGAATGTTAATTTCATGGTTGGCTTAATTAATGAAATAAAAATATTCTTGCCCAAATATTGTGCAAATAAGGCAGAATTGTTCCCAGATCCTGCCCTGATCAAGCTGCACTCAGAAACAGGTGATCTGATTATCCTCGTTTGAGCAAACTGCCTGTCAGGCTTTGTGCCCCAGCAGGAAGATGGGCTGTTAACAAGTCAGGTACTTACAGCACAGATGTCAACAATTTGGAGTATTTAATCACAGCACATTTCAATTTGTTCTCAGCTCAGACAAACGAGCTGCCTGTGCCAAGGGTGTGTGTGGAACTGGTCTGGGTTTATCTAATACCATTATATGTATCTTTGGTTTGGTACAAAAAAAGAAATAATCTCTAACCAGCAAGTGCTGGGTTAGCCTATCTCCAGCCAAGGCCATCTCCTGTATATTTACTGAGGCTGAACTCTGTGTGGGCTTAGAAAAGCCTTGGGTGGGGATGAGAAAGATTTGCTTTTTCTGACCAATGGCACGGCATACATTTTGCTTGCAAAAGGCCTCTCAGATATGAAATTTCACAAATACTATGAAAAGTTTTTTTCTGAATGCCTAGAGACAGTGCACAAGCTTAAGCTATAGCACTGAGATGATAAAAGCACACCCTGAAGGAATGAATAATTAAAGCCCAGCCCTAAATATTAATAGAATACAAGGAGAACAGGACACATTCCTCAACTTTGCACTTACCGAGCTGCCTGTTTGGATTTGAAGCACAGATATTCTCACAACCACTCTAAGCTCCTTAAATCCCCTCCTGGAAGACCACGGTGCTCCAAGCTAATTCTACATTTGTCTGAAACTCCCCAGCTCATTTTGTATTCAGACCTCAAGAGGAATGTGGTAGTGTTTGTTGGAAGATGTGTTTATTGGAAGATGTGTTCCAGAAGCAGATGGAAGCAAAGGACACTGTCTGCTCCCACAGAGGGGAGAGCAGCATTTGTGCAGGAGAGAGGATGCACAGAGGGACAGCTTGCAGTGAGTGGGGACTTCCTCCAGCTCCAGAGATGCCCAGCCAGGGAAGCCTCACAGGATGCTGAAGTGACAAGGGAATACCAAAGGAACACAGCAGGCACCCTTCAGCTGGGTAATGTTCTGCTTTGGGAGATGTTTACAACATGCTGGCCCCAGCCTGGTTTCTAAAAACAGGATCAGCCCGATGCAGATTGGTGCATGGCAGTCACAGGCTCTGAGTGCTGCAAGAAAGGGCTCACAGCCAAGCACGCACATAGGAGGCCATCCACCTTCAGGCTCTGTGGGCAAAACCCTGCCCTGACACCAGGAGCCAGAGTGAGCCATTCATCCCCAGGGACACACGAAATAGACAGAAATTGATTTTTTTTAATTCAAATGCCATCTGAGAATGGAGGTTGTTTTTCACATGGTGTCTTGTGGGAGCAGGGCAACACTTCTTCAGCAGCCCGAGGCAGTGGGCAGCCCTGATGAACCAATTCCCCTGCAACCTTCACAAGCCCTCAGGCCAGTAAAACACAAGCAATTTAAATTAAATTTTAAAAAACGCATTTCTCTCCATCTGTTGCTATGTCTTAGGTTGATGTCTGCTGGCACTAAAATAGCCTTAAGTACCTTCTGGCTGTAAATCAGAGCCATTTTAAGCATCAGAGCAGCCACACTCTCTGACCACCTCACACAAGACTGGAGGGGGAACTCCCATCCCTGTGGCTTAAATCAGGGGGAAACTCCTGAAAAGTTTGATACAGTGATGGGACATCCAGGGAACTGGCAGGATAACTTGGGACAGCCAGGAAACAGGCAGGATAACTTGGGACAGCCAGATGTCCAGGTTGGATGTGCCAAACCAGCACACCCCACTGTCAGCACGGAGCTGCCCCAGGGCTGCCAGCCCCCTCCTCCTCCTGCAGCAACTCAGAGGAGCCCTAAGAAACAGGAGGGGGTTTATGGGGTCAGACAGCATTACAGCCCTGCCTCTTTACCATGTGAATCCCCATCAGACAGACATCACTCTGCTGCCTCGTGGAAGCAAACACATCCGTGGGCATCCGCCACTTCCCAAATTTAGAACAATTTTTAACAAGCTGGAAGCAACAAAATAAACAACACTTGATCTGCAAGCTCCCAGCTCTTGACAGCGTCCCCAGAGGTGGTGGAAAGCCGAGGAGATAGCTCCTTGCTTTAATTGGTACATTAAAATTCTTCCAGGCCACTACACAACTGTTAATAGGCAACTTAATTAAGCACTAACACAGTTCATATTCCACCCTCCAGAGGTTCTTGTTTCATTTTTTTTTGTTATTACATCCAAAGCCATGGGGAGTTTCGTCCTAATCATGTAAAACAAGCTGAGGGCAGTGACACCATGCAAGTTATTTAACTCCTGATCTCCAGACACCATTGCCAGATGTCCAGGCCTGCAGTTTCTTCTCCAAAAACAAGCCAGAGGACTCCAGGAACAAGGTGTGAATTGCCACAAGTCAACAAAAATAAATGTCAACAATCCTTAGCACGAGCAGCCAAGTTGCCCCACTGAGTGCCAAAAGGAAATGGTGCGGGCAAAGACAGGGCCTCTGCAGGCATGAAGTGACAAAAGCAGGTGGGGTTTTGTCCATTGCCTGAATGACCACGGGGCCTTATTCAGCATACCATGAATATCTTCCAAAATGCTCCATGCTGTCCTCTGCCTCACACCACCCAAAGGAGACTCCTGAGGAGCAGAAGTGGCAAAGGATCTCCGGATCACCAGGAGAGTTCTGATACTCAGCTGCTCCCACCACCTGGCTCTCACTGTCACCTGCTGAAGGAAGCACAGGAACAGGCACCAACGCCCCACCACGCACCCCAGACCTGCAGTGCTTCTGCACAGCCATTCTCCTGGGTGCAGCCTGCACGTCAGGCTGGTTTGATGGATTTGCTGAGGAGCCTCTCAGTGACCATGTTCTCAAAATTTTTCTTCTTTCTAACGCTGTAAATCAAAACTTGCTCCAACAGCTGTTGTGGGAAGTGACCAGTTTAATAGTCATGCAAACAATAGTGGGGTTTTGATTATAGGTGAGTTACGAGCCATTTAAGTTAAAAAACAACTGAATTTTACTGCTAGCAAGCACACTAAAGGTAATACACAGATTGAGGAAGAAGGTGTGACTAGAGAAGCCAAGCAGTCACCTGGCCTGTGGAGGCAAGAAGCACATGCTCCTGGTAAGAAATTAATATTAATCCCTCTGCTCAAGGAGAAATGGTTTATTTGCCTCAAAAGCCTTGCACACCAACAGGCACATTGCCAGTGTGTTGCATCATGATTCGTGATGGAGCTGTGGAGCTGAGGTGGGTTTTCCTTCATTGGCAAATAAGGTCTGTCTCCTGCTATAACATTTTTAGTCCAAGGGAACAAAAAATCCCAGAGCTCCTGGACACAGCAATAGTGTAGCTGGAAATTTCTAGCACAAACATTAACAAACAGCTGGGAAGGGGACAGAGAGGGCAGTGCTCTGGTGGCATAAAGCAGGGTGGCCACATGGACCTTGAGTATGGTTTGCATTTGCTGAGGTCATGTCCCAAGGGTAGAAACAGGATCCCATGGTGGTGGTGAGGTACAACCACCAAGCTGTGGTTTCCTGGGTTGGTGCAGATATAGGACCAGATGGGCTAAACCCACCTACCCCTGTAGGAGATGCTATCTCACACCACAGAAATGTGCTTTGCAGCATGATCTAAAGCTACAAGATGCCCACTAGGTTAAAAGTACTGCAAAACAAAATTGTTTGAAAATAGACCGTTAAGTATATTGTTATTGAAAATGCCCCTTCCTTCCTTCCTTCCTGCTTTCCCACAACAACAACAAAAGCTTCTATGGACCTTTTTTTTCCAGAATTAAATATTTTTTTCATTTGAAGAACATAATTTTGTGGCTATTTCTGCCGATGGTTCATACAAAAATAAAACCTAAACCTGGCAATTGTTTCCATTCAATTTTTTCTTTGCTCCTCTCTTCCTTAACTTTTTCCTTCCATCAGGAGAGGGGAAGGGAGAGACTACTCAGGGAAAGCAGGCACTAGTGGAATAAATCAAAACCTGATAAAAGGAAGGGAATCAAAGTTTAATTTCCATTGGAAACCTAAAGCTCAGACAGGACAGGATAAAAAACGTAGTTGTGTTTTCAAGGAGTGAATAGGGAGAGAGATAAATGCCTTAGCAGCTCTGCCCTACAAAACACCGTGTGCCCCTGCTGAGGTGCCAAACCCGAGAAAGGGGCAAAGATCTCCAAGCTGTGACCAAGAACTGGCGTCATATTCCCTGAAACGAAAGTCCACAGGGTTGTGTGGTGAGGGAGTGAACAGTGGGAGGGATCTGCTGAGGCTCCAGGACTGGTGTCTAGAGGAGAACACAAGTATGGGTTTCCCTACCTCTGACCCTGTGGAGGAGGCTTTGGGATGGGAATGAGCCATGAATTTCTGTGATCTGTGTGGGAATGGTCCCAGGGTGGCATCTGGCTGTAAGGAGGGTATTGAGATGGGGGAAAAGTCTAATAAGGCTATTCAAACCTAGAAAATTCCTTTTGGTGTTGTGTTCCCCCTTCACACCAAAGTGTCCACACTTTAGACTACAGGGACAAAAGCGTGTTGAAAAGAAGCGTGGCTTCTGTGTTTCTCTGTTTGGTAGAAATCCTCCTCTTCCACCTTCCTGTGGGAAAGCACCTGCCCTTACATTTGAAGAGAGACCTTTCCAGGCTGGGCCATTGCCAGGAGATCCAGGATGCTGGATCACCTCGGGAACACCCGGGTGAGCAGCACAGCCGCCCCACAGGCCTGCAGCGAGCAGCAGAGTCCGCTGGAGCTCCAGCACGGTCCTGAGCAGCTCCAGAGCGCCGGCGAGGCTGCAGCGCCGGGCTGCCAGCGTCCGAGCTCAGCCCCACTGGACACACGCGGGCTTTCCTGGGAAAGACCCGCCTTGTCACAGCCCGTGTGGAGATCCCTCGCTTGTCCTTTGACCCTGTACCCACAGGGACAACGGGTTCCTCCGGCAGAAAGGTTTTGCCCGTTCTAAGCGGCAGCACATACTCGTGAGACACCGGGCAGTGGCTGAGGTGTGAACTGGGCTGCTGCAGACACAGCTGAGCTGAAAGCTGCTGCTTCCAGCGGGTGGTGAGAAAGCACTTGACTGCAGTGGCTGGGGGTGATATTGACCTTTTAAAGCACTTATTGCACTTCTGTTTTATCACCTCCTTGGAAAAAAGGAAAAAAAAAAGCTGGGGGGGAAGAGGGAAAGAAAACTATGTACACAAACATTTGCATTTGCTCAGAAAATTTCTTTGAAATATCAGGAATTTGATTTGGTGTTACCCGCTTGCTCCTTTATTGCGGGATACTGAAGCGGAGTTTTGGTCAAACACTGGCAGCGAGCGCGGCAACGCCCGAGGAAACCGCTCAGCCCGCACTACCGCGCTCGGCCACCAGGTGTCGCTGCGCCCGGCCCGGCCCGGCCGCGCTGAGCCCGCCGCGGAGCTCGTCCTCTGTCTGTCCATTGCGGGCATATTCATTTATTTCAACTTACTCATTGCTTGTGTCCAGGAAGAGCTGCAGTGCCATGATACTGCCCACGCATCCTGCACTGCCATGGCCTATACAAGCACTCAGTAAGACATAACAATAGACAGAAGTACTGGCCCGGGCGCTCTGCACACACAAAACCTCTGCTGAGTGTCTCCATATCCTTCCAGGATCTGTCAAAAATCAGAACTGACTGCTCCTGCCAGCTCTCTCCATAACCTCTGCCCAGTGCCTGGCACCAGGCAGTCCTAAACATATTTGCTCCCTGTCCGAGTTACATGCACACATAAGGGTGGAAAGATGAGGTTCCTGTCCTTCTTCAAGCTGCCAAACTCAACATACCACTGACGGCAAGAGAAGACAGATGGAGCAAACAGCAGATTGGAATCTTTTATTCAGCAATCAGTCCTGCTGTGTGGGTAACATCTTAGCAACTGGAACCTAAGTATGCAAAAATACTGAGTTTTCACAGTGAAAAACCAGACAGTATAAAATATTCCAGTATTGCCTCTTAGAACCATTATTGAAATAAGACCTCTGTTTCAAAGGCAACGTGCTTATTTATTGTTTGTTTTCTATGCTCAACCCCTCCCCCAAAACACTTATTCAGACAGTAACCCTCCTCAGCCCCACACTACCCGCACGTGCTGTGGGGCAAGAAACACTACATGAAATTCCTTCCTGGTTTCCAAACGCTGATTGAAGAACGTCCTCCCAGGGGTGCCGAGCTCCAGGAAGACGCAGATCATCGGAACACGGAGCTCTCCTGATGTTCTACACACCGCAGGCAGTGCTGGTGCTACTGAACTCGGGCCAGAGGCTCCGTCTCCCGGAGGAGCCACCGAAGAGCTTCGTGCCGGCCTTGCCTCTCCAGCTCTGCTCCAACCACTTCCCTGCACTTCTGATGGTACTCGTTCACCCAGTTACACTGGAGAAAGGGAGGGGTAGGACATTCAGCAGGAACACAGAAGAGAGTTCCTGACCTTACAAGTTATGTACAGCCAAAAACATTTGTAGGCCCTTGTGCTCTTTGGGTCTGAGCTGTTAGGCCGGGCTGGAATCCTGTCCTGAAGAGACAGATCTCTATAATATGGAAGTGACTTGTAAATTTGATGATTTGATGAGGGTAGGAACTGAAGGAATTCATCCTGTGTTTTCAGAGGAGCCAAGAGTCATTTCAGCTGACAAGTCAAGTCTCTGCAAATCACTGCCTCCAGTGAGTCTGAATAACTACCCTGGCACAGTTTAATAAATAGCTTTGTAAAATTATAACTGGACCATGCACTCCTGAGACACAAGCTGCCTATTGATCTGAACAGGTAACCCTAGGGCAGATCTTGGTACCTCCTTCACAACCCTATTCAGGAAATGGAAATGCAAAACAGGGTTATCATCCCAAAAAGGAGGATGTGCTGAGGTAAAATAAGGAGTATAGTAGAAAAACAGGATGAAATATGCCATGGAGAAGGTAGTGGGAGACTTAAACACAAAGCTTAGGGTATGAAGCTCTTCAGGAAATAAATGCTGCTGAGCAGGTATCAGAGAAGTCTGCTCAGAGTTCATGTGTACTGAGCAATGGGGTGTGCCTGAATGGGACTGGTCACAAGCAGATGCAGACAAGAAGACGGGACAGTCATCACTTCTGTCCTTGGGGAGACAGACATTTGCCAGAAGCAAATCAAGGCAGGAGTAGGAAAAGAGATGACAGCAGCAAGTATCATATTAAGGGAACTACCAAAACAACATAATTGGTGGGATCTTCACTGTCTTCATCATATAACATAGATTGGAAGGACATCTGAAAAGCTTGTTTAGTTCACCCCCTCACTTCAAAGTGGGTCAAGCTTAAAAATAAATCAGTGTTCAGGACTGCTCTCTGGATCTATGAAAAGGAACAACGGCCAGTGGTTCTAGCAAACAGAACAAAATAAGCTGGTTCTAGTGCAAAGAAGGCAATGCAAACCTGTTTTACTTACCTCCTTTTCTGTCAGCAAATTAACATCAATCATTTTCGTCTGGATTGGAACCAGGGTTAAGGGTTCAAAGGTCAGGCTGCCTCTGTTTTTGAAATTGTACTGCAACAGAAAGACAGAGATTGTACAATTTTAGAAATAGCTCCACCTCGATTACACTTACTCCTTGGTTATGTCATCACTACAGAATAACCCAGGTAACATTCAGATGAGAGAGTAGCAACTTACAGCAACATTTTTCTTACAGCTCAAGCAAAGAATCTCGATATAAACCTTAGTTACTTCTTTCAATGGTCCCTCTCTAAAGGTCAAAATTGTACAGGACTTCAGCTTGATGACTATATGATCATTTTCAGTCTGGCATTTCTAAAAGCATAACCCAGCCAGACTGGCAACTGTAATGTCAAAATCTGCCTGTAGTTTTGTTTCTACTGCCACTGATGGCTCCCTACCAGAGAGGAAAATCCCAACTTGAGATCAACCAGTTCTACAGCAATGACTCCAAGGGGCTGAATAAAGTTGCTTCAACATACAGACAGAAAACAATTTAAAACAACTCTCACAAACACATTTTGACCCATGGAAACTCTGCAGAAGCAAAACTGTCTTCTGTGCTCCCATTATCAAAGGAGACTTAAAACCAGTGTTCCATCATTAAGGGGTTTTGGAGACCAGGAATCTTGAGTATGATTTAACTGCCTGCAGCATGGTTCCACATCAAGTTCCAGTACTTTAATTTTTATAAGCAGCAAGTCATGGAGAAAGGTGCATCTTGAGCAGGTCATTCACCTTGGTTTCAGCAGGGATGACAAGGACAACGTTTTCTATTCGGATCCCAAAGGACCCATCTTCATAATAGCCAGGCTCTGCAGAAACAGACAGTAATTAACTAAGCCACATTGCTGCACTCTGCAAGTACTTATTCCCTATGGCCAAACTTCCCCTCTATGTCTTTAGTCCACTGAAGTCACTAAGCAATCTTGACATCAGGCAACCACAGAGGCAAACAAATTTCTGATGCTACTAAATCTGCACAAAAGCCCCGAGCAAGGTGACAGCAAAAGTTCTCAAAGAGAGAAGAAACAAGACAGACAGCCCTCAAGCTTCAGAATCTCCTTGGAATTCAAGAGAGCACAGAATACTTGTGTTCAAATACCAGAAACTCTGAAAATACCAATGTCTTCATGAAAAGCAGGTGGATAACCCCTTCCTCAAAACACTCTTTTAGAGACTGTTTCCCTGACTTCCTGAGAGGACTTTGCAGCCCTGAATGAATTTAAGTCTCTCAGCAAACGCCAGCAGGCTGTTAATTTACTACTGGAAGAATAAGGCATGCAAAGATTTAACAGCTGCCTCAAATAGCCCATAGCAAAGACAGGATTAGCTCCTGAAAGCTTGGTGTCCACCTTGTACTGCAGCCAGTTCTTCCACAGTATGCCAGAGCCAGCTGGTCAGCACAGCTCTTCTGAGACCTGTGCTGTAGAGAGCAGGAAGCAGTCCTGCAGCATCCCACTGCAAAGGTGCTTCATGGAAGGTGAAAAGCTAATGTGAGGGTCTTTACCTAGAGAGCTTAAATGACAACTAAAACAGCAAGCTGAGGAGGCAGGCCCAGAGCTGTTGATGCAGCCTTTTCTTTACATCACTGTCACATTTATCTTAAAGAGCTTGGTCCCTCCCCAGTGACCAGAGAGAATCACCAGTGCTAAATACCATCAGAGACAATCATGCCAGCCTCCAAGGGCTCATCTGCAAAGGTTTTGTAGCTAATGCCACAAGGACCCTCGTGTACGTTTAGGAAAGAGCCAACTCCATGTCCTGTCCCGTGAAGGTAATCCAAGCCACAGTCCCACAGGGCAGAGCGGGCAAAGGAGTCTAGAAGGTGACCTGTAGACAGACAAGGAGGAACAATTTAATCAAGTCAGGCTCCCTCAGAGACACTGATAATCACACTGAAGGTTCAAACCTGGAAAACATAAAAAAACAAAACAAAAAAAAAAATCTTACCACCACCCCCTAAAAAAACCTCATCACCCACAAAGAAAGCAAGTCATTGGATGGCTAGAAGTTACAGGGCAGATTTGGCAATTCTGACATTCAATCCCTTTCTCAGCTAAAGAACCCTTCTCTCTTCCATTACACAGGTCTTCAAGAGATGGTTGTAACAGTAACATTGCACTGCTGCTTGTTCTACTGACATTTTCAGGAAATAATCTAATGGTTAAAAGTCCCACAGAGAATTCATTACCTGTCTTAAAAGGAGCTGCACTTATTAAACTGAAAATAAGAGACCTGCCAATTGTATTTGGTGGACTTATGAGCCAGGCTTTTTTGCCTGTCATTAATTTCACACAGTTTCATCCAGGGGGCACAGAATTTCTATTGTCTGCATGCGAACACCAAGCCCATGTATCCAAGTTCAGATACCCTTCAATTCCAGTTTGGGTTTCTTACAGCACTGTGCAGCTGCTTTTAACTTTCCTACTCAAGAATGCAAACTGAAGAAATCTCTAAAAAGAGCTGGTTTTGTATACAGTGTGACCAGAGAGAAAATTACTCTGGAACAAATTCACCAGAGGTAGACAATATGTCCCAATTTCTCCTGCACAAAATAAAACCAGCTCCTTTGTGTGTCACATCCCCATGTATTTTCCCACTGATACAAGAGATTCCACAGTAATTGGAAGAGAATTAGCCAGTCCTTATGAAGCTGGAAAGTGACCTCTCACTTTGATAGGGCCATTAGTAAAGAATAAAGACAATCTCCAAGCACATTTGTTAGAGTGCCACTGACTGATGAATATCACTATCACCCTAGAGCCAGAGCACTTCAAAATCCTTCAGACTGCCCGCCTCAGAATTTTCAGCACTGGTTGAAGCTGAGAGAGAAGGCATCAGTAATCCAGAATCCAAGCTCTTGTGATGGAAACACACAGTTCTATCAACATCTGTCTGATCTGCCTAGACCTGTCAATCATAACGCTGTTCTCAGACCACTTAATGGTCCTTCAGAGGTCAAAACACTCCAGCTCACCAACCCACCTTTGGTTCCATTTGGGAAGATGGCAGCACTCACAGCTATATGTCCCTTCAGGACATATGTGAAGCATTCCTGTCAAAGAAATGTGTGCCGTAAGTAAAGAGGGAAAGGAAAAGCTTTGTATTCCCCAAGAACAGAAAGAGAGGATGCATCTTGTAGCCAACTGCAAAGGATATGGAAAAGCTTGCTCATGCCCTTGTGTGGCTGGTAATGCCAAACCAAACCATGAGCAGAAGGAGGTTATATCACCCTGAAGACCCCTCTCCAGTAATTACAGAGAGACTATCACAAACTCAGACTGCAGGTTTAGCAGCAGCATTCAGCTGATCTACATGACTGATTTTCTTTGTGGCTGTACTTTTACTTCCTAGGCATACCCTACAGCATATTTTTGTCACTAAGTGAACTGTAATAATGAAATTAATTTTGGTTAACACTAATAAAAAGTTAAAGAAGCAATTTAAAATAAACAAAATTACACTGCTAAATTTCCAACGCAGACCCTTTCAGGTAAGTCTGAGACTGATTTTTTATATCATACACTAGGCACAATCTGACTGAAGCCTTGCATCAGACACTGAGCTTTGCACTAAATTAGACCCCCCGGCTCCCTTCTTGGACAAACCAGTAATATTTATCCTCAGTCTGCTGACTTTCTTATTTCTTAGAGGAAACAAGTCATTTTGCAGATGAGAGCTGGGCATTTTAAGATAGAAAGGTGTCAATTCTCTAAAACAGTTTATATTTTGGAAGTCTGAAGTATGATAGTCTCCTTTTCAGTCCTTGTCCAAATGCTGCCACATACTGGTAAATAAATGGTAACTCCATAGAGAACTGACTACATAACAATTGAGTACATTACTAATTTAAGTATCTGTAATAATAACAGTCAGATCACAATCCACACTGTGATCCCAACTTACCTTTTCATAGGCTGATGGTGTGCCAAAATGCATTGTCCTGGTCACATCTGTTGTACCATCCCTTCAGAGGCAAACAAAGATGCAGGAACCAAAGGGATGGGGGAAAAAGAAAGATCAAAGTGAGAATGCACAGGAAACCCAGTCACACTGCAGCAAACCAACCAAGCTCATAAATGGATAAAGTCATCTGCTCTGTGCTCCACAAGACTGATGATGTAACTGCTCCTAATCTCAAAAATTCCTGAACACAATACCACAGATGTAGCAATAATGATTTACAATTCACGCTGTTATCTTTCAATCACAAAGCTCTTCCCAAATTAGAATCTAAATTTCTCATAAAAACAATGCAAATTTGAGATTTAACAACAGGTACCTGTCCATTGAGAACAGGCTAAATTTAGCCTATTTGTATGGAAGGCAATTCACCAACAGCTTTAAAACACACACTTTTGCAAAAATGACAGCTATCAGCTCAGAAAAGGGAAGTGTAAGGGAGGATAGTACCCCTTTCATCTTCAGGATGTCTTGTGCTAATATTTCTGCAAATCATCCTGCATTTGGATAGGGGTTAATCTAACACGTCAGAAACTGGCTCTAAGTTCCTTCTGCAAATAGCATTTTGAGCCTGCTGTCAAAAACACAGTGGCTCTTGAAATAACAAGTTCCCTTTGAAACCCTCACTCCTGTCCCTGTGCTCTTCCCCAGTGCACACAGGCCGTGGGCACAAAGAGCTCACGGTTTAACTTCTCAGCAGGGACAAGCAAAGCATCCCCGTCACAATGCTGTGGTAAGTGCCATTGATGTCCAGCTTACATTGTATCCAAAGGGCTGCTTTTCATAGTGGCACTAAGGAAATCGTTAATTAGGCCATCAGAGGGGAGGAAAAAAGATCTCCTTGTAAAAATCTTATCAAAGGATGTCTGTATGGTTCTTTTTCAAAGCTCTTCCTGACTGACATAACAAAAAGGCATAGCTCTAAAGACAAAGCCCATCTCAAAGGAGCAGCCAGGCTTGTCCTGCGTCTTCCTGAACAAGCCACTTCTCATCTATTTACACTGGTTAAAAACATCATTTCTTTCATTTTCCATGGAGTCAAGAGTTCCACAGTAAAGGAACTGAGGCCACTGAATGGCACTGTCAAAACAGCATTGAGTGAGTCTTCAGACATGATGCCTTCCCAAAAACATACCCAAGACCCAAGTGGCTACTGGGATGAGGAACCCTGACTCTGAGTCTCTCTGAAAAGGCAGAGAGCACCGCAGGGCAGTGCTGTCCTGCTTCTTCACCCCTCCTTGTCCTGCCCTCAACATCAGTCAAATCTGCCCACAGGGCAGATCCCGGCAGGGTAGACACCTCAGCCAGCAGTGCAGGCTGTGGAGTAGGCAGCCCAAGGATAGGCCAAGGCAGTCAGGCCTCCTCCCTGTTCCTGCCAACAAAACCACCAGCTCAAGCACAGCTCCCATCACACTGGGGATGGATGAGACTCAGATGGGAACTGTACTTTGACATCTTGCCCCTGACCCCAGCAAGGCCTGTCAGCAGCCCTGATCGGTCTTCTCAAACCTCCACATTGCCTTGCTTGCCAAGGCAAATGTGAGCTGACCCTGCAGAGGTCATGGGGAAAAGAACACATGGCAGTTCAGCACCATTTGTCCACTCACTTGTACTGTGCTCCTGAGTCCAGGAGGAAGATCTCGTTCACTGACAGCGTTCTGTTGGTCTCAGGAACTGGCCTGTTCAGTTAAACACAAAGGTTTTTGTTCCACAGTTTTAAGGTCTCCAGCCCATGTCTGCAGTCCAGAAACCATATTAACTACAAGCTTGGATGTGTTGGCTCTGACTTCTTGTGGCAGTGATGGAAATCCCACACATGCTGAGCCAGGGATCATACTGAGGAGAGGATTTGTATACAGCAAATGGCACTACAGTACAGAGCTTTGCTGCTTCCAGCAAAACCCTCAACATCTGGCTCTGGATGTATTTCAGAGCAGTTGTGGCACTTCATACTCATCCTTCCCAGACCTCCAGCCCCAAAATAGCTCTTTTCTATGGCCCTGAGCAGATCAGCATCATAATACATGCATCCTGCCAGCAGGGAAAGATCTTTACTTAGTAAGGAGTAAAGAAAGAGGAGTAAGGAGTAAAGCAAGCAACATCTCCCTGGAGTACTCTGTTGTGACTCCATGAGGAAGTGAGACGGTTCATTCCAACTATGTTTGCTAAAGGTTGAAAGGAGTAGTTGTGTTTTTCTTACTTGTAGTGAATGATGGCTCCATTTGGACCTGTGCTTGATATGGTAGCAAAACTCAATTCAACAAAGTCTTTCTGCTGACTGAAAGAAAAGATTGTCATCACTACAACACAAGTGAGAGGAGCACACCAAGCACCTAGGACACCTGGAGTGCTTCATCCTCTATTTCACATCACCTCAGCCTTCCCCTTGGCCTTAAAAGCCACCTGGACAAATAAATTTGGGTAGAAGAAATGTACAATTTGAAGCCTTCTTCTCCCAGCCATGTGGAAACCTGTTTTCCAGATCTACTCTTTCCTTAGAAGAAGAAAATTCACTACCCCAATCATCCAGGAAGAGACGTGCTGAACAATTTCTACTTTGTTACTTATTTACTCAAAAGCATTTTAGAGGTCCTGCTGATGTGAGTAACTCTTAAAATAAATGGTGCCCCTTCTCTATCAGAAGAGGAAGAAATCTGACTTTGAAATATACATTTCTCTGTGGTAAGGAAACAACTGTCTTGTTTTTAAGTGTCCTAACCTGCAGTATTCCTCATTGCTATCTCAAAAGGAAAGTGGACAGGATCCAGTGGGCTGGGACTTGTATTTCCCAAGAGACCCAATTCTTCCTGACTCTTTCAAGTTTTCAAATAAATCCATTAGTAAAGGTTTGTCCTCAGGTAAAATATATCTGTAAATGAGATGCATTTCTAAAGAATAAAATAAAAACAACGGATAAAAAAAGCCACTCAGAAAACCTCCTCAGAGTAGATTTACTTTTTACCTGCGGAACTCCTCTGCTTTGTCTGCAGCAACTATTTCTGTTACTGTTCCCTTTGGAACCTGGTGGACAAGGACATGGGTTGCATTAGTGCAGCAACAAGCAAAGAAAACCCTGTATGCTTAAACACTGGGTCCTGTCTGTGCCTTACGAAACCCTGGAAGTGGCTTCTTTCCAGGATTTTTGTCCTCATTCCTCAGTAATGACAAACACAAACCCAGCAACACTGTGCAGGGCATTTGAGAAGAAGGAAGTGGAGACAGTCACAGCAGGATTTCTGAACCCTGACTAGGGAGCAGTTAGTGCAGTACAAACTTCACTGACGTGCACAGGCAACATCTCACAAGGCAACATCTCTTCGAAGTCAGGTAACACGAAGCTTATAACAGCCCATGCTGTTAGAAATTTTATGTTTTTAAATCAGGAATGGAAGCAGTTGCAGAAAAAACAAAGTGTGTTAAATTTTACTTTAGGCGTTTGATAGATTCAAACCTGTGACACAACTTCCCCTGGACTGGAAAACAGGCAAAGCAGGGCAAGTGCTAGGTTTCATAACCCCTGAGGCTGATTTCTTGAGGTACTCAGACATGTAAAAAGGCACCTTCTGGAAGTCATCAAGCCTTCTCCATAAATAAAGTCAATAGACTCAGACATGCAGTGGCACAGCTTAGTAAGTTGCTGTGTAACACCTGGCACTCTGCACATCCACTGTGTACTTCTAACCCAGTGAATACACAAATAATTTGGTTTTATCCTATTTTCACAGCACCTCCCATTCATAAATTCCAAGTTTCTTCATACTGGCAGACAACGCTGATTATCATGAGAATAATTCCCAAGTATTGTATGAAACTGAATATTATTTCATGATTTACACTACCAAACCAGCACAAGACAGCATTAACACTACACTACACCTGCTCAGGTAATTTCTCACCTGTTCGAGCTTTGGTCTGTATAAAATTAATGGGAGAATGTTTTCCAAAAAATTAATTCGGCCTTGGATAAAAGCATGTTTGAAATCCTCGCAAAAAAACCCAAACCACCAGATAAACCCCCAACTGTTTCCCCACTTTTAGTAAAGGCACTATGAAGACTAACAAAAAGTTTATGTCAAAGAAGAATTTTTCACAGCAATAGAACATTTAAGTTAAAAAAAATTTATACAATACCTCTTTTTCCAGCCAGTTAAAGAGCTCACACAGGGCAACAGCATCTTTAATCTATGTTAAAATAGGCACAAGAAAAGGGAATTGAGAAGGAGAAAGATTTATCAATCCTCAGTATAAACAGGTTTTGATGCAAAAGAATTCAACCTGTAAGTTTCAGAAAAACAAACTAAGAGATAATCCAAGAGGTATTTTCAGTTTTTGCATGCTGTAATTAATATAAACACTAGAAATGTATCTGGAAAGTTAAACAAATGTTAATAATTACTGCTGGGACATATCTTACTGTGTGAAGTCTGGCTTTACCCCACCCATCACTTTCAAGACTATTTTGCTTTAGCAGCCAAGATCTTGCATCTCAGATCGCAGAAGACAACCACACGACACATCTGGTGATGTGACAGGGGAACATGTGCTTTGGGCACACAGCCACCACAGTCTCTGTCACACAGCTTCTGGGTCTCTTGCCTTATGACCCCCATTTTTGTTCCTTTTTTATTTCTATTTGCAGCATGCAAGGGGCAAGAAGCAGGAGATGTGTACAAAAACAAGGCACAATTTTGTCCTCAGGTGGCAGGTGACAAACTGCCTCTTTTCAGTACAACTATTTTTACTTCCCCTTAACTAACAGAGAAAAGCATTGAAATAGAAAGTACTGGCTTCCAAGAAGCTGCAGAAAATATGGGACAAGCCCAAAACTGCCAGCCCTGCTTCAACTGGCAAATTTCTCTTATTGTGAAAGCTGCTTGAAAACTAACAGGAGATAAAAGTATAACCCCATCCTGAGCCTGTTTCACAGGCAGATTCCTTACTGGAAAATGTGAAGCTTCCTGGGAAATCACCCTCACTTCCAGTGTCAGGATGACAAGACTAAAAGAGTGCTTTGAGGACACTGGCTGCTTCTGAACATCTTGGCCTGCGCTTTGCACCATGTGTCGAAGAATTTCTGTGTGTTATTTAGGCTGTGTTTATTCAAATGATAACAATTTGAAGACTCCACTGACAAAGACAACAGAACTAGCAAAGGGGAAAGAACATCTCTTTAAGGGCCCACACTGCAAACAACATTTCTCAAGTCTGCACAGTCTTCCCACAGAGCAAGGCTGTTTCCTCACACTATTGCAAATGTTGTTCTTCAAGGGAATGCAAAACAAGCAAAAAAGCTGCTTCAACAGCAGTAGATGTCTGACAGAAGACCTTTTTTTATCCTGCCATCCAAATTCTTATTTGCTTTTTACCTAAAACATTAAAACTGAAAGGAAAATGTCATTTCTTTCCCTAAAAGTAAAGCAAACCTGTTGCCATGTGCAAGGAGACACTCAAGGCTTCACTTACGTGTGCTCTTCTCATGCCTTCTGTTTCTGCTGCGTTCTTCACAGCTTTTGCAATGCAGATGGGGGTATATGGGGTGAGGTATCGGTAAGCCTGCAGCAGAAGGACAGGGATTACTTGTGGATTAGTCAGACTACATAATCCTACAGATTTAATAACTCAGCCTGGCCACAATTTGTACTTTGGCAGCCTCTTTCAACCTTCAGCACTGTGAGATGCTGGTTGCCAACAGTCAGCTAAGTGCACTGGGGAACAGAGAGGAGAAACAGTCCCTGACTGAAAGAAGAACAGCCATAGAGAAATCCAAAGAACTAAACAACAGCTTGTCATGAAGCAGGGTGAAGACCTGGATATCCTAAATACCATATATGTACATCACTGTCTGAGCCATAGACTCCTGTTGCTGACAGATACTGAAGACCCAGAGGCCAATAAGAAACACTAATCCCTGATGCTATGGTAGAACTTAGGCCGTGGAAATGACCTAAAAGCCATCTTGACTTGTCACCTGACAGTCACCCTCAAGTAGCAGGTAGCAAAGGGTACCCAGCCCAGGTACCAAGCACTGAGCACCACACTGTCAATGATCAGCAGCTCTGACAAACACATCAAGGCCCGAGGAAACATGAAAGGCCTTGGCAAAGCTCAGCTTTACATGCTGCCAGTTCTGAAAGCAGCTTACATCAGTGGTTTGAGACAAAGCTTTCCTGTGTTTGGATGGGGTGACCCTGCATTAACAACTAGTAACTGATCCCTTACTACTGCACACTTCCTCAAACACTAGCCGTCCTTAGATTAGCAGGAATGCTTGGCTGGTTTCAGCACATCTTCAGAAATTCACCAGCTGAGATGACTTGCCCAAATCTCATCACACTTGGCATCAGAAGAAGAACCAAGTCTTTGGCCCAGTTCTCTGCTCTACCCATTATATATCAGGAGATGGGATGAGCACCTACAGAAGCATAGCCCAAGCAACATGCTGTTTCCTACTTTAAATGCATCAGCATACAAATATATATCACTCAAATTCAAGGAAAGGCCCAGTAGATCCTCTGAAAAGACTAAGTTCACATAAATCCTACAGGCTTACAATTTGCAAATTCTTAAAAACAGCAAAACAATTACACTACATATGCAGAAACTAAATTATAAAAGTAAGTCACAAGAAAGTCAGCAAAGTCCTTTCATCAGTCAGGATAAATAGTCAGATTCTTAGTTTGGCTTGCCCTTTGTAGATACTGGTAAGTACTATTAATCTTCTGTGAAAAGTATATTTACATGCAGCTGTAAACAAATCTGTAAAGGGTTTGCAGATCTGTGTTTAACAATGGAATGGATTTTTGCCAGTGTCAATATTTGGCTCTGATGGAGACAGACAGTAGATGGACTTCCAGCACTGGTGCTCTCCACACCAGCTGAGCAACTGGCCTGGAGTGCTTTGAAGTGGTAGAGAGCCAGGGAGGAACTAGAAAAACTCTGGCTCTTTCAGTGACTCTCTAAGTGGCTTTTTTTAGTCAAGACATTTCAGTTCTCCTTGCCTGCTTTCCATTGCACAGAGCTCCTTGAGGCAGGGACTCTCCCCATTGCACAGAGAGGGCATGCAGCACTGTAATGACTCGGTATCAGCCAAAACTTCCAGTGCTCAGGGGGTAAATAATGTCACTCCAACTCATATTCCTTTCTCTCAGTCAGACCTTCTGTACTTCTCCATATGGATACTGCACAAATCAACTACAGCAGCTTACCCAAAGTGGGGATAGACCATTGACTGCAACTACAGCAAGGGGCTTTCTACTCTGAAGTCAAAAGAACAACAATTTATCCTGAATGCTCCATAGACACTATGCTGTCAGTATTCTGTATTAGGAGGCCTAGAAATAGATTGATGGTGTCTGAAGATTTAACCCTGGACAGGGACAAAAACCTGTATATTTACTCACAGTATCTGTTAGTTACTAGACATCACTGTAAACTGGATGGTATTCCAGAGAATGCGATCTCTAGATGTACACAAGATCAAACAAGAGATGTACACAAGATGCATGGGAACCAGCTTATTTGTCCACAGTTGCTGTGTCCTTCCCCAGGTATCTTTCACGGCTATTAGAATATTAGGTGGACAGTGGATGTCCCAGACAGCAAGTTCAAAAGGATAGCAAGATATAGCAAGTATGGCTGTGCAGAAATTATTCTGATGCTACAACTGTCCCTCAGCAGATGCACTAAGTGTATGGACAACCACTGCCTGCAGGTTATCTGTGTCCTCACAAGATTCCAGGCTACAAAAACTGTCATCGTCTCCCTCCTGCCTTCAGTAAAGGACATCACATATTCCCTAATATCCTCAAGCAATTGAATTAAATAAGGGCAACCACCCTCAGACACTCAAATCAAGCCAAATGCACTCTCCCAGAAGTCCTGCTCAACTTTCCTGCTTCAATTTCTGCAAGTTTCCAGTTTTTGCTGCTTGTCCACATGAGGCTGATGCTCCACCCGTGGGCAGAATGAACTGAGTTCACCCTGCTGCCTCTTCCCTCCCCTCTCTCACTGGACTTGTTTTATCTTAAGCTGACAATTCTTTGGATAAATCGGCTTAGCGAGTTGGAAGGGCAGCTCCAGCAGGAGCAACCCCAGGATTAACAACCCCTCGATACCTCAGCATGGCTGGATCCCTTCTGCACAAGCTCCAGCATGCATCTGGCTTTGCAGAGGAGAAACTGAGGTCAGCTGCCCTCATTAACACCCTTCCTAACCACAATGAGCAGAGAAGAGAAAAGCATTTTCCCCTGCTAGGGCCACTGACCTTGGGAATGGCCTCAGTCAGAGCATAGCTGGCTTTGTCACTGAGCCACACTTTCTCCTTGGGTGAGAGGCCTGCACCAACAGCCTGCAGTTCCGACAGGATAGATCCGTAGGGCATCACCTGGATCTTGAACTCGGGTTCCAGGGTGGAGTCAAGCTGTAAGTGCTCTCTCACAGCTGGATCCATCATCCTGTCACCATCAATGAAGAGCCTGAGAAACAAATTGGAGAGATCAAATAGGTGAGACCACATCTGACAGTGGCTGGAGTAAAGGAGCGAAGGAAAAACCACTCTGGCAACATTTCAGGGAGAAAGGAGATCATGAATTATGCACTCTACTTTATCCTATGTCATTTTAACCACCAGCTTTCACACAGTTTAAATTTCAACTTGAAATTAAGAGTTGGCACCCCAATGAGAGGAAAGAGCTGACAGCATTTCTATTTGTATGACACAGTCAAAATGGCTACATCCTACCACTGTGCTTGAAACAGGAAAGTAACAGAAGGAAGTAACAGCCACTCTCTAACATTTAAGGGCACCATCTGGAAAGAAAAAAGCCACTGTAGCTCTAAGTATCACATTGCTCTTGCTTTGACTGAGTTGAAAAGTTCAGCTCAACCTTCACACAGCCTGTACTCACTC
This sequence comes from Anomalospiza imberbis, assembly GCF_031753505.1. Lineage (NCBI taxonomy): Eukaryota > Metazoa > Chordata > Aves > Passeriformes > Viduidae > Anomalospiza > Anomalospiza imberbis. The sequence goes on from NC_089688.1 coordinate 25,419,266, forward strand.
ACCCAGCCAGGTTTTACCTTAGATGGATCCAGGTAGCAGCTTACAGGTGCCTCCAAAGGAACTATTCTTGCTGAGGCTCAATATATGGGGCAGTCACAGGAAAGAATCCTTCTGTTATAAGCCAGCCCTGAAACTTTCCTGCACTGTCCCTGCAGTTTTGAAGTGACTCAGCAATTAGACTTTTCCTTAAAGTTTGTAATGTCCAGGCCAGCCACATTTCACCCAGAGCTCCAAAGGCCCTATTATCTCAGGGTGACAGAGAACTCTGCCATCATTCCCTAGGTCACCCAGCAAGCCAGCCAAGGTGCTGAGGAGCGCAGCAGAGTTCTTGGCTGCCCCTCTAGCTCTGATCAGGGGAGGAGGGTAAATAATGTTGGAGACAAAAGAGCTCAGAAAGGACACTGAAGTACCCAAGATTAGGTGTTTTTGAAAAGACAAACATTTTGCTAGAACAGCTCTTGCCAGAAAAATGCATCTTGGGGAAAGGAATACAAGCACCTGATTGTGTTCACTCCTATGACGGCGTATGCAAAAAACACAGGATTGTACTCGACATCAGAGCCTCGAAGGTTGAAAAGCCCTGAAAAATAAGAACACCAAGAATCACAGTCCTGGTTCATCTTCTGCAACATTCGAGAAAGCCAAAAAAAATCTCACAAAAACACAGGCAAGCAATGAGACATCATGGGTGCAGGCTGTGAGTCCAGCTCCCACCCAGCTGTCCCACAGCCTGCTTCATTCCTGGCAATCCTAAATTTATGCCAGGAGATGGCACCAGAACCACAGTATGAACACTCCTGGGTGTTTAAACTGGTGTTTAACTTCTAAAATAGGGCTGGCTTGGAAAAAAGCAGGTACAGGCAAGGAAAGACAACGACGCGTGTATGAAAGGTAGGGTCTGCCCTTTCTGGGCAATAAAAGCTCACTTGGTAACAGCCAGTAAACTTCAAAGTTACAAGCTATCATTTCATTCCAATCCTTTTGACATTTGAGGTAAGAGGAAGTCACAATAGGCAAGACTACAATACCCCAAAAAGGCCTCTCATTTGGGCCCTTCCAGTATCTCAGATTCAGACTGTACAGTCTTAGCTATTTTTTACAACGATTTTATCCCACACGACTCCAGACAAAGTCAAGAGGGGAAGTACATGTTCAGCATGTCTAAAATCCCGGTTTTAGGGTCAAATAATAACTCCAGGATATCCAATTAGCTGAAATAAGTTACTCAAGCCAATAAGGCCAGCCAGCAGGACAGCTGGGAAAAGAACCAACATGTCCTAAATTACAACCCAGCACTGTATTCATCGAACTGTGCAAATTCTGCCATGAAAGTAAAAATAGAGCTTAATTCTCTCCAGGGAAGCAGTAGGTCACTTGAATGCAGGAAAGAGCCACAAAGAACTTTTTACTGCAAGGGTACCAACTTCCTAACTCAGCCAACTCCCAATGCAGTAAGAAGGCAACATTCTCCTTTGTGGCTCTTTTTCTGTCCCCAGAAACTTGTCTGGAGTTTAATACAGTGAACTGAATTAGATAAAATTAAAACAACTTTTCCCCTTCCCCATTTAGGATAAGAAATCAAGCAGGCACCCGAAAATGAGCTGCTCTTATGACCTTCTCTGGTTCATCTTAACACCCTTGATTCATAACCAAGCTTCACTTTGCTGGAGACATTTAATCTGAAACCACCTCAGGGCACCAATTTATCAGTAATTTAACTGAAGATGCGCCTGAAAAGGTGAGACATACAATCTCTGCTCAGGCAGGCCTCCCCAGGGAGGCGTCATATTCACCACTCAGAAGTACTTCTTTCACAAAAAAAAGCTCTTTGCTCAGTGTCCCAGATCCAGAACAGCCCACGGACCTCATCAAGTTGGCTTCACCCAGTGCCAGGGACATTGTGCTGGCAGTGCTGGAGTGAGGAAAACACCACCTCCATTTCTACCTTTCCAGATCAGACACAGGGCACAGGATGAGCAGCACTCACACCCTGCCAGTTTTACATTCCCCCTACAGCAGTGTGTGCACTGGTGATTTCTGAAAAAAGGACACACAGTACTAGGAACAGCAGTTCTGGGGAAACCACTGCAGTTTCTGGCCATTCTTCTTTCCTACACACTGGGCTGGGAGCCAGGGTGTAGAGACCCAGCCATCCTGGGGCCCCAAACACAGAGGGGACTCTAGTGAGACCCTGGGTTGAGATGATCTTGAAAAGCAAGTTGAGCCCTGACATACTTGTTTTAACCAAAGCATTGGCTGAACACTGGAGAGGTAGAGACTGACTTAAGAAGTTGTGACAATTAGAAAGATTACTGTGAATGCTGTGTACCCCACCCTTGCTTTATGTATACAAAGCCACATGTTGCATTGCTTTGTTTATAGCCCAGACTCCAAGCAAAAAACAGTCTCCATTTTTCCAAAGGGTGAGGCAGCATCAGGATATTTTACAGCCAGAAAATCTCACAGGTCTTTTTCTTTCCATCACACTGTGTCAGGCTTTGTACGTGACCTTCTCCCTTTGCCTGGGCTGTTTTTCAAAGGTGGTGATTTGCTGAACTTCCTGGGCCAACACATTACTCAGGAGCTGCACTGGTGTAATGAGGCATTGTGCAAAAATACAGGCTTGCTGTTTGTGACCTGTTACCACCACTGCACTTGATAAGAAGTTAATTGATGTCTAATGAACATGCTTTCAGAAGGGCCCCTCACCCTGGCATGGTTCTTCCTTTCCAAGGCAAGAAGAACATTTATTTTGTAGAAAGAACTGCGCGAGGAGATGCAAAGACTTACATGCTACTTCATCCAAGGCCGTTACCACAAACCACATGACTTTCCTCTCAGCCATTTTTGAACGGAGGGCTACAATTTTGTCTCTCCAGCTGAGCCCTGCAAAACACAATAGGAAAAGCTATAGTCCCTAACTTTGCTGGGGATGATGATGCAAACACAGACCAACATATCGTGCTTGTGGTCCTCACTCCTTTCTAATAACTGATATGAACAGTAAGCTGCCTTCTAGATGCCCATGGATTTGTTTTGAAGTCACCCAACTTCTAGAAAATGGTTATTTGAAGCTTTGAGAACAGAGGGGTCATTAAGGTTTGATCACCTTCTTGACTTATTTACCCTAACCTCATTGTGCTGTGGTACTGTTTTTCTCTCTCCTTTGTAAGAGAAAAGCAAAAGGGGGATATAGGGCAATAGGAACAACCCATGTCTATTGGGAGTTAAGCTACTCACCTGTGTAACTCAGGTCAAGCGTGATGAGAGGCTTGCAGGGGCGTTGAGGACAATCTGTCCAGATTGTATCAATCAGGTTTTCTTTGACAGGCACAAGGTCATGGCCAGCACTTCTCAAGGTTTTGGACATTCTCTTCCACTGGTCTGCCAAAGGGAAGAAAGTCAAGAGTGGGAGCTTTAAGGAACACACGTATGTTCAACAACAGCTCTCTTCACAATGGTCAAACTCAGAGTCTTTGTCTTTCCTTCCAGCCTCTCCTTCTTCCCATTCCCTTAAGAAAGACAGCAAAATCGACTGCAGTTACAGCTCCACAAACATGCCATGGTAGCCAGTAGCAGGTACAGAACCTCACAGTCCTGAAGCCTCATGCTTGAGCTAAAGAACTACTCCAGCTGGGAGACAGAAGTCTCTGGAAGAAGCCACAGCAGAAGCTGCCCTAAGGGTGTCCCCTCCCACAGTGCAGAACTGTGCTAGATCTAAGCTAGACAAGATGAGAGTCGCTTCCACACAGCCACAAGATAGGTCCTCAATCTGTCTGAACAAGCAAATATCTCCCCTTGCCTCCAGTGACCTTTGCATTGTGCCTCATGTTTTGAAGCATGAATAAATAGATACTCTGATATAAACGATACCTCTCCCTGTGCTTCCTACAGGGAAAGCTGCAGAGATCCCAAGACCGCCAAGCAGGAGTAACAGCTTGAATTGTGCCTGGATGTTCTTGCTCACATGCTGAGCAAGGCACCTTTGTACTAAAGTGCCCATGACAAGCCAAAGTACAGACAAAAAGAGGTGATCAGGACTCTGCTTTTCAGGTAAAGTCACTGCAAGCCTAGAAAGCAGTTCTCATCCTTTGTGCTTTGGAGTCAATGCACTGCTGTGTAACTCTTGTGATACATGGCTAAACCAAAATCCAACCTGTTTGGCATAACAGTTTAACCACCACTACATCTGAAACATGGTTAGCTGCACATCATCACACAACAGCTCAGCCAGAGAAGCAACGAAGCAAAATCCAGTTGCCCAACCCAGAGTTACAAATATAAAGTAAAACCAACCTGCTGGAATAATGAAAGGGTCCACTCCCACCTTTGAGCCTTCTGGGAGGACACTCACTAGCCAATCCTCCTGAGTTGGTGTATCTTTCAGACCTTCAAGGATTAAAAAAAAAAAAAGTTCAAAGAAGCAGTCGCATTGAAACATTCCCACACTATGCAAAAAGTCCAAGCTAATGCATCAGATATGTCTACTAATGAATGTCTAGACCCACAGGCAAGGGCTGTCACAGGACATTAAAGCAGAAGCAGTGTATCCAATATGTCCCGAAGTCCCTGCATGATGGGATATCCCTACAGCTCAAGATGTACTTGTGTGAAGTGACTGTTCTCCGTTGATCAGTGGAGCAGTATCCCAGGCTCCTGCATACCCATTTTCATGAGTGTCCAGTTGCTATCCATTTGATGTGCAGCTTGCAGAAAGTAGCGTCCATCAGTCCACATGGCTGCGTGCTGCTCGGTGACTATGGCAGTACCTAGGCAGGGAGGCAGAAAGGTGATTCAGGGTAGGCAGCCACCATGCAGAGACACAGACAGCAGGGACAGTGTTTGAAATTCACCCTAATTCCCTGAAAGGCACCTCTGATCACTGTTCAAAAGTAATTCTTGTTTCAGTGGAGATATTCACTGTTTCCCCTGCCCTGTGACCTTCCAAATCCTATTGGAGACAGTATGCACAAGAATGCACCTTAATGAATTGCCTCAGATGAACTCAAGCAAATCTTAGCCAACCAGTGGAACTGGGCAAGTGGGGCTTTCCAAACCTTCTGTAACAGAGACTGTGATCTAACTTGGCTGCTGTCACAGTAACATATACTGTACATCCCTGAATTCCCTCCCATCCTCTTTTGGGGAGGAAGCCTGGGCTCTGGCCACCCACAAAACACAGCTGATACCAGGCCTGCAGACAAGGCTATCACTCCCAGCTGTCAGCTGCACCCCTTTCCCAAATGTTACAGCTCTAGCAGAGATGGCTGAACAGGAAACATGAACATAAACTTCTGTTATTTTCACTGTCTGTCCCATTCCACTGACTCCATATGGAGGGATGCAAGCAGACAGCTGAGGGGCAGTGACATCCCAGCAAGGCACTCAAGGTGCCTTGCCCTTAACAATACAAAACAAAACAAACCATGGCACAAACTGAAACTGAATCCAAGTCTTTGGAGTCTGCATCTTGACAGTACTCTTTGTTGCAAAAAACTGATGCTCAGATTAGTAGAGCATAGTTTCCAATTATTAACTCATTGTCTTCTACCAAATTCCCCCAACACAAACCCCATTTTAACTTGCTTCAGCCTGAAAACATGAAGCAAGAAACACAAGGTGAGCCCCTGTGTGAAACCTCACTGATTGGCTGTGCATTAGGCTGGGAACAAACCTTCCAAGCACATAACAAAGGCACAAATTAGAGAGGAAGGTTATGAAGAGGTTGCGCAGAAGGGGCAAAATTAATACAGGATTCATGTTAGCCATTAATGGCAGCCCACAGCCTTGGATTTATCACCTTCCAAATGAGGTCCCAGAGTTCATAGGAACTGATGAATAGACCCTCCAAATATAGGTACCAGTACTTATTAAACTGATATACAATTAGAGGGGAAAATAACTTCAGCAGACTGAAGTGACTTCCAACAACCACAGAACAGAGTAATTTGCACAGCTTAGGGTACAGCTAGGGTAAAAACTAGGTCTCTTGAAACACAGACCTATCCTACAGCCAAGAAAACATCCTGTCTCGGCAAGATAAGCAAACTTTTCCACAGTGCTCAGTTTCCAAATGCAGAGTTTCTGGCCCTGGCTCTGTTCAAACAGAAAGGCCAGCTAAAGCCCGTCCACTATTCACCCAGCCCGAACGGGCAACGTAAAAATCTGTTCATACTGGCTGCACATCAAAAGAAATGACCACAGGTTAAAGGCACCACATTAAACAGTTAACAGCATTTTACTTTATGAGAGGTTCATTTAGGGGTCAAACATTTTCTGAAAACTTGTTATTCCACTGATATTACATAATTCCAGTGGGTAGCCAAGACATAATTCTGCAGATGCTGAAATGGGAATAAAACAGTCCAAACAAGCTGGATAGATTTTCTTTTCCATCTTGCCTCTATGCCATGAAAGGAACTATTTCTTTAGAGGAAAATTATGCAAGAACCCAGGTTCTGGAAAGGTACCTGCAGAGCCATCAAATCCAGAGATGAATGCCCTTCTGCAATCACAGGGTGCAATGTACTCACTCTAGAAAACAAAAGAGGCAGCGATTATTTATAGCAGCAGGGGAAAAAAACAATCATCCGATGACAAATACTTTGATAAGCTTTTCCTCCTAAAGGATACCACAGAGAGAACAAAATGAGTTAAAAATTCCTGGGCTCTACTCCACTGTGATTATAAGGTATTTATGTTGAACTGGTGGGTTTTTTTAAGCTGCAGCACTTTTCTCCCACAAACATCTGTAAACACTGAAGTGCTTCAGAGTTTGCAGACATTTATTTCACACTCAGCCTCCCCTTTGGGCAACAAACAAATCATGCCTTTGAAGCTGCAATGTGAAGGGAAGGGAAACCAGAAGCACCCCTTGATCTTGGGGTAATCAGCACATAAAATCTGAAAAATTCACTATCTCTACTGAAGTCCCCTCACTGGCATTTATAAGAGTTCCTTTAAGACACTTTTTTTCCTGCAATAGTGACATTGAAAGAAAATCATCAAGGTGGTAAGACTGTAAAAAATTTAACACTTGGGACTTTTCACAAATAGATACTGATCCTTTCACTTCTTCCTTGCCTACTCAAAATCAGACTACATCCAAAATCAAGAGTATGGTTTGATGGATGAGAGGGAATCAAAGGCAATTAGTCCATCTTCATCCTAAACCTGTCACAACCTGTGTTTCTGGACACATCTTTTCAGAATGTTGTAGAAGAGCCTGAGAATGCACAGACACCTGATATTAACAGGAACTGCCAAAATTAAAAGAACAACTGAACCTTCATAGGGCCCACATGACTTTTTTATGGGATTCCATTCTGGCAAGTTTGTAGGTCAGAACTGCTGAGTAGGCCTGTTAATGAACTACTGCAAATCAGCAAATCAGCTTAATCCAGGCTGACAGCACTGACGTTTTAGCTGCAAAACCCCTGGATTTGTACCTTACAAATGGTCTGAAATCCAAGCCTGTTTCTCTGCCCCCAGCTGTGCTTGGGCCAAAGAAACATCTTAGGAACTGAGCTAGGAAATCACAGCCCAATTCTCAGGTGCTTTTAGTCCCTACTGTGATAGAATCACCTGATTGTTTAAATATACTCCTTTCAAATCTGTTACTCTTTACTGTTCTAAGGAAGACAGAGTTCAAAGCACAGGAGTGAGTGAGCAGCACAAATCACAGCACCTGGGACCAACTCTTTATTTCTGTTCCAAATTACACCATCATCAAACCCCTTTCACAACAGCCATATCTCTCTCCTCCTGGGAGAAGCCAACCAACCATCCACCACTAACATTTTGAAACTGAACCTTGGGACAGCAAATCTCATGGCTTAAAAGAGGATCTTGTTGAGTGACTTTTGCTCCCAATTGCCAGGGAAGATTCCTGGTACGTACTCCAAAGAAATCTTCCATTTTACCCAAACACTAGTGAAAGTTGGCAGAAAGGAGGGGAGTATGGAGACCATGTGGGCCCTCCTCTCTGACCCAGTTAGTTTCCTGTGCTTTTCCTTGTCCAGCCCCACAGGGCTGTGACATGTTCAGCATGTCACATGTCTCCTGTGGGGAGAAGGGAGGTCAGGATAGACACATTGGGAAAGGATGACTGCCCTCGGCACAGCTCCAGCTGATGGGGTGGATCCCTCAGCCACACACTGCACATTATCACCACTGAGCCCCTTTAAAATAATGGCAAAGGCATCAGCAGACAGTGGACAAAGCTGTTGAGGGAACAGAATCAGGTGTCTCTTTCCCCACTGCCTGCCTCAGAGCAGCAGGACAAAACATGAAGGCAGTGATGCCAGACCTTAGGATTCCTCATTTCAACACTCCCTAGAGACTATTCAGCCTGCTCTGACTCCCCTCTCCCACACTTCCCAGCTCAAAGGTGGGACATCATCTCCCTGGGTCCAATGCTAACAGGAGATACTGGAAATTTCTCATCATGGATCACATCACTTAAATACATCCCAAATGATGTACTTAAGTACAAATGAGAGCAGTGATTTATTTTCCATTTCTCTTGACCAACATAGCAGAGACTACAGGCTAGTTTGCTTGTGAAGAAGCAACTTCACATTCATAGCATGGGTTAAGACCACAGAATGATGAAATGGATTAAAACATTTTTTAAAAAAATACAAGAGGAAAAGAACGTATGAGTTTTAGATCTGGTAAAAGCTGACCCAAATAAGCAAAGACCTTGACTATATGGACATACCTCAAGCTATCCCATTCACAGACAAATCCAGGGAGTGTTTTGAGAGTTTGCAATGAGGCAGAAGGGCTTTAAAAGGGAGTATCAGGGATCTGGAGGGAAAGACAGTTCATTCATCTGTCAGTCTGAATTCTTACACACCCACCTGTTCTGTTCCATGCAGCAACCCCCACTGTGCAAAGATGAGCCCATGTTTTGCACAAGCTAAAATTACACATGGAACACCTGTGTATGCCACACAAAGCATAGACCACAGCACACTGAGAACAAGGTATTTCCCTGGGGTTTGTCTTGCAGCTCAGATGGCCTTCAGCCTGGCCCTCCTCAGTCCTTTCACATCTGCTTCTCACCACACCTGTCAGTCACACAGACAAAACTGGGGGCTACATCACAAAAACCCATCATCTAAGCCAGGAAGAACCCCCAAAAAATCAGTGCTGCTTGTCCCCAGAGCCTGCAAGGTTGTGCAGTAAACATGTTGAAGCTCATTCTAGTCTAATGTCAACCAAGATCAGCAATGCAAAGTGCATCTGGCTACCCTTAGAGGCATGACACTGGTGTTATTAAAGAACAAAGACTGCAGTGAACCTGGAAGGAAGGGAGGTATCACTGCCAAAAACCTAACTGCACCAGTAAGATCTGGAACACACCAGAGCAACCTGTGCACAAGCCATCTCCTGCTTTATAACTTGGCTGATTCCTTAGCTTAGCACAAGTGTGTGTCAGAGGAGCCAGCCCTGAGAAGAACACAGCACCTCTGCCAACCCAAACACAGGGCCCTAAGCTGGGCAGGTGCTTCCTTCATGTGGACAACCAGCCAATCTGACCAAATTTGTTTTGAGTCAAGGCCTGGAGGGCGAAGCCAGCCGCAGTTAAGCTGTGACTGGCTCCAAACCCAAGCTCTAATCCAAACATCATTCCCTCCTATTAAGAAGCAGCTCTTCCAGTCTCTGAATAGTCCCATATGGGCAAACTCCAAATTCAATGTAAACACACATTGATTCAACATAAAAATGGATCCTGCTCTCATCACTGCAACATCCCAAAAGCTCTGACATTTTTAGCCAAACCACAAAGGGTTTAGGTGCCTCATTCCTAAAAGCATGTTTTTTCATCCCTTCGTGATCCTTGGGCACCTGTAGCCACCCAGCATACATGAAAAGAAGTGGAACTCTTTGGGCTTCATTCCACTTTTGGCTGGGACTGTCCTCCTTTCTCATCAGCCTCTGGACCACCCCAGGCCCCCAAGGAAAGAGTCTGTTTCTCTGACTTCTTATCACCAGCATCAAAGTTTTCAAAAATTAAAGCAGCCAGCCAACATCCAGGGCTGAGTGCAAGAGCCACAAATCCAAGGCAGCTTTGGTTAAGTCTGAGTCAGAGGCAGCTGTGTTTGAGAAGCTCTGCAAGTCTTTCAGCTCCTTAGACAACTAAACGTGGAAAGCAAAGGATACAACTGGTAGCAAGACTCCTGGCAGTATGAAAATCTAAGCCACCTAGCCTTGCAGGAAAACCAATATTAAAAGCATCACAGAACTCAGAGCTCATCAACATTCCCAGTGTTACAAAGTGAAATTAGTCAGCAAGTTGCATCATCAGGGGGTCCCAGCATCAGTCCAATCCAGGGGTTCCTTTGCAACCCAGAAGGGAATAAAGTTTCCAGCAATCTAAACCTTGTGGCAACACCACAGGAGGGAAAGCCCTACTTGTTGACAAGTTCTGTGATGCAGATGCCAGGACAGCCTCAGGAACAGGTGAGAGAGGCAAGGACAGCAATACATATCTTGTTTGGACTGTTGGGAGGAAATGGCTTGGGCCACCAAACACTTGGGTATCATTAAACTACAGTATTCTGACTCATGGAGGGACCTGCCTAAGAGCAAAATCTGACTGCAAGGCTGTAAAGTTCTTGTTTCCATACAGGAAACAAACTCTTGCTTGGAACATGGAGAAGTTTCAAATCACAGGTCATCACAATTTACCTGGAATCAGTAGGGCTGTTCTGGGATCAACAGGTTTCTATCATTGGCAAAAACTGCCTCAATTCCCCAACCCCTACAGAAAAAAATCCTGCACCAGCTATTCAGGAGGCACCAGAATCAGCAGTTTTTAGTAATCATTTCTATTCAGATAGATTCCCTCTGCAGAGAAACCTGACCAACTCGCCTGGCAGGAAATAGCAACATGGGGTTCTCTGCTTAACTGCACTCTGTCAAGGAAAAGAAAGCAACAGAAAAACCCAGAAGTCCTGAGGGTCACATTCTTCAACTCACATGACAGCATTTAATGTCTAGTGAAATGAAACCGGAGTTATATATGGACAGAGGCAGCTTGAGGCAGGAATGCAGCAGACAATAGCAGCTGCAGAAAACGCCTTCCCCCTACCTGCCCAAGTTTGGATCTCCCTGTGAGGAAACACGATGCTGCACATATGGTCCCAGGGCACAGGCAAGTCTGGACCCGGCTCACCCCAGTGCCAAGTCAAGGGCAAAGGTTCTGATTCAGTTGCATTTTGCTCTTGTGCACCCTGGGGTAAAAGGGAGCTTTGGGTATGTGCCAGTAAAGCTTCAGGTCTTTTGTTTCCTGAAAATGGCTGAGAAGGGAAAAACCCTCATCAGTTCTTGGGTCTCCTAACAGAGTGAACATAAGAGTGAACCTTACACATGAGCAAGCAGGGGAGGTAAAAGGCAGTTCAGCAATTTAAAATTTATGTCACAGACTACAAAATTCCTAACAGTGGAAGCAGCACACAATAGTAACTGCCATGGGTTACCACCCTGGGCCCAGACTTGAATTCTGTCTTTAGTGCACAGAACATGATGCAGAGCAGCATGGAAAGGCAAGTGTCACTGTGCCCTGTTCCTTCCCTGCCTCTCCTAAGGCCCCTCCATCTGGGATCTGAAGGGCTCTAGCGTAAGGCAACAAATTCCACCAAGAACTGGATCTAGCAAAGAGAAAACTCTGCAACTGAACCTTTGCTACCTTGCTTGAGAGTATGTATTGATCAGGAGATGCTACTGGGGAAAGTAAAGCCCAGATAAGGCCTGTTCCTCCCCCAGTAATCCCTTCCTTCCCAACAGCCAGGATGGGCACAGCAAGTGCCCTGGCAAGCTCCCTTTTCTGCACTGTGAGCTCCCTGAAGACAATCTGATGAAAAGCTGTTGGTGGAACATCCCCCCTGATTTGTTACAAGAACATAAGAACCTCAGTCTCCTGAACAGACCCCAGAAATGTCTTCCAACATGATATTTCTCAGATTTCCCAGACTTTTATGCTAGAACCATTAAAGTGAGTGAATGAAGGATGATTTTAGTTATACCTGGCTTTTATTTTTTGCAGGGAAGGAATGTATGACCATTCCCATAATGCATCCATCCATACCTGGTGGGCATCTCCAGAGGGCACTATGTAGGCTTGGACAGGCTCCTGTACATATCTGGGGTTCTTCATCACCTGCCGCAGTTGCTTCAGCAGCTCTGTTGTAATTTTTGGACTCATCTTCCTACCTGCAACTAAAACAAAGCATGAAACTTCAGTGTTTCTCCAGCCATCCCAGGTCACCCACATGCACAGGCTGGAGGAAGCTGTCTCCACTGGAAACTCCCCTTGAGGACAACTGTGCCAACATCATCCCTCTCAGATCAGAATTTCACCTGTCTTGTCCCTTCATTTCTTGAGAACAAGAAATCAGGTTAAGGCCAGAGAGTGGAAACTGGCCTGTCCTGGAAAGGATCTTTCCCACCTGGTGAAGGATGGCATGCCCTGTGGTGATACACGTAAGCTTAATGCACTGGTCAACCCCTTCTTGCACATGGACAGCACCAGGAACAAAGAACCTCAGACATACCCTCTGACAGCCAGGAAAGGTATTGCCATGGGAGCCAAGTACCCACAGATCAGAACCGCCCCACCTATCAAGTGCACTGAGAGAAACTCAGTCTTTTCACTTTAGGGCCAGGGATGCTGCAGCTTATACACCACAGGAGCACGGGCTGCTGGGAGAGGAAGACATGCACATCAGGAACTCAGAAATGGACCAATTAGAAATGTAACTTTTAGAAGTTTTATTGTAGCCCAGAGTTTCATGGTGAATTGCTGACTGAATTAACTCAGATAGAAGAAATCTGCTCCCAAGGACATTCAGAGGGACGCATTCACCGGCCACATTGACCTCAGGGCTGCATACTAGTTCACCTAGCAAGAACACAACTGTAACAGGAGGAACAGCCCATTGAGCTCTCACAAGTGACTGCCAGAGGACAACTAAGGATGCTTACAGGAATATTCTCTAAAGACCTTTGGCAAATGCTTTGCAGATCTCAGCTGGTATCAGGCAGGGGTGGGGCACAGCCTGGATGGCACACAGCAGATCAGAGGGAAAAACAAGGGCACAGGCCAGTCACCCTCCCTGGCTGTGTTTTTGCAATGGATGTGTCTTTGGCACTGCAGTGAACACCAGCCTCTCAATGTGCTCCCCCAAAACCCTCACCAGCCAGCGCCCGCTGTGAGCATCCGGCACAGTGATGCATCAGGCCCTGCTGCTGTGCTGGCACAAGAGATGGCTGCAGTGGGAGGATGACTGGCCAAGAAACTATAAAAATCAAATAGCCTGAACCTCAGAGGTTCTCCACCTTTTTCTTCACTCATATTGCCAAAGCGTGCCCAAAGTGGGATAATCCCCTTCCTGGTTTTGTCCCCGAGCCTCTCACATTTTTAAGAACTCTTATAACTTTAATGCTGTCACTTTCCAGAGCAAGGTGGGTTATGTGCTGCTTGAAGGCCATGCTATGAAGTATTTTATTCTGACCAGTTAATTTCACAGCTCATTTCACAGCAATGTCTACAAACAGGTCATAGAGAGGAGAAGCAAACAGCATGCAAGTCTCAAACATTTTTTGCTTATCCGGGCACTTATTCTTTTTGCAGCTCAGTAGCTACCAGGAGTCCCAGATGACATTACAGTCTTATGGCAAAGCACAATAAGGCACAGTCCCTGCCCTGTGATGTTTGCCATCTGAACAGGAAGGCAGAAAAGCTGCCTGCCTTTCACAACGTTTGATTTGACCAAAGTCACACAGTAGCGCTGTGACCAAATCACAAACTGAACCAAGATCTGGTGCATTCAGGTGTGAAGAAAACCTAAGACCACCATTCACATGTCTCATCACAGGAAGTTTAGAGCACACCAGACCTGTGTAAGACTTGACTCTGCCCACAGAGTCAGGTACACAGGTATGCTGTCTTTTAAAACCCAGAACACAATAAGCAAATCAAGCTCAAAAGACCCCATACTAGTGTATCCTCAAACTGGCATCTCATCCCTTTGCTGGGGATTACACCTCAGATTTATTTCCAGGACAAATTTCATTGTTTTATGCAGTGTTTGCAAGCTACATTGAACTTAGTAATACTGTGATTGTTTCTGTTTGTGCTCCACAGTGAGCTGCTGTAACACTCTATAACATTGCTGCTGATTTATGGTCAGATAGAGTGAAACATGCAGGACAGAGAACAACAACATAGTGACTAGCCAGCAGAAAAGAATCTCTTTCTACAAACTCATAAGGACACAGCTTCCTTTCTTGGCTGGTGCTTTGTCTCCAGGAGTCTAGAAGTCTCATATAAATAGGCAAGGCATGACAAGGCTTTGCCTTTTAATAAAGCTCCTTGCTGACAAGCCATGGTTTTCTTAGCAAGATGACATTCTCTCAAGGACAAAAAAAAAAAATTAAAAAGTATTCTCACTGTTGAAAGATTTGCTTATGATATTAAAAACAAAACTAAGGTAGATTAGCAACAAAACCCAAATTAAGGAGTACTTCTATTTTGGATAACCCCCACATTGTAAGAAGTGGCTTTCAAAATATTCTTCACAAACTTTACAATAAAAATTGTCTTCAGTTTCCAGAGAAATAGAAGCTGTTTTCTCAGACATAGTTGGTAGCCATTTATTCTGGTCACCCTTGTAAGTCTTAATAGGTGACTTTTCCTCCTTTGGACATAATTACAAGTCTCTACAAAGTTAAAACAGCTTCTCTATCATTATTTCTATCATTATTTAATCACTCCAGTGATTAAAATGAAACACAGCTGAAATTAAGGTAGTGGCTGTAGCAGTGCAAGAACCATCCCCATTTCCTGCCCTAACTTTTTCAAAGGTATCAGGCTCTTTTGTTACCTGTCTCTGCAGTTCCCCACGTCTGGATGCCACTTGTCTCTGCTCACACAAAACACCATCCAGCTCTTTGCTCGGCCTTCACAAGCTCCACTGTGCCTGAGAAAGCAAAGGGCAAAACTGAAGTGGCTAACAAACTTTGCCTGCCCATAAAACATTATCATCTCCTAGCAATGAGCTGAAAATGCATTAACACTATGTTCTTGGCGGTAAGATTAGAGATGCACTGAGGGTGAACCATAAGGGAACAGGGAACATCAAGGGTCAGGCATTTGCTTGCCAAGATTTCTGATTAAATCTTGCAAGTGTGTGCTGGTTTATGCCAATTTGTTTTCTCAGTCACTCTGTCAGGGGCCACTCCCCGTATTACAGATGGGGAAATTAAGGCAGAGCAGGAGTAACATGCAAAGTAGCACTGTAGCATGACAAGAGTCAGAGCTGGATCCCAAAATCTGCCACTGTCTAGACATATATTATCTACACCTCACTCAGACTGCAGGAGGCAGTTCTCCAAGAGCCCAGACCAGATCCTGCCTGGACAGCATCTCCATCAGACACATGGGGCAAAGAGCAACCACGAAAATGCTGCCAGAGGAAGCAGACACGTTCTCCTGCCTCCTACATGTACAGTGATGGGCTGCCACGAGCCCCGTGGCCAGCAATGGCCGGGGCCACCAGGCCCACAGGGTCAGGGTGTGTGCCAGAGCCACAGTGGGGAAGGGGGGCGAGGCCAGCAGGTCTGGCTGCAGCTGGGTCTGCCTGTGGCTGCTGTGTAGACCACCCTGAGTGTTTATGTCATGTTTTCTTCAGATATGCTCATCCTTGTGGAAGTTTCCTCTCCACTTTCTCTTTTATTAATAGTCTTGTTCAAAATAAGCACATTGGCTTGCACAGTCGGGAGCCAGCAGCACCACCTCAAAGCCAGGCTTCTCCGCACACAGGGCAGCCTAAGCAGCCATACACTGAGGCACAAGCCCATTGCTTGTTCCCTCTCCACAGCACCTGCAGCACCTCTAACTCACCAAACAAAATGGCAGAATTGTTAGGGTTGAAGAGGACCTCTGGTCCAGTCCAACCCGCCTGCCAAGGCAGGATCACCCGAAGCAGGTGACATAGGAACACATCCAGGTGGGTTTTGGATGTCTCCAGGGAAGGAGACACCAAGGCACCAAAGCATCCCTGGGCATCCTGTTCAGTGCTCTGCTACCCTCAATGTAAAGAAGTTCTTCCTCATGTTGAGCTGGAACTTCTTGCGTTTTAGTTTATGGCCATTGTTCCTCGTCCTGTCACTGGACACCACCTCTAGGGGCCTGGCACCATCCTCCTGCAGCCACCTTAAAACCATTTCTATGCATTGATGAGATCCCCTCTCACTCTTTTCTTCTCCAGACTGAACAGGCCCAGCTCCCACCGTATCTCCTCGTTAGAGAGATGTTCCTGCCCACCCGGGCTAAAAGCATTCCCCAGCCCTCCACAGGACTGACGGAGCCGCCTGGGCCTGGCCACGCCGGCCGGGCCCGGCTGTCAGTGCTGGATCCCCTGCAGGGCCTGGGCGCCCGGGCTGGGCCTGGAGACCCGCCGGGGACGGGCTGGAAGGGAAAGCCATGCCCAGGCCGGGCCCCGGGCACAGGTCCCGCTCCCTGCCATCAGCTCGGGGCACCCACCCGGGGCTGGCCCCGCTCGCCGCGCCTCACCTGCCGCCGGCCCGCCCGCCGCCACGTCAGCGCCCACGTGGGCCGCCAGGGCCGCCCCCATGGCGTCACTGTGATGTCACGGGGCGCGCGGGCGGCACCGCCACCGGCACCGGGACCCGGACCGGCACCGGCACCGGCGGCGCGTCCCCGCGCTGCCCGGCGTGGCCGCCCGGGTGAACCCTGCGGGGACCGCCCGTCCCTCCCGTCCCCGGCGGCGGTGTCCGGACAGGGCGCGGGGTTCCGTGTCCCGGTGAGGGGAAGGCGGTGTGGAGCCCGGGGCACCGGAGTGCGCTACAGCCGGCGGGGAGGGAGCGAAGCGCCCGTCCCACACCTCGGTCTGCGCTCGCCTCCGCCATCCGCTTCGCTGTTGAGCTTCCCAAAGCCAGCGTGGAGGAGCGATTGAGGCCGCTCCGCGAGCGCGCCCGGCTCCGCGCTCCGCGTGCCCCGCCCGCCCCGGCTGCGGGCCGCCCAAGGCGGGCGGAGAAGGAGCCGGGGCAGCACAGGAGAGGCTGGGGGCTCACACCTGCTCCCCCAGCACCACACTGCTGGACAGGCTGGAATTACATACTATGAAGGAATTCTGTGCTGAAACAGGTTGCCCAGAGAAGTTGTGGATGCTCCAGCCCTGGAAATACTCGAGGCCAGGCTGGATGGGACTTTGAGCAACCCGGTCCAGTGCCCGTGGTTGACACTAGATGATCATTAAGGTCCCTTGCAACCCAAACTACTCTATGATTCTATGAAAATCTAGTCATTTGCCATGCATGCTTCCTAAGGAAAATACATTCCATCGGCCTGCTCTGCCCTGGCAGTTTTTCATGGGCTGTAAGTGAAGCCTACTGACAGAAACAGAAGGCTGTTACAGAAATGCAGATGTGAGAAGATCACCACCAAGAAAGGCTTCAGCAAAAGAAAGAACTCTGCTTTGTGACTGTATCCAGGCAAGAGGGGTTTCCCTGCAGCAGTGGGCTTTTGGAGGTCTCCAGTTCAACCCTCTGCTAAAACAAGGCCAGCTTCAAAGCTAGAGCAGGTTGTGTAGGGACTGTCCTTCTGGGTTTTGAGTATCTCCAAGACAGGAGAAGCACAGCCACCCTGGGCAGCTGGTGCTAGTGCTGACCACCTTGAAGCAAAAGGTTTATTTCAGATACCCAAGCAGATTTCCTGCATTGCAGCTTGCCCCTTGACCTTTTGCTGTGCACATCTGGAAAGGGTCTGGCTTCTTTTTCTCTCAGACTGTTCTCCAGACTCAGCATTTCCAGCTCCCCTGCAGTCAGGCCTGGCCAGCAATTGTGGTGTTCTCCCCACTGCAGATCCCTGGAATACAATGCAGGGTACAACACAGCACAGCAAACCCTGTAATCCAACAGAACAGAATAAAAGGTCTGTCCTGCAACCAGCATCCCAGCATTGGGAAGGGTTATTGGATGGGGCTGGGATTGCAGACTGTCCCTGAGGAGGGACAGGAGAGAGGGGAGGGAGAGGCTGGTGACCAAGACCATTATAACAGGAAAATTTCTTTCCTCATTAACCTCCTTGGGTGAAGCTAATTGCTGTTTCTCGATTATTCTCGCCTTATCTTTCAGTCTTGCCACAAGGGATTCCTACAATCCTGGCAGTCTGGGCCAAAAAGGCCCATTTATTTCATCACACATCAGTGCTCCCCTCGGGGTAAACTACAGCCGTGTTTTGCATTCATGTTACAGACCACATTACGCTCACCCTGCAGAATATTTGCTGAGAAGATTAATTTCTTGGAACCCAGCCAGGATCCAGTGATGTTCATACTAAAGCACGTGTCAGGACATTTTAAAAGCACTGCAACATTGGCACGATGATCATGGAGATCATTTGCTGATGGTGAACTCTGCAGCTGAATCCAATCAGGGTTGTGAAATAGTCCTTTCAGCCTCCTCTGACTCACAATAACAGTAATAATAATAATTTGGGGTTAGATTTTGAATTTGGCTGTGGCTCTTAATAGAGGGTTGTGCAAAGCTGCACCTGTCAGAGCTGTGCACCAGCCCAGGGAAGGGAGAAGGATCAGTCCAAAACATTTCAAATGTTTGTCATGTGCCTTTCCAGCTCTCCAAGTGGGGACGCCTTTTCCTCTCCTGTTCTGCAGCATTTTCAGTTTGTTGGAATTTAGGACAGTGGCTAAACACAAGGTAATCAGCCTGTGCCAGTGAAATTGTTTGATTATTTTTTGCCAGCAAATCATTATTATATCACTTTGGGCTAGCTCATGAACCGTGGGAGCAATGGCAATCAAATACAGGGAGGAAAGAAAATACTTCTCATATGTGGGAGTGTGACTTGGGGAGCGTGCACAGTATGAAATAATCAAGCTGCTGGCAGATCCCAGTGTACCAGAGGGAGGACAGGGAAGGAGAAAGCTCAGCATTTTCACAGAACTTGCCTCAGTTGCTCCAGGTCTAGAAATGCCATTCTGCCCGTCCACAGCCAGTCCAAGGAAAACAACTACAGTGTGAAAGCAGGTCTGTCCTCCCTCCTCCTACAACCCCAGCATGAGAGGAGATCAAACCAGGAGGACTGAATTTTATTAATTTTCTCTACTTTGGACCCAGCTCAGGGCAGAAATAACAAGCATCACTGTGGACAGACTATCAATGTGATATTGATCTCTCTATGTAATTTAAAATTAATTAAGCCACCACTCAAAAACACCTTACTGCATTGTCTTGTGGCCAAAATGTGTCCCCATTCTGTCTTCCTCATCAAGTTCTTTATTTAATAAAGGTTAAAAAAGGCTTCATTCCCATGTCCTAAAAATGTGCCAAAGGAAGCAGAAAACAGAAGGGAAAATATTGATGTCTGGAAGAGCTTGTAGGTTGTTACTGAGTGCCTGATATTGCAGAGGCACATTGTTAAGGTTTCTGTACCCAGAGGTGACTTCTAACTGGTCCTGACTCATTGAGCACTGAAATTTAGACTAATTTGCTTTCCTTCCTGATAGAATTAATAATGACAAACTGATGGGTATTCTTTATAGGAACCTCATTCCTGAAGAGTAATGATCTTGTAAGAAAAGATATTTTCAGGTCACAAAGCATTTTGCGGATATCTCCTGCTTATGCTGATGACAAGTCCTCTGCAGTGAACAGCCATGTCACAGGTGGAGGTGGGACTGTGCCATGTAGCTGCTGTCCTGTCTGCCTGCAGGGACCTGGGTCTAAGCACTGCAAGCATCTCCATACCACCTGAGCCAACAGGAGCAGTGTTTAGCCCGTGGATGAGCCCTGAGGGGGTCTGGATTGCACGGGGGGTTGGTGCATGCCCATGCTGAATGAGCCAGTGGATTGCTGCTGAAGGCTTTTCCTGGGTGAGCAGAGGAGGCAGCACTATCTATTTCATTTGAATAATATATGACTAATAAGTTAAATAGAAGAAGGCAGAGTGAGCTTTCCGGTTAAGCCAAAATGTTTGATGCTTGTTTCCTGGTCCTAATGAACTTGCCAATGTAGATAATGTAAAATCTTTAATAATTCATTTTTCAGGCAGAGCTGTCTATGATATATGTTATGAAATGTTTAAAGAGGTGAAACTATCCTTTCTAAGTGGTTGCTTGACCTCAAATAAAATGGTAAAAATTCTGATGCAAAGATCTTTTAGGGAAGCACTTCAATCTACCTTGCTTTGGATCAAATTTTCCTAATTGGGCTATCTTTTATGTCCTTATAATACTGCTTTTGCATCAGATAACAAAAGAGAGGGCTGAGGGAGAAAGACCTGAGGAGTAGCAATCAAAATTCCCAGAGACCAAAGTCACCAAATAACAGCCATTAACTGTTGTCATCTTGATCTGTATCAAGTGATCAAGGCCAGGAAATAAGCCATAAAAGAACTTGCTTTATCTTATCAACCCTCCTATACCCAATATACCCTTATTGTGGTTGTAACTTTCATGTCCTTCACCTTCTTCTTTTGGGCACCTGTGAAATTTAGACTCCTGCTTTGCAATCTAATCACCAAAAATGACCCCTGCCCATCTCCAGCACCTCACAGCCTTTTGATGGCAGAGGCTGTTTGGCACCTTGGTGAGATTGTGGTGTCAGAAATGACCCAGCAACCAGTCTGTGACCAGGACATTTTTTTCCCCCTCCAAAGTAATGCAGATTGTTGTGGGAGAGATCAGTAGAAACTGGGGATTTGTAGCAGGGGGCTGAGCATCTACACAGCTCTCACCAAGGGCAGGGGATGCCAGTGGTGTCTGCCAGTGGCTTGGGACATCTCCTGGCCACTGGACAGATAAAAGGGTGCTCTCAGCCCTGCTTCCCTGACACTGAGGCTGGTGCCACCAGCACCACTGGGCTCTTTGCCATGGCCCCACAGTGCCACAGCCTCAGCACTGTTTCCAAGCTGGGAAACACAGCAGGAGACACGCAGGGGGTTAGAGGTGAAGTGTGGGATCACTTCCTCCCTGCCAACATGGGTCCAAAACACATTTTTACATGTGTGCACACATCACTGAACAGTCCCTCCCATTGTGATCACTGGGATTGCCTGGACAATAACCTACCCTCTGTGTTTGTGTTTCCAGGGGCTGTCCTGCAAACTGTCACGTGAAAGGTGTTTCACTCACAACAACCCAAACGAGTTTGGCCATGCTCACATCTCAGTGCTGGCTGGGCAGGGTCACGTTCTCCCAGCCCAGGGACACACCTGTGTCCATGTGGGGGACAGCAAGTTCAGTTTTCTTCCTATTTCCACCCTAGAAAATTACCTAACAACAATTAATGCCAGTGTTTAGGTAGTATATAACAGCAGTGCTGTAATGTGCCAAGACAAGGAAGGGCCTGAGAACAGCAAAACATTGTTTGTATTTTCAGCTCTCAGCTCTGAGTTAAATGAGGGTTTCAAATACGTGGCATGAGTCCTCTTGGATCATGTTTAAAATAAATTTTGTATGTTTGGAAACAGTGAAACTAGAAACTGCAACAACAAATGTTGTGTTTGGGGGAAAAGATAGCAGGGAGAGAAGAAACAAGCCTATCTGGAGATCTTATCTTCGTTTATCTTGGGAGGACAATTTATCTGGCCAGCACTGGAAGTTGATCATGGTTGGGTGGTTCCCAGCAGCCACATTTGGAAAGGAAAGAGAGGCAGCAGTAGGCCAGGTAGATATCCGAGTACTTCCATGCCTGCTCCTTTAAGTCAAATACCAGATGTTCAGGCTTTGCCTGTAAACCTTTAATGACTCAGATGAAAACAAAATGTTTGCTGCATTCTCTGCCTGGCTCCATTTCAACACCACACAGTGCACACATATCCCCCGTCACCTGCACTTGCCTCTTTGCAAATGGCACAGATTTGAGTTTTGTGGCTATTTCCAGGACTCCTTAGCTTTCCCTTATCCATTCTAGCAGGAAAAGAGATGGAAAAAGCTAGATCTAATTAAGCAAAACAGACCACAGTGGTCACTGGTGCAGCACTGGTGATAAGTGCTTTAGGAGATCATTTGTTCAGCCTGCATAAAACTCCATCCTGCCAAGGAAGTATATCCTGATGAATTGCATATATTTATGGATATATTCCATGTGTAAATTTTAAAATCATGCTTATTGCACAACAGAGACTTTATCCAGTTCCTGTGATGCCATTCTTCCTCAAAATCTTCACTAGCACAAACATTTACAGGTTGCAGTGACCTGCCTGTGTTTTGGCCTGACACCTGGGAAATATTTTTATTACACAAGGTTTCCTTATCTGCTCCAGCAATAAAACTAATGGAGCCAGGTGTCTGCTAGGTCCTGTCTGCTTGGGAGGCAAATGAGAGCCCTCCTGTGAGCTCCTGCCATGGCTTGGGATAGTGGCACTCCTCCCAGTGTTAACACCAGTTTAGCATCTGAGATTGCCAGTGGATTTTGTTTCTAATTAATATTTGCAGGGTAAAAGACATTTATTTGTATAAATATATAAAAGGGTCACATTTTACAAGCCCCAGTTCCCATCCAAAGTCACTGCCTTTGTGAGTGAGGCCCACTCACCTGCTGAAAAATCCCTTGAGCCTGAATGTGTTGAAATAATTTGGTGTCTCAAGCTGTATAATATATTAAATGAATCACAGTACAAGAAACAGATGTTTATTCCAGTGAGTGCAGGACTCCAGACACAAAGTATTTGGTTACTGTCTGTCTCAGATAACGGTACAGAGAAAAGTTGGGATTAAACATTCTACATGTGTTCAGTGTAGAAACTTTAAACCTTAAAAATGTAGCCTGGGTTCTGTGCCTGGCCCATGGGAACAAACCTGCAGTTGCCATGAGGCATTCCCAGGCTGTGATCAGCACCTGGGCACAAACCTGGATGCTGGCACATGCCCTGCACATTACACCAAACTGTGAGGATTAGGTGCTTTACTTTGGTGTCTGGCCGTGTTCCTTAACTCGTGTGCCCAAGGGACAGTGATCCATAGCTGATATCTGTGACAGATTTGGGACATCTAAGACCCCACCTATGACATTTCAGTTCTTTAGATACCGTTGTCCTGAGATCTAACTGCAGAACTGGGCTTTTAACATTAGCTGCTTTCCTTAAAATAAAGGCTCATTATATTTGATTAGTTGGTTTTGTCTGTTAAACCAAAACTCTAGATTAGGAGTGAGAAAACCTGAGCTGATTTTTTTTTTTTTCCCCCAAATGAAACATGAAATATGAGGCACTCCAGAGAAGTCTGGAGGCCAGGGTGTCTCTGTCAGGCTGGCTGCTTGACTCTTAGCAACTTCATACAGGAAATGTTTACTCAAAACTCTTTACAGGAGAAAGCAGGAGCCCGAGAAAGCAAGTGAGGTAACTTTTCTCTCTGTGTTAAGATCATGCATATACAGGGATGCTCCTTGCCTGCAACTTTTGTGCCCTGCACTGATTCTTTTATCATCAGCATTACCCACCTGAGTCCTGCTTGCAGTCATTTCTAAAAGACCTGCAGGTCCAGGCTGTGCTCTGTGCTTGGGGACCCTGAGGGATCTCAGCCTTTGGCCCCACAGGAAGGCAGTCAGTGCTAAGCAGTGTGACCAGATCTCCAGCAGCTCCTGTCACCTGCAACCACTGTCCTTCAGCTGGCAGCAATTGTGGAAAGGGAAAAGCACCATTTTTACATTATAAAATCTGTTTAAACAAACAGACCTTTGCTCAGAGAGAGCTTTGCCTCCTCCCACATCCCACCAATTGCTGTATCACAGGCAGTGCTTCCTGGCTGCAGAACCTGAGCTTCACTCATAAAGGAGGAAAGATCTGCTTCTTTTCTGTTCCTGTTTGCATCCCTCACCACTCTTGAAATGAGCTGTATCCTGAGTTACTCTTGTACAAGCCTTCCCATTGTTCGCATCACGGGTTATGAGTTCTGTCCCTTTGAAGAAATATGAGCCATGTTATGGAAAAGTGAGAATGATGTTGAGTCTGCACGAGATACTCGTGGATGTGACATACAGGAAAAGGATGAGTGCTTTGCTCTGTCCTCATGAATGAAGCCACAGGAAGGAGATGTGACAGGGCACTGGGTGAGCTGCTGAGAAATTTCCATGGTTCCTGATTCTGCACTGGCTCAATTTGCATCCTCACCCTGCATTTTCATTGACTGAAAATGTTCCTCATAAAGGGCACCAAAAGTCTTGTCTCTGCTAAAAGGTTTTTTAAATACCTGGCACCAGTGACTCACACTTGATTTGCAACATTTGTATCATGAGATCAGGACACAGGTACCTGAGTACAAACATCACCTGGCATTGAGCAGACCTGGTTATATGCACATGCTTGGGAAGGAGAGGCTGGGAAGCAGCCCCACAGGAAGAGATCTGGGGCTTTGGGTCGATGGCAAATTAAATATGAGTCAACAGTGCCTGTCAGTCAAAAGGGCCAACCATGTGCTGAGGTGCACCAGGCACAGCATCACCAGCTTGTCAAGGGAGGAGATTGTCCCACTCTGCTCTGCACTGCTGCAGGGTACTCTGTGTAGTTTGGAGCTCCTCAATATAAGAAGGGCATCAAACTATTAGAGCTTGTTCAGAGGAGTTCAACTAAGATGGTGAAAGGCCTCAAGGGCAAGACTGAGAGGAGCAGCTGAGATATCTTGGTTTGTTCAGCTTGGAGAAGAGAAGACTGAAGGGTGTCTTCATTGCAGGCTACAGCTTCTTTGCAGCAGGCAGGAGATGGGCAGGTGCTGAACTCTCTCGGGTGACCAGCGACAGGACAGGAAGGAAGCTGTGTCAGGGGAAGTTCAGACTGGACGTTAGGAAAAGGTTCTTCACTGAGAGGGTGTTGGTCTCTTGAACAGACTCCCCGGGGAAGTGGTCACTGCACCAACTCTGCCAGAGTTGAAGGAGCATCTAGTGGATGCTCTCAGTCATAGGGTTTATTTGTAGGTGATACTGTGAGGAGCGGGGAATTGGACTCAATGATCCTCATGGGTCCCTTCCAGCTTGAGATATTATATGATCTTATGACAGTCATTGGTCCCTTGCCCAACTTTCCACACTACACTGCTCCTATATTGTCATCAGTACCGCCAGCTGAACATATGCAAGGATGGGAGAAAGCACTTTGTGCCGATAGAGACCTCTGATGGCTGCAGTCTCCTCCCCAGAATGCCATTACCAGCCACACAAGGTGTATATTGCTGGAACAGGGGAAAATGCCAAAATGCCACAGACAAAGGCCTGATGCAGGCAGATGCTGAGCATCACCAGTCTGGAGCATTTGGAGTTTGCTGCTGGGGCTCTGTGCCTTGCACTGTCCCTGGGATCACTTGGCATTTTGTTCCCCAGCCCCACTCTCAGCCCTGGCAGTGCCCATGCTCACCAACATGGGCTGTGCTGCCCAGCCCGAGCTCCTTCCTGTGCTCCTGCAGGCTGCTATCATGTGCAAAAAGGAAGGAGAAGGCAAAACAAGCACAGCCAGGAATCATATAATATTGCTGCAGTCCTGCCAGGAAACAGACTGTAGAAGTTCCTGGATTTAAAAGCCAGGAGATGAGTTTTATTGTTAGTAGTTGTTATAGCAACCTGAGGTGCTGGAGAGTAATACATGCTCGGCAGACTCTGACAAGTTCAAGACTGTTGCCTTGCTGCTAAATCTTGTTGCCAAGGCAATGCAACACAAGGCAAGAGCCTAGAGAAATGAATACTGCTGACAGCTCATGCCAGCAGGCCTGTGCTGATTAAAAGGGAACTTTTAAAAGTGATGTTAACTTAAAAAGCGCAGCAGCAGAAAGGAAATGGGAGCACAGATATGGAGGAGAGGATCCAGAGGAGGAGCAATGGGTTAATGTCCAGCAATAGGTAAAGGAAAGCATTTGATTAAAAAACAATGTGGCTGAACAGGATGTCTTAGCTTGTGATGCAAGAAACGCACCTCATTTTTGGAGGGAGTAAAAACAAAATTACAAAATCTTCACTTTTCAAAATTTGTTCAAATTTGTTTAGCCTGGGCAGTATTGCTGTAATTTGAGTGGAAACTTTGGCTTTTTCCCAACAGTGTTGACAGCAAAAATAATTTTCTCAGTAAATTTGTTTAGTGGCACAAATATTGTTGCTGCTGTAGTAAAAACCATGAAGTAGCTCAGTCAACTTTCAATTTTATGTTCATTTCCAGCCTTTTAAAAATGCTTCATGGCGAAAGGTTAGCTGGAAAAGAGATGAAGCTGCAAGCTGATTATTCTCTCCTGTCTATGATTCACTGTTAATGATGACACTATACTCTGAATTGAAGGAAGAATATTACCCCAAGGACCACAGAGTCAAAATAAATGATCAGCACTGAAGAAGACAGGTAATTACATTAATTTCAACTAAACATACAATATTTTTACATTGCTATGGGATACTAGGGTTCTGAAATTCAAGTACTGCAGAAGTACCTCAGACACACAATGATCTCAGATGAACTTGTTGACTTGTCAATTGGTTTGTGAATAAAAGCATAACATTTCTTGGACAATAACCATAGCAGTATTCTGTTCCACTCCCACTTATGACCCATATATTTTACATTTCCATGAATTATCAATATCTATAAATGACCTCATGTTTTCCTATTTCATGACTGCTCCATCATGTGCAACTTTCAGTACAGTAGTACTTTACCTGTGTAAGAATTTTTTCTTCTGGCACCTGCTGTGGATCATGGAAAAGTCAGGTCTGCAAGTACTTTGTATTATATAAAAATGGGAAACTGACCGGGGAGTGATTTGCCAGTTGTGCTGGATTTTTTTTTGTGTGTGCATTCCTTGGCAGAGCCATCTCTATTGACCTTCATAAAAGTCAGTTTTTTAATTAACTGTGAAATATTTTTGTACTATTTTGAAGTTCTTAAGCCGTGGGCCAGGAAGCAGGCAGGTGACTGGTCATATGCTTGTAGCCATCATTTGGTTTTCAGCAGCTAAATTATACTCAAAAAAGCTGGCAATGTGTTACTTGCACCCTTACTACTGTTACTGGCATTTTTCCACAATTGCCACAGCTAGCTGTGAGATATTATACAATCAGAAAGAAGGGAAAAAATATTCAGGCAATTGTGAAGGGAACATGGCATTGCCCCAGAGGATGTTTTTATTTTGAGACTGTCCATTAGATAAAGAAACATGAGAGTCCGAGATCTAGGCATTAGGTTGTTTTTTTTGTTTGTTTGGTTGGTTGGTTGGTTGGGTTTTTTTAATAAAAAAGAAAAAAGAAACTCTATTTTTAGTCTTAGTTTAATTTCTCTTCTGGTGATTCCACACGTGGTGTTATTTCTTAATATATTCAGGATAAGGTTTTGAAGCCTTCCAGAATATCCTTTGCTTTTTCTGAAGGGAAGCATACACAGAAGTTAGGCTGGTAAAAAGGCAAAACCATATGGGCAGGTCAGACAGCAACATCAACATTTAGTTGAACTGCAGGGACCCCAGAGCACTTCCAAGACCTGGCTCTCCTATCTGCAAGTCCCATCTGCCCCTAAAGCCTGTGACAAGAGGTTCCTTCTTGGAAGCTTTCTAGACCATGTTTACCAGCCCGAGCCTGTTGTGTGATGCCTCCTCCAGGACAGATGGGATGCACAGGGGAAGCTCAGACCCCCCCAGGAAGAACCAGGGCTGAAAAGCACTGCAGCTAAACACACCTTGGCACAGCCTCTAAAATATGGATGCACAGCCCAAAGGCATCCCCCTCTGCTTCCTTCTGCCTCCTGTTCCCCTTCCCTGCTGTGCACTTGCTCGAGAGCCACCCCCAGAGAGCAGGGAAGCAATGTGGAGCTGGGACAGTGTGTCATCAAGATAGCTACTGATAGCAGAGCAGACAGAGCTATTTCCAGAATGATTAATACTATTAGCACATGCTGAAGCTTTAGGCTAAACATAAGCTTTAGAGGAATGGATTTTGATGTAAAAAGTGAATAAATGAGACAACTGTCAGAACAATGAGTGGTGAACCAAGTAAAGATTCTTAGTGTAGGAGATGCAAAGCACTGCCTACTGGCCTGTTTTCACTGAACCTGCTGGTAAAATTCCCCCTGCACTTCAGGCTGGAGAAATAGCTCAGCAATAGCATGTGGCACAGAAGTAACCCAACCAGCAGGCACCAAGGCTGCTCCCACAACTAATTAGCTGCATGGCATTTGAGCAGAGGCACGGCGATGGTAACACCCCAGGATCCAAGGCACCGATCCTCCCCCAGCCCAAACCATGCTCCACTGCGCCTGGAACCTCTTTGAAGATCTTTGTGCTGCCCTTTACTGTACATACCTTGAGTGCTTGCAAGAGTACCAGTGTGAGGGCTCGTCTGTCACTGAATAAAAAGCACGTCTCAAAAGGGCCATCTGACTTATGCTGTCTTCTCATAATCCCCATTCCAGAGGTCTCAAATGCCATAATTGAAAACCTGCTGTTCATCCCCTGAAAGTCAGGTTTAACTTATTGTAAGCAGCTCCCAGAAGGACAGTATTTTGCATAATCAGTTACAGGGGATATGTGTAGCATTTTCCTGTTTTTCTTCTCCTGACACTTTCCTACAGGAGAGCAAGTAAATAAAATGTAGGCATAGCTGAGCAATGTCCTCTACCCCACTTCCTTTTATTTACCCCAATCATCAAGTCTACTTGTTTTCTTATGGCTATAGCATTGTATGTACAATTCTTAGTTTCATTTTTGAAAATTTATTCTTATTTTTCTTACATAAGACATCTTAAGAATAGATGTCTTGAATGGATTCACCAAAATCAGGTGGGTTTGTTACTTTAGATCCGTGTCTGCAAAGAAGTCACATGCTTAGGGTGTGTGTTTGGAGTAGCTAATTCAGCTTGGGCCCAGCCACATGATTCCCCTTTCGAGTCTTGCCTTATGGCCTCTGAGGAATGCTGCATTGGCTGCGAGGGAATTACTAGGTCTTGGCAAGACATGTTAATATCTTCGCAAAGACTTGTTAGGGACCAAGACTTCAGCCTCCAACTATTTCCTCTGATAAAGCAGAGTATTCACAGCAGTTCATTAGTCTTGAATTGCCAGATTGACTTTGAGAGAAATGAAAGTTCCTCAGAAACCAGAAGGGGTCTGTAAGTAAAGCTGGCTGGTGTTGGCTGCCTGCTATCAGGCTTCAAAACAGAAGCATAGTGTTGGATCCACTTAGACAAATCAGTGGCTCAGGACACTTTAGTCAAGGGTTGGGAAAATAAGCACCCAGATAGAAGAAATGTTATGAATTATGGCCATACCTGCTGTAATGGGATTTGAAAGACCATCTGTCAGGACATGGAAAATTTTGACATAGGCATGCAAAATTGATGTTTTCTCCTGAAGATCTACCCATGTTCATACACCAAATTTGTAGCAGTAACAGAATTACAGTCTTGTTTTATAACAGAATTACAGTCTTGTTTTATAACAGCAGTTGTTTGGGGTTTTTTTTAACACTCAATGTATCTTTCCATTAGCATCCAACATTACACTGATAATCCTTGAAAGCACCAGAACATGAGTATCATATCTGCAGCTGGATCTCTCTGCTAGGAAGCTCGTTACACAGCGTGGAAAGAATTTTTGCTATCTCATTTTGAATCATTGATAACAATATCACAAGTGAAGGGAATGTATTGTTCATCCATGAGATGGGAAGGAATCATTCCCACAGTCCCAGCACATAGCTGTCCCAAGCAGCTGCTTGCAAGGCAGAGAGGCAACATCTGAGTTACACATTCTGCAAACCAAGAGCAGTTTTACCTAAGTGTGGGGGGCACAACACTGGTGCAAGGGACAGAAGGTGTATCACAAAACAGGTCCTCCAATGATACAAAGCACTTGTATCATTGAGCTGAGCTCCAGAGCACAGCGCAGAGAACATTAAAGGAGCCTGAGAGCTGGCCCCTAGCAGCAGCAGCCAGCTCCAGCAGCTGGAGTGCTCCATCCAAGGAAGGGTATCTATCAGTCAGATGCTCAGAAATCCCAGCTGACTCACGGCCCCATTTCTTGGCTGCGCGCTGGCCTCTTTACACCTCTGGTGCTGGAAAAGGAAGTGGAACAGCCGGTTCTCATGTATACGTTCAACAGCTTTGAAAAGCCCCCCGTTGTAGAAAAATGCAGCAGAGCTGCGAGGTCTGGAGCTGGTTTCCTATCTGAAAGCCAGGCAGGATGCCTGATCTGTAGCTGCAGTTCAGCTTGACAGAGGGCCAACTCCAACACCGCTGTTCTCATCTGCTTCAGTGTCAGCTGAACACTTGTGTGCCGTTTTCCCATCCAGCATCATACAAGCCTAAACCAAAGACTAAAGTACCCCCAGCT
This sequence comes from Anomalospiza imberbis, assembly GCF_031753505.1. NCBI lineage: Eukaryota > Metazoa > Chordata > Aves > Passeriformes > Viduidae > Anomalospiza > Anomalospiza imberbis. The sequence continues at coordinate 25,449,610 of NC_089688.1, forward strand.
TTCTATAGAGTGGTGGCATGAATTACTGTCTTGTTCAGTGCCATTTTCTGTCACTCAACAGACACTGGGATCCAAATCAGGGCCCCAGTTCAGCAGCTACTCTGTGACTTGTCCCATTCCAGCCTCCCTTGCCCTAGTTAGACACCTTTGAAGAACTCACTACAGCCATGCTTAAGCCCTGAGAAAAAAAGCATCCCAGCAGAAGGGCAGAGAACCAGCTCAATCAACCATTCACAGTGAGATGTGTTCAAGCCAACTAATGGGAAATCCTGTGTCTACGTACCACAAATACACAAGATAACTCACTGTCCTGCTTGGCAGAAGAGTGTTATTGCCTCTTGGGGAACAAGCCTTCCCTGATCAAAGATTATCCTTGCAGAATAAATAATCAAACCAAACTAATGCATGTGTATGTGTGTGTATGTATGTATGTATATGTATATATATATATATATATATATGTATATAGTTCACATGGATTCATTTGACATGTTGCATATGCGCCCATCTGATGGGGTAGAAATCAATGGGGAAGTTGTAACTACATGGAAAGAATGGGAATTTTCTGGTGAGCCTCAGCATGGCAGAGACTGTTCTCAGAGGTCGTAAAAGACTTCTGCAGCCTGCTAATTATACACTAGCCAAATCTTATTACAAACAAGTAATAAGTATAGGCACGTTCGTTGGTTTTGCTAATGACATTAATGTCCTTTTTGATGATTTGCAGAGCTCCAGGAGGCCAGAGACTCAATTTGTACTGATGTATCTCTCACTCTGGTGAAGTCTAGGAAACTCTGGACGTTTGATAGTTTTTCACCATCTATATTTAGACAATCCAAGATCTGTTTTCTGCACAGTAGTTTGAGCTGCTTCATCTGCTCTATAACACACACATTCAGAACTCTAATTAGATAGTGGATCTGTGTATTATTTTCTGGTATGTAAGTGTTTGTATGTAGAATTACACATTTCTTCTTAAAGGGAATTTGTGCTTTTACTTCTCCACAGTTTCCTTATCTCCCTCAGCTGTGACACTGAAATCTGCTCTGTAGATTCATTTATCTTTCCCCTGTGGAGTCCCAGAGAGTTCAGATATCCCAGTTAAAACCACAGGCTTTGCAATTTAGGATAAATCATCACAGGGTAAGAGACAGACTTGGAACTGGTAAGTACACATTCTGAAGAATTACCAGGATTTGCTGGGCAAAGAGAAGCAAAGGTTTTTTTTCTTTTCTCTCTATCCACATACTTCTGTGAATGATTTGTTTTGAGTTTCCAGTGTCTGTTTGCACAGACCTGATCATCGGTCCCTCTGCCCTTCTCCACTTCCTGTCTGAGAACAAATGGAGACAGTCAGCAGCAGCAATCTCACATCCTTTTGTATGAAAACCACTGAACACAATTTATCCCACCAGGGAAATCTGTGCTTTAAGTCTGTGAGTGATCCACTGACTTCATAGGAATATCTCGGGTTGTTTTTTTTTCGGCCTGCTCCAATGGCTGCAGTGACAGAAGGACACTGCCCTGAGCACACTCTGGCATGTTGCAGGCGGGTGCCAGGAGCTCTCTGTAGGCACTGCTGGCCCATGCTGCAGTTTGGGGAACCCTGCTGTGCTGGGGCAGCCAGCTCCTGCCCCAGCTTTCGATCCAGCCATTCCTAGCATTACGCATCCCTGGGAATACACTCAGAAACTACAGATGAAGTCATTCCCAAGAGTCTGCTTAGGTATTTGGGCCCCTTTACACTGAGAGGAGCTAAAATCTTACACTCTATGAATGGTTTTTAAAGGGAAAGTGGAACTCTTTTTATAGCACATTCGCTGTTTGCTAATCTCGAATTGGTAAATTATTAACTCCTCTACAATTTGTTTATCCTTATTGTTAGATACTGCACTAATACACATTCTTCTATCTTCCTTGCCTCCTAAGGAGCTTTGGGAGTGACAGTTGCTTATCAAAATCCAAAATAAAACATTATTCATGAATTAATATTGTTTGTGCATATTAACAAATCTGAGGCTAATTTCATTGCCGTGCTGTCCTTTCAAGCGATCCATCAAATATGAAAAGCAACAGTTGGCCCAAACTGCTGTGAATTTGACTTGATGTCTAAACTTCGAAACATTTGTCCAGGAAATTACACCACACACCCCTCTGCGGGCCCTGAGATAGCACAAAAAGCACAGCCTGCAAAGATACCTCACCACTGAGGAGAGGGGATGACTCTATCTTTGTCCTATATTCAGTTTGTTTGGGGTAATGAAGAAGAAAGTGGAACTCCAGAGTAGTTACACAGAACCTTTTTCAGACTCACTGAGTCAACATGCACATCCACCAGCCCATGACCTTATGCTCCCATACTTCCACGCTCCTCTCCCCCAGGCAGCTGCCCTGGGCTTCCCGGCTGGTGTGTGTCTGGTGAGAGCACACCCATGTCAGAGATGGCACTTGAGGTTCAAGTCACCATTAATGTGCTGACAAAGAATCCCTGCCTTGTTGTTCAACCAACACAAACCTGAGTGTAGATGGTGCTGAGGCAACAAACATGGGTTTCTTGATGCAAAGGGATGTGCTGTGCTCCAAATGCATCATCAGAATCACAGATTAGCGATGTCTTTTTAAAAATGTGCTCTGAACATGAGTTTTTCCTTCCAAAAATAACTTTTATTTTGTTCATATTAGAAGAGCAGGATGTTCTTTCCTGTCCTGAAGGGATAAGGAGGAAATGAGAACTATGGGGTTCTTATATGGTATGAGCTACTATTCTTCTGGACTAGTGCTGTGAATCTTGACTTTTTTTCTCCCCAGGCTTAGCATTTTATTCCCCATGGACCTCATTTTGCATTCATTCATGCTGATGTTACTTCAGTGAAGCTCTCTTTGATATCAAAGGCATTCCTCCATGTTTACAACCTCTCTCATCCTAAGGCCACAAACATTAGGAGGGAGGCAAGCTACCAAAGACAGTGCATGCTAAGTGTCTCAATTCCCTTTTCAAATGAGATAAAGTTGGTTGAGAGACATGAGTGGGGGCAGAAAGCATGCTTTCCTGTACTCTGTGTTCAAGGAAAGAGACAGCAGTTTGGAGGAAATGTGAACGTAATGGACTGTACATTTGTATGCCATTGTACCGAGGTCTGACAGGAAACACTTGGGGCTTGATTCAGGAAAAAGTAAATCGTATCCCTTTATAACACTCTCATAACCCCGGTTATCCTGCAGTATTTGACTACATCCCTGTCTTTAATGTATATATTCTCACAGCTCTCTCCAGAAGACCAGAAGGAAATCTGGTCACTGGGGAGCAGGGGAGGCATGGGAAGAGATTTTACAATATTTTCCATCCGATGGCCCTCCTGAGTGACAGCAAAAGACCAGCAGCTCTTCACTTTTAAACCAAAGGGACTCCTGAGCAGCTGCCATTATTGACTGCTACTATAAGCAGTTCCTTACATGAGGAAAGCTGCAAATACCAAACCTTGGGTAATTTCTGAGCAGCCTCTGCCAAGCCCGTGAGAGTTTTTTGTTGCCATTGGCTTTCACTGTAATGTGTAGATGGTTGCAGTGAGTTCCCACCACATGTGCAGGGCCAGAGACTCCTCAGCAGGCACTGCAGAATCCCTTGGTTAGAGGTTCGCCCTGCAGCAACATGGAAAAGGTTCCAGCTCTCAGCATTTAGCAGCTTTGTTCCTCAGGCAGCCCGCTGGGCTCTGTGGGATCTGTGCTGCTCCCTGGAAATGCCTTTAACTGCTCCCAAGGGAGCCTCCCTCCCGGAGTGACCAGGGTCAGGGAGCTGTTACAGCCCTTTGTCTGTGGGGAACATGCAGTACCACCAGGGTCTGGCATTTTGCTGTACAGCTCACGAAGCTGCAAAGATTGAAAAAGAAACCAACTCCCCACACGTGACCCAGAAGAGATGGATTGAGGACATAATGCCCTTGATTGAAAAGGGAGGCACCCAGGAAACCTCGTGGTATATTTATATATATATATATTTCTTTTTAACTAGAGCTAAAGTAATTTGGCATGTGTGTCCCCTGAGCTGCTTCCTAAACCACAGCTGCATGAGGAATTATCTAGCTCTTAGCTGAAGTAACTTCTCAAAAAAACCCCAAACATGTAGGTCATTAAAGTGCTAATAAAAAAAAAAGTTGATGAATCTCTGAGCAGTGCTCTGATTATCTCTCAGTGGGGAATGAAGAACTCATTAACATGAGCTCCATGCCACTCCCTCGTCCTTTCTCTGAGTTTGGCATAAAGCAAGGAAACAAATGTTTGTGGTTTGGCCAAGTTTCTAATGAGTAGCTCAGCTAGGTCCACTGATTAGACACGTGGCTTCACGGAGGTGAAAAGGCTGCTCTACCATGTAAAGTGGCAAAGAGTGGCAAAGAATTTCTGCCACACTGGGTTCCTGAAAAGGAAACACTTTACTTATTCTGTGGATTTTTTTACTACGTGTTTAGCAAGAAATGTACACAGAGAGGGTTTCCTTGACCTGGCTGACAGAGAGAAACAGTGTGAGGTCCAGAGAGAGTAACAAAGGCAGGTGTATGTCTGAAGGGTCACTCTCCAAAAATTGTTGCAGCTTGCTGTGTGTTTGGTTTCACTTGTTAAGGGGGGGTTTAATGCTAAGATACAGTCGCACCCCAAAAGAACAGTCCTGCCTATCATGTGTCCTCCCTGCTCTAGATGTTAGCTGTGCCACTCCACAGAAGGATTTCTGCCCAGCAGCCCCCAGGCACCGCAGGAGCCCGCAGGCAGAGGCCTCCATTTGCTGCATCACCTGCAGGGCTGCAGCACAGAGATCTGCCTAAGAATGGCCCACACCACTGACTCTCCAGAAGCAACTGGCAGCTGTTTTGAAGGAGGGAACAAAAGCTCCAGAACTAATGGGAGAAGTCTCTTCCATGCAGGAAAGTTTCTCCTTGATCATGCTTGTAATCCATTTATAGCCTGAATCATCAGTACTTGTCAGCTTCATAATCCTTCCAAGACTAAAGTAGAACTCATCTACATGCCCAGGAGAAGAAAACTCACCCTACAATAAACCTAAAAGGCATCTGCTGGGATAAGCAACTGCTGCCTCTGAAATTCAAATATCAGGGCGTGTGATCAATGTCACGCAGCACCTTAGCACTCCTGAGACATCAAGTCTGTCCCCTGCTGCTGCAGACAATGCATTGTATAATGACTTTAATAAACTACAACTCAAAAGCAGTGAGATTTTCCATTCCAAATACCCCCTTGGGAAAGGCAGTATTTGATTGCTCTAATGGTTAAGAAGTCTCTTCTGGTTTCCAGCTCAGATTTGTGTGTGGCCAGTTCCCATTCAATCACTCATGTGCCAGCACCCTCTCTTGTAAGAGTTGTCTGGGCCAGACCTCAGAATTCAAGGCAAATCCCGATCTACCAATCTCATTCCAGTATCACCCTCACTTTCAAAACCACACCTAAAGTTTGTAATTTCTTGGCCTCTTCAGGTTCAAGGTTTATTAAAACATGATACAGCTGTAAATTTTTTCCAAAAGGAAATTAAAATGAGGGGATGAACATAGATGGAACAGCCCTACTAATTCCATGAGTGTTAAACTGAATTAATAGGCAAATTGGAGAAAGCAAATTGCTCCAACCTTCATAGCACACTCCGCACGTAGCTATATATTCTTCCTGTGCCCAAGGTAAGTTTTAATTTCCAACAGCCACCAGATAGTTAAAAGTCCTCTATTAAATAACAGATGCTGTGCCACCTCATCCCCTTATTAGTGGCCGGTACCTGCAGATTCCCGTGGTGTGGTCAGGTGGAGCCTGAGCTGGGTACACATTTGCAAAGTTAAAACGTGCTCTGCACCCTCTCCGTATTCAAATCAGACACCCCATGGCTGGACAGTTTGGTGCCTCAGGCGCTTTTTTCTCCAAGGACCTCTCTAGCTCCCAAGGGCCCTTGCCCATCACTTTTCTGTGCTGGTCCTGTAGCTCCTACACTGATGTGGTGGCAGCAGCCAGCCAGGCTGGAGCCTTTCTGGTGACTCCATCAGAAGAGGGTCCTGGCACACAGGGTCTTCATCCTACCCTGCTCCAGCCCTGCTGCTTTCCCCATGACCACAGTCCTCGAGGGGCTCTTTAAAAGCAAGCAGTACCCAGAATTAAAAGGTTGTGTCCCCCGAACCTACATGGAGTTAATGTGTAATTTTACACCTGTAAGCAGCAGTGCTGATTTCAAAGGGACCTTCTAAGACTTTCAAACATATTTTACAAAGTTTCTACTTGATCCTGCTTGTAATTCACTCCTTGCCTGGATCATGAGGACTTGTTGAACTTGAGGAATTCTGCATCTTAGAAATAATTAAAAACATAATTAAAATACAGAAGTTTTTTTTTTTTTTTAGTTTGTTCTGTTTTGGTTTTTTGTTTTGTTTTGGGGTTTTTTTGCATAAAAAGGAGAACTATCACCACTTCTGTGGCTACAAACGTTTGATCAGAGCCGCTCAGATGTAACAAAACCAGCCCTGAAACCGAGAAACCAAGTAACTTTGGGTGGGGAACCAAGAAGAGGGATGATTTCAGCCGCAAAGAGGAACAACTACAGAAAGCCAAGAAAACAAAAAACAGGGAGGAAAAAAAAAAAAAAGAGAGAAAGAAAGGACAGTGTTTGCCAAGATGACTTTAGAATTTTGTGCAGCTTTTTTTAGCCAGGGCTGCTCTCGGCAAAAGAGCTTTCTTCTGAGCAGGACGAGCCATCTGGAGAAGCCGTCTGCCGCCTTTCAGCCCCAACAACTGTTAAAATTTCTCAAAATTTCACTTCCAACCCAGGGTTTTGTTGTTGTTGTTGTTCGTTTAGGGGGCGTGGGTTCTTTATTCCCTTTTCCCGCATACACCTCCCTGTATCCCCTCGCCGCCCCAGCCGTGCGCCGGCCACCGCGGAGTCCCTGTCCAGCGCCACGGCCCCTCGGGGCTCGATGCTCCAGCCCCGCACTGCAGGTACAGCAGGGGCGCGGGGCGGGGGACAACAATGGAGGGCAGCCGGGCCGGAGGACACTGGCGGTGCCGCCGCCCCTCGGCCAAGTTGGAAGCCGTGGGAGGGCGAGGGAAGGCGGCCGCAATTCCAACTCGGCCGAGGGGCGGCCGGGGAAGGGCAGCGGGCGAGCCCCCGCGCGCTGCCAGATAGTGATCCACGGCGGGCGGGCAGGCGCGGGAGGAGGAGCCCAGGTGTCCCTTCCTGCCACATAGTGCGCCGCCCCTTTCCCCGCCCGCTCCCGCGGTGGTGCTGGCGCTCCCGCCGCCGGGCGCGGGGATGGACTGCAGCACAAAGGCGCGGGCCCGCTGAGGTAACGCTGCCCGCGCTGCGGGCACCGGCAGGGCGACGGCGGGGGAGCGGGGATCTCCCTTCCCGCCGAACGCGGGGCCGTGGCCGCCCCGGAGCCGCGGTCGGGGAAGGGGGGGCGGCGGCGGCCGGAGGCCCCGAGCGCTCCGCGCGTTGCCGCGGCCGCCCCGGGGCTGCGGGGGGAGCGCGGGGCCGCGGCCGGCGGCGGGATGGGGCGGTGCGGGGGCACCGCGGGGCCGAGGGGGAACTTGCCCGCGGGTCTGCGCCAGCTCTCCGCCGGGGGAGATGCTGCAGTGCTGTCGTTCTGCCTCGCCGCTGGGCTGAGGAGGAGGACGGGGCTTTAAATAATGCGCCTTCGCTCCGAAACTCCGCTAATCAAATAAAACCTTGGGAGTGATCGTTGTAACTACGGACTGTCCTTGCTCCGCCGCAAGGCTCCGGACTCCCTACGCGTCTCGGAAAACTTCTTAAAATCTACATTATTTGGGGTTTTTATAGTGGCGCGCAGCTCCACCTTCGCTGTGGATCGCGGTGCGGAGAGCCCGGGATTGCGCTTCCCGGTGCAGGCTCAGGCATTCCGGTCACGGCAGCGCGGACCCACCGGCGTGACCAGCATCAGCCCAGCGCCGCTGCCGCTCGGGCTCGCTGTGGCACCCAGCCCCCTGCTCTGCTCGCAGTTTGGAGTTACCTCCATTCTGTGCTTGTCTTAGGGAGGAGGAAATTCAAGATTGCTGCCTTGAACTTTAGGCTCCAGAAATGAGGATTTACGATGGGCCTTTTGGGAGTTTGTTCCTCGGTGTTGGTCAGTTTTCATCTCGCATTAAAAAGCTCATTTAGGAATTCAGAGCGGAGTTATCAGTCAGTGTTCACCGCAGACTTCAGGGCAGGCATGGCTGAACGATGGGATTTTGGCCGGGAAGCCCTGGAGTGGCTCTGTAAGGAGGGTAGAGCATGCCTCAAAAGCAACAACGCGGTCGTGGAGGTGGGTTGCCTCTGTTTCTGTCTCAGCATCATTATCTTACAGGCAGGTTGAGCCTGAATCTGCTGTTTTTCATTCACATGTCCTGGACTCGTGTCTGGAGGGTAGTGATGTGATACCTAGTGGAGGGAAAATGTGTAGGCATGTGCCTCATCTGTGTAGTTCCACTATGTGGAGGAGTTAAGTTTAAAAAAACAAATAGATAAAATCAATGACAATGAATATCTGGGCCAAAAAAATGAATGGCCAAGGGTTATAAAAGCATGAATGTATGGAATTGCTGAATTGTGTGGGAGAAGTTGCTGCTTAAATGAGCTTTGGTACCAAAGGAATGAAGCTGACGAATGTAACCTCAGCCTTTCAAAGAGTGCTTTGGTGTGCCTGGGGCAGCTTCAGGCTGTCTCGCTTACCTTCTGGTCCAGTTGCTGATGGCTGGAGTGAAGCACAGGTGTGGCAGAAGTATGGCTGTGTGTGATCTGCTGGGAAGGGATGGTGGTGGCTTTTGGGGGGAGCGGTGCAAGACAGGGCAGGTTCTGCTCGTGTCTGATTTGACAGCAGTTCTGCTGTGAAAGTCTCCCTTTTGCCTCCCTGCCAGGGTTTGCCTTGCACCAGGGAGCTCTCAGGACTACACACCCGGTCACTTCAGCCTTGCTGGCTGAAACCGTGTGTTAACGAATTGTACAAACCTCCCTGGTGGCATCCAGTGCTTGCAGGGAAAGAAAGTGTCCACCCAGGGAACAGCATGAGCTCTTTGGCTGTTATCAGACAAGCTCCTCAATGCTGATTTGAGTAAGAAGTGCATGTATTTCTCAATGAAACAAAATGAAAATTGTGTAACTAATAGAGTATACCAGTTTTAACTTTAGATGTTGTCACGTTACTGACAACTGTGTTTACTGTTAGTTGCATTATTTCTCAGAAGATATTATTACTTGAGTTTAATTTTTGCTGGAAGAATGTGAAGTCCCAGGCAGGAAGGGGTGGGCTGCTCAGGGGTTGAGTGTTTAATGATAGAGGTTAGTGCACAATGATGATGATGATTAAGCACGTCCTTAATTCCTGACCAATAGATGGAGTGCTGCTATGCTTTAGGATATCTGAGGATTTAATGGTCTCTTGGTTAAATCAGTCATTATCCTTGACTCTTGCCTGAGGATTGAGACAGCTGACATTATTTAAGGGAAAGGTGATTTTAGGGTGGTGCTTTCAAGCTGTCATGTACCCCACAATCATCGAATCCAAAGAGAAGGTCCAGGTGATGCCTCTGACACCCCGGGCTTTGCAGTGCTTGCAGGGTGGTTGGACTGGAGTGATCTGGGGGAACGGGGCAGTTTCACTGCCTTGGCCAGCAAGGTGTACTGCAGCCCTCGTGGTGACCCTTTGCTGGTTATGAAATGAGCTGCTGGACAGGGCTGGCTGAGCCCAGCTGGGCTCAGTGTAGCTGTGCTGGAACGGTCCCTGTTGCATGTGATGTTAGAGGTGACATTGCACGCAGGGGTTGCCTGCTTTTGTTCAGCTCCACTTGTTAGAGGCCAAATGACCTGGCATAACACTCTATTTGCTGTGAAAATCATGAGAAATTAACATGTAAGAGTGAAAATTGTGAGAAATTAACACGTAAGAGATGAGAAATGAAAACTGTTTTAAGAAAGGCCGGCATTAGTTTGTTTCCTTTTGAAAGGGAATGTTTTACGGATCAAGAACTGAACTGAAAGAAAGTAAAAGGCTGCTGGTTCTTCCCTTGTTAAAATCATTGTTGCCACTTAAAACTGCAGTGCTGTCCTTGCTGCGCTGTGGATGGTGCTGGAATGATAATGCTTAAACAAAACAATTTTAATTTAGGGGAATAACTTGCTTCACGTTGAGATGGTGCATAAAATTGCCTTTTTGCTAGCGCTTTTTAAACTGGATATGAATTCTAGTTTCTTTAAAAAATGTCCTGTAACTTTAGCAGCCATAGTAACCTCTGGCTATTAATTCCCCTGTAAATCAATTTTGCATTTTCATACTGCTGCTGCTTCAAAAACCGAGTTGGTCATTGTTTTGGTATTGACTTAGAAGTATGCAATCTATATTTTTTAATGGCATTGCTTCCCCTTACATCACAGGCTTTTCTTCAAGCGATGTTTTGAAATGCCTGTTGCCATATGAGAGATGGTGGTGTGGCTTCTGGTAGGATTCTTGGGGGTTAGTTGTCTTTTGTGTCATGTTTTTTGGCAGATGAAGATGACTAAAACCTACTTGACCCTTAGGGAACAAGCAGTAACTTACTCATTGTGTGTTAATATTAGTTCTGTTTGCCCACAGAGTCCACTCTGCTTCTATACTAACTCTGAGTCACTTGACACATGGGAAAACACTTTTGTTTCTTTTCTGTATTCAAGATAACACATGTCATTGCACATCATCACAAATGGGATTTTGAGGGATTTAATTTAAAGATATCCTAGCAAGTACATGGCTTTTTTGCAGATAATTTGTGATCCAGATTATTAGTTAAGAGAAACACATTTTAATTGGTTAGATAAGAAAGTATGTTCAGGTATGGCATGCTCTAAATCTGGGCTGGTGGCAGAGGGATGGCAGTTCAAAACTGTAGCGTAAACTGGAAAATGCTGACTACTGAAAACTTGAAATTTTCTACAGATTCATTGAGAAGTTGGATAGTGGGAGAAGGCTTGAGAGCATCAGACCTCAGTGGGAAAGTGATGGCTCCTGGTGTTTTATTGCCCCTGGATCTTTGCAGTCTGTGAATGTGATGTAGGTATCTGTTTATTTAGGAGAATATTAAACATCATTTGTGTCTTACGGTAGTAATGTCAATTCCGCTTAACAAGGATGCAGTCAGCTGTTACAAGTGCTAATTAGGGAAATATTCCAATAGCCTAATTCATTGTTCTCATCTCTTAAACTGTCGTGGTCTTGGCTAGGAAGAAACTCTTCTCTTGCCTTGTATTGTCTAGCCTGTTAAAATCCAAGTGACATCAAAGCAGGAGGCAGTTTTCATGTGAGTCAGCAGCTGAGGTGAAGACCTGTAAATCACGGGCTGGTGTGAGAGCGGGGCTTGCTCTGTAGCATTTCACCTTGTGTTTTCTTGACCCACAGCGGCTAACAGCTGGCAAATCCCTTCTCCCTTGTGCGGTTGGAATCTCCTGAAGTTACTTCTCCAGCTGAAGTACGTGGCAGTGCTGAGCAGCACGGAGTTGACAGCAGTTTGCTGCTGTTCCCATTGTGGCTGCGCTGCCCTGAACGAGTACCTGGTGTTACTGGCAGCATTTCAGCCGAGAGCTGAACACTGCTGTGTTGGCCCAAGAGAATTCATTGAACTGCTTTGAAAGTCTCTGCTTGTTGTCTTCATCTGTACCTGTAATTACTGATCGCAAGCTTTTTTGGTTTTTTTTAATATTAATGCATATATTCAAGTGTTAAATGATATGGGAGTTTTGTTGTTTTGTTTTTGTTTGACTTTTTTTTCTTGTAGAAAACAAGCATCCCTCTGCATATCATCCATTGGTATTACACTAAATGCAGCCTAGGTTAGAGGCCAGGCGGACCTGCATGTTCTGTTTGCAAATACACAGTAAATGTCAGCCCTGGAAGGACACCTGCATGTGTTCTGATGGTAAATAGAGTGCAAAAATAGGAAAAGCTTACTTGATGGGTAAAGCTTGTTTAACTATTCAATACAGTCAAAACAAGGAAGGAAAAATATAATTGTAAATATGTATTATATTACCCCTATTATTCCCTCCTACAAATGTAGACCAGCTTTTCTTTTTTTTTTTTGGACAGCTCTAGAAGTCTTGGCAGAATATTGTGGGAGCAGTTTGGTACTGAAGTTGTCTGTGTGATTCAAATAAATAGTTTCTAGAGCAATGTAAATTATAAATTGGCTGGGTTCAGAGAGATTGCTGGTATTAATGTAAGTCATTTCATATAATCCAGTATCACAGTACTGTCTTAACAACCCATATGATGTTTTAGTCTTTATGGATGTATATACAAAAAACCTCTGTATTTATAAAGAGCATCACTAAGGCCACAAAGTCAAGTGTTTGAAAGCTGGATAGTGCTTTCCAAAGAAAATATCCTCAATTTAAAAATTAAATTACGGCATTGGAAAGTACACTTAGGAGCCCTGTTGTCAGTAAGAGAGGAGTGTTTTGGCTCAGATGCTTCAGATCTAGCAGACACTTAGCAGAGGCAACCTTCAGCCTAACATGAAAAATTAGGTGAAATTGAAAATAGAATTTTGGGACGGAAACAGTGGACAATACCAGGCAGTGCATCCAGCTCTGTCTAGAACTGAATACAATAACTCGAAAGTACTGACCTCATAAGTACCTTTGTTTTTTCCTGACTCAGATACACAACCATTTTTAGGAGTGTTAATGAATTGTATAACAATTTCTCCAGGCTCCTGGTCAATGCTAAAACAGGAGTAAAGCACAATTTAAGCAAGCTGCCTTTCAATATTATTTAAATTATTGCTACACACCAGGCAACATACCATATTTGCTGTGTATCGTAAACCACCAAAACCTAACCTAAAATTTTGTTTTTGGAACATACAAACTGTGTTTGAAGGTATACCCTGTGGCAAGTCAGATCAAGTGTTCTCAAATGATTGTTTTCATCTGTATTCACTACAGTTCTTTGAAAGTGCTGAGATTTAGGGTATAAGAACTTGCATATGAAAATAATACCTGGCATTCCTATGCTACATTAGCCTATGTAGCTCTCCTGATACACCATTACTGCAAAAATAAATGAACACCTAGTTCAATATATATTTCTGTTACTGTGTTTAAATTATGATAGTACCCACAACAAGCCCATCATCCTGTTTCAGATCTTGATTGCAGATGAAGCTTTGCACTAAATACCTGGTTAAGGGATAATTGTCTTCGTAGTGTTCACAGTTAATCTGTACAATTTCTGGCTTTCAATTGCAAATGTCTTTAAATGCCTAAATATGTATAAACATAGAGGCAAAGGCAAAATGCTTCTAGTAACTCAAATGTTTTTGGATCCAGCCATCAGGGCAGAAGGCAAAGATGTTCATGGTCTTTAATTCACCCACTAAATAGAAGCGGTTCCCCCCTAGGACAAACTGTGTATTTTCAGGCCAAAGTCTGTGTAACTTTCTTATTCCTAAAGTTACTGAGGTTGTAGAAGCATTTGTGGGTGTGTGGTGGTTTTTTTTTTTCGTTCCCATCAGTGGGCATAATACTGAATACAAATGAGATTTCTTACTGATGTGCTGATTGGAATGGGTTGGCTGTGCAGAGCTGTTTGTCTTTGACACGTAGCTGACTTGGCATTCAAAGGACACGTGCATGTTCTGTGTTAAATGGCTTAAGGACTGGAGTGACACAGTTGGAGAGCTTGGCAGATACCTCTGTGTGTGCATGATTTGGAACAAAAAACTCCATCTTCTAAGACAAACTGTTCAAAGTAGATCTCTCAGTCAAAATTTCATAAATATTTTTATTGCAAAGATTTAATCCTGAGCATCTCAAGAAGAAAAAAGGACTTTTGATGCATGTTTTAATAATGGCTAGTACGATGTTTTGTAAAACCAAGTATGTCTGTAACCAGCAAAGCCCTCTTTAGGTGTTTGTTTTGTTCCTTATCAACTTGATCAAAATTACGGGTCTCGTATGGAGCAGGAAAAAAAATGCAGAAGAATTTGCAAATACATTGAATTTATGGTGTTTCAAAATAAATAAATTAACCCAATACAAAAGCAGAAACCAAACCTAGTGGTCTGGCAGTCAGGTTCCCCCCTCCATTTTTTACTCTGTTTCAAACTTTGTTTAAATACTTCTGCAGTATGCAGAGAGATTGAATACATCTGTGTAGTGCTAGCATGAGAGAGTGTGCTCAAAAACAGGTTAGTTCAAAAAAAAAAAAAAATCTTGAAATGAATCCAGGTAGCTTCCTAGTTAAAACATATCAAATAACATAAAGTATGTGAACTCAAGACAACTCAGTTTAACTATATAAAACATTCAAGCTGTAAAGCATCAGGAGGTTTTTTTATAGGTGCCTGGATAATTTGCCCTGAGGTGGCAGGGGGGCAGATTGGGTTGGTTCCCTTTTTACATCAGATGTTTTCCTGTGAGCCAAGAACTCGGGGAGAAGCTGAAATACTGCTTCCTCTTTAAAGGGTTGTTGCATATACATTATGCTCTTTGTGTGTGTTTGCTTAAACGCAGATGTTTTTAAAGGTCTGTGCCCCTCGTTTTAACATGTCCTAATATAGCTCCTGGTTAAGGGCTGGATTTCAAAGACTGCGTAGTTCTTCTCAAGCACCACACCATTCAAAATGGAAACTTTTGCTGTCTGGTCAACAGAAAGTGTTCTTTTGCCTTGCCATTCCTAACATGAGTGTTTTATTGCATGTCAGTGCTTCTAATCAAATCAAGTGTCACTTAATGTATTGACTGGTGGGATCCAGTGTCCTTCAAAGTATCTTAAGCCTGAAAGTCTCCAATTGCCTGAATCAAGGCGCTGACTCTCAAGCGATGGACCCGAAGTGGCCAACGGAGGCTGTTAAGTGTGATTATTTCTTCTGTACCAGCAAGGTTGGCCAACATTTCAGTCCAATCCTTTGGGGAATTCCCCATTCCTTTGGAGAATCTTTGCTTAGATATGGTGATTTCCATCTGAGGAGAGATTTGGCAATCTGAGGAGACAGGAGGCAGGAGCGCTCTGCTCCACAGGCAGGGCCAGCAGGAGCCCAGGCTCATCCAATGCTTCCAGTGCCAGCAGCTTCATCTGCCTGGTCCTTTCCTAGAGCTGGAACAGCAATGTGTGCATGGGCAACGGTTTCCAAGGACCTTGAGTGCTGTATGGCACTTGTCACTGAGGTTGGGTCTGTGAACTCTTTCACAAGAACCCATGAGACAGACCATGTATATTGGTCTTATTGTCCCAATACTTGTCTTAAGAGATTCTGTCTCTCCACTGGAAAAATGATCAGTTTCCTTGTTGAAAAAGGTTGAAATTCTCCCCTTTATGGGAAAAATATTTAAAAATCAAAACAAAAAACTCCCACGTGCATCACTTCCTTTCCTATTAATATTAGCTAGTATATTGCCTAAAACTAATGCATGTGCAATGTTGATTAAAAAGAATTGGCTAATGGTGAGAGTAAGAATAAAAAATTATTTATAGCCTGGGCTAGCCTTTAACAAGAGAAAATAGCTTGAGGTATACCATGTAACACTAGTGTCTGGCTACTATCAAACATGCTGCAAATATATAGTAACAGATATTGTGTGCAGTAAATTTATCTTTGTAGTAGAAACCTGATGTTGTTGCTATTCCCAGGGGCTAAGTTGAATTACATTATTACTGAGGCTGAGCTAACAGAGCTTTGCTTATAGTATACATACAGACAAGGGCTTCTTCACAGAGAGGTGACCTCTGCTGTATTTTGGTTTCAGATTTCACAGGGACCCATTTCAAAGTTTTTAGCTTCAGTCCACACCCTGCTGGTAGCTAGCTATAAAACTCTCTTTGAAGTAAGTTAAAAAAAAAAAAAAAAAAGTCTGTCCTTTATTACTTTGATAAAATCAGATAAAGGTCATTTGTTTACTCCTTTTGTGATATACACTGCTGCCACTGTTCCTTGTCAATATAAGTGATACTTGAAAGATGGAACTAAAGCAACAAAATTACTGGTTGCAGTGTGCAAATGCATAGTGTAAGTAATTATCTTTTTTATGGGTCTTTTGTTTATTAGTTAACTTGGAGAATGTGCACAAGCATATATTTGTGCCAGGGAAGCTATTATGGTTGATATGGCATAATGTAGTGTACTCCCTCCAAGGTTATTCCACCCTCTCTCTAAACTTTTTTTGTGTTTCTCTCTCTCTCTCCAAAACCAATTTAAAGAACCAAATTAAAGCCCTGTAATCCTATTTAAGAGCCCTGTCGAATAAGAAGTCTGCATGTCACCGTTCCAGTAAATATAATCACCTCTTTAGTGTAGTCGCTCCTCTCTAGGATAGATTTCCATCCGATTGAAACGTGTGGGTTGTACATTACAACCAAGCTAAAGGGGATATCCTGCTCTTCCCTCCTGGTCCTGTGGTCCTGCCTCATCCTCTCTTGTGTAAGCCCTGCTGAACTTGTGCAATTCATTGTGAATTGCGGCAGAAAAGCTCCTCTCCCCCTTTGACTGCATTAACTCTCTTTAAGAAGTTGAATTCACTCAAGAGAGGGTTGAGTGAACACTAGGGTGTGTACAAGGTGTCAAACACAATGCAGAGAAGGAGGGAAAAGGAGGGTAGGCAGATGGGGCACTGTCAGTGCCAGGCTCCAGGTAGACTCCAGCCCCTTAATCCTGGTGTGGCGATGCTCTGCAGGTGGGCACTGCCTGCAGCACTGGGAGGCAATGAAAACTGGATGTGGAAGGTGTCGGTGAGCCGAGTCTTCTGCAAGGGGACTGGCTGGTAGGAGAGCAAGAGTGATCAAACCATTTCTCTAGGCTTTGAGATACAATGCAGCAGCCCCCAGATTGCAAGGTTCCCCTTTACCCTCCCAGTGCCCTCAGAATCTGAGGGGGAGCAGTCATGTTTAAAGGCAGATTCTGGGATGAATGCAATGTTTTGGCAAAGCGACATAATTTCAAAACTATTTTAATTAAAATAATCTCAGCGAGCTAGGCTGTGTGGCTCTCATATCCCAGCTGCATGGCTGCCAGTGGGTGACAATCCTGTGTGGTGTGCTGGTCTTGGACACTTTGTGTTGCCTTCCACAGCAGTCTTCCCTTGCCTCCAGAGCCTGCGTAGCACAAGATGCACAACTGAATTTTCTACAGTAAAATTCAAAGGTTTGCACTACTGAGTAGTATATACCATTGCTTCTCTTACTTTTTCTTTATTTCATAAGTTATATATAAGAAGTGGAGGCTAAATACTGCCATAGGAGAACTTTATTACATCAAGTAGGCCACACTGTCTATATGTAGAGAACAAATTCTTTCTTTGCTGAGAGGGAAGGGTGGGGCTGCTCTTGGTTCTAGTAATGAAATTCTGCATATGTTTAAAAGATAACTTTATATATAAAGAACTCAGAATTCCATTGAAGAAAATGTATACAAATAAGTTGCTTAGCATATCTCAGCGAGCCACCCAAAATACTAATGCTAGCTTGCAGCCTCTTACGTGCCTTTGACAATGGCATTGCCTCTCTTCTCCTTCCATCCAGGTTCTCATCAGTTAAACAATGTGTAAGAAAACCTAGCATTGCTTTAAACAAACTTGGCAGAAGAATTGTTTTAGAAGTGTAATGCCGAGTTCCTAACAGCAGAAAGCTCTTTGCTGTTGGAGTTGACTGAAATTGTTCCATCTCTGTGCAGGTGGTGAATGATAGAAGCTCTCAGTGTGAATAGCTGTCCTGCAGATAGCACTTTATTGTCTGCAGTGCCAGGTCCTCCCAGCTCTCTCCTGCACCTCTCTTCTCCTTTTTTCTCTTCTTCTAGCTGCAGAGAAGGATTGTCTTCCAAGGTTTGCATTTTCTCTGTTTCATATGATATGCAGGCTTCAGTGTAGAGACTTAAGGAGTCTTATCAAAGTAATACTGGCTCAGTCAGAGTAAAGATGCTTTAGTTAAATAGACTGTGGCTGTGTTTAAAAATAACAGCTCTAGCTGTGTCAGCGTGTTGGACGACCTGATACTGACTTCAACAGATAGAGCTTCTGAAAATTACTTTGCCTGTTGCAGTATTGCCCCAGTGTGAACTTGGTTTCTCTTGGTAGCATTTCAGTGTTAGATAAACCAAAACAGAGCCCCCAAATTTTAAATATGAGTAGCCATATGGCTTCAGAGAAAGCTTGTTGTAGTGGGCACCTTTTGAATGCACAGGAGTAGCAGCAGTTTTGCTCCTGTTCACATTGTCAAAACAGCAGTGCCTGGGTTTGGGTGCAAACACCACCCTCCTTTAAGCTCAGTTAGTTTTGTGTTCTCAGCTGTTTGACAGTAAAAAGGTGGTGTGGGTATCTTCCAACCCGAGGTCTGTGTGGGACTGCCATGCTTGCACACGTAGCCTGTTGCTTTCTTGTAATACTATAGTGTGTGGAGGGATTTGTAGTAATTCCTGTGCAATTGTCTCATTTTGCCTCAGCCCTGGTGTGTCCCTGACTTCTGCCTTTCTGAGGACTCATTTAAAGCACTGATGTTCTTAAATAGTCTGGTTAATGAGAACTTTTTGAAAATACTTTGTGTTTCTGATGTTTATTCTGTGTTTTACAGTTCTTGTCATGTGTGGGTTTTCTGTCCTTTTTTTGTTTCTTGGCAAGGAAGACAGTATTACATTCTTGTACCAAGAGGAAGAGTATTAAGCCTACTCATAAAAAGAAGATTTATTATCAAATGTAGTTTTTCATTTTGTCCATTGGAAATATTTTTTTTTCAACTCTAACCATACCCAGATTACTGGCTTCATTCATACAGTCGTTGTATCAAGTTTGGATGCTGTCTTTGTTAAATTATGGCTCCTGAGGGTTTTTTGTTACAGGGGTTTCTTCAATCAGGGGAAATGAGGATATAATAAAGAGGATTCAAGGACCAGACACAATGATTCCATATAACTGAAACAAACAATGCCAGATTTGGCTGATGTTGGATTTTCCATCAAACTTTTTTTATTGGCGTTCATTCATTTTACTTTAAGCAGAGTTTAAAATTGAGGCAGTTTGAGTGCCTGAAGGAACTGAGAGACCAATAGCAGATGATTTGGGCAATACTTTTAATCACTATATCCTATCTTTGTGCATTTATTTTGAATTCTGGCTTACTCAGGAAGTTGCCTTGATTCAAATGCCATTAGAGTAGTAAATCCAACAGGAGACATCCAGATTCACTGAAAGGACTATCACTAAAGCCAGTGTAACAGACCTGACTGTGCCTGCGGTTTCTGAAACACTGATTCCAAGCATTGAGCTCATGCTTAGTGAAAAGCAGTGCAGTTCTCTGGCAGAGTGAGTACCTGACCTTCATTTCTGTAGCCTCTCACTCGCTGCAACTCCCTTAGCTGTTATTGGTATATTTTGTGTTTTACCACACTTATAAAATGTTATTAAGTGTAATGTGCTAAAATAGGGACAAAATAATCACAATGCACTTCAGGATGCAAGCAAAATTGCTGTGAGATTCTATATATAAATGACTGTCAGCCAGAAATACAGTGTGAAACGAGAGCGCAGGGTATGCTGGTAGCTTTCTCCCTTTCTCATGCTGAGCACTGCCAGAAGGGGAATGATGCTGAATCTGTTTTTCACTGCTTCTGCTATGCCAGAACATTGGTCTTTCAGGGTAGACAGTGTGCACTGCTGCAGTTTTCTGCAGATACTTCTCAAGGAGAGAGGAGGAGAAGAAAACATAGTATTAGTTTTGACATTTACAAACTAAGAGATACTACATTAAAGCTGAAGTCAAAACTGTAGCTGTTGCTTAAATGTCCTTTTAATTATTCTAGAATGCTTTGAGGTATTTTTCCCTACCCTTCTTCTCAAAAACCTCTGCATCTGTGCGCATTGGATGCAGTAGTTGAATCATACCCAGTACACAAAACTCTTTCCTCTTCCCATCTTTTTCTTCAATATACCTTATCCAATTCTTTATTCAGAGAAATCTAGGAGAAGCTTTCCTAATGCTCTTTCTCTTATTAGGGTTCAATGGCATAACTAAGTTCTGTTCCTGCATCTTTTCTACCTTTAGTGGCTTAGAAGTAAAAATGGTAAAAATGAAAGCCCTTACAGTGGCCTAACATGCAGCACTTCAGAGGAGGAAAATTCGATTTGTCATGGAGCAAAAAGCTGTATGTGATTTGAGATTAGCACTTGCAGTGCATCAGCCCTGTGCATTATGGTCAAATTTATTTGACACAGTGTTTTTAGACTTTTTATGCAATATGTGGTAAAGGAGGATTCTGCTTGATGAAAGAAAGCAAGCTGACAGAAGGAGTAAAACTACATATTGCCCCAAGGATAAAATTTTGAAAATATTTCTCTGGATTCCAGCAGTGGGCATTACATAAGAAAGAAAATAAGTTTGCCCTGAAGTGCCTAAGTTATTGAAGCATTTGAAAAGTAGGATTTGTCTATCCAGAAATTTATTGCAATGTCTACTTGTGACCAGAGGTGACACGAGTACAGATGCTTTGTAAAGAAACAGGATCTACAGTAACCTGTGGGTTTTGAGGATTGCAAGGTTGTGTAACTCGGTGTGAAAAACATAAAAGGTTACAGCTGATATCTTCAAATTATTTATTTACCTTGCAGTTGTGTGAAATTAAGTTTCCTGAGAGGTCTGAGTGATGTTATTTACTGTAAGAGGATCTGATCTTGTAGTTGTTTGTTCTTTGAGGTAAACTGAACTAGCACAAATGACCAAAAGTGTGCAATTGTGCAGCTTTCTAATGAGAGTGCTCTCTTTGGTGTATTTGGTAGATCAGCGTTGAGGGGTGGTGGTTGTAAGAGCAGAAAGGAGAACTGTCATCACTGTGAGATGCAGTGACTTCCTTGTAGCATCTTGTGAGGAGGAGTTTGCACTGGACTTGGACCCACAGCCACTGAGGCACAGCTCTTTCTTTGGCTCAGCCCTTAAGGGAGCAGAAAGGCAGGAGGCATTCACAGCACATTCCTGCTTTGAATTGCTATTTGGAGAACACTCTAAGGATGCTGGAAGCCTCAAAACAAGGCAAACCCAAGTCGGGCTTGGCTGGCTAATTAAGGTAGCCCAGCAGAGCAGTGAACAGCACACTCGGGTTATTATGCCTGCATACAGATTCTTGGTACAAGGGGCCTGGATCTGTGCGTCCTCTCAGCTCTGTGCAGATAACACCCAGATAACAACTCTCTGTTAATTCTCAGCTCATTATTCAGATTGCTGTTATATTTAAATATTCTGTCTGCATTTTGGCTTAATCTCTGAGCAGACTTGGGCTGTGAGGTTTTTTTTTTTTTCCAAACTTGTTAACGCAAGCTGTGTAAGTGATGCAGTATGTTATTTTTCTCCTTTTAAGATATTTTATCCCGTACTGATGTGACAGCTGTTCATGTTCACCCATCTTGGCAACAGTTAAACCCTTCATGTTAAATAGTTGGCAGCTGGTAGATGAATGAAGGTTTTGCCATTGATTCATTAATGTGTCCAGAAACCATCTGTAAGGTTTTGGGTGTTCTCAAGCAATTCCATTTATTTGTCTTCCCTCTGAAGAAAATAAACAAATACACACACATCCTCATTTGTTTCTCCTACCCCCATCCATAGGTAGGCTTCTCAAACTGGGGTTTAAAGAAAATGCTTTGCTAGCAAGGCTTCTGTTATAAATAGTAGGTAAGTGCACCTACGCATCAGGGCTCTCTTTTTAAGTGAGGCTGTAGCAGCTGAAGTTGGGAGGTAATTTTTAAATACACTGCAGATAGACTGCATGTGGGCACAGCCTCTCACCTGCATCACACCCACAGACCAAAGTAGCTGGAAACACTTGGGTGAGAGCAGAGCTGAGCTTCAGAGCTTGGACACTTCAGCAGCCTCTCTCACTGAAGAAGCTTTTCCTGGTGGAGCAGGAGCAGGTGCAGGTGCTTTGCTCTCCTCTGGGCTTGGAGCGATTGTTTATCCAGCCTCGCCAGAGCTTCCTCTCTGAACAAGGTGTAACCACACTTTCAATCAATTCCCCCACTAAAGACAGTGTTTATACAGCCATGCATATATATTTAATCCTGTTGAAAATGATTCTCAAAACAGATGTTTAAAGCTCTTGTTAAAGGTCGCTTGGGACATTTTAAATAGTTGTGCAAAATTCCAGTTGTCCCATCTTCCTGCCTCCAGAAGCAAGTAGCGATGTACTTGTTGATTAGAAATTGGCTGGTCGTGAGAGGATTTTAACATTTCAGCTCCATTCACATCATCTGACACTGAATTTCTTAGGTGAAAGTAGGACTTTCCTCTGTTTTGATTTTTATTTTTTAACTTTTTCATCATTTCATATGACCTTTTTAATACCTTGCTTGGAAAAGATAATCTAGATTAATCAAATATATGAGCTTTACCAATAAATATAGGTGCTCCTAAGTGGTGCAGTCCTCTGGAAGAATTACTTAATTTTATTTTTTAAAGGTCTAATCAAAAGATAATTTGGGGAAAGTGGTTGCTTTCTTTTCAACTGTTGGTTCTCAGTGATGTCACTGGTAGTTAACTAACCCAGCTTTTCAAGTATTTTCATTCCTTCTATAAATACATTGCTAAGGGAATAGTGTCAGTAACCACTGAACATTTACTAGTTTGACTTCATATGATCATGGATGTAGAGTGAGAGTAATGTTTATATAGAGAGACAATTTTTGTTAAGCATTGGATTCATATGAATATGAGCTTGTCTGATCTAATTCAGGAGTGTGTTTGTTAAGAGGACTGTTCTTAATTAATTCAATACTTTGATATCAAATATGGTGAAAATCTCTTAGGTTCAAATGTGGAATGATGCAGTTAGTCTTTCTGTACTGCTTCTTTTCTGTTGTGAAAAGAGTTTGAGCTTTATTCTAATTTTCTTGAGGTTTTAGATAGGATTTTATAGATCAACAAGCATGAAACAATGGAGTTCTTATTCAGACTTCACTGATTTTGAATTTAAACTTTTCTGTTGTTTCTGTTCTTGTTGTTGGTTGCTCAGGGTTTTATCAGAATTAAACAACCTTTTATATGCTAAGCAATCCTATAGTACACTAATAAAATCTTTATTTTATATATTAATTGCCTTACTGAGAGCTCTCTACATTTTTAAGAGATTTCAAGGATGATATTATTAATCAAAAACTTTGCTATGTTTCAGTTGACTTTTAATTTTCTTTACTTAAAACGCTACAAATAATTGCTTAGAGTGTCTACAGTTTCCGCAGTTCTGCAAGCAGAGTTGTAGTAACTATTTTTGCACTTTGAAAATCAAATTACAAGTCAGGTGCAGTGCTAGCTAAGTAAGGAAGCTCAGTCTAGACTTAGATATTACCTGCATCTTTGCCTTCTCACAGCTGGTATAGCCGTGAGCTGCTACAAAGCAGGGTTTCCTCAGTAGCATGCTCAGGTTTTTTTTATAAGAGTGCTTGAATTATTTTTTTGGTGGATTTGTGAAAGGGGGGGGGGGGCATGCAACTTTTTCAGTTCTAGGAAACATTTTGTTTGTGAGTTAAGAGAGAAAACATAGAAAATGGGTGAAATTCACATAGAGAGAATTTCTCCTTAAACATTAGGTTCAGGATGTAGGCCACATCTGTAATCATGTTTTTAGAAATGAGTCCATATTAAATGGATTCTCTGCCAACAACATCTGGTTGCACTTTATGTACGTGTTTTCTTTCATAGAGAAAGCAAACCATATGACATAACCTCAGTCAGATAAAATGATTGTTTATAATGCTTTGTTTATTTATATAGCACCACAAGATGAAATACATCTTCATCTGAAAAACCTTGCAGCAGATTACCAAGGTGAGCAGATGACATCTGCATTTCCAGATGGCTGGTGTGGGGCACTGTGTTGTGTGGTTTATAAGCCCTGCTTAAAGGCATATAAAATTAGTAGCTGAATTTGCTAATTGAATGGGGGCTAATAATTCCAGGTGCCTTAATGAGGAGTGTCCCACATTCTGTAGTGGGACTGTGATGCTGGAAGTGCTCCTGATGCATTGCATGGGGTCAGAAAGAGCATTTCTGTGCAGTGACAAACCTTCACAGAGACAATGCCTTTTAGGACTGGTAGTAACCCTCTGGTAGTGGCCACTGCTCTGAGTAAAATTTGAGAGTAGTGATCTGCTTTTATTAAAGTGGACAGCCCTGCAGTTGCTGTGCTGAACATGGATTGTTCAGACTAATTTCAGCAGGCTGATCTTAACTGTGCTCTTAGAAGTGGCTTCTTTGCTTACAAAACAAGCTGTCTGTGGGGCTTGTAGTGGTCCAGCCTGGACTCACCTCTTGGGTTCTGCTTGGAAACAAGCCAAAAGATAAGAATTGGAAATACCTTGCAGACATCAGAGGTGTGATATGAAAAAAGAGTGTTGGGCTGTGATGCCCTGGGAGCAGGGGGAGCTACACAGTGGGGTGTCAGCTGTTGTAATCCCAAACAGCAGATCTCCTCAGCACGTGCCTGCCAAGGTGTTGAAGGGTGTCAGCTGTGTCTTTGTCACAAGAAAGTTGAGCCACCTGCAGCTGTAGAAGAAGCTGTAGATGAAGCCATGTTTAACTGAGCATGGATGGTACTGTACTCCTGAATCTGAGATATTTGAAAGGAGCAATTTCCACATAGGCCAGCAATTATTTCAGAAATAGCTTCATGTAGCAAAAGCTCGATGGGAGCTTTTCTACCCGGCCAGACTTTGTGTGTCAGTGAGGGACGTACTGGGGAGGGAGGCAAATATCATCTGCTGCAGGGTTTATTTCTTCCCTACAGTCTCCTATTGAATGTGCACAAGGAAAGAGCATTTTGACAATTTGTACCCAGATAAACTATCTTTGTGCGCTTGATGACCTCAACTGAGGTCCAGGGTGTCTTTCATTTTGCATTTCTTAACTGATTATTCATACACTAAAGCTGCTTAGAATATGCAGTACTCAACAAGTAATAATTTATTTGACTCTTCATTGCAACTGATTAACCTTTCTGTTAACAGCATAACTTCTTTTTTTGAGTCAGTCAAAAAAAAATGAGAGTGGTTTAGAATAGATTTTTCTTGCATTACCCAAACAAACCAGAAATTTAAATATTGTGGCTATTAGACCTTTTAAAATTAGGCACCCTAATTAACAGAGCTAAGCATCACTTAATTACTTAATGTAATTAACAGAATATCTATTACCTTTTTAGTTGCTAAGCTAAAAGGTTTTTACTCGAGTACAAGCTTTTGCTGTGCATGATGACCCTTTAAAGGCTTTTGGGACTCTGTCCAGCTGGCAGCTTGGCATTGCTGAGCAGATGTGGCTGGTCTCTGGAGAGCTGATCTCTACTGCTTAGCTTTATTAATTCCTGACATTCATATTGATCTGTGGGTCCAAACAAAAGTAAAGAGTCTCAGGTGGAAGTGGCATAATGTGTGGCTTCCTGTTGGCCTTTTCCTGCTATTTTCAGGATATATTTTGGTATTATTAGTCTTAGCAGCTCTTATTTTGTTGAATATGCATGTGCATGTTTTACTGTTTCTTGGCTTCATGTTCTGTTCTTGGTGATTCATAGAGCATCAAAATGCACAGAAATCATGTTCTCAGCACTTTGGAAGACCTCCCCAGATAATTCTGCACGCTGGTTGTTCACAGGAAGCAAGTGGGCGTGCTGGAAGAGCATTCAAGTTTCCCAGAAGTGCTCATGATCACTCAGGAACTGCTGTGCAGCTCCCTTCTGAGAAGCATTCTTCACTTCTTCCAATTATTTAATATTTAAAATATTGAGGTTGGGAGGAAGTCCATTTTTCCTGTAATAAGGACAGGTGGTGTTGAAAAAGCAATTGAAAATGTGTGCTGATGGACTGAAGTTTGGTTTTTCCTGAGATGCACTTTACATCCATAAAAAGCAAACAGTAGTAAGTTTGACAATAAATTCAAATAGCAAGTGACAGATTTTCCTTAGTGTGGGGAGTGTTGTAGCCAGATGTTCTGTGCATGGGAAGTTTTTGTGGGCCACCCATCGATGTATTGTTATCACAGTAGTAAAATGAAGGTTTTTTTTTTTTTTTAATGTTTATCAAATTCAAGAGGAAACATGAGGAGTTTATGAATAAGAAGAGTATGACCAGACGTTGGCATGTTGGAGGCACTGATCGCAGGCGGTTGCAGACACGGTTCTGAGGGTCACAGTGGAGCATGCCAGTGGGCTGTGGATTTCCCCCTTCAACCACACTCTGTCACAAATAAACATGGTGATTACTGCAGCACAGGCTCTGCACTAACACACACTGCTGACCTCATCCCCAGAAACGCACAGCACCAGCCAATTTCTGATATAGCTCGGGAAAAACATTTATTTAAATACTTACCGAAAACAGATGTTTGGGAGTTTTGTTGGGGTATATTAAAGTCTTCTAAAAAAATTTTATACCCTGAACTGTAATTATAGTAGCTGATAGTTTATACCTTTCCAATCCTTGGACTCTGAGGCCATGCTTTCATAATTTCTCCAAGGGAAGCACTTGTTGGTCAGAAAGTGGGTTCAGATTGAGACCACCCAATAGTCACCGAGTAGAAGTCACGGCAATATGTGTGTTTTCATTTAGTATAAACATTTTTAACTTAATGACTTCCTGTTTCTAAGGATGAGAATAATTTTGCTTAAAAAAGAAGGAGGAGGAATACTGAAACAGGAAACTTGCATGCATGACTGTCTTTTGCTAACAAGCCTATAGGCAGATGCAAACTTAGGAGAAAGCTCATGAAATGTTTTGATAATTGCAACTTGTAATTCCTTAGGTATTTGTCAAGTAGTTATGGTTGTTTTCCTACAAACACACAAACTTGTGCATTTTGCCAACAGAAATGGACCAAGTAACAAGAGTTTGTTGACTGGAACAGCAAATGAGGGGTGAGTTCATGTCAGGAAGACAGAGAGGGGAGAATACAGACAGTGTTTTAAGTAGTGTCGTAATAAATGTTACACTGGATAGGATTTCTGTTTAAGTAGGTAACAAGTCCCTGTTTACATTTTTGAAATCTGGTCTGGATAGGCTATAGATATTACTATAAAAGAGCAAAAAGAAAAGCTTAGCTAAAACCTCACAATCAGACTTGAATCATTAAAACATTCAACAAATTCAATCTGAAGGTGTCTCTCCTAGTTTTGTTCACTTTCCTAACTGAATTTGATGTGCAAGTTCTCAGTGTGACTGCCTTGTGGAAGTAGCACATGAAAGTGGCTGGTTTTTTTCTTGAGTTTGGCAGTTTCAGTGGTGGAAAAAGTGAGTTGCAGAGATAGGTAAGGGCTTGTATGTGCTCCTTGGCTGAGGTGCACATACTCAGGAAATCTTACAATTCTGTAGTACTGTTTTATTTTACACCTGGGTGTGGATAAATTCTGCTGGCCTTCAATGTGTATCTCATGCAGTCTTGCATCACCATTTAATGGAGTGTTCTGTTTGATCAGCATAAAATCCCTTCCTTTCTTTAAAGTAACTTTTGTTGAAGGGATCCAGGTGTGTGCAATAAATGCCTTTAGCCTAAGCTGAGGATCTTGTTAGCAATGCAGCTACTGAGAGGTGACTTTAAAAAGTCATGCATTTATTTTCCTGTATTGTTACTTTCATAGGTTTTCTTCATACCTTAAAACTAATAAAACTGCAGCATGAAATTTAGTATCTTGTGTTTTATCTGTAAGTGGCCAAAGGTGTTAGAAAGGAAAGCCTGGGTGGGAAGTGAAGA
This sequence comes from Anomalospiza imberbis, assembly GCF_031753505.1. Lineage (NCBI taxonomy): Eukaryota > Metazoa > Chordata > Aves > Passeriformes > Viduidae > Anomalospiza > Anomalospiza imberbis. The sequence continues at coordinate 25,477,320 of NC_089688.1, forward strand.
CTGCTGCACCATAGAGCAGACAGACTTTCCTGTTGCTCTTAGACCTTTCAGTCACTGTTAGCCATAGGTGCCACTGAAATTCCTAATTTTGAATTTCCAGCCTCAATTTCTTAAGCTGTGAAACTGTCTCATTAAAAGCCTAACCTCCCCTTAATAATAAGGTTTTACACTTGCTGAAATTTGTCTTAATAGCATGGGCAGTGGTGCAAGGAATTTTTTAGTACCAGGCAAAGAGGACAGCAGTGGTTTCCACTGCCTCCCTGGCATGTCTAAACTGGGCATTCTCATCTATTCAGTTTTAGCCCTTCCTTTGGTAGGTCACTTGATTTCTGCATGGTTTTCTTGCTGTGTTAGGAAGAAGTAGGCTGAAATGAAGAAAATCCTACCTCCTAAACATGCCTGGAGTGTGTGCTAGGACTCATTTCCACAGCAGGCATTAGGAGGTTAGTTCCTTGCTCTGGATATGGCTTTCTTCCACTCTCTTAAGCTGGTTGTGCTCCTCAGCACAGGAGCTTTTGAGTACAGCCACACTTTGTGGATATTTTGGATACAAAACCAATCACACTTGGCTTGAACGAAAGTAAATCAGTGAACAAGTTTTTTTTTTTTTTCTTGCTTTAGTGTTTCTAGCAGGGCAGTAAGAGGCACTCTCCTTCTGTTTGGAGAAATACAATTCATCTCTCTTGAAATAACCCACAGAGTATGTTTTGTAAGGAAAGGTTTTGAGATTCAGCAGGGAAAAATGCTTCATTTTATGTTTTTTATAGATATCTATAAATATATATGTGAATCCTACTGAATACAGAAGGTAATCTTAAGAAAGCGTGTTCTTGCCAAAGACCAAAGTTACTTGATGTTTCCACGTTGTGTTTACAGCTAAAAACATTGTTCTGATTTGCATTCAGAATGATGTATGTGACAGGCCATTATCTGGATTATTCAGTGTGTATAATTAGGCATTTAGTTTCTTTTCCTTTCAGAGTATCTGTGCAGATTTTAAAAATTTGAAGTAAAAATTATCTGTGCACTTTGATACAGCATTTGCAGAATTAATTTGAGAGGTTGGTCAGAAGGATTTGTTTTGAAGCTTTTGTGCCTAAAATAGGAAATAGGTTCCATTGATTTATGGACAGAGATGAGTATTGATGTGTGTTCTGCAGTGGAATAGCATAGTGGAAATAATACCCCAGCCTGTGGCAATGTAATTGGGATTTCAGGGCTGGGCTGTCCCTCTGGCTGTCAGGCAAACAGTTTTACTCCCACTTAACACTGAGGTTTTGAGGTGCATTGATGTTTTCTTTCTGAAAAGGAAAGCTGTGCAAAAAGAATTCACTGCCCAAACCGACACAGCAAACCAAGAGAGTTCCTTCCCTCTCAAGTTGAAATTAGCCTTACACGAACACCTGTATTGAAACTGCTTTAGAAACATTTTATTTTCAATTCACAATCTAGTTTTCACTGAATGTAGAGGGGACCTGGATTTATATTGAAATGTGAATTTAAAGTAATTTTAAAAAGCAAACAACAAACCCTGTGTATACTCAGAGAGAAATTGTGTTGCTGTGTTTTGAGAATGATGGATAACGAGTTGTTTTCCCTCTTGCAGACAGGTACACGTGTGCAACCTCTGTTGCCAAGCAGTGAGTTATGTGGCTGGTTGATAGGAGGAATGTTTCATTTCAGAGTGTACCAGGTACCTCAGAAGTTTTAAATTCTCCAAGGAATCCTGATTATTTTGGCCTGGAGGATCTCATCAGCTGGAGTTCCCTGGTGTAGCTGCCCTTCTTGCCTGTTTGCCTCCTGAGTGCAATCCCTGCACGTAGGGTGCAGCACCAGCTGGGGAGAGCATCCGGAACAGCCCCATGCCATCAGGTTGGAGGGATGCTCTCCAAAGTCCAGCTCACCACACTGGGGAAACCTGCTTGGCATTCATGGTGTAGAAACCTCTCTTGAAAATCAGCACCTTTTATCTGACCCACTTTGAGTTCTTGGACAGAAAAGTTTTCTGCCATACTAGTTAAAGATTTGTTTTTCCTCTGAAAGAGGAACCACGAGATGTGGGCAGTTAGATTTTCTAAAAGTCACAGCAGAGCCTCTGCATGCCTGAAGGAGCAGACTATATTAAGTGCCAGCTGTATTATTTTTAGTGTCTCTTCCTGCGCTGCAGCTGAGAGGAGTAGGCTGGCAGTGGCTGTGAGCTGGTGTGCATCCTGCTTACACCTCTGTGCTCTCCCTCGAACAGATGAGTGCCTCACCAGTGAGGCTGCCAGTTGAATTGCTAATTCAGGATGCCAAAGATCCAGTCCCTTAATCGGTTTGGAGTTTTGCTTCATGTGCCTTCTTCAGCTGATGCTGTGTTTGCTACAGAAGCAGCACAAACACAGAAATTTTGTCCCTTGGATTCTGCCCTGTTTCCTTAGAAACTAATTTCATACCATAGCTGCAGACTGAGCATCAAGTCACTTCTTGTTCTCTCTGTTAGAAACACATAAAACCAAATTGAGGCAGACTAAGTGCAAATATATTAGTCCTCACTTCTTGGCAGATTCTTCTCTTCTTTACAGTGAATATTCTCCTACTAATCATTTTTCAATTTGGATGCTCTAGAGAACAGGGTCCATTAGGCTGTGATTGATATTCCTTTGATTAAAGTTGTGAGGAGTTATCACTCCTGGAAGTAAAACTTATTTTTAGTAGTTTGCATAAAACGTTCAGCTTGTGTCTCAATAAAAGGAAGTTCAGGGTTGCCTGAAGGTTTATCGTCCATGTCTTCAAAAGGAAAAAATATTGCAAAATTTGGGGGAAATTTGAACAGCTTGAAATGGAGGGAGGGAAGTCCTTTTTAGTACAGGTATTGCTCAACTGATAACAGATCTCCTGGGGTTTTGTTTCTGATAAGTAATTTGGCTGTGCTTCCCTAAAGCAGAGATGTTGCATCCTCACAGCACTTCAGCTACTTTTAATGACAAACTGTGTTTATTCGCTCTGCTGGTCTTTTGAGTTTTGGAGATAAGGAGGAAAAAACTGGGAAGGGACAATGTTGAATCATTCTAGAAACTGGCATCCTTAAAAGAAAGAAAACAGAATGTGGTAGTGTTTGGGTGAGTTATTTCAGTAGTTATTTTTTCATGTGGGCATATATTCATTACATTTTTAATTCATTGTTACCTCTCTGTGGCATGCAGACGACCATACATCTTTAATTGAACTTCTAGTCCTTGGTATTCCAGAAGAGTTGCTGAAGACACAAGAAGATGCTTGACATGATCATTAAAACTCATTATGCCCCTGAAGGGTCACTTTGTTGAATTAAATTCAGAGGTTCAGCTTGAAAATAAACAACGTATGTAGTTCTCTTAAAGCAAACACCCCTCTAGAAAGGTATTTTTCTTCCTATTAAGTGTTTTCTAATTAATGTTACGTTGGCATTTTTCCGTCATACAGGTATTAAATTAGCTCATTAAACTGAATTAATATTTGAAATTAGTCAGATGTTTGGGTCAGGCATCACGAAGCATTGGGGCTCTACAATTCCTAGTTAAAAAGCTGAATGTCAAGCATTGCTCATTGCTTTCATTAATTTTCCATGTAACTAAGACACCAATCTGGCTTTCATTTAAACTTGATGCAGATTTCTGGTGCATGTCAAGTGGAGCAGAGTAAATCTGCAAAATAGCTTTTAATGATAAGCTATAGTTATAGACTACCTTTGATCAAAAGAGATAGTGTGCCCTGAAAAATAGGGTTATAAAATACTAAAAGGCAGACTTATACTGCAGCTCAGATAAAATAAAAAATAGGTGGGGTTTAAGGACATGTGGTTGAAAGTAAAACCAGTTTGAAGTAGTTTCTTGTGTTCTGCAGTTTGTGCTTTTTCAGTACGTTTCCTCAGCACACTGGATCAGCAGTGTTGGGACAGGGGTCGCAGCACAGATAGTTTGACGAAAATGCAGTTTAGAAGAAATTGTGTGCTCCTCTGTCCTGGAGGAGCCAAGATGCAGCAGTCATTGCCAGGGGGAGGAATGCCATTAAAATGGATACAAGTCCAAAAGTAAATGTTTGTCTGTGTTCCTTTTAAAATTTGTCTCTGATCTTAGTTTGGCAATAGTTCATTTTATTTGCAAAGCTGTCACTTTTACTGTCTAAATAAACACTTTGGTACAATTACTTCTATCCTAATCTATCATTCATGAACTTTCATGCTGTTTGTAAGGGCTTTTGTGAAGACTGGGTGAAAACTGAGGGGAAAAATAGTAATTTCTGTTTTAATTTTTTTTTTAAGGCAGCACTAGGAAATGATAAGCGAATAAGTTGTATGACATCAGTAGAGCTCGTGAGGGAGATTGAGTGGGGTCCCCAGAGAGAACAGTAATTTTTTTGAAAAAATAAGAACTTGAAAGATAACTATAGAGACAAGACAGAAAGATAGTAAGGAGATTTTTTTTTGTTCATGAGCAAGTTTGACTTTCTTCTTAGTAATGTAAATACAGTCCAGATGGCTGGAAAGTACAAGATGCTCCCAGGGGTTAGGGTGGAGGTTGGCTGAATTAAGCTTTGCAGAAGTCAAAAGTGAACAAGTGAGATACAGAGTTTAAAAAAATAAAACTATAGTTGATTTTGATCCTTTCTCAGGTTTAGGGGCTGAATTGACTGTTTCATGAGCATAATTGAATAAAAGACTATAAAGAGGCAATGTTTCTGGTTCATAATGTCATTATAAAGTAGGACAAATACTGATGAAAACCTAATTTTCTTTCACCAGTGGAGTTGGTCAGTTTGTAAACAAATCATAACCTCAACTTCCAAATACAGCTTGTTCTAATAAATAAGGGGCTTGGTATTTCAGTGATGAAGAAAAGTGTTTCAAGATCTTTATGAACATTATTAGCTTTGCAGCAATAATTTAGTGTCGTGGATCCGGCTATGGCTTTATCCATAAGTTAATGCTGGAAGAAAATAATATCATACATTTGAAGTTTATGTTGTGAAACATCTTCTGATCATCTGTTGTCAGGCAAAAATTCCTTGTGGTGGTTTTGTCCTGCCTTGATGCAACTGGGCTAATTGCCCCACTAATCACCATTGGGAGCGTGGGGGAAATCCTCTCCAGCCCCCTCAAACTTCAGCTGCAGTCTTCACTTGCATTTCCACTGTTCTCTTCTGTTTGCAGGCACAGTATGAGGGGAGTTTTGTCAGTCTCAGAAAGAGCTGCAGAATGCCAGTAACCTTGCTGGGAATACTCAGAAGTAATGTTGCTGCAGTAGAATGATGCTAACACTTCAGCTTCAGAACTGAAAGACAAAATAGTATGTCAGTGCAGGTTAAGAGGTGCTGTGGATTTGATGGCTTGCAAAGTAAAACCAAAATAGCATTGAAAGAAAAAGTGAGAATAGAAAGGAATTAGTGTCTGCTCAGGTGATTGAAGCATCAATTTAACAAGAATCCCTTCTTCCTGAATGGACGATTTTAGGACTGATGTGACAAAGGCAGCTTGCAAAAAGAATTGCTGAGAAATTAAACAGAGTAATTGCTAGGTCTTGCTTTTACTTTATAGGAGAAAACATATGGAAAGAGTCCATATGAATCTTGCCTTGCTTTGTATCCTTAGGCAGACCACTACTGTTATACCAGTGTTGTAATTGTGAATATTTAAGTGTATTTTTTACATGTTAATCTAGTGCAAATGCAAATACCTGAGTGAGTTGAGAAGTTGGTCTTGTTTCCTTGTGTGGGAAATGGAACCCAAGGGAGCAGAAGTCTTGCTCCATGAATTGCTCATTCCTTTCTTGAAGCTTTGAGGCTCTGTAGGGTCTCTTGGGCAGAGTAGGAGGTGGGTGGTCTGTGTACAGCACCAAGAAGTTGCTTCCAGTTGTGCATCTGAGGTGGTTGGCCAGCACAATGTGTCTGGGCAGTTCTCATGGCAGGAGTTCACATGGCAGTGGAAGAGGAGGAATGGGCTGGTGGTGCTGAAAACAGAATGCAGAAGTAGCATGACAGAATGGACTTGCAATGGGTGGAGGGTAGGATTTCTTACAACCATTAGTAGTCTTGGAGTTTTGGAAGGAGTGTTTATTGCTAGGAGTGGGATCCTGCAAACCACAAGGAAGGAGTGATTGGAGCGGATGGTTTCTGGTGAGAAACCAAGAGTAGCTTTGAAGATGCTAAATTATACATGAGTTGGTGGGGTCAGAGGACAGTAATGAGACTGCAGTAAAAGCTAATGGGTTGAAGTTGACACTGAGAGATTGGCAGAAAATGTGAGACTTTGTCTCAGGGAGAAGAAAGCAGGAAACCTGTGTTAACAAAAGGTGAGAAAGGATCATGCCGGGCCTTCACATTTCCTTTTGTTTTTAAAAAGGAATGTAAGATATTTTTTCTTTCAGGAGAGATTTAAAATCTCAGAAGTCTGAATACAAAAATATATGTGGAGTGAGACCACATATTTAAAAAAAAAAAAAAAAAAAAAAAAAAAAAAACAACCAAACGGGGAAAAAACAGGTTCAGGGGCATTAAATAGCAGCTGAAAACCTTGGACATAGCTTGAAAATTATTTTGCTTAAATAGTTTTGGTGTAGCTTTAACCTATGCTTTTTCATTTTTCATAAGGAAGGCTAAAGAAGCACTGTCTGCCTCCTCTTGACAAGCTTTTTGGAGCTGCAGTTAGCACTTGTGTTTTGTCTGGTTTGACTAACCCATTACTGGAAGAGATGCAGTATATTACAGTATATTAACACACACCTTCTCTCATGCCAGTCTCAGCAGGGACCTCACCTCATTTGAAGGGAGCAGAGGGAGCAGAAGTGTATAATGCAGTATAAACTACTTCCCTGAGGCCAGTTAGAAGATCTGTTGCAAAACTGTACCCTGCAGTCAGATAAGGGCATTCAGATGATTTCTGACAGTGTCATTTCCCGTTGCTTAGACTGTATTTATGTGAAAATTTAGTAATGCAGTACTTAAAATACCCCACCTGAAACTAATTTTATTATTGCTGAGAAACAGTCATTAAGATAGATACCAGAGAGCAACTCTATTCTTTACAACACCAAACTGTTGAGCACTGGGCCTTTGTAAGTGGGGTTTATCAGAAGACAAAGGTAAAATGAAATAGCCAGTATTACTATAAACAATAACCCATAAGGTAAGTATGAATTAACACCTTCATTTTCATATGTATTTATTTCAGTCAGAAATAATAATGAAAGGTTTTCTGTTTGCTAATTCAACTTGAGTATGGATGTTACATAAATTTTGCCTAGTAGTTTCTTGCCATTCTGAATATGCGTCTTGGTGCAGTGACTGTAGGAAAAATTAAAAATGAACCGTGCATTTTAATGAAAACCAGCAAATAATTTCTTGCATCACTTGGTATTGCTATGTTCTAATTATGGTGATCGTGGTGTGCTGTTACTACTGCCTTGCTTTACAGTCTGCAGAGTTTGGGTAGTTCTCTAGCAACACCAGGGAGATTAAATTGAAAAGTTTTTGATGCATATTTTTTCCTGAGGATGTTGACAGCAGTAAAAGTAAAATATAGTTTTTGAGTTCTATTCTAAATTTCAGCACACTTTGATGTATCGGCTAAAGGGTTTTGTTATCTACTTAAGATAAAAACTGGAAAAATAAGTTTTGCTGTACTATTATAATTAAACCAAGCTGTTTCTTTGTATAATTTATGTTTAGAGCTTCAGAATCATCTACACAGGAGGGTAGGTTTCACATGTTTGTAACTTCAGCAAAGTTGAATTCTCCAAGACCAGCAGTGTGCTGTGATGAAAGGTCAGCTTTTGAGAGTTCAGTGGGCATCCCTTTGAAATAAAAGCTCAAGAAATGCAGTAATTTAAATAAAGCCTAGCTTGAAAATTTTAGCTACTGGTTTAGTAACTCCTGGTAAATGGTTTTGTATGTGAAAATATTATGGGATGTAAAGGCTATTTTATCATTGATGAGCTCAGACTGTGGAAGTGCAGTATTGACATGTTTCAGTAATGGTGGTGACCTCTTCCTCTGCGGAGCCATTGGAACCTGTTTGTTGTCAAAGCCTTGTGGCTCTGTTTGGGACACTAGAGCCATATTCATTCTCCTTTTGGAAGAGCATGGAGTATTTTCCTATGTTCCCTCTTGAATGGGTAATTCCAAAATTTGAAATCCTGTAAGAGTGGTTTCCTTTACTACAAGAGTAATAATCTCTCTGCCATGGATTGTAAACACTTCCATACTAGCAAAGTCTTTTTATGTCTCTATCTGAAGTTAAGACATTTGTCTGTCTTTTCTACCATCCAAAATTCTTGACTTGTTTGGCAAACTAACTCCATAAAGCTTTGTCTTTCATTGGCTTTGTTTGTTTTGGTTTTTCCTTTTGAAAACAATTTGGTCTCTTTGTAGCACATTCCAGTTTTGTTCTCCTTTTATGATTTGTTCCTCTTGCTTTCCTTCAGCTTGAATTGAAAGAATTAAGTGCAGTTTTAGCTCTGATTAAAATCTTGCCTTAATTGAGTTGCAAATTTGCAATGACATGTATTAGTCAGGGTGCTGATGTAGCACCTTTCCCATTCCGAGTGCCTTCCTGAATTCTGACAATACTGTTTTTTCAGTTGCCTATGTTCATTTATCCTATATTTCTCTCTTCAAAGCATGAAGTTCCGCACAGAGTGTAAATTGTTTTCTCTGTGATGGTGACTTGTTCATTATCTGACAGGAAAATTAAGTCCCTTTGTAAGTCCTGTTTTGCCTTTCCTTTGAAGTGTCTCTGATACTTGGTCTCCTTGTGCAGTTCTGAGAACCGTTGCTGTACAGATCCACAACATTTCCAGCTTCCTTTGGAGGGATTCATAGTATCAGTTGGCATTGCTCAAATAATCCTAAATGAAGAAGGTGGTGAGGAAATCTATCCATTAGATTTACATGGGATGTCTTCTAAGGTACAAAGAGTAGCATTGCTTTACCTTTCACTAACTCAGCTGAGTACCAGCCCATGTTTTTGTGCCTCACCTGCCTTACTGTCAGGGAATGTGTCTTGTTACTGATATGCTGAGTTATGGTTGGGGATAGGGGTCTGTTTCAGGTTGACAGGGATGCTAACAGTATTTAGGGGAAATTCAGCAAATAAGTAGAAGATCGCATTTTTGTTACTCAAAGGTGCTAAATAATTAGACAGAAATTCTCTCTGTAACCCTTAGGAAATACATTTTTGTTAAGTTTCTCAGGTGCTGATTTGTAGTAAAGATGTCTTGTGGCCCTGGTATGACAGTTCTGTATTCTATTATATCATCTGTTTTGTATGCTGAGTGCTGAGAATGGAAAAGATGGAAGCATGGTTAGATTGTCAGTTGTTTCCAATGAAGAAATCTCTGTTTGGTGGAACTGTTTGCATTCCTGTGGTCAGCAGTATAAGGAAATACCATGTTATGAAAAATTTCCAATTGTTTCCTTAAGGGCTCTTAGAGTTGCACAATCTTTTGATGGTTTTGTTTGTTAAAAAAAAAATGAACTTAGTTGCCTGCTCTTCAGTTTGGAACTCTTAAATATTCTCTTAAATATTTACTAGAGCTTTGCTTTTATACTCAAGGTTAGGATTCAAACCAGAAGTGTATTTTCCTAATGCACACTGATCAGCCATTATAATATGAGTAGCTGAGGAAGATTATCATTTCATTCCAGGGCATGTTTCTTTGGGATATCCCAACAGTTTCTGGACTATCCATCACTGTGATTACTCATAGTTTCTGAATGCAGCTCTAAAACATTACTTCTCTAAGAGAGGCAGAGGTAGCTCTCAAGTAACCAAGTGGCTTTTGTACTTTAATTCTCAAGATAAATGGTATTTCTGACACACAAATTCTTTTGTCCTACAGGCTGAAGCCCACATTTAGCACTTAGTTTGTACTTGCATTTAGGATTTGTGTAGTGTGTCTGATTTCTGACATATGCGGTTATTTAGATGTATTGAAAATTTATTTGAAGCTGTTCTTGTTCAATATCTGTCTAATTGCTGTCATCTCTTGAGTTCTTGAGTTAAAATCCATCTCTCTTCCTAATTTATTCATCCAAGAATGTATATTGTTGTTGTTTTCCCTGATCTGAGAGCTGACTCTGAGTTTGTTCTTTAATGTGTGACTGTTACTCCTTCTCAGATTTTCTTTTTCCCATTCTTGATATGATCTGCATCCTTTGTTATTGATTATATGATTTTATTTTGGGTATGGAGACATTTAACTGATAAACAAGAGCTGAGAATGTGACCTAAACAATGCAAAGTGCAATGAAGACATTTCTTGATGAGTGCCTGTGTAAAAATTTCTTGCTCATACTCCAGGGGTATGAGCAAGATGGGTAGAATGGGATGAAATACCCTGGTGAGTTAAGCAGAGGGAATTAAGTCATAGCACTAAATGGAAGAGTAGTTTGATAATTGTCACATATTTTTGTTGTTGTTTTAATCATGAGAATTTTGAAGTGGGGGGGATGAACAGCTTGTGAAAGTGCATTGAGTGGCAGTAGGGAGAAGTGATGCGAAGTAGAAGAAAGAGATTGTAACAAAGAGCTTGTGACAAAGGACAGGAAAAAAAATTGCTCAATAGCATATTATGTTTGCAGTGTCACAGTTTCTGGCTTTCTCCCACAGTACCTCCTTCTACTGAGAGCGGTAGGATCTCCAGCCTCTGCAGTGCCCAGGGGTGGGGACAGAGCTGAGCAAGCTCATTGCTGTCCTGGGGCTACGCTGGCCCTCCTGGGAGGGAGCAGTGCTGTGCCACTCTAGGGAAACTGAAGTGGTGTCAACCACCTCAGATATGGGCACCTCTGTGTTCTGCACACCTGTGCTTCTAGACTCGAAGCTGGAAAATTGGAGAGACTGAAATTTTCCTGTTTGAGAGTGGTCTGTCAATGCCCTCTGGCAACAGTAGCTGCTAGCCTGGAAGAGAGTCTCTTCTTGCCTGTGAGGGCTACGCTTAAAATAACATATCAGGAGCTTGCGTAAAAATAGTATTCCCTTATCTCTAACAGTGTGAAGTAGATGAAAAATAAACTGTACTTATGCCAAGAATAAACAGTCACGTTAGAGTGTTTAAATTCCTGATGCTGTGGAGTACTCACGCTCTAGCATGGCATTTTGGTGCCAATGAATTTCTTCTTCTTTCCCCAGTCACTGCCATTGCTTTGTGTGTTCTGCCAGGGAGCACTTGGCAGGACAACAAAATGAGCAAATATGCCCAAGCCCCACAAAGAGCACCTAGGTAGAGAATTCTGTCCCCTCAATCTCCCCTAAATCTGTATTCCTGACAGTCTTGTAGCTGTTTACCCGTATTATACCTGTAATACTCCGTATAAGTGCATTGTTCATTCCTAAATGCAAACCTGCTGAGCAAGGCACTGCCTTTATATAAGTAAATAATTCAGGGAAAGTAGTCAATTTGAGCAATAACACGATGCAATAACATCTTATTTTTACGTTTCTTGGAATTTTGTTTTTTGCTTTTGAGTATCTTCCAGTAATTTTGTATAATTCTACTTGCATTATTTTTGTGCACATTGGTTTTTTTGGAAGTCAGTTCTTTATACCTGAAATTCATAGAGCACATTGAATAATCCAGCTTTTAGTGCTGATGGGAAATGGTATAACCAGGCTGCTGAAGTGTTGAAACTGGTGAAGTATTTGTAGTGTGATATGCTGAGAAAACCTAAGCAGTAATGCTTGAGGATACTACAGTGCAGTCATGAAAGAATAAAAAGGAAAAGCTGAGAATGGTTGAAAGAGTCTGTTACAGCCTGATGAATTCGAATGGGGTAACAAGTTGGTGAGAAGTACCAGCCTTGCCTTATGGTAGGCTGAGCTCAGTGTTTTCACAATGCATAAAATGTCTAATGTCTAAACAATAGATCTAAGAAAATGTAGTATATGTTTTGTATGCATGTATGAAAGGAAAGAGTCTGGCCCCTGTCCCCCAGAAAATAACTGGTTTTTCTTGGTGGAGTGGCTGAGGGAAAAAGGAAGGTGATGGAAATAATTCATCATGTTATACTGAAGATAACTTGTGGTCAAAGCCTGTGAAGACAAAAGATGATAGAAGTAAACAATTGCTATTTTATTCACTCATTTTGCTTTCATGTTGGAAGATGAATGCAGGAGGAAAACCCATTCCTGCTCAGTGGTGGGAAAGGGTCAGAGCAGGGCGGTTGTTTCCGTAGAGCTCTGGGCACTGGCCGCTGTCAGTGTTCAAAGGGAGGTGTTGTGTTCCTGTGCTGTGCTCCTGTCCCAGCACAGCAGCTGCTCTGGAGTTCACCTTCCTCAGGGCTGCAGGAGGAGTTGTGGATTGTGGCTGTTATGCTCTACTTTAAAAATGCAGCAGGTCGTCTGGATTTTCTGAATTGTAACCTGAGATTTCCAGCTAGGCACGCTTAAATGAGACTTCCCTTTGAGATTTTGTTGTATGAAAAATGCATTATATGACAACAAAATAAAATGTATTTCAATGAAAAATTCTGAAGAGGGGTTTAAGAAACTAGATGTCATGTTGATGCTTTAAGTATACAGTATATTCCAGTAATGTTGAGAAGCCTGCCAGGAGTCAGACATGTCTTTTTTCTGTTTTACAGGTCAACTGTATTACTAGAGAGGAGGAGAGCTGTGGAAAAACTCAAGGTACCTAAAACATTTTATTGCCTGAATTCTTATTGTGTCCTAGTGCAACAATATTAAGGGGGAAGAGGGAACTGAATCAGTGAACTGCCACTTTTAAAGTGGTTTTATTAAAAACCACAGACAAAAAAAAAATCACAATAATTTCATTAATGTGCGAAATACTTCTGTGGGATGAAGTTTTACCTTAGCTTTGATGTGTGTACAAGAGTCTGAATAAAGCTGCATAATACTTGATGTAAATATATAATAGAACTGCATAGATAAAAGGGTATTGAGGTGTCCTGCAAGTTCCAGCCCCAGTGAGGTGAATATTCCCTCTTTGTACAGTGGGGTACAGGCAGCAGCTGATGATAAATGTCATCAGAGAGTGTGGTGATTGCAGCTTTGACTTTCTTCAGGGCAGTTAACAGCAGCTAACTGCTCCATGTACAGTTCCTAAAGATGCAAAAGGAGTGGTATGAAGATGGCAGAACCTGACAGCAGCCTGGATTCTACAAGCTGGAACTGGGGACTTTTATACGTTTTTCAGACACGTCTGTTAATGTCTTACAAGTGTATCTGTGGTATAGATAACATATATTGTGTTGTGGTCTTTATCTTAATAGGAGCAAACACTCTTACAGTGGAATATTTTGGGGACTTGAGTGCCTAATCTCTTATCTGAAGTATTTTTTGTCTAGCACTCTTTTCTACAGCTCCCCAGGTCTTTATTAAAATAAGACAGTGTTATAACTTGCATTTTCATGTCTGTTATGTAACTAAAAAGACTGTATTAAAATAATCTTGTTGCTGGCACTTGGATAGGGTTCTTTTGAAAGATTTTTCTTAGTTGGAGAAAGTTTTTCTCCTTTCTTTGCTGTGAAGTATTATCTGTGAGATGCTACATGTACCTCGCAAATGGAACACTATGAGGCAGAAGCAAGGAAGAAGTCAAAATATTATCACTTCATCAAAATGGAGAGACAATGGCTTTTAGTAATAAAAGCTGATTTTATACTTCTGTGCACTTCAGACTGAGAGGAGCTGAGTTGCCTTCTTCCACTAAGAGTGCATCAACTTGTTACCTGTGAGTAGTGACGTAGTGAACTCTGGTCCTTTCTGCCCTGTTGATGCTAAGTTTGAGTTTCTTGTAGCTGTGTAGGTTGCTTGTGCCACACATGCAAAAGCAGTTTGCTACAGAGGAGAGTAGAGTTTATATGGAATTAATTTCTCAAATTTCTACTATAAATACAGCTTTTAGAGACAAGTTACATTAAGTCTTTGTGATTGATTGAAAAAATAATGGACGTTTTCTTTTTGTTTGAAGAGTATGAGAATTTAAAAGAAAGGGCAGCGCAACTTACGGTTCTGGTAAGAACAAAGTATGTTCAGTTCTTGACCTGCTGGTGGTAGTTATGCTTACATTGCAGGTGATACAGAACTACTCTTATCTGTTATTTGGACAGAATTGAAAATATAGGAGAGCAAAACCTGTCTGCTGTCCGAGAGCAAAACCAACAGTGTTGTCACTGATGTGTTCATCAATAATGCCTTTTATTTCAAGAAACTGGGTAATTTCTTGGTCCCTTCACTTTTGCTTTAAGAGCATTCAGTTCATTGGTTCCACCTTGAAACTGAGGTCTTCTGTGATTCTTGGAGTATTTAAAGTACAAGATGTTTTCCTGGGATCTTGGGAGACTGCTAGACATGGAGCCCCAGTGTGGCTGCATTCCCTACAGTGTTGGACTGGCTTCTCCTGCAGGCTCTTGGTAAGATGAGAAGCTGGCAAAAGGCATAAAAAGGAATTAATGTGTAGCTGGAAAAAAGATACAAGGGACTCTTAGACATTTTATCTGGCGTCTCCAGTGCTGAAGGAGAGGTTTCTATCTCTTTGCTCATTTTAGACAAGGGATTTTACTCTTGACTTTTTTTGCCCCTCACTGTGCAGAACCTGTCAAATCCTTTTCCTGACACTTTCTCCCCCATCAGTCCCTCAAAAAGACTTCAAAAGAGATTTTTCCCAACTGCAAAAGGAACCAGGCATGGCCTTTCTAACTCACCCTACATTTGAAGCATTGATAAGTAACATGTGGCTGGCTCCAAACTGCTAACTTTCCCAGCCATTTAAAAAAACACAGACTATGATTTTAAAAGAAACTACAGGATTGTTCTCTCTTCTTTGCAGTTGCCTTCGTGCAATATGTCCCAAGAGGTTTGATTCTTTTCTGTCTGAAGCAGTGAGAATTCACTACTGTCTTTCTGATTAACACATATTGAAAAGAAATGTCAATTTTTAAAAACTTTTCCATATGGGAAGGTTTTTTTTATTCATAATCTGTGTCACGCTCTTTAAGTTGTAACTTTCTTTTTCTTTAATGCCTTTGGATCATCACTATTTGGAGGTGCCCTAGCAGAAAGAAAAATATTATTTTTAGAACTTGAGACTCGGTAAGAGGAGCCTGGAATCAAAATCTACTGTCTTGCATAATTGTTTAAACCTGCCACGGAGTTTGGCAAAGGTATAGACTGACAGGTCTTTTCCATGAAATGTGGTTGGGGCTTCATCTTTAAAGACAGAGTATGCCTGAGGACAGCCCTGGTCCTTTTAATAAGAGTTAAGCTCGCTTGAAAGGCAAGGCTGAAGATGAAGAAGAACATAACCTGGGGGGTTTTGAGCTTATTCAATAAGTCCAATCTGATGAATCTCATTATAATGATGGGAGAGCATGGTAAAACAATGACCTTCTTATTTCCTGCTCTAAGGAGCAATCTAAAAGTAAACTGTACAAAAATACAGTAAGATGCAAGACTAACATAAATCTGTTTTCCAATCTATCACCTGAATTGATTTTTCTTTTAAAAAATAGTAATAAACCCCTAATCCCTCCCTGAAATACGGATAGTGTAGCTGTATTGCCCATTTAACTTGGTCAAATAAAATTCAACATTGTCTCTTAGCTGTTGGGAAAGCTGCACTCTCTTCATGTTGTCCCACATGGTTTGTGTGAGGAGAGCTCAGATCTTGAACTATTGAAACATTCCAAGGGTTTGCTTGGGCTGTTTTTGAAAACATTTCACAGAACTGTAAGATTCAGCAAGTTGGTAAAGTTGATAGTTCTTTTTCAATGTCTCTCTCTCTCTGATATTAAGCATATTTCTAAGCTGCAGGTAGCATTACTCATTTAGACTTTTAAAATCCCCTTACACGTAGTACTGAGGAAGAGGTCATAGTAGGGCAGAGCAGGACAGTTGCCAAAGTATTTTTGCATGTTACCAGTGTAGAGTTGACTAAACCTTTTGTCTGTGCCTTACTGAAGTGTCAACCTCTAGTGTCCCATTCCTGCCACCCACACACACCCTGTTTTCCAGGATGACTGCAGCAGCTCTGCTGAAGGTCATGTTCCTAACTAGGCTGCAGTAGTGTTAATAGTTTTGAGCCCTGGGCTTTCTAATCCTTGAGAGAGGCTAGATGTGTTTGTGGGACTATTTTAAGCATGCTCTTGAGTGCTTTCCTCCCACCCTGCTCAGTGCATCTTTCAACATTCCCTCTCCATTCTCCAAACAGCTCTCACCCTTCCAGCCCATCGAGGAGGAATTGGGATGAACATTGCCTCAAAATCCCTTTAGGCATTATGTTTCCTAGGGTCAAGCAAGGGAAAGTGTTTAATAGGTGTTTACTCCTGAATGTACAGTATTTCATGCAAACATGGCAATACTGTGTTCTCCATCTTCTGTCAGCTACCAGCCCTGATGGAACCATGTTTAATCATCCTAGAAGCCTGGGGTCCCCTGGTTAAATGTAAATTTATTGTCCCCTCTGAGCCCCATTGTCAGTGAACTTCCTGATTTTGGTCAGTTTTTTAATTGGTGCCGTTTAAGTTGCCCAGATGTGGCTCTTCAAATGTCAGTGACTGTAGATAGTCCTGTCTGCATGAATGATGAAACAGAATATGTGACACAAATGTATTTCTGCCTTAAATGCCTGTTTTCAGTAAAAAGAAGTTGTCTTGCAATCTGATAAAAAAGACAAAATTAAACACGGATTTGGGCTTATGCCCATTTCATACAATTATGTAATCTGATACTTTTTTCTCTAGAGAATCAATTTAAAGCTTTTTTTATTCCTAATATGAGAAGTTTCATTGCATAGAAGTCTGAGTCTTTGATTTTTTCTCACTAAATATTTGTAGTTGCAGACAGTAATATTTGTTCATGCTGTATCTGCAATCTGTGTTTTTCTTGTTTGGATTGAAAGGTAACCACATTAATTGTGAAGATGATTTGCATTTAACGTCCTGCATTGGTTGGTCTTCTCTTTCCTGTTGAGATGAAGAAACACTCTGGAACTCAGTTCCTGTTTACTTGGCTGTCTCAGCCTTGTCCTGTGTGGATGTGGCAATGGTGCTGTATCTCTTCCACTTCTCCAGCTTTCCCTGCTGGTGGTAGTGCTCGTGCTGAACTGAGCGGTTCACTCTGACCAGTTCACCAAAGCACTGGAGCTCTGCCCAGATACTCATAACAAATGAAATAAAATGTGGGATATATACTGTGCAAGTTAAAGTAATCAAAGAGAATTAAAAGAAAAAAATAAAAGGAGATCCTGTTCAACATTTCTATAGTTGTTGCCTTTCTCCTGAAAAAACACTTGCTTTGTGTGTAGCTCCTGTTGCTTTTAGTACATAAGTGAAAGAGCTGTGGGGTTGTTGGTTGTGTTTTTAATAATTATTTTAAAAGCACAATAATTTTCAGCATAGATTGTTGCTACAAAATAGAACCTGGTTCTATGTAACCTTGGCACCAAATGATGATTGTCTTGTCTCAACAGAGCCAAACCTAAACTTTCTCTGACATATACAGACTAAATTTGAGCACTTGTACTGCTTCTCTCACTGTGATGGAAAGCTGGAGTAGCTTAGAAGTTGAGTATGAGGAAGATTAATAAGTAAAACAGGAAAACATCACTTTAGGATACTTCCAGAATTGCTGCTATCCATAGCAGTAAGGAAGGCTTATCCAAATTCCTGCAACCTTTTAAATGCGCATAGGGTGCTTGAAGTAAAGATCCCAATCCCTCCTCAGGCATGCTGCTAATCCCTGAGTTTGTACAGAATTCTGTAGCTGTTACTTCTGCTGAGGATTTAGGAAAAAAACATTCAGGCTTTCCAAGGCAGCACAGCTTTCAAAGGCTTTATTTCACTTATGTTAAAATACTGATTTGTTGGTGCTGCTTTTTTTTTTTCCTTTTGTCTTTTGCTTTTTTTTCCTCCATGAGTGCCTGGAACGTGTTGAAGAGTGTTGGATTGCTCTTTGCTGTTTTCCGTTTCCGAGGTCCTTTTCATGGAAACAGTTTGCTGGCAGCAGATAAGTTTCTGTATCTCGTTCCCCGTCAAATTCCTCAGTCCATGTGATAAAGAGTTTCATGGGAGGCAGGAGGAGGAAGAGGATAGCATTCATGTGAATTCACTAATTGCAGCAGGGAGCATAGGAGCTTGGTGGGCACCTCCAGAAGGAATTGTAGGGAGTTGCTGGGCATGGGAGAGAAGCAATGGAGCTCTGGCATTCACCACACAAAAACCTTTTCCAGCTGACACAAGGAGGCTGTTAAAAGTTAGCAATACAGATTGTTTTATCACATCCTGTTAATTATAAATTAATGAAGAACAGCTCTGCAAAGAAGAGCTGATGTAATTCTTTAGTTGTTTGTGACATGGCGATCAGATTTTCAGCTCTTTCTGTATGATGATGGAATTTAAGCTGGAAATGCTGTTCAAAATTGCACACTGGTATATTTTAAATAATCAGGCTTATAACTGCAAGAGAACAGATCTACCTTAAAATTAAATATTTTTTCCAAAAGATAAACTCATTCTATTTTGCTAGCATTATAGCTGCTAAATAAATGGCTTTAAATGTGTCTCTCTACATCTACCACATTGTACTTAATTTTTTTTAATTGCTCCTTGACTTAGGAATAAATCTGTCCCTGGTGACTTAAAGCTCCTGAATCTTTGTAAAGCATAAAAAACCCAAATGTGGCTAGATGTGTATTAGCTCGCCATTGTGTGTTTACTGTGGAGATTGTTGGATTTTATCAGGTTTGGCTTTATTAATCAGCTGAATAGAGTGAATGAGAAATATGTGTTTTAAAACTGGATTTTTTTTCCTAAAGTAGTTGTAAATCTTGAAACTCTCCCACTCAATACCAATTTAACTTCAGCAACAGCCTGTGGGTTTGTGATTTTTTCCCCCCCTTCACTTATTGAGCTGTACTCAAAAATTATAACATCCTTAGCAAATGTTGATATTTAGAAAGTCAGGTTTTTTGTTTCACCTCTGCTGAAGCTGGATTTGCATAACTTCTTGACAGTTCAGTTGTAGTAACATGAAGGCTTTCTCTGCTAATGACCAATGACTCTTCATGGAAAAGAGTCTGTTAAATGTGGAAGTAAGTTAAAGGCTTGGCTTTGTTGTGTGTCAGGTTAAAACAAACACAGTCAAGTTCTTTGCAGCTGATGCTCCCTTAATTCTGCTCCTCCTGCTAACTGAGACTTGCCAGCACTCAAGTCTCTGCTGGTTATCAGCGTAGAGTGCTAGGAACTGTGATTTGTGTTGTGTCATCTTAGGCTCAGGGGAGTCTTGGTTGAAGGGGAATGGGGTAAAAACAATCACTAACAAAACATGAAAGTCTGATTTCTTTATGCTCCACATTCAGGAGCAGTTTTGCAGTGGTTGACAGTTGCTGCTATTGCCCAGTGTCTACACCTTAAGGTAGAGATAAGGAGAGTTTCAGGTCAAGAAGTTCAGTTTGAAGCTTATCTATACCAGTATTTGGAGTATTTATCTTCATTTTAAATTCATTTTAATCATGTTTTTTGGACTACAGTAGCGCAGCTACACAAAGTAGTGAGTGAATTGCTGAATGAAATGTGTTTATTCTCCATGGAAATGGACCACTTATACTTCACAGAGGCTGTTAGTTTAGATTGAGTTGATTCTTCTAATAAACTAAAGCAGTCAATTTCTCAAATATTACAATTAAACATCAGTAAAACAAATCCATTTGCATTCTGTTTGCAGTGTTTGAGTATGTATTCCTTAAAAACGAAAAAAAGTATTGAAACATTGTAACACACAATACCAGTAGTGGTTATACTACATTGAATGTATTCCTTGATGTTTGGGGCATCAACTTGCTACCATGAAGGTATGGAAGGAAGCAGTTTTGTGTTTCCAAAGCCTGAAAGCCTGTGCATACAAGTCTCCAACTTGCTGAAGGCAGTGGCTTCAGAAGGCATCAGTGTTGCTCTCAGTACGTTTGTGTCTGGGATAGCAAAGCTGTTCTTCCCTGGCTCCCAGGAATGTGTTTGTATGATTCAGGTTCAGTGGTCTGAGCTGGGGGACTGAGCAGTGCAATTTCCCTGCCAGCCTTCTGCCTTTGCTAGTCATAAAAATGAAAATGCTTGTTATAAGGAAGTCAAAGCCTGCAGGTAGCAAAGTGGCTTTTAAAGAATTAAATAGAAGTTGGATAAAATATATACCCATCTACTGAAGACTTCGAACTTTCTGTTGTTGCTACTTTTTCTTTTTAAGAGGCAAGGAGGGGTTTATACAGGGTTTAGGAATCTCTTAGCAACAAGGAACCATCTTTCAAAAGCTGAAGTTTTTGCTGAAGAAAATATAAAGGGGAAAAAAAAAACTCACAAATTAAATTTTAAAGTATAATAAGTCTGGCCAAAAGATATTCTGAGAAACAATTTGCTAAAGATACCAGAGCCAACAATAAATCCTTTAAATTGAATCATTTCAAGTACATCAGGAATGAACATCCTGCCAGACAGACTGGAGAGCTGATAGATGACTGAACTATAGAAGAAATACATGGTGAAGATAGGGCACAGGAAAAAAAGCTAAATGATTTTTATCCAAGATGACTTTCCTGAGAGATTTTGGGCAGAAACTTCACTTTGTAGGTCATCTTTTGAGAATTGGTCTCAAATTGAAATGTTGGTAAAAAGGATTTTTAGAACATAGAAAAAAAAAAAGTAGCAAATTGCCAGGAGTAGATACCATTTACCCAAGAGAGCTTACAGTAACCACCAGTGACAACACTGATCTGGCAACTGTGATCTGTTGCTTAAAATGGCTACGAGATCAGAGCAGGAAGATAGGCAAACACAATTTCAGTGTATTAAAAGCATTCCAGGAATAGCCAGGGTACCACAGACCTGCAGGTCTGTACAGGCAAGTTGGTATGTTTCATTAGGAACAGAGACCACAAAATTGGTAAACACGTGGGCAAATATGCGGGCAAAAACTTATCTCAGGATTTGAGAGAAGTACTCGTGTACATTTCAGATAGATGGCCTTTAACCTTGGGGTGGGACATGGAGTTATTTAGGTCTCATTTTCCTCCTCTTCAGCTTGCAGAGTTGAACTTGCTGTTGGTGTGAAATGCAAAAAAACCCCAATCATTTGCTCTGTCATCATACAACTCTTTGAAAAATGTACTTACTTAACAGCCAGGAACAGAATATTATACCACAATGTAACTTTGTGATAAATTAGATGGACCTCAATAAATAACTGGATTATAGGAAACAGTGGACTGAAATTAACTGTGTTGCCTCAAGAACACTAGATGACACATATGTAATAAAAATCTGTGACTGCTGATGTACATTAATTTAGGTGTGAATGTTTGTTTAATTTTGGTCAGGTTCTGACCACAAGATGTAGGTGAAGCTTACTTTGTGGTACCTGTGGCATTGTCAGTAGACAGACTCCTATGGGATCTGCCAAGTCTGAATTTTCTCCTGTCTGTGTATGTGACTGGCACACATCACACTGAATGTTTGTGACTCTTTCGTACATTACTGATAACATACACTTGTTGGTAAGAAGATACAAAATAAATAAGGTAAAGTGTCATATTGGCATCCTACCAGGCTTTAGGAAGAAAATATTGTTTGGACTAAAAGTGGCTTCAAGCTTTTTCATGGCTAGAGCCTCTTTAAGGTACTTAATGATGGTGAAATAGCTTTAAAGTGAAACCAGCCCAAAGGCCTTCTCCAGCATCTGTCAACTTTGCACCAGTTTTGTACCAAAGAATTACAAAATGACCAAAGGTTACCAGAAAGGTGAGGTTTCTTCCATGGAAATATTTTCTTTCACCAAATCTCTCCCTTAGGCTTTGGGAGTATACACTGTAGATAAAATTATGCTATTCTCTTTCAAGCATAAAACATGAAGTTTGCACCATTGCTATTTTGCACATTGTGTCATATGGAAGAAAGCATATGTTTGTAGGTGGGTACTGATAAGCTTGTATGATTTAGAAAAGTATTCAAAAATCCTCTCATCTTCACCATAGCTTAGTGTTGCGTGTTTGTCATGCATCATGGCAATTCAACCCTGGCTCATCTAACTGTCATATAAGGAGGAGGAGAGCTTAAATCAGCTTTTACAGAATACATTTCAGTGCAGTACATTCAATACTGCAATAAACTCTTTATTACCATGAATACAGCAAGGTGCTTGTAGTGGGCTGATGGATGCGAGGGGTTTGTTGTTGCCTTTGTTCCACTTTCAGCATGAACCATTAAAGGATTTGTACTATAAAGGAATGCTTTGTTTATTTACATGTCATGCTAACACTGAGATGTAGAGACCCTAGTACCATGCTGATATCAAGAAGTGTGAGTTGTGCAGTGCATTTGCTAACTTTTGGGCTCATTTTTCTTTCTTGACAGCAACAGTAAAATACAGAAGTCAGTCTTTGAGATGCACATTAGCTTCAAGCACTTACTGAGAATGGGAGAGAAAGCCTTGTCATTACTTTAAAAATAATTTATGGAACTCGTTAAACACTACTTTCTATTAAGCTTGTTTGCTTTATAGTAGTCTCCATGGATGAACATTTTTGCAATCAAATAAATTTATATTTTGATTGCAAACCCAATAAAACATATCTGCTACCTTTCCTCTGTTCCTCCTTCCTTCACTTTTCCTCCTGTTCTATTCCCTACATGTTGAGATTTTATTCTTTTATATTTTTTGAGGAATTGGTCATATATTTTTACTTAATGATTGTTGTGATGGCAGCTCTTGCACTTGGTATTCTGAAACCTTGTTTGTGCCAGGTGACGGTTTCTCACAGCATATTTTAGTCTACACTCACACTGTTGCCAGATCTTGGGATGTGCTTGGCGCTGTGAGGTTCTTGTTTTATACTGTGTTGTATCTCACTGCTGAGAATTAGTCTGTAATATGTGTTGTTGACTTGGGCAATGTAAAAAAAAAACCCTGGTTGTGAGATGCATAGAAAAGGGCATTATCTTTTGTGCAGGTGAATTGCAAGAATTTAATGAATTGTTTTTATATCTGCCACTTGGATTTTTTCCCCCTGGGCTAGTAAAATAGTTAAGTGATCTCTTCTTACATGTTCATTCTGTATTGCCTGTAGCTTGTCAGTGTTTCAGAGCAGCACGTGCCTTGCATAACATGAGATCTCTGCAATATCAGTGCCTGCTTGTGGACTGTGTGCCTCTGTTGGAACAACTCTTAGTCTATGGCACGGCCAATGAAGTCTAGATAATTACTTCATGCCGGAGAGCGCTTAGTTAGTGAATTCAAGTGGTATGTAATTATCTGAAGTTAGGCAGAAAGAATTGCACTCTAGGACCTAATGGTTTCACAAACACAAATGCTGAACATGAAGATATTAAATGTCAGTACTCAGTAGATAATATAGATGATAAATGAAAACTGTTACTTTTGGACTTAGGAATTTTTCTTTTAAACTGGGAACTTTTAGACATTGAGCAACTTTGTTCCTGATTCACATCTCGGAGAGAGAAGAACTTAAGTCATCCCAAATGACTCACAAATTATTTAACTGTGAAGTATGAACTTCTCTTGCAAGTTCAGATGGTGCTATTTATCCTTAACCATTATGTCTTGTAGGCATTTCTAGGCACAATCAAGCAACTTCCATATTTCAGTAATTAATCCAGCAAATGTGATATGTGTTCATATTCGCCATAAGTAAAACAATTTATCTGTATTGCAGCTGGATGTGAAAATTAGGGACTTTCTAAACCCCTTTTACATTCTCTTTTGGTGTGAAGTTTTTTGCTGTCTATCAAATCTGAGAGGTGTGCACAGCTAAACCTCACTATTCCTCACCTATAAGTCTGGTTTGGGACATAAGTAGTGTGTGGACTTGGAACCCTCTCTGCATCTGAATTTAAGCCTTAGTGACTAAAATTTATCCCCAGCTTGAAGCATCATGCCTAAATTTAAATGGTAAATCCTTAAGAGCCGAAGAATTGTGGTTTATTTCTGGGACAGATCTTGCACGTGTTTAAGGAATACATAGATCTTGGATAGGTTTGCTTCACAAGAGAGAATTTTGCTCTGGAGAAGTAGCGAACTGAAGAGACTAGTCAGTGAAGAGTTGTGTTTAGTTAGCCAGTTGGCATATGTGCACTTGCAAGACTCACTTGAATGATTTCTATTTGTAGTGCTCATCTGAGTTCTACTGATGCCGTGAGACTTACTGTTATCACTTTTAACATCTATCAGTATTTTTCACGGCCTTCTATCAAAATATTGCTGAAAACTGAGCCTGAGAAACAAATTTGAAATCAATAACTGACACCCATTCTAGTTAGTGTGGCTGGGGGAAGAGGAATTTTTAAGCTACATTTTTTTTAAGGCATCTGCAGCTCTGTCACCATTTCCTTCTTTACTGAGATATCTTCCATTTTGAGGTAAGTCTAAAAAAGCCTTTAATCCTTCTGGGATTTTAAAAGACTTCTCCATGTTCTGCTGTTTAAAAATACTCTTGTCTTGTATTGTCCAGTATTTAGAATAAGCGGTATATTAAGAAATAAAATTATTTGCATTGCTGAACTTCATGTGAAAAGAACTAATGGTCTTGGGATGGTGGCCTACGTACCTTGGAGGTCTTGGCATTGCTCAGTGTGATGTGATTGATTGATCACCTCCAGAAACTTTCTCTGAGTGTTTGTAATATGTAAGAAAGACAGGTTTTGCTGTGGCAGACAATAAGCAACATAAGAAATCATCCCCCAGTGGATTTTCCCAATGCTGAGTAGCTAAAAATGAAATTGTGGGAAGAATGATGAGTGGTGTTCTTGCTTTCCAGCAGCAGTGGAACTGTTCATGCAGCAATATAGTGAGATTACATGCAGTCTAAATTCTGCTATGCTTCTGATTTAAAAATGTGCTGCTTCTGTTTACCTTTTATTGAGTCATTTCCCAAGAGAGAAAAAAGGGATGGTATTTTAATCCATTTGTACTAATTTGAACAAATGATTGTTCAAATATCTTCCGTCAACCAAATATCTTCCAGTCAACCATAGGATTTGGATTTATTTTCCTTGGGAAGCTGTAAATTACTGAATGTCCTCTGCTTTTCTATTTTTCAAATCTTAACACTGCATGCTTGTATCATGGTTTTGGAGATTATACCAACCTTCCAGAAGCATAGCTCTAAACTTCAGAGATCCTTCTTTGAAAAGGTAATATTTAAATATTTTGTCAATCTTGTTTTGCTCGAAGGATGTTTTTCTACCATTGGTTTTATTACTGTATGGAGATATCACAGAATGTTTTTCTTTCCATGCATTGGGACACTAGCGTGTCGTTTTAGCAGACTCCATTTTTTCAGCAAAATACACAAGCTGGTACTTCATTGTTTTTTTGTGAAGGGAATAGCCCTGTGATAGTTAATTCTTACCACAGGCACTGGTCTTGAAAATGGTCAAGTGAAAATACTTTTTTATTAGTGTCATTCTTTTGAATACCTGTGCAATTTTGAAAGGATTGATTGCTCCATCCAATGAAAAGGTGACTTGCTGCTACCAAAAATCAAAGAAGCTATTTTTTACTAGTGGTGTTGGAACTGAAGAAAAAAATACCAATAATATATATTAGAAGTGTTTTGCTGTGTGTGGCTTTACCCAGCAAAAAGGAATCAATTTGGAATTTTTATATGGGGACCAACTTAGATTAACAGCAAAAAAATACATGTTGAGTTTTTAAATGTATTAGAGAAAAAAATGAGCTGTTCATGTAAACTGGTGAGTTTGAATGGGAAGAAATTTTCAGGGCTCTAACAGGGTGAGGTTTGTCGATGGTATGAATAATATCCCCCTTTTATATACTCTGTGCCTTTCCTGAAATCCCAAGGGTGGCATGAGGTGATTTCATTCATAGGAAAGACTCTAAAGGACTGAATTCTGCCTTAAGTTCTGGGGCTTCAGGGCTGCAAGTTTTGGTGAGATTACTTACCAATAAGTAGTAATTTCTGACCAATAAGTTTTACTCTAGAATGGATGGAGCCAAGTCTCTATAGCAACTTTGCTGGGAAAGCATGGTCCCAAGTGTAAGTAACAGCTTTTGTAAAGTGCCCCCAGATCTACCTATCTGACATCAGCCGACATAAAAACCTCTTGGCAGAGCTGACACAGACATGCAGGTTTCTGAGCTCATCCCACCTTGTCTCTGCCAGTGATGGTTGTGTCCTCCATGCTGAGCCTGGCTTTGCTAGCAGCTCCCCGACCCGCCTCGGCCTCCCTCTCCCCCAGATAACTTTATCCTCATAAGGCAGATACTCAGTCTGGATTTCATTTCTTCCCTCCAGCTCCGTGTGATCTCGCGCGCATTCCTGACGCGTTACCAGCAGCCCACGTCTCTGAAAGTGCCATATCAGCTTTCAGTGGCCAAAGCTCAGAGGGGAAACAGCCCAGTTCCTCCATGCACAAACAGCTGGGCAATTGTGGATGGAATTAATTGCTGATATGCACTGGGCTGTGGTTTTTTTTTTTCTCTTGTCATTTCCTTTGCAGCTGTGAAAGGCAAGGTTATAAGGCTTTGAAAACAACGCAGACTTTCTCAGTGGAGTAATGTAAGAGTACTGAAATGTATGTGTACATTAGGATTTGCATGCGAAGTAAAACCTCTCCTAAGATGTAACAACCAGCACTGTTGACGTCGATATTCAAATTCCAGGTGCATCTTGTGAAATTAATTTCTGACTTTGGATTTACAGCTTGAGAAAAAAATCTGGTTGAGGAGATTTGGATTTCTGAAAGCAGTAATCATTGTTTTCTGAACATAGGAGTCGGAAGTTGAACATTGAAAGCAATCTGTTATGAAAATGGTTGTATTCCATGCCTACTCTTGGAGCTAATTTATAAAATGGACTGATACTGCTTTAGCCAAATGTGAAACCGTCAGATTGCTGAAAGTCATGTTCCAGCCCAGCAGTTATGGGAAATTTATCACGGGGTTGGAAAATACATATGTTATCAACAGGGCTGCATGTCTGCCTCGAGGCTTCACCCAGCCCATAACAATCCAAAAACAAGCCACCCATCACAAATGAAAAAATGCTGTCAAAAGTAGATTCTAAGCCCTAATGGTGTCAGAAGCTGCAGCATGCTGGGCTTAGCTGTAAAATCAGTGGAAAAATGTGTGGTACCTGTTGTTGAAGATAATATTTTGTGAGCGTCCAGTATGAAAGTATAACAGATACTTTTCCCCTTGTTTATTAAACTGTTTTAAATGCACTTTTGTTTTATGGAATTGGTACACCTCCCCTACTAGTAGGCTTATGCTGCCATGCAGTTTACTCAGGGGAAGATCTCTAAGCTCTTTTGCCCAAATAATTACAACTCTTGTAGGTATTTTACTAATACACAGTATTTGCATACCATGTATTTATAAACAGTCTCATACCTGGAATGGATTATTTAAACAAATGCTTGAAAAAGGTTTTGTTGTATTAAGACCTGGTCTTAATAACTAAATAAATGAAGTTGTACAAATATGCTGAAAGTGTCCCCACCAGCTTGGTTTGTGTAACTCCTTGTACCGTAAGATGAGTATTTCAAAGGTCCACTGAAAGCAGGGCCATTATTTGTGGTAAATACTGTGCAGAGTGAGGAAGGATTGACAGACCAAGATCTTTAATAAATAAATAAATAGAAATTGCACAACTCTTGAAAGAAGCCAAACTTTCAGTCTCAGCACCCACATCAGCCAAACTCTTACAGAGACTGCTGCAGAGAGCTGTGGGATTGTACTTCCAGCAAATACAAAGGACCGCATCCTTACATCCTAGTTTTTCAGCCTTCCATGCAAGGGACTTCCACTGTGACCTTGTCTGTCGTGGCTAACAGCACGCAAGGGGACACCAACCCAAGTCTGGCTCACATGGTATGCAGGAAGTTCAGCTGTAGTAATTTGATTGTAAATCTGAGCCAGAGAGTCAGTAACTTAAATCATGGCTGTTACTTCAAAGAACGAAGATTGCCTCCTTGAAGGGCTTTTAGTTTTTATAGCTATACAAAAGTTAACTATTACATAAGTTGTATGTTATACATATCCATAGAGATGTTCATATCTTATTATAAATATACATGTATCATAGGCATCCTGTTCCATATCTGTCATACTAAGTACTTTTTTGGCAGGTAGCAGAAGTTATGGAAACAATTAAAATTCCTGTGCAACACTGGGTTACTTATTTGTTTGGAAGAGTGGGTGGTTTTGTAGGGAGGGGGAAAAGGCAGATCTCTGCTTCAAAACCAAAGAGTAAAAGCATTCTGGAGTGGTTTTGCTAGAAGGTCTTTTTGTCAATTTGTGTTTGGACAGAAAGGTCTGAGTATCAAGAATAGAGTTCTGGGGTTTGCAGTCTGGTGTATGTTGTTAGTAATTATTTAAGGAATTATAGAGCTGCCGTTGTTTTTATGGCCAGTAACCAACTGGTGATCCTTTCAAGGCAATAAACAGTGTATGAGAACAGTGTTTTTAATTGCCCTGGCATGTAAGAAGTTGTTAAAGGTTAGAGACTGGTTGTTCTCTGCTCTGCCTTCACTTTCATCTAGGGCCTGTCTGACTGAGAGATTAAGAGTGGCAAAAAAATCCAACCAGTTTTAAGGAACTCATATAGCAGCTGGGCAATTTAATTTCATCAACAGTGAGTATCTTGATCCAGACTGTCTGCATTGTGTTTTCCTGTGGGTTACATGACAGGTTGGTGGCAAGATTTGCTTTGCAAACCTGTAAATGAGTTCATGTTTGCGAATCTTTTAGCTGTGATTTCTTTCTCCACCCTTTTCTCATGAATAAACTTGAAAAATATTTAGGACAAGATTTCTCTGGACTCGCCACGTCTGATGGTATCTTTTTCAACTGTGGTCTTTGTATATATGTACTTCTGAAACAATTGGGAGGTGTGGTGCAGTGTGCTTCCTTGGAGGGAGGCACTGTTAGTAAAGATTACTGATCTGTGAGAAGAGTCAACTACAGAAAATGCTGAAACTAACACTGCCTGGGAGGAGTCTGAGGCTTTGGTTTTTAACTCCCTTTGGGTTTTGTCAGTGACTTGGAGCAGGGAGTTGTTTGGTCAGCTGTGGTGTAACACTGAAAAGATTCTTGTCTTCCTGGCAACTACATTTATCAATATAGTAATAAGTTCAGTGTCTTAAACAACCACCTGACTTGCTACATGAAGAAATTGTATGCAGTTAATAAATACTTCAGATTGTTCTGTATGTGACTGACAAGCCATAGCTGACTAATGAAATACAGGATTTGGCAGTGCTAAAGCTCGAGACATCGTTGAGTGAACTTTGTGTAAGAGTGGGTTCATTCAATAAAAAATAAAAGGAGGATTTAAAGAGCCTTTTATTCCTGTCATAAAGATGCTTTGTGCTGTTGCAGTTGTGTGTTTGACAGAATGGTTGGGGATGGATTCTGCAGATAGTTGTCTTGTAATTTGAGTGTCTTCTATTTGACACCAGCATGATTTTTATCTTCAGTGTTGTGACATGACTGGTGAGTTACAGTTTCTATGTTTGAATGGAGTTTCCCACTGCAGTTAGTATCATGTATCCATAAATCACTCTTAGCATTCTGCATATTATGGCATGGGTTGGGGTTTGTTGGTTTTTGTTTTGTTTTGGTTTGGTTTTTTTTTTGGTTTTTTTTGGTTTTTTGTTTTTTTTTTAGGAAATGGGATATGATTTTGCTTCTGCTTAAGCCAAGGAGAACACCAGACTCAGTAGGACTGGGCTCAGAGTTTTGAGTGTTTGTTGGCAGCTAAAGTGAGCACAGCCACGTGGGGCACAGGGCTGATTCCGCTGTGCTGCAGTACCATGGGTCCATGTACCTTTGAGGTTTTAAGTCTGTGAAATAAAATGAATCAATTATATTTTGGTTTGTGGTTGAGTTTGGTTTGGGGTTGTTTTTTTAATTGTTGTTGGTTTTGGGGTTTTTTATAAGTAGGTAATCTTGATATGTTTAAACATATCAAGCTCTAAAACAGCTCATTACTGGTCACACAGTTACAACAATTATTGCACTGTAGTTCCTCATCTCTCTTTACTGTACCAAAGTAGTTTAACTTCTGTGAGTATGTGTGCTAATGGGTTTTTATCATGTGTGTGAGTAGTAGCAGACTAGATATTCTCCCATATTAGTCGTTGCAGTGTGATAGATAATAGAGAAGTCTATTCTCACTTAAAGCTATAGCAGAGTGCATGAGGCAGCCTTCATTAATGTATACTGCAATTGTATTGAATTTTTTTGATTACATCAGATTCTTCAATTACCTCAGAATCAGAGACATTCTTACGGTAAAGGCATGACCAACTAGTTTAAAATTTTCTATTAAATTCAATTTCTTAGTATCCAAAAGCATACATGCACCCTGGTCAAAGACAAAAAAAAAAAAAAGAGCTATGTACCCTAGTGTTTTAAAATATATAAATATATGAACTGACCAAGAAGAGATGAGCAAAAAGCTTCTAACTTTCAGTAGATTAATCATGCTTTCAACATCTGGAATGAAGGTTTTTCTTAAGCACAGTTTTGAGATATGCAGTATTAATCCCAAAGCTTTGTGAGGGCAAGCAGAGCTTAGCCTAGGAGGCAGATACTAAGTTCTGGCATTAGTTTTTTGTTTTTTTTTTTTTTTTTTTTGCATTGTTTCCACATTCTGGCACTCCACTCCATTTCCTCGCCTCACTGAGCACTGAAAGGGACATAAATTGACATAACTAGATTTTTGTGACTGGGGCAGGGAAGCAGCCTGAAAGATAAACTTTAACCTGTCATCCTGTCAACAAATTTGCATTGTTAGAAAAGTAAGAATTTATATACCATGGAGTCAAGAATAGTATGTAGGGACAATGCATTAAGAAAGTGCATATCTGAAGTTAATTGTTTTTCAGCCTGAAAATAGAATCTTCAGATTCAGAAAATAGAAAAAATTTACTTTTCCATTTTTCTGTCATAGAAAAAACTGAGTACTCTCACTGCCTAAAGCAAGGAAGTCTGAACTATGACAAAAGCTAATGGGAAAGTAATGGAAGAATTTGGCCTGTCCCTGTAGTTTTGAGACTGCTGACTTCTCTTAGCAGTCTATACTGTGTCTTGAGCATGCTGCAGTTCAGTTATGCAACCTTGGGAAGTTTCTCTCCCACTGAACGCACTGTTCCTTTATTAAGGCTAATGGGAGTCATGTGTTCGTGTCAGTGGGAAAGCAGACCCTTAAAAATCTTTCTGGTAGATTTGGTGGAAACAGAGCTCACGTTCGTTACTGCTGTTCTGGGCAGTTGGATGTCTCATTAGTGGAATGCTAATGATGTTCAGCGAACTTCATTACTGGACAAGAGGATGTGGTGAAAATAAAAAAACGAGTGACTTTTCAATCTTACAATTTCCTGTATTGTTGGATTAATTTCTGCCTGTTGTATCCTTTCTCCCATCCCAGTTACTTACACGTTGTATACCTGGAGTCTGGTGGATGTGCTGCTGGGGGTGCTTCACCCTGCTGTCGGGCTCTCTGCCCTGAGCTTGTCTCCCCTCTCATGCGAAACTTAGAGTAGCAACCATTCGATTTTCAATCCTTCTGCAATCTCAGGCAGGAAGCAGATTTTAAACATCCAGCAGGTAGGAGCCAGATTTTAGCCGTGGGACTGTCACTGCAGTGTCTTTACTGAGTGCGGAGGGAGCAAACACAGCTTTGCACAGCCCCGCGGGGAAGGTGATGCTGAGACCCACACCATCCCTTCACCGAGCAGATGTTCCTGCAAGCCCCCACTAACAAAAACAAACCCACCGCGTCCCCGCCGAGCCGCAGGATGGGCTGGTCCCCTGTGAGGCCGAGCCCTTGGCTGGCAGTGGGTATTCGCTTAGCCTCGGAAAACGCGGCCTTTCGTTTTATCTCGCCGAGGCGACCGCAGGGGAACAATGGGTTATGAGAGCATTGGAACAACACGGGCTTTGAGTGACCCCCGTGTTACTGTGTTCTGCAGGCGAGGCTAAAAGGAGAGATTGGCTGCCCGCAGAGTTAATTTGGCAGCCGCTGCCTGGGAGCCTGGGCTGGCGGTGGGTGTGAGGAGAGGGTGCCCATGAGGGAGCAGGGAGGGCTTCCCCTTAGGGCCGTCTCTGGGAAGGGGAAAGAAGTAAACACAAAAACAGGGCTGGCAAAGTTGAAAGTGTTCAGTTTGTTTTCTCTTTCTAGTACAAAATCTGTTTTCCTTCATTCTTCAGCTTTTCAGACAAAACTGTTACATTGCTGGTTTTTGCGACCGACAGTGAAAGTGGCTGGAAATGGCTGAATGGCAGGTGAAGTGTCCGGTCACTAGCAGAAAGTGCTGACCTCCCCAGCTCTACATGGAATGGCAAAGGCAGGCTTTCACATCCCATGCAGGGTCCAAACACTTTGATCTTAAATGCAGCCTCTGGAGGTATCATCCTCCCTGAGGCTCATCCCCCCTGTAGCTGTGCGCATCGATGAGCAATTAGGTAGATTATGCCATTGATATCTCAGAAATTAGAGTCCCAGAATCACAGAACAGATTGAGTCGGAAGGGACACGCAAAAATCAAGTCCAGTTCTTAGCCCTGCAAAGAAACGTCCCCCAGAATCACACCCTGTGCCTGAGAGTGCTGTCCAAGCACTTCTTGAACTCTGTCAGACTTGGTGCTGTGACCACTGCCCTGGGGAGCTGTTCCAGTGCC
The DNA here is from genome assembly GCF_031753505.1 of Anomalospiza imberbis. Classification (NCBI taxonomy): domain Eukaryota; kingdom Metazoa; phylum Chordata; class Aves; order Passeriformes; family Viduidae; genus Anomalospiza; species Anomalospiza imberbis. The sequence goes on from NC_089688.1 coordinate 25,509,999, forward strand.
CAACCACCCTCTTTCTGAAGAAGCTTTTTCTAATGTCTAACTTGCTGTACCAAAAATTTGTTTTTTCCGGGGAATAAGGATGTAGGGCAATGTTTTAGCCTACAAACAAGGTATGTTCCAGGTATGTACACTGTTGGTCTTAAAGGTGCACTTTTATTGGAAGCGCTCATATTTCAATGCTGGTAAAATATGTAGAGCTAAAGAGTGGACATGAATTTTGAGCAAATCCAGAAGGGACACAACATTCAGATGTTTGCCAGTAGCAATACTCCTCTTTTGTAAAGCAGAAACCAGTTTTTTAGTTCCTCAGCTTTCACTTACAAACTTACCCCTAACAAGAAAAAGGAAAAACCACCCCTCTTGATCACACTTCACTGTTTTGGGTAGAATTTCTCTGCTTCCAGGGCTGAAAGAGGAGCCCATCTGGTGAGTTATTTGTAGGTCAGTTGGTCTTTTCATTATGAGAAATAACAAGGTGATGAAACTAGTTTTATCTTCTGAACCGGTGTACTTATTGCATGCTGAGATTTTATGTGTATTTTTAATGTGTTTTTCTCAAAGCACATAATAATAAGGAATTGTGGCATCCCCTTCCTGGGTAGCTATCTACTCAATATGCAAATGTATTCCCAATGCCCTGAGTAGAAGCCTGCTGGAAGCCTCCCTGTCAGTCCTCACTGAACAGTTCCTGCATTGCATCTGGGAGTCCAGAACCAAAGACTTTGCTGTCAGTTTGGTGAAGGCAAAACAGGCTCTCCATGAAGGAGGAAATATTTAATAGTTATGATGTGCACATATTTCTTTTTTTTTTTTCCCCTTTTTTATCAGCTGGGGGAAAACAAGCGGTGGCAGCAGCTGTGCCATGTGAGCAAGTGTGTCATGAGCCTGCTGGGCAAGGCATAGTGAAGGGCATTATTCCACTGGGAGGTTGGCACTGGCCATGGCCCTCCAGAGTTGCCACAAAGGATTTTCTGTTCGACATCTAACGCAACAAGCACATTCATATGTTTGCAGAGGGTTTCCATGGAAACTGTGTAAACTGTGATGCTGGCAGACAGAGGCAAAGGTTATACTATTGCAGAGGCCCTTTTGTATTCTCTTTAAATGTTTCAGAGCAGCTATATTTCTTAACTGATATTCCGAGCCTGTGCAGCAATTTGTTCAGATTTTTGGTTTGGTCTTTTGTTTTTCCTCCTTCCCCCACACCACCCTTATCTTTTTTTGTGGTTGTACTGAGGAGGTCAGATGAGATGCAAGAATAACAATGAAAATGTGATTTTTTTTTTTTTTCTTTTACATGGGATCACTTGAGTGTCATTATTTGAATTGACTTATCTTTCTGTTAGTGGTAATGATGCAATTGGAAATGGAAGAAGAGGGCACACAAAAAAAATTCAACCCCTACTAGTACATTTCTCATTTTTGTCGAATGCTTTTGTTGGTCAGGTAGAACTAACTCGGGTCATTGCTCACTGGCACTTGGAGAATTTTGAATGCTGGTCTCCTCTCAGAACAATGAACTTCTGCTATTTATAGATACCAGTTTTAACACTGGCTGGCCTTTAGTATTTTATGAGGGTTCATGGTGTTTTTAAATTTAACCTACGAATTTAAATTTCCAAACATACCTATTGCTTTGTTCGTGTTTCAGAAGTATTCCCACCATGGGCACAAACACTACTTATTAAGAATAAAGAAAATTATTGACTCTTCTATAACCAAGTTCCCCTTTGATAGTCCATGTTTGCAAAATTATGCTCATTCACAACTTCAGCTTAATTATCATGGGAGGTTATTTTAAATGACTGAATCTGTGTCTGGGCTTAGCTGCAGGTCAGAGAGAGGTCCAGGTACTGCTTGTTCACCTGCTGCTCTATGAAAATGAGATCTTCCCTGATCACACTGTGCATGTATTCATTCCTGCCACTTAACCTTTGAAGCTATTGCTTACTTTAAGCCAAACTTGGTACAAAGGTAAAAACATCATTTGCTTTTGCTTTACAGAAACTGATATCTGATTAAAGATGTAGATTCTGATGCTAAGCAGCATCCTCAGTACTTGAAGTACAAGTTTCACAGTCCATCTGATTATAGGGCACTGACTAAAACAAAGTCCAGGTTAAGTGTAAATAGTTAACTGAACTTGATCCCAAGTTAATCTTGCAGAATCAAGAGATTATTTAAATTCTCAGTTTTAAAGACTAAAACATACTTTCCTGCAAAAGGGGCAAAAACCTTTTAGGTGTATAAAATATTACAATCTTAAATAGACAAGCAACATTAAGGCATTGTGTTTCTGAACTTGTGAAAGTGCTGTCATAATTACACTTACTTTTTGTGGATACAAGAATGAAAAAGCCAAGTTGTAGAACTTATTGTTGTGGGAGACAGTTTCTAACAGAGAATGAAAAGGTGGAATGTGCTCAGGATGGCTGCTGATTTGATTTGGACAGCCAGGCATGCCCACAACCTGCTGCACTGTGCCAGGAGTGGCCAGGAAGGGATAGCTTTGTTTGTTTACTTATTTCTCATGTTTTGCTATTTATATATCAGATGTATAATTATTAAAAGTTTCATATCCAGTGCCTCGTGAATGTGACAGTTAAAAATAACTTCAAAAAAATAAGCTATCCATTTTAGTCTTCTAGAAACCACTGGTCTCCCAGTCCAGTATCACACAGTTACAAACAACATGTTGAATATGACAGGAAAATGAACACAGGATAGATGTAATGAAAACCTTTCTTCAAGTTTCATCCAGCATAATTGTATAATTGCAATGTCTGAGGGATGGGGGTTGTGTGCCAGGTAGGAGTGTTTCTCATTATGAATTCCACTTTCTTGAGTTTGAAGCCAGAAGTCTCAAGAAAAAGTCTGTTCATATAACACAAAACTTTGCATGCTTATATCACATCATGCTGACTGCTTTGCAGTACAAACTTTGATTAGTTTTGATAATTTATCACAGAGAGAGAATGTGTACTGATGAGGCAGGCCAAAATCAAAATTCCTTAGCAATTTGCCAGAGAATTAAAAAGAACAAAATTATAAACCCACAGCAACCCCCAAATGGTATCTTACATTCTTGTTTCAATGCACACTGGAAGCATCACTCATTAATTAAAATAAAAATAGAAATCCAGCTATCTCCCTGCCCAAAATGATGCAATAAATTAGCAAGTTAGAGGAACACAGCTTACAGAAAAAAAAATAAATCTAAGTACTGCCCAACTCTAAAAGCAGCATCCACTCCTGTTCTTCCAGAAACCTTTGAGATCAAACTCCTGAGACCAGATCAGTCCTGCAGATTCCTTTTTATCTCTTTGGATTAAGAAATGAGTTCCAAAAAAAAGATGTGGTTCCTCCTCATCCCCACTGTGGTTAAGGCAGAGCTCTGGCTGCCCTGGGTCAGTGTTGTCCTCCACGGCATTCCAGCACGTCTGTGAGAGCTGTCATGAAGGAGCCCTTGGCAAGCATCTAATCACCTATTATTCAGCACTGTATTAATCAAGTTTTTTGGTATTTTCTGGGCATGTTCTTGCATGGAGATCTTTAATTCTTTGAACAGTGTTAGGTTTTTACAGATGTTTATAAAAAAAACCCTCAAAGCACCCAGCACAAAAGTGGGGAAAAAAAAAAAGCTGAAAGACCTAGAAAAGATGTTACTTACCTTTATTCTTCAAGCAGATGTAATCTCTGTAGCCTCAGAATTTTTTGTATCATCAATAATTTTCTTATGATATAAGGTGAAATGCTGTTTACCTAGGATAATTTCCATCAGTTCTTCAAATACTGAGGGAAAAAAGGCATCACCAGTGCTCAGAACATAATATCATTTTTCTAAAAATCACTAATTGACTTTTAAATTTGTTGCTTTTAATTCTTATGTTAGAGTTGGGAGAAGAATTTGCCTCCACATTTCAGGCTCTGAACTTCAGCCCATGGGTAACATGTCAGATACTTCCACTCAATATAAACATACACGTTTATTTGCAAACAAGCCAATAGCATTTTCAGGCCAGGGTTACTCATGAGCTTTGGAAATTCAAATAAAATTACTCTTAAGTATTCAGTTTTAACTAGAAGACAGATCCATCTAATATATTTGTTGGCTTCAGAATATTCTTGAAATTACAAACAACAACAAAAAAAAAAACCAATAGAAGGCAAAATTGGAAGAATTGTTTGGAGAAAGATTTGTGGGAGAGTCTTTAGTGCTGCATGTGACTGATCAAAGGCTGCACATGCCTTCAAAATTATAACAGAGTCTTTGCAACTGGAATTCTGAGTTACTGGTGCTGCAGCTCCTTCAAGTCCCTAGTTAGAGGAGAAACCAGGAAGCTTTTCTTCATTCTTCACTTACATGACAATGCTGTAGTATAAAGTGAATGTCTTCTGAAGCAGTCTGGGGTAAATGGTTGCTTGTACCACCTTGGCTGCTGGGAAGTTCTGTTCTCAGTACATTGGACCATCTCCTCTTTAGATATGAAATATTCATGCTTCATGCAACTGAGTCAGAAGAGAGGGTGCTTTGAATCTCTAGGACAAATGTTCAGTGTCAGCTGGTGTTCCATTCTAAGAACAATCACAGATGTGCGCAAGTCCCTGTGATTTTGTGTAGCATGCCAAGATGCATCCATGCTCTGTAATACCAGAGAAGTTTGCCGTGGAGTGTCGTTTATTTTATCTAAGTTTCCAGGGCTTACAAGTGATGATGGAGGAGGAGAATTATGGGATAACAGTACATGCTTGCTTGCACTGGAAAATAATAGTAGCCCAATTATGAAATATTTATGTATTCTGCCTTTGACTTTTAAAATACTGCTCTTACTACTGGGCTGGATGCTGACTCACCCTACCCCTCACTGTTTGTCTTACCAAAGCTTTTGTTAGTAAATCTTTAGCACTTGTTCAGAGATGTGCTGGCTGCTGCTCTGGGCACATCTGCTTCTCTGTTCAGTGCTGTGGTTAAGTCCAGAGTGACCCTCTGCCATCAGCTGGGCTTGCTTGAAATTCAGTGGAATAGTTTTCCATTCCTGAAGGTGTAGAGGACCTTTGGTTCTCTAAATTCAATTTCCTTTTCTAATACCGTGAGCAAAAGGTGGCAGAGACAAGAAGGAGGTCAAATTCAGGCCAAGTCAATTGAGATTGATGTGCATATTTGTATAGGTTAAATTTTGAATGCATGTGAAACTTTCTGCATATGCTAGTTGGGTAGTTTGTTTGGGGGGGTTAATTTTTTTCTAGCAAGCTGAAGACAATATTGACTATGTGACTATACACAGAAAAAGTGTTTCTCACTACTGTAAATCCTAGGGATTTCCCTGGGAAGGATAATTAAAGCAACATGCTGTGAACACAGCTAATAAAGTAGTTGCCTTTTGAACTTTTGAGTAGGTCAGCCAGGTCTTTGTGGCCCTACTCTGCTCTGCTCCACACTTTCCCCTGCTCTCCTCCCCCAGATTATTTTTAACCCTGATGCCTTTGTGTAACCACTGTAGACTCAAGCTTCATGGAGAGATGTACTTAGCACAATTAGGGAATGGTATTTTCAGAGGTGGGGGACTGAAACATGTGCACTGGGAAGGGCAGGATTGCCTCAAGGCAGCCAGGAAAACATGAAAACTAGCATAATGTATGTGTAACTTAAGTTGTCTAAAGATGATAATTTTGTAAGTATTAGGGATGCAACTATAACCTCCATCAAATTCTGTGTGTTTGTTAACTTCTCCCTTGTTATGTTTTGACAGTCACAAACATTTGTTTGTAAATGGACCAAGGAGGGGGGAAAATGTCTCTCATGCTAAAGCAAGACTAATTTTGGTAATGGAGAAAAAAGAAAGTCTTGGAGCCTTGAATGGGGTGAGAAAAGACACTCTCAGCATAATCTGTGAATAGTGATTTACAGTTTTTTGTCCCTTGTGCCATCTCATGGCTGATATAAGCTGTTAGTCCTATTAACAGAGCCTTCCCTCTACACCTCAATTTGAGCTTGTCTTTTTTAAGCATTTGCTAGAGTAAAGGGAGAGCTCTTTTCTCACAATGCTTAAGGTTTTTTCCCTTGCCCATGGCCAGTCAGTGGCAATGTGCCTGCTCTACAGTCAGGCCTGCGCTTGGCTGGCATCATTTGTCTCACACTTTCATCAATCCCTAAAATTACTATTTGTAGTAATTATAGTTAAAAACCTTAAGACAACCATAACATTTCCACTAAGCCTCTTCTTCATATGTGAAATCAATGTACGTAGTTGTGTTGTTTTATCTAAAATATTTTGAGTTTGAACTGTAGCTATCATAAATCAGCTTTTTGAAATGATCTTGTTTTCTGTTTAATGTGAGAATGATGTATAAGTCAGTAAAATGTTAAAATTCCTTTTTTGAGAGGCTAGCCAGTTTATTTTGACATGGTCAACCTGATATTGGTGTATTAATGTGACTTATGTTATTGCACTTCATATAAAATTTATGGGAGAGTGATTTAGAGATCCCAAGATGAACTGGGGAGAGTTGTGCAGGGTGTGGTGCATAATATTAATAAAGATACAATTTGTCCTGAAGACTGTATGATCGAAGACCTGGCACAATTTCATCTTTTCCTCAAGTTTCCAGTTACAGTTGTCCTACTGAGATTAGCTGTTGGCCAGGTTTCCCAGTACTCACTTGTGAGTTATGGAGGGCGTTGAGCTGCAATTCCATATGGTCAGTGCATGGTGGTGGTCTTCAGTGGGGTCTACACTGAGCTGTCAGTGGTGCTAAAGGTCGGGATTTGATGTGAAGAGAGAGGAACTCCAGGGGTTTGGGTTATAAAAAGGTTTGGCTTTGTGCTACCATACACAAGATCAGTTGATGGTGTAAATATTTGTAAAATCCAGCAGTTGCCTCGTGTCGATCATCCGGATTGCCCACCTTTGCAGCTTCTGACCCTCCAGTAAACCCAGGAGGCAGCTGCTTTGGCCATGATGTTTCTCAGGATAATCAAACTGCCATAAATCACCAGGACTTTTCATGTGCCCTGGGATTGATAAGAGGTTTCCCTGCTCTCCAATGTCACACATTGTACCAGTGACCTGGGAGGGCTCCTGCAGGTTGCTGGGAGTAGTCCTTGTTACTCAAATGGCTCTATCCAGGTTGATGTGAATCAGTGGATTTCAAAAAAAGTACTTACATAACAGACTTATTTCTTCTACTCCATAACCTTATGTAGATCTGTATATAAAGTAGAATTGTTTTCTCCTGCATCTGTGCAGGTCAGGGACAGCCCAATTAAAAAGTCACCAGAGGAAGCTGGAGACTTTGCAAGAGAGGGAGAGGAAGTGTTGCAAAATACGAAAGGCTGTGACTGCAATCAGCTTTTCCAGTCAAGTTTTTTTTTCACAGAGAAGTTCTTATTTTATACTGTGGAGGAACCCAGGTTTCATGTTTTTCAGGTGACATAGGGACATTGTTCAGGCATTGTCTCTGTGTGTGGGCTATGTGTGTGTGCCTACTTTCACAGCTTAATACGGATAAGTGCTACCAGAATGTAATCTTTTAATTTAGCTCTCTGTTGTCTACTAACTCATGAAATATTTTTAGGTGACTTAAGTTCAAGTGATTATGTAGATAAGCAGGGTTGAGTCTTTAAAAATAAAGTGCTTTTCATTGTCAACCTTGAATTGTTTCTCCAACAAACTCTGTATTCCCCCTCTGCTACTTTTCTGTAACTCGTTTGATTGTGTGACTGGATTTGTTCTGACTTGCATGTTTTGTGTACAGAACATCATAATCTCAAAATGTTCGTATTGTCTGCACGATCTTAACAGTTTTTGTGTAAAACAAGAAAACATTTCATGGAGCAGAGCAAGGAAACCATTACACTGCTGGCTGCTCAGGTGTCACGCGATGCAGCAAGGGCCATGTCCTGGTTATGTACTCCTTTCCTTGGCACAAGAGGTTCCACAGTGGGCAGGGTGGACCTTGGATCTGAACTCCCAGGGTTGTGCTCTTGAGACTGGTTTTGTCTTTTATCATACTGACTCTCAGAAAAGGGTGACTGGATAACTTGCTTATCAAGGGTTCCCTCCCTTTTTTTACATGAAAAGCTCATGCAGCAGTGAAGGAAGTAGTTTGGGTCTACAGGGTTAAGCATGCAAGTTCATTTATGAGACTCCACGCATGCAAATAGCATTTATGGCCATGTGGTAGAGCATATTGGATACATCAAACCAGCATTCTGGGCTCCGGAAGTTTTTTCCCCACTTGTGCTGAAAAATGTTGGCAGGCCGGGCTGCAAATGTGGAGGTGCAGACTGCACCTGCTACAGGCTGAGTGCATTATAAGGAACCTTCCATAACGGAGAAAAAACATCACCCCTGCAGTTAAAGGTAAAGCTGCAGGCCTCCAATTCTTGTGTTCTGTGTGGCTGTCAGCGACCCACTTAGTTCTCACTTCTTGACAATAAAGTGTGTCTGGCTCAGTTCCAGTTTACACTGAGTAAAGTGTGAGTTGCACAGCTTGACTATTTGTGTTGACTTTAACATTGCACAATGTAACTGGGAAAAAATAATGCTTTAGATTTAACACAGCAACACAAAAACAAGGTTCAAATGCACTCAAGTAATTATTTCTTAGGAAAAAATATATCTTGCTGCCATACAGTCTCTTTAATGTGGTATCTGAAAAGAGATGATCATTTTATTAGCTTGCCCTCTTTAAAAGCAGAGGGACTTAAATATGCAGTGCTGGATCAGACTATTTGATTAGTGACCATTTTGGGCTGTAGTATGACAAATTGTTTATGGCTGCATTGCTACTGGAAGAAATGGTGTTTGACACTCCTGTATCATCATTATCTTTATTTCAGAACAAACATTTGTGTAGATGTGCAGTTAACTGGCAGGGTAACTGATACAGCTGAAAATTAATCCATTAAAAAAAAAACCAAACCAACTTTAAAAACCCTTACAAGCATTTGCTGGTATGAATCTGAAGATGTGATAGAGGGGAAAAAGATTGAATGGCTGGGCAGGCTGGGAGGAGATGCGACTATTTTTAAATGCAAATTAATTTGTGTCAGTTTAAGGGTGTAGTTTGGCTTGAGTACTAGTGTAAAGAATTTCTGTAAATTAGTAAAATCAGTTCATAAAATTTTGAACAAATGCTACCTATCTAGTTATTTCCAGTTCCACAAATTGAGTTTAGGAAATACTAGCGTCTGAACACACATCTTACTCACCTGAACAGAGTGTAAAGTAAGAAAATCCCAAATCCCTTGTAATAGTAAAAAAAAAAAATCTTTCAACTCAGATATTTCTGGTATTTGATGTCCCCATCAGATGAATTCCAGAATTAATTTAATTTTGAGGTGCTTACCCAAATTTCTTTTTTGCCTTGAAAGAGTTGCAATGATTCATTTCTGTGTCATTACTAAAATATGTTGAAGGGAGGATGAACAGTTAACTTTATACTGCCAGAAAATAACACCGGTGACCCTCTTCTCTGCCCATATTCTCCTACATATTTCCCCTTCCCTCTCCACCATTCCCCCATATTCCTGAAGTGTGTGTGCTGCTGCCAGCTGACGTACGTAGCTGACGGTGTTTGCTAAAGCCAAGTCTTTGATTCAGACTGGAACCTGTTTCATAGGGAGGCTGGAACTGAGATCAAGAGACGCCCAGTTTGCTTCCAACAAGTCTCCTGGCAGACAAGATATTGGAGGGGGGTGGGGGGAGAGAGAGCAGACTGTTCCTTAAAAACAAGCAGGCGAGAAATCGCAGGAGCAGAGCAGCTCAACGTGCTCCAGAGAGGAACCGCTCCGATGCGGGGTAGCCCAGCCCGAGTGCTCAGACCCCAAATCAGTCACACCAGTTAATGATGCTGTGCACACACTGCTGGCTTGCAGTGCTGGGAGCTCTCAGTAAGATGGATTGCACTGCATAGAGAAAATGGAGATGTCTGAAACCAGCCAGAAAAGATCAGCATAAAAGGTAGGTTAATGTTCTGTTGCTAGGTGATCTAATAATTTGGTCCCTTTCCTGTTATTCTGTCTGGTGGTATTTATTCTTATATACATTCAGTTCATTATGAAAGATATAAATATATCAAGTCAGTGCTTTCTGGGGGGTTCTTTCTCAATATAAATTTTCCTCGCATATGGTTTCCTGCACTTTTTTTTACTTTAGTACTTCTTGTTTCTCTTACCTCATTATTATTTTTGAGCTGTTTTTGTGATTTGACATTGAAAATAGGTATTGCAACAAAAGCAACACAGGAGATTACTTAGATTTTACAAAGTGTCAGATGGGGATGCTCAGGATGTAATGTTGCAACACGAAATCAACAGTTCCAAGTTCATGGAAAAAAAATTGAAGCTTTCATTAAATAAGACTTACTCCTAAGCAGAGAGATAAACAGCTTCCTGACAGAGGGGGTATGTTCTACTTTCTCTCAGTAGCCCAGTTACGGGTATAAAATACAGAACAGGATGTGGAAGCCAAACCCACGAGCTATATAAGGCATCAAAGCACCAGAGGACACGACCTGTTTTCTTTTGTATCAGAATTCAGTTCAGCCTGAACCAGGAGGGCAGAGCTGGGACGGGGAAGTGGTGTTAGATTAACAAGTTACTTGTAGCAAGATCTTGTGAGCCTTTTTGTTTTACAGGTCCTTAAAAGTATTTTCAGCAGAGATGAGGAGTCTGTGTAACAAAAATTTATCCATTCTAAATTTCAGTTCTTAGTTAGGCCCCACATTGAAGCAGTTGAACCAAGTGTGGGAAAACTACTCTTCTTTAATTTTGAATCTCTTTTTTAGCGTGTCAGCATGTGCATGTTAGATCAAAATGTGGACTAAAATGTGTGCATCAGCAGACCACGAGTGATGGCTTTCACCAGGATATAATCAGACCTGAATTTATTTTTGATTTCTCGGTGTATGTTTCTCTGTTCTGACCAGTCTAGATATAGTGTCTTGTTGCTATTATGGTTTCTGATTTCTACCTGTGCCCTGTGCCTCAGTCTCTGCAACCACTCTGGAGCATGCATAAGAAATGTTAGCTAGTACTGTTCAGGAAGGTGGTACCTCACTTTCTTTAATTCATAAACAGCATTGGAGGAGTGGAAGCCAAAAGTAGCCTTGCAGCAAAGCTGATTTCTTCTCTAGGCACAAGTATCACACACACACAATTAAAAAAAAAAAAAAAAAAAAGTTGGGGGAGAGGATCCTCTATCACAATTCATAGATGTTGAGATATGGATTTCCTGTAAATACTTTTGTCTTACTGCTGGTTCTGTGCTGAGAAGGAGATACTAATTTTTTGGTCCCCTAAAGCTGATGGCATTTTAAACAAATATCCTCTTTCTTAAAAAAAAAAAAAAAAATCAGTTGAAGATGCAAATAAATTACAAAATAATGGTTGATTTGTTTGAAAATTTTCCAGGAAACAGTAGGGGTTATATGAGAGTCAGGCTGGGACCAACAGAGTGGGCATTGAACCAGACCTAATGAGAATAATAAGAACAACTGGACCCAACACCCATATTATGTTCAGTAATGGAGGGGTTTTGTACTACAAGGACTTCAGTGTTGTAATCTTAATGGCTAGAGGTAACAAACCAGGCTGAAAGGAAAGAGGAAAAACTAAAGTCCAAGGCAATTAGAAAAATCTCCTTCGTGGATTTTGGGTATTACCAGTCACATTTGTGCCATTTTTACAGATGAATGGGCTTTTCTGTCACTGTAAGAATGAATTGTAAAGTAATGGACTTGAACTAATTATGTCCTATAAGCCTATAATAATAATAACAATACATGTGTTTTGAAGTTCAGACATGCATGTAGTTGATCCAGCCAACTGAGTCGATCAGCAGCTGAGCAAGTCTCCTACTTGGGGTTAACAATTCAGGTTTTAGGGAAATAAATGGTCAGATAAGACAACTCCAGGGAAGGAGGAAAAGAGCAGGAGTCACAGCTGGTCACCAGTTCAAGCAAGGTTCTTGCTATCTGCATTTCTAGACTGCTTTTAGTTACCTGCAGGTGATGGAAGGTGTCTGTTCTGGCTCAGATGGAGGTTCTTATCCCAACACAGATGGAGAGCAGTGAAGGCTGACAGGTCTGGTCTCGAGTTTTTCATGCTTTGTGGCATATAGCCAATGATCTCATGGTCTTATGTTTTCTCCTGATGCTTTTTTTTTCTTTTTCTTCTTAAACCTCACCATTTTGGGCAGGGGGAAAGGAAAGGTACACAAAGGACGGTGGAGCAGTGACATAATACACAGTTACATTTATAAGGGTATTTTTCCTAAGCTGAGTGGTGGTCAGATCCCCAGACACTACCCCAAGAATTAATTCTTTAAAAAAACTTAAGCTCCTTTCATTCTTCTACCAGATTTTTCCCAAACTCTCACTTCCTTGAAGCAAACTCCATTTTCTCCCCAGCATCCCCAAACTGATCACACATCCCAGGCTTTCCAGAGGTCAGTCAGCAAATGCTGAATGAACTCCTACTGCACCCGAGCAGCACATGCAAAACTCACCAATGTGTTTCCCCAGCTTCTGGAATGAAGCCATCAGAGTTCATGGAGCTTGTCTCCAGGATGTGAATTATACATCCCAGAACATGGTATGTTCATCCACCATGCCAAGTACCTCCTGGGAGCTCTGTGTGTGCAGCTGGATAATGTTGCATCCCAGATGAAGTTTTCTTTTTCTGTCTCTCTGTGGAAAAAAATGGCAGGAAGAACAAAACCAATTAAACCTGTAGGAACTGTTGTGTTTCATCTCAATCCCAAATTTTATCATAATCTGTAATATACAAGAAAGTCATAGACATAGTTGGCTCTTACCTGCTAATGTTTCCCCACCTCTGTTGGTGGTTTCTGTCTGGAGTTTCATACTTGGTTATAGGGCTGCAGTGCCCCAGGATTTCATCCTTGTGCTCTTGCACTGTCACCAAAGCCGTTTGGGAATCAGTGTGGGAAACTGGCTGAAAACCAGTTTGCATCCTCCTGCCAGCCTGGGTCATGGTGTGGCTGAGCAGCAGAGGGTGTTACAAGGACTGAAAGGACTTGCTGCAGGCAGGAGGAGGAGGGCTTGGGCTGTTGAAGCTGGTTTTGACAGGGCTTCCCAGTGTTTCACCTGGGAAATATGTGAGATTACAGTGGAGGCAGTTTGGATGCTCCCGTTGGCTCACTGCTCACAGAATACTCCAAAAGGTAAATGCAGTGACACAAATGAGGGATGGGTGAGCTGTGCCACAGAGCAAGGACACTTTGATCCACTGATACCAGAATGTCAAACCATGCTGTTGAACACTGCTTGATATGGGCTTTTTTCCTCTGAAGATGTGAATTTACATACCAAATATTTTTTCATGCAAATATTTTTATATTAAATGTATTATTGACTGTAGATATTTGCATGTTAAAATGTATTTTCATAACACACTTATCTCGTCCTTCAAATCTTGCTTCTCTTTGTTCCTCAAACCTGAGAAAGTGTCCCTCTTCAGTAGCTTTTGAGGAATGGTGTTCCTGAGTATGCTTTTGAGCCTGATTCTTTGTATGAAAATTCAGGTGTCTGCTTCTTTTCTTTTGATCCAGTTCTGTTTGTGTTTACAAATGCTTATCAGTATTTTTAATGAGATTTTTAAACTTTATACCAAGATATGAAAGTATTTTTGTTGGATTTTTTTTCTTTTCCTAATGTAATGAGCCTCAGTGAGAATCTTTGCATACAATTGCACACAAAAGGAGAAAAGCTAAAGCTCAGCTGTTTGCCATGGATGTGGCCTCAATGCTGTGTAAGCCAACATACAACCTCTGCAGTTCCTTCAATATCTCCAAGTGTTTTGTGAAAGAGCAGGCACCAGCTGGAGCTCAGTGGAGATTCCCTGGTGGTCATTGAGTGTCCTAAAGCCTTGTCTTTAAGCTGTAGTTATGAGATGCTTTGAAAATGCTGTAATTGAGAAATTTCTTCATTCAAGTTGGGAGATGAGCTCTGAGCAGATATTAAACAGGCCTTCTCTTCTGGGTGTTTGCTTGAACAGCTCAGGAAGGAGAACTGTATAAAAACCTTGGGAGGTGGTAAGTGTAGTGTAAAATTACAGAGGAACGTTTGTCATAAAATGTACAATGGTCATTTCAAATGCCACTCCTAATTGCATGCTTTTTGGTTTTTATTTTACCTCAAATAAAGATGATTGTGCACTCTCAGAGAACTTACTAATAGTTTTTAGCCATTTGTCTAGAATCTTTCCTAAATTTTCTGGTTGTGATAGTTACTCACTTGCTCTCCTTTCATTTTGGATGATCTGCAGAGATGCAAAGGGACATTAGTTGTGTCCAGACTTGGAAGTTCCGTGCACTGCCCTCCTTTGAATGAATATTTTTCCCTGTTTTCCTTTTGTTTCAGGGAAAGCCTTCCCTGCACACTGTTGAAGCATGAGTGCTGATGGCAGCCAGGTGGTGATCACTACTCCTCCCCCCGCCACGATGCCTCACAAAGAGCGGTACTTCGATCGCATCAATGAGAATGACCCGGAGTACATCCGGGAGAGAAACATGTCCCCTGACCTCAGACAGGACTTCAATATGATGGAGCAGAGGAAAAGGGTCACCCAGATACTGCAGAGCCCTGTGAGTGCCACTAATGGGGAGTAAAAAGGAAAGGGTGTTACAAAAAAACGAAATCTGTGTCACAGCTAGTAGATCTCTGGACCATCTTCTAAAAAAAGGCACTAAACAGATTATCCAGCATTTTGTTGATGTGGTGTTTTGTCTGTGGACAAGCAGCCTATATTGTGTTGTTTTTTCTCCTGATACTTTTATGTTCTTATGGTTCATTGCATTGTTACAGAAAGATGTGGCTGGCTGCAGGGTTCCTAATTAAAACTTAGGGAGGGGGAAGAGAGTGAAGGAGTCACTGGTCAAATAGGAACAAATTAGGGCATTACGTGGTGTTCTGCTTTCTGGGTTTGAATATTAACCTATCATTTGCATCAGGAATGCTTTAATTAACATTTATAATTGGGTTAAGTTTATTTAAAAGCTAGACTATGTTCTTTTTATGTCCTTGAGGGTGATCATACCCCTACTTAGCCATATTAGTGCTCATCTACTGGTTGTGTAAATTCAGTACTTGTGTAGACTACATATAAAGCTATTCAATCTATTGAACCAAGTTTGTAGTGGTGTTAATTTATATTTTAATACCTATATTCTTTGAGTTTAACCTGATGAATACATTGGAAAGTAAAGCTGTTGCCTTGAGTATTTTGAAGCCATAGGGAGTGAGTAAGGCCTGTGGAATGGTCCTTTAGGGGTATCCATGTGTAATGTGAGTATTGAGGATAATGGGACTGGGAAGGAACTAAGCAGCTTTACAGCTCTTTCTGTCTTCAGTTCCTCTGTAAATTGGGGTGCTTCTGTAATTTTTTTGAAGCTTTTCCATATGTAAAGAGATTGCAAACAGCTGTTAGTAATCACCCTATTATAGTCATCCATGAATAACAGGATTGTTTGCTAAAGTGTTGTCGTGCAATGTCTCTTGGATCTGTGTGTTGCTTTGAGTATAACATGAACCTGTTGACTAAGGAATTTATTATTTTTCAAGTCAATTTGTGCAAGCTGGGGTTTGCAGCTCGGCTCTTTTATAAGGAAAATACTCTAAAGAGGTACTGCATAATGTTTTAATCATGATAATTTTATGTTAAATATTCAATTGTAAAATGTGATCAGTCTATTCATTCGTGTTAAAATACTCACATTATGAGTAGCCAGGACTCACTGAATGACTAAATCTGTAGCCTAACAGATAAAAATAAGTTGGAGAGATCATTTGGTTTTGTATGTGGGGGTGATTTTTTGGTCCTTTTGATGACAGTATTGACCCTGATGAGTGTAAGTATTTCATTAACATTTTGGGGCATCTTTTGCCAAGTCTGCCAGATGTAATTAATGTCCCTTTGGTGCAGCCTCTGTGGTGTTTTTTTTAGTAGATGCAGTGTCAGCATGCAGATTTTAGGAAGGAGTGTGAAAAGGGGCATCAACCCCTGAGTTTAGGCTGCTGTTTTAACAGAAAGTTGTGGGACAGAGAGTTGCTGGGCTGCTGTCAGTGTCCTGCTGCAAGAGAAGCTGAGCCAGCACTTTTTGGAAAGTGACTGTTCAGAGCTGCCAGTAAGTTGCAAGTTTTTGTTGTGTAAGGGAACAGTTGTCCAAATAAGCCAGGGGCCTGCTGCCTGCTTGGCTTAGAGAGAAATGGGAATGTGGGAGCTGAGTGTGGGATCAGACACGAAGAGGAGTTGTCTGAGCTCCCACTTCCCCTCGAGTATCTCCTTTTATCCTCCCTTTTCCTGATACAGAAAATTTAGAGGAACTCTGCTGTGATTTCTCACGCAAGGAAATGAAAGCATTTTTGTACAGTATCCATGAGCAAATGTCCATCAAGTGAATTTCATCATTTATTTGGGGTGGAAGGTATAGTGCTTTTTCCAGGCTCCAGCTGCTGAGTGCCATACTGTTCCTGGGACTCAGGACTGAAAACATTTACCTTGTTCTCTTGAATTTAGAATTCATCACACAATGGCCAGAAAGTATTGTTTTTGTTACCAGTCTGTGTAACACAGGTTCAGGATTGAACTGATGAGCATTGTCCATAGTGTTTTTGTTCTATAGCTGCAGAATTACATTGTGTTAGATATTTTCATAGAACTTTGTTGCTCTTCTGGATTACTCCACTTGACAGAGAGAATATAGATGTAAGGTGTTTAGAAGAAGAGAAATTATGAGATGCAGTTTAAGGAAGAGCTTGCTTTGCTGGTAAATCTTCACCCAGTCTCACATATATAAATGCATTCAGATCAAGAAATAATCAGTGACACCTCTTCTAGCAAGTATTAGTAAATGTGAAAGTGTATCTAGCAAGGATAGTAACTGTCTTAAAAGTACACAAACATGTTATGGTGGTGATGAGGTGAGCTTTGAACATGCATTTTCTGTGAGCAGAGGTGCAAAACTAAAGGGTTAATCACTGTCACATAGTAGCATGCTTAGGTGCTAATTTAATCTGGTTTTATTAACAGGCTTTTTTTTATTTCTTTCAAGTAAGAAAATCTAAATCCTTTAGCAAGAAAATAAATTAGAGAATATATTTCAGGAACCACAGTATATTTTACTCAGTGCATGTTGTTGTAAGGGCTACAGGCCTGACCAGACATCTTCAGACATCAAGCTGCTGCATCTCTCTGATGTACTGTTTGGTGCCCATATTAGTGTGCAATCTGACTACTCCTCTCTGATGTGCAATTTCCCTTTCCTAAATTAAATAATTTAAAAGCTACTGAAAAGCTATTTGCATTACCTCTGATGTTTGCTAATGTGTTGGACTCTGTTCATATTAAACCTTAAACAAATCATAGTTGTTTTCTGACCACTGCTCATGGAGAATGTCCTGACATTATCAGTGAGTTCTCAGATGTGTTTGCCTAATACTGCATGTAGCCCCTGAGCATCTGATAGCCTGGAAAATCTGATAAACTGAACATGTTTGCTCTTCTGTATCTGTTAGAAAGGTGGAAAGAAATTAAAATCAGCTGGGCCTGAGCAGCCTGATAGCATCCAGAAGTACTGCTGGCCAATCTCAACATAAATCCATTTAGGCTTGTATTAGTAATGTCTTCAGTTTCAGAGGATTCAGGTTGTATGATGTTATTTTCAAAGAAAGGCACTACATTTATGCAGTGGACTAGTTTTATTGCTTATTGGGCCCAAGATACTTGCCCTGTAATATATCCAAAATCTGAAAAGATGGATTAGTTTGTTGGTTTTTTTTTTTTATATTTTCCAACTTAACTCTGCAATTAAAAACAGTTTTGTCTGTATGCTAAACAGTCATATGTTGCTTGTTACACAGAGTAACTGTGTTTTTCACAGAGCAAA
The DNA here is from genome assembly GCF_031753505.1 of Anomalospiza imberbis. NCBI lineage: Eukaryota > Metazoa > Chordata > Aves > Passeriformes > Viduidae > Anomalospiza > Anomalospiza imberbis. The sequence continues at coordinate 25,527,911 of NC_089688.1, forward strand.
AATATATTTGCTGTACCATCAAACTCCTTATTTCACTTATGGTATACAAGTCCTTCTGGCCTTTATTTCTTTCTAGCATTTCTCTGATGCTGTCACCACAGCAACCAGAAACTCTTAAAACACTTTTAAAAAAAAGGGCAGTGGTTGTGCAGTTCTGGTGTTTATGAAAGCTGAACAGCCAGTTCAGCACTGAGGAGCTGAGTGAACATGCAGATGAGGAGAAGATCCCCACAGCCATCATGAAGCAGGGAAGGTATTGGATGTTTCTGCAGGCAGGCAGCAGTGTCATACTGCTTCCAGTGCAGTGAGACCATGTGAAACTGTTATCCACCAAGCAGAAAAGCTAACTTCAGGCTTCAGCTAGCAGGACAGTGTGTGTAACCTAACAGGAAATTAGGATCAGGGCTTAGGCTGCTCTGAGGAGTGCCTTCCATCCCTTTATATTGCTGTATTGGAAGGAAAGCTACAGGTAAGGGTGGAAATGGGAGAGGATGCATTCCTGTACAACAGGTGTGCTTCATTATTTTTACTAAAGTAAGAAGAAGTTGTGTCTGAAGTGATGAGTCAACAGCTGTTTTATGTAAACATAAAAATGCCCGGTTATTGGAATTTAAATGTGCAGTTTATGTTTTTAATTTACCAGAGAAGTTTTGTGTGGCTTCTTGAGACCCATTGGATGTGCACTGGCTATTTTTACATATAAAACACAGCTATTTGGAGCTTTTTTTTTTTTTTTTTTTTTTTTTTTTTTTTTTTTTTTTTTCTTGAGTTGAGTTCTGTGTTGGCAGGATCACATCAGGCTTTACTTTAATGCTGGATCTAGAGAGTGTCTACCAACCCACCACAACTCTGCAGAGTATTCAGGGCCACTCTGGCTTGGTACTGCCATTGCAGGAAGGCTCAGGTGAAACTATCCAGACTGCAGAATTTTGGGGGGTAATACTGAGGTTAAAAATGTACTTCTCTACTGTGCCTCCCTTCCTGCCTTGCCCATGCACACACCCCCCTGCCTCCCACACTAGCTGGTCTTACCCATAAAAAGGTGGGGAGGTAACTATATAGCTTAGCAACTCTTCTATTCAGAGGTCTGCCTTTGCATGCAGCATGCAGGCAGATTTTTCTCCTCAAAAACAAGCAATCCCACCCACACTTGAATTTTTTTCCTGGATATGTTATTTTCAAACCATCAGGACAGAGATGAAGGATGATTTAATTTATTTTTTTTCCCAAGCTTTTGCAGTTGTTTAGCTTACTTTATTTTGTATTGAGTGAACATCCAGTATTTTTGCAATACCACTCCCTTTTGGGGCAGTTTATTTTCTTTAAAATATCAAAGTCCTTTCAGTTCCTCATATGTTTTGGCTTTTATTGCTCTTTTCTCAAGAAGTTCAAAAGCCTTTCACATCCTTCAGAAGCCTCACCCTTTGACCACAAAGGACTCACAACCTTTGGCATCACCTGAGGACCTCCTCACTGGGCAGTCCTCTCGCCTTGCAGCTCCCTACTCTGGCTTTTGTTTTCTCTGACATCTTCCTGATATCCTGCTGGGAAGTCGTGAGTCTCCTCCCACTGCAATAGCTTATTTAGTTGCATGCTTTCATCATACAACCTGTGCAGCATTTTGTTCACCCAAAGGCAAGAGCTCAACTGGACACACCATTGAAGACATACTACAAAATGTCCCTTAAAGATCCCCTGTGCACTGTGACATTTTAAGTGAGAGGGAGTGTGTGGTCAGGGTAACATTGTCTCAAATCAAGACCATCCACTAGGTTTCTGTGAGGACCCAAGAAATCCCACTGCCTAGCTATCATTCGTTTCTGTAGCTGTGATGGAGCACTGGAAATTCACACCAACGTCCTGCACCACAAATGCACATCATGAGAATTTCCCTTCTTTCTTACTGTAAAGCTGGGTTCCCTTCACTCCACCCTATTACCATATTGCTCCTTTCCACTTAGTTTGAACTGTGGTTTTTTTCTCATTAGATATAAATGCCAACAGATACATGTTGAACAATACCTGGAAAACCTTGGAAATCCATGACTGGTGACTTTTCTCCTTGGCTGCAGGAACATGTGCATCCAGAACACCCTGCAAGAGTTCTGCCATCCCTCCTCATGCATCCTCACCATATGTGCTCCCACCCTTCCAAGTCCTGCACTTACTGAAAACCCCAGTTAATTATGCTCAGAAATGCGTGAGACCCTCGACAAGCTGAAATTTGATTTTGTCTAGCATTTTACATTTCATTGTACATTCCATTTCCATGCATTACATTTCATTTACATTCTATTTAGCAAGATGTATGGTATGGATTTACTCCACGAGAGAACACAAGGGAGGGACCCAGACCCCCATGCAGAGCAGCAGTTGTGTGAGTGGCGGGCTCTGGGTTGCTGGGGATGGGCTTGGCAAAGGAGTTCAGTGCTTCAGGTTTGGCTGTAATCATGGGGTATCTCTGGGCTCCTTATCATAGGAGTGAACACTGCTGCAGCTCATGGAGGAAAGCCAGTGTGCACCAAGGTTAGAGGAGCTGGAAAAACTGGCACAGGCTGAGCTCTGTGTGGGGAGCGCCTTGCTGTCAGCCCAGTCACTAAATCCAGCCCAGGTACCCTCACCCTTCAGTGCAAGTGAAGAGATTATTATAACTTCAGCTAATTCCCCGTACTTATTACCAAGCCTACTTTTTGTCTTAACACAGAAGCCCCATCCCCCTTGTTCTCTTGCACAGCATTGACAAACACTTTTTGTGACTCTTATCTTCTCCCCGCCAGCCTTCGCTCCCTGGCGGTTTTTTTGTGGCCAGCTCCACCCTTTTCCACTGAGGGCACTGGCTGTTTGTATCTAAACTTCAGTCTTGAAAGAACCTGTTAGGGGCCGCGTTGGCTGTTTCAGTGAAGGTCTTCCTCTCACGGGCAGCTGTGTTTACAGCACAGGAACCAAAATTAACGTCTCTTCACTCTCGGGGACAAAATACCAGTTAAGTTTTGAAACTTTTCTTCAGTGGTGGAGATTTGGCTTAGAGACTCTGTGTGAGTATGTTTAGATGCCCTTTTAAAAAATGGATTTAAGATATTAGGAACTCTAATCAAAACGGGCAAAAGTGAAAATGGTTGAATGGGTTTTTGTCGCTTTTAGTCTAACAGCAGTGCTGCTGTGAAAGGTAGGGACCTCACATACCTTTTTTAGCTACTTTCCTGTAGAAGGATGTGAAACTGTTTAGTCATTACTGTTATGAGTCCTAATGTGAGCATGTGCTTTCCCCTCTTAAAGGTTTGCAGTGGTGTGGAGTATTTGTAGATGACTTGTATACCATTATTATTTGCTTGTTATTTTATTTCCACTTTTGATTGGATACATGTAGAAATCAGTGGTCAACAAAAAAGAAACAGCATAGATAATCAAAATACTTATAAGCCTGTGTACTTCTTAGCATTCTTAGAGAGCTGCCTAGCAAGATGAAGAGACTAATACCAAGTTTTTTAGTAACATCATTATTCTGCACTATGTATGTGTGTATCCATGTAAAATAGGTTATTCTAGCAAGTTGATTATTCTAGTTCTTCCTGCATATATCGACTGAAAAATACTAGTTGTCAACTGGTACATGCAAATGTTGCTTTGATTCTTAAAAGCCCAAATTTACAGTGTCAGCTCACAGTTAGACTGTATTTCTGAAAGAAAATGGAAGTAAATGAATCAGAACTGAGCTTGTTAACTTCACTATTGACTTTCAGAGAACTTTTGCAGATATAAGTTGAAAGATTTTTCCATCTAAACTGCCTGAGTCTATGATGTGTATTTGGAAGATGATTGCAAATAGTTCTGGAGAAGTAATTTTATGATATTAGAAAGACCTTGACCTAATCATCCTACTAATGACTCCATCAAGAAAAGCTCTGTCTGTTCTGCAGGCTGTGCAGTACCATGTAAGGCTGTCTAAGCTGGTGTAAAAAAAAAGCTGACTGCAGTTTTGGAAAGAGTGGAATTCTGGAAACAGTTTTAGGAACAGGCTGAGCTGCCCTGTTCATTTTTACTGGTGAGTGGTGGGGAAATTCGTGTTTCAGAGCTAGGTGGTGGAGTGGCACTCAGAAGGTGGATGGGGTGGAAGCAGAGCAGCAGCCTGCATTCTGTCAAGGTCAGGCTACTCACTTGGGTACCTAAAGTAAATGCCCTACTCAGCATCCTCCTGGTTGTGCACCTTGTCTGAAATGTCACTGTACCTCCTTCCCAGTAGCTGTCATGGGCCCAGTTCTCATACCATGGGATATTTCCTATCAGACCTTCAGTCTGATGCTTGAAGTGCTGTTTCAACACAAACAAGGGGGACACAGGTGCTTGGCTGGGCAGGTGAGATCCCTGAAGACAGAAGGATGCTTGTGCAAACAGGAAATGATTCCCAGCTGTGGAGGGATGGGTCAGCCAGGCCACATCCTTGCTGTGTGCAGGCACAGGCAGGTGTCCGAGTCCAGCTGTGTTGGTAGGATCATGGGCAGCCAAGAAGTGCTGTGCTGCTCACTTTGGGATTTGTACCCTACTGTAAAAAGTCACTGCTCTTAGTGTCTCATGTCTAAAGTTGTCATGGTTTCAAACAAACAAACAAAACAATGCACATGTACCCAAAGAGCCTACTAAATCCCTGAAACTTGCTATTGATTGAGCAATGCTGAGCATGCAGCTGAATAACATCATTTTTCATTCATCTGACAGTACAGTTTTTCTTTTGTCAGCATTTTCTTGTCAAATACTACATCTGAAATTACCTTTCTGCTTGAGAAATATCTGCTTTGTGCCAGAGCAGCACGTTTGTCATCTCTTTGAAAGGAACTCTCTCCAGTATGACTTACTTGTATGACTTTTGCTTGATCACTTGTGAGCAGTGTAATGCCACACATATATAAATATATTGCAATCTCATGAATCAAAACAAAACCAAACCACTTGGTCTCCAGGCTCTAGTTAGGTTTTAGAAGCAGGCTCCTGCTGTTCTGGTCAGATCCCAGAATCAGAGCCCTGCAAGCTAGTGGTTTTACAGAAATCAGTCTTGTACAGTAAAATAAATACCCAATAAATATAATTCATTTAATGCTCTTATTAAAGGTAAATTGTTGACCACAGGAAGGTGGTGCCCTTCATAGGAGCCCACTGAGATTACCAGAAATGGAAGAAGGTTGTGTTAGCACATGTGGGATGGTTACCTAAGGTTCAGAGGTCTGTAGCAGTGAATGAAATGTAGTGAAATATTCATAGATATCCATGTGGCAGGCTGAAGGCTGCTAGAAAACATCATTATGCACTGGCATGTGGATAAATTGCATACCTGATTTTATGCACTTCATCCATATTCTCACCTGCTTTACAGCTCATTCCAAACCCCCACATTTCCTACTTTCCTGGCTCTTACCTATCTTCTCTTATTTCTAAAGCTGTTTTTAAGGGAAACTGCTTATTTGGTATAACAAAGCTGTTGATACAACACTAAGTCCTCATTTCTAGTAGTCTCAGCAAATATGTAACATATTACTGCTAGCATTAAAGTGCAAAATTAAGCTCAGAAGAATGAAAATAACATGACCAAAAAGCAGAAGAATTAAAAATACAATATGCAATAATCTAAGAAATCTTTCTGTCAGAAATTTCCCAAAATATATTACATTACCTTTTTTCCTGCTATGTAAGTAAAATTACTTGTACAGGTTAAAAAAACCTCCAAAAGTCTGACTATGACTAATAAGCGGTTACTATTCATGTTTTTGTAGATCTTTTTTATACTCCTTGTTGAATTGAAGGAGGAATAATTTAATATGATGCAGAGAGCTGGGCAGCCTGGTCCAGTACTCTGCTACCCTTGATCTAAAGTTCTTCCTCATGTTGAGCTGGAACTTTGCACTTTTCATTTTATGGCCATTGCTCCCTGTCCTCCACTTCTTTTCCCCCAGTTAGGTTTCTTTCCTCTCTCGATTCTGTGTTTTTTCTTTCCTTTTCCTCCTCTGCTCCTTTCTCCTGCTGCATAGACCTCACCAACAGAAGCCACAAAAGAGAAAAATCTGATTTTGCCTGTGCATCTTCAGGTTGGTGAGAGGTTCTTCAGCTGTTTGGGGCATGCCGTGTGAATATTCTGGTCTACACTGAGAGGTCTGTGCAACAGATCCACTCAGAGTCAGTCAGGGGGAATTTTTAGAGGACTTACAGAAATCTGGCAAGTTTCAGGTACGGACATGATCCTGACAAAATTATTCTAAGGAGAGCACAGATATCTGAAAAGTTGGTAATTAGTAGTCATGTAGACTCAACTGTCCAGCTGAGGAGGCTGTATCAAGTAGAGTCTTGAGGATGTCTTTGTGGGGCTCAGTGGCACTCTCTCTTACTAATCAAAGCCTGTTGGTGAACAGACCCAAGGGATTGGTGGATTTTGCCCAACAGAGTGGGTGTTTTGAAGGATTGAATTAAAATTCAGTGAAGAAATTACATTTGTCATACAGAACTGTTTTCTTGCTTTAATTGAGAGCAAGTGCTGTGCCAAGGAAGGTAAACTGAAAGGAGCACTTACTTACAGGGAATAGTCTGGAGTTATAATAGGAGCCAGCTGCATGGTAAAGACACCAAATGTCTTTTTGGAAGGAACCAGGAGGACTGTTCACAATGCACCTCAGCTCGTGTTGTGTGCAGCTATGGGTACTGCAAGTTTGAGGAAAAGCTGCAAGATGCTGCCGAGAAGTAACAAGAGGGCTGGGAAATGTAACCTGTAAGTTTGAAGGAACAGAATTTATTTAGTCTAGGAATGTCAGGACTGCAGTGGTCCTGGGACAGGGGTTTGTTGTAGATAGGGAATAATCTGTTTATCATCTCAAAGGAACAGGCTTTATCCACAGTGCATAGTATATTAAATTTGATGCTATGAAAACTTTTTCATTGTCTATCTCTTGGGCTTGCAGTCACTTTATTCAGAAAAAGAAGGAAGGGTTTTTCCCTTTGGGGAAGGAAAAATAAATAAGAGATAGCATTTCCTTCTGGATTTTGCATGTCTGTGATATTACTTGAGAATGGATGAGCTCCAGTTTTCCAGTTGTTTATAACTTTATCAAATTTGGATGGGTTTTCAGAGAGATTACATTATCAAAAATATCCAGCACAGAAAGCAAGACATTCTGATACAATTTCAAATATGTCTTCCAAAATATCATCAACATTTAAATTACTGATAAAAATGGGTTTAATAATTAAAAAAAAAAAATTACCTTGTGGTGTACTGGGAAATAGTAAATTCTCTGTGACCAAACTCCTCCTTTCTGCCCCCCAAATTGCCAGTACCTACCATACAAAGTTTGGGTTGGATGATTAAGTCTGGCAAAGTTAAAACAGCTAAAAACAAAGTCTACAGGGAAGTTTCATGTAACATTAATAAAAGGCAAAACTACCAGCCCCACCTATAATAAAAATAAAATTATCAAGGCTAGGTTTCCTTGATGATTCTCAAATGTTTCTACAGGCTTTTAGAGAAGATCTGGAATGCCTTATTCAAGAACAGATGAAGAAGGGCAATAACCCCACTGGACTGCTTGCTTTACAGCAGATTGCTGAATACATTACAGCGAGCACTTTTACAGGTTTTTCCTCATCTTCACTCAGTAAGTGAATTATACATAAACTGCTTTTTTTTTTATTTCCATTTGTTACCAAGGCTTAAGAATACTGGGATCTCCTCTTTTCTTGAATAAAAATTCTGTCAGAGCTTGCTTCAGCTGTGAAGTAGTGCAGATGGTGGCCTTAGCTTGCCTTTTTAGGCTTCCTTCTCTCAAATTCTTTGACTTGTATAATGATATCCAAAATGGTTGGGATCCTCAAACTCAATTATTCTATAATTTGTTAATAAAAGTTGAACTGACATAGGGAACAAAATGTTGTGTTTTGTTACTTTTAGGGGTTTAACATGAATATGAACTGAGATGTGAAATACATTACCATTTAGTTTCTTTATTTTTCTACTCTTGCATATAAATCGTTACTAAAAAAAAAAAAAAAAAAAAAAAAAAAAAAAAAAAAAACTCTGAGGTGGGGAGAATCCCCTGGCAAACTGAATTATCAGATAAACATCTCCCACAGTTAAGAACAGCTTCTAGTCTGCACTCTACTTGTAAAGATGTCACTGGGATCTCGCAGTTAACACCCAAGTTCTTTCCAAGTCGTGAAGCACTGAGACATTCAAGTCAATTTAAGTTCTGTGGGTGGACTTCATATGGGAGCTTACAAGCCTGAAGTACAGTGGCAGCTGTCAGCATTCATCATCTTTGGAGATTTGGTCCCAAAATGGTATTTCAGGGTTTATTTAACAAAACAAGTGGAAGAGAACAGAGAGCCCAAATAACCTCGTGTTCACGTCTCTGGTTGGTTACTGAGACTCTGTGTCCCACTGTTGTCTCTGCTGTGTTTGCCAGGGACAGTGGGGACAGATCTCAAAGTGCACACTCCTTTTGTTGAAAACCAAAATGACTTTTACCTCTTTTGGTCTTAACTTTCCCTCTAAACAAAGGTTGTGGGCTGTCAAAAGGCTGTCATGCATTCATGAAGGGGAGAGGGCTATGTTTGTGTAGTCACAAGTCAAAGACAGAAACTGATCTTTCTGATTTCTCTGTTAAGAGGTGATACCTGCTGTCTAAGGGTTTGTGGACTCTTGCACTAATCCTGATTTCTTCACTAGGGCTGAATTAAAGTGCTAAGACTGAGATATCTCTTCAAATTAGTTTTGCTGGTGTCAGAAGTCTACAAGGAATCTCTTCTCCTGTAACAAAAAAAACCCTCAAAGTAACATATAAAAATACTTCATTAGTGACAAATATCTTAGAGCACAGTTCCAGTCCTATGTAGGATATTGATTCAGGCGACAGCTCAGGAAAACCTCTATTCGGTCTCATAAATGCTAGTACTGCTTTGCTAACCATTTAAATACACTGCATCTGGAAGATCATGGCATAGCTGGAAATATATTTAATTGTCTAACTGGCCGTCATCTATTTTTGTCTGTTTTTCAGGCCATGGAATGATTACACCCATCAATGACCTACCTGGGGTAGATACCTCCTCGTTTGTTAAGGGGGAAAAACTTACTCGTTGCAAGTTAGCCAGTTTATACAGATTGGCTGACTTGTTTGGGTGGGCACATTTGCCAAATACCTATATCACAGTAAGTATTTTAGAGAAAAAAAACTTACTTAGGATCTCACCTATTCATTCAAATTATTTTTCCCCCTGATTAATATAAATTAGATCAGTAATCCATTTCCTGTCTCCTTTGCAGGTAAGAGTAAGCAAAGAACATGACCACATTCTAATTATTCCAAGAGGGCTGTCCTTTTCTGAAGCTTCAGCTTCTAATTTGGTATGTGATTCACCTGCTGTAATAAACAGCAAGGCTCATCCTGGTTCTAAAATACTTTTGTGGCTGCTTAAATGGACTTCTGTAATTATGCTGTTGTTTGGGTTTTTTTAATATTTACCCACCAGATGAAAAGCTGATTAAGTGCTTAGATGGTACCAGCCTTTGTTGCCAGTATTTCTTCTTGGGTTTAGTTTTACTTTCTGTTTCTTTGTCTCCAGCTTCCATGTGGAGCAGCAAAGTTCTGTGTTCCTGACTGATGAAGCTCACCAGTAACCTCAGTGTAGCCTTTTATAACCTGAGAGTGTGGCAATATATGTGAAATGACTCTGTAGGAGTAGTGTTATCAGAATCACCTCTTGCCTTTAGAAGTGAGGAGATAAAGTCAAATAATCTTCCAGCCCAGCAGATGAGCTGGGTGAAGTTACAGGCTGGTATTTAGGCAGTTGTAACTGCTAAATCACACATCTTTTGGTGCAGAACCTGCCATATGCTCTTCATGTCAGTGCATATCTGTAAAGAAACTGCCTCAAGGTGAAAGGGGTACCAAAATGAGATTGATACTATTACACAGCAAACACATAACCAAAATACCATTACACATGACCCTGCTGTAGTATTTTGTTGATCCAGGAATTACTATTTTAGTGTTCCAATGAATCTGAAAATTCCTTGTGCATTTCCCAGGCTCTGAATTATCTTTGTATTTAAAATGTAGGAAATGTTAATGGGATGCATTTTTGAAAGTCAGAAACAAGGAAAGTTCAGCTAGACTGAAGTAGAATATATATTGTATCAGGGTCTTATCCTTACTTCTTCCATGACTGAACCTCCAACATCTGTCAAGGGCTGGTACAGCAGGGAGGTTTATTGACACACACATTCATGGCTGCTCTCCTACTTTGTTGTGCTCTGAGCCTTGAATGTGTGGGGGGAAATTTGGTGCTAAATAAGAAAGGAAGGCTATTTTCTAGATAACTGAAGTTGTCACAACCTTTCTGAGTATCATTTGTCTGTTTGCCTTTTTCAGGTTAAGGTGAACATCCTAGGAGATGTGGTGGACCAGGGAAGCACAGCTCTCAGTATTGACAGTGTGGGCTTCAGTCCACACGTGGCCATCTACTCCACCCGCCCCGACGTCAGATGTGTCATACACATCCACACCCCTGCCACAGCTGCTGTAAGGCTTCCTTTGGCACAGACTGAAAGAAAACAGCTTTGCCTTATAAACTTTGGGCATATTTCTCCTCACAGCACTTTCATTTTTGTTTTAATATCGACTCTGCACTGGTAAATAAAAATGTCAGAGAGGGCTGGGCCGCCACAGTGGATTGGCATCAGAATAAACTGATGCTCAGAGATTATTATACTGAGGTTGAGGAGGTTGTAAAGCAAATAGTTTACACTGGCTTCATTTATAGCATCCTAGATAATATAATATATTGTATAAATCGTCTTCATTTGCATTATGCAGCTCCATTTTAAAGTGGTTTGATTAGTTGTTACACTTAGTTTGGATTTGCCTCAGTATTTAAATGTTGTAGTTAACATAAACTTTAAATTATCTGTATAATAATGATAAAAATGTAAGGAGGCCTGAAAGAATTGGTTTAAAATAATTAAATTATATTATTTTATCTAGAAATGCATATCTATATATATATAGATATAGATATAATGACACACACATTCCTTGCCTACAGACAAAATATAAAGGAATTAATAATTTCTTTTATGCTAGCTTTTTGAAGTAATGAATGTGTGAAAGAAGGATAAACCATTAAGTAAGCTGAGAATTAAACATGAATAAATTTCACACAAATTTCCTCCAATAAATATGTCCCTAGACTGGGTAGCAGCACCTCTCTCACCGTATTGCAAATTAGGCTGGTGGGGGGGTTGTTTCTAAGCTCTCCCTGTGGAGTTTGTCTCTCTTCTAACAAAGTACACCCTGCTAAGGCTTGGGTGGTAGAGATATGAGTTTTAAGAATTCCATTTTTCCCTAGTTACCAGCATTTCATTTTCATGAAACAGGTTTCTTCTATGAAGTGTGGCATCCTTCCCATATCACAAGAGGCTCTGATTCTGGGAGATGTTGCTTATTACAACTACCAGGGATCTCTCGATGAACAGGAAGAGAGAATTCAGCTTCAAAAAGTTCTTGGACCCAGTTGCAAGGTATTCAACTTCATTTATGTTCTTCATAAACAATTTTCATGTCCTGCTCCAGTTTCTACCATTTAACATTAGTGTCTTCATTTACTAGGTATTAGTTTTGAGAAATCATGGTGTGGTAACACTAGGAGAGACACTGGAAGAAGCATTCCACTATATTTTCAATGTGCAACTGGCCTGTGAAACCCAGGTGAGAGAGAATTTATCTGTGTTTCATTTCAAACACTTAAGCTGCAGAGTTACAGATTGTACCCCAGATGGAAAATCCTATTACATGACACAGTTTTGGAGTTGTGGGATCCAGTAATCCTGTATACCTGGTCAAAGAGAGACTGGAGTGATCAGGGAATCACTGAGTGGCACAAATACTCACTCTAGGAACACTGACACAGTCTCCGTGGTGGTACACTCTGAAGGGTACAGAAGGTTTTGTTCCATGCTGTGCAGAGTGAGCGTCATGCAGGGAATCTGTCAGATAATAGATTTGCTGGTACTCACTGCATGGGGAAGTGTGACTTAAGATCTCTCTCTTGAGCCAGCTCCTTTACTGAAGCTGAATGTTGTGACAAGAAAAGAAGCCTCTCTCTGTGATCACAGATTTGTGAAACCAAATTAAAAGAAGGTCTTCAGAGCAATGGTAGTGGGTGGCATATTTAAAAATAACTTGAATCACAAATTCAGTTGTTTCCATTCTGTCTAACTTCAGCTACCTGGTTAGGTATCCAGATGTTACCTATAACATGTGAAGGGAGACCACTGAAAGTGTTCTCACCTTTCATAAGTTTTAAGCCCATCCCCAGAAACTTCATCACTTTGTTCTTGTTCCCCAGTGATCCTGTCCTCCCAAAGAGGCATTTGGATGTGCAAATGGCAGGCTCCCATTCCTTTCCTTCCTTGCCCTACCATTCATTTTGAGTTTAGACATTCTTTCATTTTTAAACAGCAAGAAAAATGAAAGATTTTTAATCTTGTGATGCAGAAAGATGTTTTTAAGGTACTCTGAAAGTAAGTGTTTGGATCTACTCCTTTTGAAGTGCAATAGCAGATGATATAATGCTTTCTGTAGCAGTCACTTGCTATGTATTTTAATACACTTTTTAGATAGTAGAAAACTAGCCTGAGAAGTAACCACAGCATGTATTTAAGCAACCTCCTGCTGCAAATTCTGAAAAGCAGAGAATACAAAAGCTTTTTCACAAATGAAATACACTCCTTGATGTCTCCAGGTTCATGCATTAGCTGGAGCAGGTGGGATAGACAATCTCCTACTACTGGATCTTCAGAAGTTCAAGCCTTCCACACACGCCGTGGCAGCAATGGGAGGAGGTGGAGTTAATATGGCTTCACAACAAAAATGGAAAGTTGGGGAGCAAGAATTTGAAGCGCTCATGAGGATGCTGGACAACCTGGTGAGAGCATGCTGCTGGTGGTATCTATGTAGTCCTGTAAGGTTTAGAGTGTAGGATTAGATTCTGTAAAGCAAATAATTTTTTAGTCATACTATTTCTGACAGCAGTATTCTGTCTTAATAAGAATTTATAATGCTTTGACCTTCAATTTTGTCCCACCATCTTACAAATTTATAGCAACTTAATGGTAAAAAACTTAATTTTCATTTTTTTAAACCTTTTTTTTCTTCCTTTCCTCCTCCACAGGGATACAGAACTGGCTATGCCTATAGGCAACCATTAGTCAGGGAAAAACCCAGACATAAGAGTGATGTTGAGATCCCAGCCACTGTGACTGCCTTTTCCTTTGAAGATGATACAGTCCCACTTTCCCCCCTGAAATTCCTTGCTCAGAGGCAACAGAGAGAGAAGACAAGATGGCTGAACTCTCCAAACACATACTTGAAAGTTAATGTGCCTGAGGAGTCCTGGAACGGGGAAACCAGTCCCAGGACTAAGATCACGGTAGGTTGGTATGTCGGACAGTCACTTTGGTTTTGCCCTACTTGAAAGTAAGTTATGCACAGTTTATATGTGGAAATCCCATTTTATATGAGGAAATCTTGAATAGGATTAGCAAATAAGTTTATTGAGTACATTAAAATAGGCTTTTCAGAGCCTTAATGACATTGGTACTAAGAGTCTCCTCTCTTTGAGGAGAGAGGGGTTGACTGTAAGAGTAACACTTTATGATAAAATTTAACAATTATTTCACAGTTCTAACCATCTCTTCTTATTTCTGAAGTAGAAAACAGTTTTTCTACCACTTCTTCTTGTGCTCTTAGTTATCCACCAAATATAGTAAGGCTTTAAGTCAACCGTGGGTTGTTCTTTTTTCACATGAGGGAGACATGAGCTCTAATTCATCTCTTGCTGTCCCCTTTCTATTTGTGAGCCTACTGAAAACAGCTTTCGACAGGTCTGTTCGTGCTACAGGCTTTTAATGATGATAAAGATTTTCCCCCTCCTGCAGCTCAGCAAGATGCTTACACTTAGTTTCCTGCCTGCAGAGAGGTGGCCCTCGTGGGACTACAGAGCGTGTTATTGCTCTTCAGCTACTCCCAGTACAACTGTAAAAGCATCAGCTCCTCCTGCTGGCAGGCTGGCAGATTTCTGAACTTGAGTTTGGGAAAAACACCCTCAGAACCCTGCTTGAGAAGGGAAAAAACTGTAGTCAGTGTGTGGTCAGCAGAGGTGGAAGCTGGTTGCACGAACAAGGGTTCTGGATCTACATGCCAGTTACTAGAAAGTGTGATCCTTTCTAAATTCAGCATCATTAGTACACAGCTAACACTGCATTTTTCAGGAATATATGTATTTACAAAAGTAGTCATGTTCAAGGCAACTTAAATCCTCTTGTGCAAACACACAAGCCTGCAAAGGACTTGGGATTATTTTTTTAGGTGTCATATGGAATTGAAAATAAAGTCAGAAAGTCCTTTCTTGATGTCTCTTCTTTAACAGTAAGACAACACAGAGAATTGTTCCTTTCCATCATACTGGGTATTTTAGCTTCTATCTTTTTTATCCCCTCTTTAAGTGGATGAAAGCTGATGACTCCTCCAAGACCAGTGGAGGAACGCCAATCAAAATTGAAGATCCAAACCAATTTGTTCCTCTAAACACAAACCCAAGTGAAGTGTTGGAAAAGAGAAATAAGGTAAAATGAACTGAAAATTGTAACATTTCCAAATAAAATTATGTGTTCAAGTAATGATTCAACAGAGCAGTAAAATAACATTTTCAAATGTTTTGATTTTATTAAGAAGGTTCTTACACTATATGTGATTTTTGGCACCAAAACCATTTATTTAAATGTGTAATATACATAAAATCTGTAGATACGTATTCAATATTTATATATTTAAATTTTGAATGTAATAGTCTGATGAAGGATGAGTGTTAACTCTGGAAATGATAGATTGGGAATGATAGTCCCTGTTATTTAGCATTTTATTTAGTAGATAATTAGGTGTCAACACCAACAGAATTGCTGAGCATCATCTGCAGCATGATTCAGTCTCAGACTCTAATCTCGTTCTGTTCTGTTTTAATTTGTCTAGTGCTTGTTAAGCTGGAATTTCTGATGGCAGTAAAAAAAAAAGAAAATGAGAGATTATTGTTGGATCTCTCTGTAAACAGAAATATCTCTCTGCTTTTCCCTTCCAGCTCGAAAGACACTGATTATCAGACTGACCAAATACTCCACCCTCGGCATAACTGTATTAACAGATATTCAGGACACTTTTCATTGCGTTGCATATTTTTTTATTTCTTGGAAAGCACTACATCAGTGTCCTTGGGGACTGAAGTGGAGTTAGCAGGAGCAACTCCCTTCCTCAGAACTGGAAAGGCACCCTCTAAATTATCCAGAGATTAATAATACATGTCCCAGGCAATGATTTTTTAAATTCATGCATGTCACTGGCTCACAGAGAGTTTGTTCCTAATTCTCTGCTGTAGGATTTTCTTTATATGATCTATGTTGGTATTTATATCTGATCTGTCAATCTCTTGAGCTCTGACAATTAGAAGCTGTTAGTTTAGGGAAAACAATAAACTATTCACAGAAGCAAGAACTTTACCAACCTTTGTGACCACAGAGTTTCCTCCAATAGCTGAACATGCATCCTTTATGAGGTGGAGAGGACAGGTTCAGAGGCTATTCCTGGGAGCTTATTTCTAAATGTTGGCTGACGTGAAGTGCAAGAACTGGGACTGGGGTAAATATCTGTGAGTACTGAAAGAGCCAAACAACATGTGCTGTGTATTCAGAGGTGGAAGAAGAGTTCTTAATCTTTAGGTGCAGCAGCACACAGCTTGAGTCTCCAGCCATTCACTGCTGCCTGTGTTAGTGGCTTTGCAAAGCTGATGGGCATAGGGTTTGTTAAAGGAAAATACCTGTTTCTAACCTGGTTTATTTTCACTCTATAGATAAGGGAGCAAAACCGATATGACCTAAAGACAGCAGGACCTCAGTCTCAGCTGCTTGCAGGGATTGTTGTGGATAAAAAGCCAAGTTCAGTGAGTACAACCTAATTAACTAATTTACAGCTGTTCAGGTTATTTGGCTGCCTGTCTTTCAAATGTCAGCGTGGGCCATTTTCGTTCTAAATGTTTTGTTAGAACTGATTATTTTCATGCCAGTTTTAGAGGTGTGATCCATCTTATTCATGTTTAATTTTAAAGGTTTGAAAAGTTACTTTCAAATTGAGACGTGCATATTAAGTTTGCCATCATTAATATTAATGAGGTACGATCTTTGTCGAGGATCATAGAAGTGAGAGAGGAAGAACTTTGGAATGCATGGGGCCAAAAATAGCCTTCATTAGTCTGTGGAAGTGATGCTAAAGATAACAACTGAATCCAAGAAGTAGCTCAGTTTAAAAGGTGGGATGTGACCATGTGGAAGAGAGCTTTCATTAGAAACAGGCTTCTTACTGCGAGAGAGGGTTTCCAGTTTCTTTCCTGCCCATATTAATCTTTTCTTGAATAGAATATACTTCCAAACACTACAGATATCCCTAATAGGGCTATTCAACATACTGTGTTGAATTGGAATTCTAAGAGTTTCCAGCTATCCAGCAATTAGTACATCTGTGTTTTAATTCTGTACTCCCTGCCAAAACTTTGTCATCAAACTTTGACCAAAAAAAAAAGACCTGAACATTTTGCTTGTTTCTTCTTATTTTTTAACTGTTAAATTCTATGTCTTTCTCTTTCCCAGCCAGTGCAGTTTGATGATGAGCACGCACCGCCAGCACCACCCAACCCGTTCAGCCACCTCACCGAAAAGGAACTGGAAGAGTACAAGAAAACCATTGAGCGCAAGCAGCAGGGGTTGGAAGGTCAGCAGTGTAGTTTGAATTGCTGGGGTTTGCATTTTAATAATAAGCTTGAAAATATCTGCTGTAAAAAATGTGTACATGTTAATTATTAGCATATACTGCTGGCAACTAGCTTAGAACTAATTATTCCTTGAGGTGGTAGAATTCTTTTGTTAAATGTGGTTCGTTCTTTTACATTAGTTAGTGCTGAAATTAAAGCAGTGAAAGGTTTGCAGAGAAATGGGGTTGACAAAAACACAATTAACCATAATGAATTTTTGTTTCATAATCATAGAATAACTTGAGGTGGAAGAATCCACAAAGGTCATCTTAAGCCAACTCCTCCTCAAACCTGATACTAAAGTTCAATCAAGTATCTCAAGTCTGTACCCAGCTGAGCAAAAGTTTACTGAGATGTTCGGCCCTGGCTTCTCTAATTTTACTTCTGTTCTCTCAGTGTGCAAGTCTCAGCTACTTTCACTTTTCATACCTTCTTCCAATACTACTGTTCCATAGAGATTTACTAATTCAGGGTTGATTTTAATTTTTAACAGTAACGCTTACTGTGAATTCTTCTTCACTAATTCTGTGTAATAAAACAACTTTGCTATATGTCACATTTAGGACATAATGTAATAGCTTACTGCACCAGCAGACTGTGACAAGATAAAACAATGGGGCATGCTACTTGGAATGCAACCCTGCCACCTTTTTTAATGCTTACTAAGAAAGAACTAATATATACCAATTTTTAGCAGATAAAACAAATCCATAATTTTTTAGAGTTTCAACTGTGTATTGTAACTTAGTGCTGTTGTCAGCATGAGCAACACAAAGCTGTAGCAGACCTGTAAATCTTGTAGCATCAGCACTGACACTCTTGCTTGATTTTCACTTTTGCTTGGCTACTAACTCGCATCTTGTCCTGCAGATGCTGAACAGGAATTATTCTCAGATGACGGTTCATCTGTGTCACAAATTCAGTCACAAACTCAATCCCCGCAAAATGTCCCAGAAAGATTAGAAGGTATTCCACGCAATTTCTGTTTGATGCCAAGGGCTCCAATAACCCAAGTCCTTGACTCTTCTGCTGCACTTTTACACTTGCATGAAGTCAACTGAGTCAAAAGGAGCCCTCTTTTGCAAAGTTTGGGTGGTACTCTGTCCAGAAAACTATTTTTCCTGGTTTTTTTTAATACAACATTCTCACAAACAGAAAACAACTCAGGGCATGCTGAAACTTAGATATTAGCCAGGTGGAGCAAATAGATATTATGTTTATATTATTTTACTGAAAATGTTAAGAATAGTTCTTTTGCCTAAGACTTTTCCAGAAGTCTAAGTAGGCATTTTAAAATGAAAGTTCTCCAATGCCTTCTCTGTGGAATGGCTGTGTTTTCATAAATCAGTCTCTTGCAGTAAAATTTAATTCTGTCTGTGCTTGAGGCTGTGTGTGCTGTGTAGACTGTATTTATACATACTCTATACAGCTTGAGCTGTGCATGCACCTGGCAAAGATACAGTTAAATTTTTCAGCCCATTTTCCCTTAATGACATTTTGACTTTGTTGTCAGCTTACAGCAACTAAGACTGTGGATAAAAGGGAAAAAAACACATCTAAGCACTTCGGGTTTCATTCTTTGGATCACAGTCCAGACTCGCAGGCTTTGTCTCAATACTGGGTTTTTTTGCATGAAAGTGTACATAAATAATTGCAAAATCATGTGCTCTTTCAGAAAACCACGAGGATTTCTACACCCAGAATGCCAACCTAATATCCGTGGAGATGCCAGTTGTGGTGGTGAACGGGAAGGAAGATGCGCACGACGTGGAAGAGGATCTCACCAGGAGGGTCAGTCAGTTGAGTACTGTGGAGAGCGTAGAGATTACCATTAAAGGCTCTGAAAAGATAGAAGAGGCTCTGTCCCCTGAAGGGTCACCTTCCAAATCCCCTTCAAAGAAAAAGAAGAAATTCCGCACCCCATCCTTCCTGAAAAAGAGTAAAAAGAAGGAGAAGGTAGAAGCGTAAGTGCAGTTCTGTTGTGAGGAGACATTGCACATTTTAAACCTTTAAGTTGACCATTAACAGCGTAGTGTTAGGGGTGTGCAGTAACTGGACTTTTAACCTAAACAAGTAGAAACTGGAAGAGGTTTTGCTTTAAAGAAACCAAACAAAGAGACAAACAAACAAACAAAAAATCTTTCATGTTAATTGCAAATTAATTCATCTCTCACTTAGCTGTGTCCAAAACTGCTATGAGGGTTGGAAACATTGATTAGTTTCATGTAGAACTACACTGGCAGGTGCTCAATTACCATCATAGCAAGGTCAAACACCATCACAGTATGCAGCAGCAAGTTCTGCTTGGAGTATTTTGCAGACCTGAAAATTTTCAGTACAGTTAAAGTCTTTAATAAAGTTACTGTTGAGTGACCATATGACTTTTTAAAACTGCTGTCTCATTTGGGAACCAGATCATACATTTTTTTATTGTGGTTTTTGACCATATATTTTATGTTTCTGTACCCCTATTTGGGTGGGTACATATTAACAGCACACCTTTGCATCTTTTTTAAGATTAGCTCATATACAAATAATATACACTGGCACATAATACTAGGGGAAAAACTGTGTAAGAGAAAGTTTATTTGGAATTATACAAAATGTCTAAAGAATTCCATTATTCAATAACTTTTTTGCCAAATATTTCATTTTAGTGAAATATAATTTTTGAAGACTTCTTTTTTATTCTATCAGTTGGGGCGGGGGAAACCCTTATTTTTCAAGAAGGGGGATTTTATACACTTAACATTGATAATTTAGTTTAACTGACAAAACAAAAAGAAGATTTTATATGTTCAAATGTTTGTATACCATTCAGTATAAAGGTATTATGAGCATGTGAACCAAGCATTTAATAGTTAGACTGTATTTAAGAATGCTTGGTTTAGAGTATACTTAAATATAATTCAGGAATCCAGGGTCTTCAAAATCAAAGGATAAAAGCATAAAAAATTGAACTGGATTCATGTTTAAAAATTATTTGTGGGTTGTTCTTTTTCTCTCTCATGGTATTGCTAATGAATGAAGAAAAATAATCTCTTAACATAACCAAATGAAGGAAACAAAAATGTTAAAAGGGAAAGTGAAATAGTAGGGAAATAGGAGGAGACAAAGAAAGTAAAAGTTCGGTGATTATTTTTTTTAAATATATGATACGGATTGCGGGATATTTTTATTAAATCAGCAGAGTGACATTTCCATATTAGATGTTTTAAATAATTTGTATGGATTCATGCAGAGTGCAACACTTTGGGATTTTTCTTCAGTTTCATTCACATTGTAAAAGGGTCTCGTGAATCTGTGTTGTCCTTTGGATGAACCCAGAGCAAATCAGAGCCTAGTGCCATGGGTAAGGGTGGTACTGCCACTTACTCATTTTTACTTGTGTGTCATTTTAGTACTTTTACTGTATTGTAAATACAAACTAAACCTAGAAATTAACATAGGGGTTTCTTCGCTGTGTCAAATGTCTGTAAATCAGTCATCGCAATAGGAAGTACATCTTTTAAGATCCATGTGATTCCCAGATTACCGGTTGAAATATTATACAATATATAATTGTTAAATATGGCTGGAGAGTGGTTTGGCATGCAAAAATGTTGATTATAGCATGTTTGGGGGCTGGTTAGCTTTGACCGTGTAAGTGTGATAATGCAATGTTGGAATGGATCCTGGAAACAATTTTCTAGCTGTCACTAAATACTGGAATCAGTGTTTTTAATCATAGTGGAAACTTTCAGTTGCTTACTTTGTTTTTTATGTTCTACATTATTTGTGTTGTATTACAACATATGTAGAAACAGTAACCTGTGAACTACGCTTTTCATAACTTTTTTAAAAATATATCTAAATGAATGCAATGTGCATAAATATTTTTTAAAATGCAACCGTGAACTATTTGCACCTTTTGCTAATGCCTCTATTTACTTGCTTTGGCATAAAGAATGAGCCAGCCAACTCTTGTGTCCTGTGGAAAATATATAAATGTTATCTGAAATTGCTCATAGATGTAATGCTAATTAATGTTAAATCACAAATAAACAGTATTTTAAATAGATGGATTTCATACAGCAGCCTTTTGTTTATGCACTTACATTTCTTGCTTGTAGAGAAGATGCTTTGATTTTGCACGTTGCTTCTCAAGAATTTTTTCTGGAGAGGACTTCTTGCTTGTGCCTCTCCTGAGAGCTCTGCAAGAAAATAACCTGATCTGGCTGTTGAAGAGCTTTTGTCTCTGTCACAGGTGCTGAAGGGGAAAGAGGACAGGCCCGTGGTAAAAGGCAGGGCACTGCCAGGCAGTTGTTCCGAGCCCAGGGGGTCTGTGCTTGCCCAGCCTGGGCTGCCTCCTGCTCTGCAGCACATTGCATCACAGGTGACATGAGGGACTGGGGTCGTTTTAGTGCTGAGTAAGTACAGAGCAAGGAAATAGATCAAAGAAATTACCTTTTTTTGAAATTATTATTAATAAAACAAAAGTTTTCTTATAGAAAAAGCTTAATGCAAAGTTATTTGAAGGTATCTGTGTCACACCCTGCCAACGTATGGTGTATGTCAGAGCCTGTGAAGCTGCAGAAATTGCAGTGTTTTGTTTTTGTAGCTGTATCAACTCTGTGAAATGTCTTTAAGGACTGCACAAATGTTTATTTTCCTTGTCCTTCCACAAATCAGCCTTTTGTTTCTGTTTACAAGAAAGTCAAAATTCAGCCCTCTGAGTCTGGTCACAGTTTGATGAACTTGGTCCCCATGTGGTAGTATAATTTTGGTTTAGCATTTTAAGTAAATCTTGACCAAGATTTTAGTATTTTGCTGATTATCATTTTTCTCCAGAAGCCTCTACAGTCTTTTTAGTGCTGCACTAATGTGAAAGTAGACACTGTATCAACATGCAGGAGTGTCCACTGTAAGGCTAAGGGCATATATGATTTACTTCTTTAGGTTCTTTTTATTCCCAAGAGTCTACAAACCACATCAGACCCTTCATTTTCACTTAAATCTTACTCTTTCACAGTGTTACTCAAAGGATGGGATTAAAGTAGATGCTTGTAACAGGCATAATAAACATTAAAACGTAATTTTTATGAAGTAGGAGCCCTTGGAAAGATGAGCTTCAAAATGGATCATTAATATGATAGGAAATAATTATTGTCATTAGGCTGCTTAACCCAAGAGAGAGCAATACAGAGAAGCAGTGTTTACTGTGAGGAATTGCATGCAAGCTACCACCCAAGAACATTAAAAAGGAACAGGATGTATAAAGCTGTACATCCAGGTGATTGCCTGTTGTTGTCTTTTAAAGACTTGCAGCTGTTCTGGAGATAAGTGTTACATAGCAAAGCAGATTTTGCAGAATCTGCAGAATGAGGTGTATCAGGCTTTAGAGGCCACAAGGAGACAGACATAATGTCATGGTTAGGGGTTTAATAGGCCATTTTGACTCATATTTTCCTGCCTTGCCAGTTGAGTCCATTACACACTGTTGAGCGCGTGGCATGAATTGCTGTCATCTCTGGGGCAAGTGGTTGAGGATTTTCTATTTTCTACAGATCCAGTTTGCTGGATCCAGTTTTGTTGAGTTTTCACTATTTGAGCCCATGGAAACTTCTCAAACAGGATGCACTGCAGTGTATCCAAGGACAGGGAGAAAGGGCCACGGTGTCCCATGCTGTGCACGTGGGTCTGGTGGAAACTTCTGATGTGAGCGCCGATGTTCTCTCTTCCTTTCTGCAGACTGGCAGGGAAACACATCCCCTCACCCATGGGGTTGCTGTGGGGGTTGGTGTTCGTCCTTTCAAAGACCCAGGGTGTTACAAGAGGTGCAGGGCTCTGAAAGGCACTGACCAGAAGCTGCCTGGCCGTGCGTGTGTGGGCAGCTGGAGCGGGGCCAGCCCGGCCGTGGGCGTTGCCGCGGGCACGGCAGCGCGCTGGGAGCACCAGGACAGCGTTCAGTGATGGTGGGCACTTCTGGCATGTTGGCTGTCACACAGCCTGCAGGAACTGCTCTGCCAGAGACTTGCAGCTTGGCCAAACTTGCAGACTCTTGGGGAAATAGTAGAAAGCACATGCTCAATATAAACATCGCTCAGCCCTTCGCCACAGTTTCTAATCTCAATTTCAAAGCCAGCAGTAATTTAGGCTTCTAAGTGAAAAGATTGACAGAATACAGTATGAAAAAACTTGCATATTTGTACAGCCTTGTCCTTTGGAAATGTTAGGCTACAATGGCTGTACTTTTTACATGTGCCAGCAGTACATGAAAATACACCCAGATGGTTTTTGTGTGGAGCAGCACACAGCGTGGACAGCTTCGGTCAAGTTTGATCAACTTAAAGGCAAACAAAACAAAGCCTGATGATGGGAACTGGAGGGAGAACAAGAGTTCACACTTTGAAATTGTGGTTGAGAGTCCCAAAGTCAAACAGAGCCTCTGGGAGGTGAGAATTCAAGCGGCCTTTAGGTGGCATCAGACCCTCGCGTCTGCTGCCTTTGTTCCCCACAGTCGCAAAGCCGGCAACAAAGCGCTTTCAAAGAAGGTATTTTTGGTGGAGATTTTGTGGGCTTTATTCCAGTTCCAGTGCAGAGAGATGAAAGCAGACATCTGGCTGCCGGACTCATTTTCTATATTGATTCATTCCAAAATCCAGCAATGGAGCAGGCTTTGTCAGGGAGGCAAGACTTCTCCTCTCCCCTCCATCCTTTTGCAACAAGCTAAGAATATTGGTGAAATTTTTTTGAACTTTTTAACTCACTCCACTGAGCAGAATAATATCAGTTTGTTCAATATTTTCTCTCTATCAACCTTACCCACGGGCCAGAGACTTCTCAGTGGTTCTGAATGGTAGGGCAGAAACCACAGGAGACCCCAGTGGAAAACCCCTGGTGCCAAAGGTTCCCACACCCTTCTGTCTCACCTACGTCCACGTCATAAATTCCAGGTGCGTTTCCTTTCACATTGGCAGCGGTAGCTCGATACAACTGCGTGTCTCTGGACACTGCTGGAGCTTTTGCAAATTTTCAATTTGCAAATGTTATTTGTAAAAAGAAAACTTGTGCCCTGGGTTATTAGGATGGTGAGTAGCTGAACTGTATAAGGAGACTGAAATTCTCTGGGGTGGTGACGTGGTCCCGGGCATGGTCCTGACTGCTCCCAGCCCTGGCTGCCATAGCCAGCTGGTGCTGGATTTGACCTTCAGCCTGTCAGCTGCTGGCTGCTCTCTGACCTCCCAGGCACGGCACTCATCCCTCTCCTCCCAAAGGTACAGAAAGTTCAAACGTCGACTGAAGTGAGGTGCTTAACTTAATGGCCTGGCTTTTCTTGAAAGGCTGAGCATTTAGCCATGCCAGGGAGAGCTGCAGAAGAGCAAGTTGTTTAACGCTCAGCTTGATGCAGTGAGGGCCAAATAATCCCTGGACTGCAGGGAACACGTAGCCCCCAAAATCAGCATTTTGATGAGCTGTGCTTGAGGACTTTGCAGGGACTGAATTTCTCAGTGAACATCCTGTCAACCCAGGCCCTTCCCTCTGCTCCACTGGGATGGAAAAGGAAAGGTTGCTGCAGATGGCTGAATTTCTGTGTCCAGGGTGTTGAGAGCAACTGATTGACCCCTAATAAACATACCATGTTGGAGGTCTCTGAGCGTTAATGGCATGTGAAGACCTGCCTGAGCTTGTCTCTTAAGCTGATGTTTGGCACAGTGGCACTAAAGCTTGGGGTCTGCACCAATGGCCATGTGGGGCAGATGTGTACCCAGACAGGTGCTGAGCTGGGGCCTCAGAGATGCTCAAGAGAACCAAAGCCACCTCATCTCCTGAGCTGTACCTTTGCTGGGTGCCAAAAAGGACCTACAGAAAACTCTGAACACACTGCAGCAGCTGCAGTTTATACACAATGCTTTGCCCTTGGATGTTGGATACTTTCAGCTCCAATCCTTCTTTAAGTGGATGGACAAGACAGAAGCTGGCTATTAAATGCACTCAGCAGAATGGGAATGTGGGACAATAACTCCCTTTCCCAAACAGGAACTACCAATTTCTTATTCCAGTGAGTATAAGCATCCTCCCCTTTCTAGCAGAGAGGTACAGTGTTTTCAATACTTACTCTTTCCATCTGGCTAGACAGCTCTCTCAAACACCAATACCTATAATTACATATATTATGCATATTTGTATATACATATTACACATGCTAATTACATCTACAGAGGCATTAAAACGTTTACCCTGCTTGACTTCAGTTTTATTTTAAAGCTGGCAGCATCCAACCAACATTAGGAGTATGCTGTATAAATAAGTAGAGTTTATTTAGATTTATTCAACAGTGTTTACAGCTAATAAGTAACCACATCCATTAAAGTCCTGATCTCCTGGCTGGCATGTCACCTACATGTGATCATTCACCTTCAGCTGGAGCAGCTGGTTCTTCCTGGATTTACTTAATGAGGCTAACTTCACAAATGACCTGGAAGAGGCACATTGGGCAGAATTTGATCTGCCACTCTCTGTCTAATGGGAGAATATTTGGGCATTGGAGTAGTTTTCTTACAAACAGATATTTTGGGCTGTCTTACTCCACTTGTCTTGGCTTCTGCCTTTCCAGTTGCTTTATGGTACTAGGGATGCCCTAAATGCCTTCTCAGGGTGAGGGTGAAGGTGCTGTGTCAGTGTCACCTGTTCCATCCTGCCAGCACCAGGATGTCTGGGGTACCAGCTGCTCTCTGGGGTTACTGGGCCTCTTATGGATATTTCAAGAAGTAACAGTGTCCTGTCCCTTCATTGAAAATGAGCTTTGTGCAAATGAGGGCTGGCAAGGGAGCTGGGCTCGATGATCCTTGTTGGTCTCTTCCAACTCAGGCTATTCTGTAACTCTGATGATTTCCTTACATTGGGCATGTTAAGTTTGAAAGCAAAGTACACTTTGCTTTCACTTTCAGTCTCTTCCTGCAGTTTAACAGCCCTCATGAGTGCTGGTGTGAACACGGTGACAATGCTGCACAGGGAGCAATTTGGCTGGGAAACTTCTCCCTCTGTGAAAATGATCTCATCAGAGAGGTTATTTTCAGTCTGTGAAGGATTCGTGTGAGCTGGTCAAAGGCTCTCCTGGGGGCTTCCCAACAGCACTTCCAGCCTCCCTGAACCCCACTTCAGCATGGCACAGCTCACTGACACTCGTTGTGTGCAGCCAGTGCCTTTTCAGGTGGGTTTTGTGAAGCCACACACATTTCATCAACCTGTAAGATCAGGATTCTGCCTTTGCTCCCAGTGCACACCCGGTGCTGCCCCTAACGCACAGGAGGGCTGCTGCCCCCACTTAGTCCTGCTCTCATTTAGATCTTTTCAAGGGTGTGAATACCACTGATTTACTGGGCACTCAGCAAAAGCACATTTACTTGGAGAAATCAGTATGATGAGAAAACCAAAGTGGTGTCTGGGTGAGTGGGAACACAAGGCTCTGTCAGCATCTGTACTGAGCCTTCTGCTCCACACACCACACAGCACCTGCCTCCCCAGAGCCCTGGACATCCCACAGAGGGCACAAAAGCAGTGCAGGATCCCTGTGCAGTGCCAAGGGTGCCCAGCCCACAGCAGACATGGGTTCACAGAGTGTCATCTCCGTGGGTCAGTGCATTCAGTGGCTCTTTGCACCAGCAAGGTCACAAAATGCCGTGGTGTTTCAACAAGAAATTGTGATCCAGAGCATCTTTAGTGCTTTGATTTGTTCCTTATGAAATGAGCAGGTTCTGTGAGAGGTAGCCCCAAGCACTTCTACTTGGGCAGGGAACTGATGCTTCTCACTGAGAGCTCTCTGTGCCTAAACAGGGGCTTGAAGGCAAAGCTGCAAATTATCCCTGTGGGACAATCCCAGCTCTGGCAGTTTTTGAGAGAGGAAAAGTGGTTTTTACCATAAATAAATAACTTTGAACAGAAGTCTGAGATCTGCAATAGAGCTGTCAAGGATGGCAGAGACTCGTCCCCCCTGCAATTCCTGCCTGGGCACCATCCACACTGTTCCTCCAGCCTGTGTGGTGCAGTCCTGGACACCCCCAGCTGCAGTGGGATGGCTGGAGAAGGGTCAGAGCAGCTGCTCAGCCCGCCTCCCATCACTGTTGCCCCTTGGCTGATACAGACTGCAAAGCCAAAGTTAAGGTGCTGCAGGAGCAGTGCTGGGCACACTGCCCTTTCTGAGTTGCTCTGGGGCACAGGCAGGCAGAAGAAGCCAGAACCAACCTGGTTTTAGGCAGGCTCTAAAAGGACAAATTCTTCAGGTCCCTGGGTCAGCAATGAGTTTTTCCCCTGCAAGATGAACCACAAAAGCAGCTCTCCTTGCCCTAATGCCTAAGACTTTGTAGCCCACAAATGTTTTACTATTTGGAAAATTCCAATTAAAAGGGGCATATTCCCCTTAGAAGAGAAGGTCTGGCAAGCAGGAAGCATTCCCCAGTGTCAGCCCGTGCCCAGCATATAGATTAAATAGCTTTTGCTGCACAATGCCAGACGGGCTCTTTGGGCAACACAAAAGCACGTGTGCAAGTGCCATTTTTGGCAGCTGCCTTTAATTTGATAGATGCAGTTATGAGCTGATTTTAGAATTTTGGGATTTAGACAGTGCAATTTTTCCAGTCATAAAGGAATGACAGCACCTCTTAGCTCCTGTGTTAACCAAAATGCTGTGGCCAGGAGCTGGGATGGCTATTTCCATGGTCCAGTTCCAGTGGTGGGAAGGATGCTCCTCCCTGCCAGCCAGTGGCTCTTGGATGCCCTGTGCTGCACTTTGGGCAGCAGGGATAATGTCAAGTTGCTGATGGCTGCCTTCATCCTGTTGGTGCAGTGTCTGTTTCCTGTCTCTGTGAGTTACCTTGCCAGTCTCATTAATGCTGTGTGCCACTCCAGTTCATCCAGCTGTGGTTGTCAGAGAGAGCATTTAACATGGCAAGGGAGAATGGGAGTGTAACTGAGCTTGTCTTAACATCACTTAGGCAGAGAGGTGAAAGGCCCCTTGGGTGGTAACGTAGTGAACAGGAGCTGCTCCAACAGCACTGCCAAACCTCTGCCTGTTCCTGCCTCCAGCCCAGCACTTGGGAAACAACACCAGGGTGTGATTTGCCACCAGCCATGGCTCACCCTTACTGTCCCAGCAGACAAGACAAAAGTCACTAGAAGTGAGGATGTGCAGTAAGTTATCAGCAGCTCCCAGAGAGCTGATGAGCAGGAGTGAGGTTTGCTGTTGCATCACCTGCTCCCAAACATGCTCGGGAGCACTGCTGCACAGGAACCTGCCCCTAAACCTACCCACTGATGGGTGCTTCCAACCACCCCAGGGAGAAACATGCACTGTGGGTGCTGTGCAGCCCTTTGCCATTGCCCACATAGAGGGTGTGGTGGAGCTTTGGAGGAAGCCAGGAAACATCCCATGCCTGCCTGCCAAGGATGCAGCTCTGCAAAGGCAGTGGAACCACATTCTGGAGACTCCTGACCCCCAGGCTGAGAACTTGGCCAGGGCTCTCCAGCCAGCCCATCCTGCTGTGCCAGGGGCTGACAGACACAGACTCCTCTTCCATCTCTTGGTGGGATAAAAGCCACCCACCCTATTGTTCACAGCCATCCTCTCCAAGTTTATAAATAAACCCCATTTCCCTGCTGTCTTTGTGCTTTCCCATTTTGACGCACCCTTGATTTCCTCCTGTTCCAGAGGCCTTCAAACAAACAGCTCTTTTTTGTTGTTGGTTTGCTTCCTCCCAGCCCGTGTCGGAGCAGGCGCCGGTGGCAGTGCCTGTGCCTGGACACGCCGGGTGCCAGGTGCCAGGACGCCAAGCGGGGGGACAGGGTCATCTGACAGTTTCCCATAAATTACCCCATGTCGTGGGTGTGGGTGTTAATGTGCAACCTGGTGACAAAGCAGCTGGTTTTATTGCATGTGCAGCGTGTGGGGGAAGGATGCTGAGAAGTCTGGGGATGGGATGTGGGAGCCTGGTGCTGTCCTAAAAAAGTCTTCCCTCTACAGGGTGAGGCAGAGCAGTCAGACTCCTTCGAATCTAAGCATGAAGTGGGTGATCCACAGGATTCACCGCTGCCCAGACAGCATCACACCTCTACTCTCCTAAAAATACTGGAGTGTTTAATACAAGGTGATTCCCCAATTAATTTTAATGGTGATACTTAATTTCTAAGCATTTTAAAACTCACCTCTTGCTGGCAATTTGCAGCCCTTTAACAGTGATACTGGTTACCAGCATCTTTTGGGTAAATATTTAAGGAACACTAAAATCCACCCGTGGTCTATATAACTTCCCTTCTCTCTGTATCAATATTGGGGATTGCTCATGTAATACGTGGCTGTATTAGATGTGGTCATAAATGCAGGTCTATGCCCTGGGCCAGCACAAGGAAGGGCGTGTTTTGCTTTTTCAGCACTTGCATTGCAAGGGCAGGCTAATTTTTAACTCTCTCCTAATATTCACAGCACCTGGGTGAAATCTCTGTCCACTGACTGGAGCCTGGGGTACAAGCAGAGCTGAGGAGGGCAGGGATGCTCTGAGCATCATGATGCTGCAGGGTGAGATGTGGGTATGAATGTAGCTTTCCCTTTTTGTTCCTTTTTGACTACTTCTGCTGAAACCAATCTCCTGAGAAACACTGAGGGCTAGCATAGGTGTTATAACAGCCCTTCTACCTCCTAAGTTTAAAAAAAAACAAAACCTGTTGGGTTTTAATATCCAGCTGGGTCATTCCCAAGCAGGAGTGAAGTTGCCATCTCCCCAATCTTATCTTAACCACTAAGGTTAAAAAAGAGCAGAGAGAGAAGTCTTAAAATACCTTGATACCTGAAATTCAGGAAGAAAAAGAAAAGCCAGGAAAAGGGATGTGCTGAGCTGGAACAACACGTGGGCAGCCCCTGTGCTGGCACACAGCAGCCCAACCCTGGTGACGTTGTGGGTACTCATGACTTCAGCCCAGCTGGCCACAGTGCAAGCGGGTGTCTCCCTTCCTCCTCCCCAAGGCTGAGACGTCTGTCTGTCCATATCCCGCCCATGTCTGGAGCCACCAGCTCCAAAGGGGAGCAGAATCAGACGGCGGAGTTTCCCCGCTCCGCTGCCTTTGTGTGCAAACCGGGTTTATCTGTATTGTTTGACCAGCGCCAGCAAATTACACCCTGCCTAATGCGTCGTTAGGGAGAGGCAATTAAATACCGACCCGACGAGTATTGCGGCCAGCGTGACTGGGGAGAAACAGCTGCAATCTGCATGGCAGCTGGGAGAGTCGGGTGGAAAACATGAAGCTCTTTGTGTATGTCTTTGCTCTACCCTCTGCCGTGTCTGGCTGCCCGGCTGGGTGAAACCTGCGCGGGCAGGGTTTGGCAGGAAGCAGGCAGGGACGATGCCTGGATCCAGAGAGTTTTCACTGGTTTGACTTCAGCCCAAGTGGCTGGTGGTGCCCATCCTGTGCAGTGCTGGGTCAGCTCACCAGAGGTCACAGGACTTTGCTTTTGCCCTGCAGAGCATTCCTCCAGCTGCTTTGCAGCCGTTGCAGCCCTGCGGGCTGTTCTTGCAGGCACAACCTGTACATCCCTCTAGGGTTTAGCGCTCCAGTTCAGTTTCCCATCAAATCAACTCTGTTTTTCTATGGCATCTTCTTCAGTGCCCTTGCACCCAAGGCCCTGACACTGAGCTTGTGTCAGTGCCACTCCACCAGCAGCCTCCTGTGCTGTCCCCAGGTGAGATTTTCTGTCCCCATCCTGCTTCACCTACCGTGATCAATACCACAGTCACATCTCTATCCCTCAGACTCCAATGCTGAATCACCCCAAGTGTTTTGTAGACCACGAATCCTGTTGCTAATCCTGGACACCCTAATGAATATTTTTTTTCTTCCCAGATGCTGTGAGCAATCTAGGGGAGGGAGCCATTTTGCTGTGGCCTGGAGCGTTTTCTCAGTGTTGTACAAATAAACAGGGGTAGGTTTGAACCAGGATCTCTGGAATCACCTTCCTGCAGGTGCTGAGAGAATTTCTGGGTAAATTTAGAGGGCTACCTTTGCAAACAGCATCTTTAAGAATCACTGAAGTGATTTTCTTGGTGAAGTGCTCTGGCAGCTGGAGCAGGAAATGAGAGAATCATCATTGGAGTCTCATCAGAGCCAAGGATTTAAGCTGGCTGTGTGGACCAAGTCATCTGCCACCAAGTTCAGCCATCTGAAATGTAGAGCAGATAATTTGTGCTGCTCAGTGTTGCCAGTTGTCTGAGAGCCAACAGTCCCAGGTTTATAGAGGGTTTTGTGAGCCCTAAACAAAGGGTGCACAGGGGGTTCCTGGGAAGGGGAATACCCATGGCAGGGCAGCACATCAGTAACACAGAACAATCATGTTCCTGCCAAAGCCATTGCCCACAATCAGCTGCTGATTTAAACAAGGGTATTCTGCCAGGTTGGCTGTATCAGGAACCCACAGTCACTTTTTCCTGCCCTGCACATTGGTTTGGGGCATTTTATGTGGTTTTACTCTGCAAGTTGTTTGCTCTTTGGAGGATCCTACAGAATCTGAGTCCTGGGGGAAACAACAGTCACAGGGAAGGGCACAGGGTTAAAAGTGCAACAAATGGGTCACACTGATTATTGTCTTTACAACCAGAGATTTTTCTAGGCCAGGCAGTGCAATAGACCAAATCTCTTCTTCAGACAGGTATCTGACAGCACTGTGTGAGTTGTCATCAGTGGAATCAGAGCAGGTGAGGATTAGGAAATGGATTGCAAAGTGAGTAACACTGGCTGAAGGGAGCAGAAGGGCTGGAGGCATCACCCCACTCAGCAGAGCTGGGACCTGCACAAAAGAAGAGTCAGGACCAGCAGCAGAGGGTTTTGCTGTGACGTGATTGCCGTAAGATGTGGGGATCTCAGTCCATTGGAAACCATCCCTGTGGGATTGCTGTGGGCAGCAAACCAGGGGCTAGGATGCTGAGACTTGTCCCTGGTGCTGGTGCAATGATCAATAGCCAGGGTGAGGACTGAGGATGCCAGGCAGGTTCAGCCTGGGATGATGCATCATCCTTCTCCTTAGTTACAATGACAGGGGGCAGAGGAAGATGAGGAGGAAGCTGTAGGGAAATACTGGGGGGAGGAAATAGCTTTTAAACCACAGATAATGTTGGCACATGAACAAATGGGTATTAAGTGGTGGGGGCTGCTGGGAGACTGAGAAATTTGTGAAGGGGATTATATGACGTGGCTGCTCAGAATAGTTGGACTAAATGACCCAGCCTATCCCCTCTGGTTTTGCCCTCCCCCTATGGCAGCAGGTGCTTGGAGTAGCAGCAGAGCTGGTCTATTTGTATTTCAATATTAGGATGTCAAGCAAGTAAAATGAGAAAAACTGCATCCAAACATTGGTGTGCTTTTTCTGTTCTTGGGATGCACCAGAAAACCCACCTACATCAGCTTCTGGGGTCAAAACTTGCCTGCCAGTGCCCTGCAGAGGCACAGTGAGCTGTATTGGAAGGAGATGCTTGTAAGAAGTGAAGGAAATCATTAGGCAACAGCAATTACACTGCAAGAGTCACGAGTTGTCTCTCGATGCATTGCACTGAACCAGCAGAGCTGCTGGCTGGTGGCACTGGAGGCTCCCAAGGTTCTTCCCAAAGCCAAGCTCCTCCTGGAAGCATTATCCCCTCCACACCATATGCTCCCTTGCCCAGCTGGTGTCCATCATTGTGGTTCCACAGCCAGAGGCTGCATTCCCCTGCCCACTGTGGTGTGGCATTAGGGCCAAGAGCAGCATCCTTGTGCCTCCCAGCCTCCAAACCAACCCCAGGAGTCTTTGCCCATCAGGTTCTTGCAGTCTTTCCCTGTGCACTGACCCTTTTCTCTGCCTGCAGGTTAGCAGTAACTCCAGGTCTGACCTCTTTAGCCAATGACATTTTTTCTGAAGTTTAACAAATCTTTAACTTTAAACCTTCATCCAGCCTTTTATTTGGAATAACCAGCATTCTTCCCTTCCCTTTGAAGGGAAGAATGTCATTTTTCACTATCATTTAGTTGCTGTTGTTACTGGAGTCAAGTGTCAGCTGTGCTCTGATAGATTTCCTCATCTTAACACCAGACCCAGGTACCACAAAGCCCAAGTTAGCCATGAAATCCAAGGAAACTAATTTTACTGTGCAAATGAGGATCTCCTCTTTGTAGAAACTGTCTGATGAGTCCAAGCTGCAAAAGCTTCGACAAAGCAGAAATAAGGTATTGCTGAAGGACAGTATGGGGAGGCCAAAACTGAGCCCCTGCCCCTCCAAAACCCTGGGCGTCATTTCTGCATACTCCATCTTGGGGTGGGGATGGCAGGAAACCTCCCTGGACACTTCCCCTTTTGAAGCCTCTGCCTTTCTTTTCCTCTAGGCTTTTTCTTCTGCAGCCGGTTTGCCAAGACATGAGGCCTGAGGGGGTGAAAGGGAAAAATGAGGCACCTGAGCAGGTGCAGTTTGTGCACAACCCCAGAGATGCCTGGCTTCATAGCAGTCACCACCTCAGGAAGGCCGTCCTGGACTAATGCATCAAAACACAGGGGGACCAGGAGGTTGTGTGCAATGACATCAGTTAAAAGGCCAGCTCAGTGGAGGGACACAAAGCATTCAAAAGTGGGAAGAGGCTCAAACCTCCACTGGGAAGTGTGGGATCCTCTTTCTCTACTCTTCCCACAGTGAGTCCTGCTGGGCTCATCCTAATGGCTCCTCAGCCTAGCCCAGAAAGCACAAATCCCAGAAATGTGTTGGAGATGTGTTGGATGTCACATTACTGAGTCTAACATAAAAACTCAAAGCTGAAGCATGCAAAATTGCCCACTGAGAATATTACAAGATCCTCCTGCCTGGAGCAATGTCAAATGACCTTCTCTTGATCTGCCAGTCCAGCCCAGACTCAAGGATCAATTGGTGTATTCCTAGGAGTGATGTACAGCTTTCAGCTGAACAAATGGAGAACTAGATCCTTCACTTGACTCTTTTCAGCAGGGGAGACACTCTTGGACCTTTTGCCACATCCATCCTCCCACCTGCCTTAGCAGATCCCATCCACACCTTACAGAGCCACCCAGACCCACCAGGAATATTCAGCATTTAATCCACCCACCAAGAGATGTGCCTTTTTTCTGCTGGCACAAGGGAATTTCAGACCATATGTGTGCTTTCCCTTAAGAGTGGGCAAGAAAAATACTTTATTATTTTTATATCAGAACTGCATGGCAACTACTGTGAAAGGCCAAGTGTGAACGGCAGAGAACTAGTAGGAGCTGAGAAGAGCTCGTGCCATCTCCCAGCCTCTGAGACAGAAGACCTACTATTACAAAGATGGAGAGTAAGGAGAGCAATTAGAAGGCTGGAAGTAAAAAAAAAAAAAAACCAAAAAAAAAAAACCCAAAAAAAAACTTATTGTAAAAGCAGAGATCATAGCTCAGATTTACCTGATGAATGCTGAGATCAGGGGGCACCACACAGGATTTCCAGGACCGATCCTTACAGGATTGTTAGGAGGGATTTCAAAGGAAATTAAGTAGAAGCTTTAGAGGTACTAGCAGGACGAAACTGTAAATAACAGCATCATAAATGGATCTGAGAGAAGCAGTATGGCTAGGCAAGGCAGGAGCAGGCAAGAGGGACCATCACCACTATTTGTAGCTTAGTTATTTCCAGCACACAGCGAAAGAGAGCGTCAAGGACAGATCGCAGAGGCGATGTGGCAGCGTGGGCAGCTGGAGACACCCGGTGAAACCACGGAGCTTCCTGAGCCCCAGCAAAGGATCAGGAGTCTCCAGAGCCTGAGGACCCACCTTATGCACGACAGCTGCTGGAGCAGACACCTGAAACCCTGACAAGGGCCTTTCTCCTGGAGCGCCTCTGAGTTACCCTGATCTCTTGTTTCACTGAGGGAGCAGTTGGGGAAATGAAAGGCCATTGTAATGGTGGCTTCATGAGAGGGCTGGATGCATCCCCCCACTCTGGGTCTGGCCAGGTGAGAGTCAGGCTCTGACAGCATCCCTAAGGACATGGAGCCTTGGCTGCAAACATCTAGCAGCCCCACAGAAGGATGTGTGGCCCTCCTGTAAATCACAGTCCCATGCCTTGGGACAAGGGACAACAGGCAGCAACAGCAGGTGGCAGCCAGAGGCCTGGCAGGACAGCCTGGAGCCAATGTTCAGGGGAGAGCTACATGTATTAATTATTGACTAGTGAAAGAAGAGATATGAGATTTCACTGACCTCTGTGCATCTCTCTGTGCAGGCAGGTTTCTGCACCCAAAATAAATCATTCTTGGGCAAGGAGAGGGACGATACCTGCACTCACCATTGGGCTGGGGCCATAAGGAGTGATGCCAGTAACACTAAAAACTTCCTGGGTCTAACAGAAAAATCAAGGTTTTAGAAATCACCCAGGATCCCTGAGAGATCTTTTCTCCCTCTGGAGTACAGCTGCTCCAGACCAGCTCTAGCCCATCCCCACAACAACTGTGTCCATTAAAAAAAAAAAAAAAAAAAAAAAAAAAAAAGAGATATGTGATAGCCTCCAAACAATTTTTCAGTATCTTTATATCACTCTCGTGCAGCAAGAAATGCCTACCCATGGCAGACAGGCAGCACAAATATCACTTGGAAAATGAGTTAGTTCTTCCAAAATGACTGCAGCAGACTTTTAAAGGCAGGTGATATTTTATAAAAGGATTACATTAGGATAAGCCTGAAAGGAAAGAGAGCAGGTGCTTCCAGGAGCTTTTGCAGACCAAAATCCAGGGTTGTCTTGGCTCCCACCCTTTAAAACCCTTTCTGAACCCTGCCAGGTCTGTCCAGGGGGTGATTTACACTGGTGCTGCCACTGGAACAAACTGAATGGATAACACCTGCGATGTGGGGAAACAGCTGCTGTGTGTGATACCACCAGAACAAGGTCAAAATACACCCACCAAAGAGAACTTAGCATTTGTGCTCAGAGCAGTAGCTGTTTTCCCCTGTTCAGCCCAACATGGGCACCACACACACACACACACACGAGATGATTCCCATGGCAGAGGGAAGGGATGCCCACTCTCTACCCCAGGGGTTTCTCATGGCACCTCACACCAGCTGGCAGCTTTGCACCTAAACCCACACCTTGCTATGTTATGCAGCACTGCAAAACAAAGCACTCTAGCAATCTTACCTTTTATCTTATCCAATCCCCAAATGATGGGGTGGATATTTTCCCAACTTTTACAGCTGTGAATTTGGCAGCATCCCTGGGCCACGCTCCCCTCGCTGTACTGAGGGCAGCCTGCAGCCACAGGCTGCTGATAAAAGGTCCAGGGATGTCCCATGATGTGAGAGCTGCCTTGGCCACCCCCTGGAAGCAGAGGCCATGTGGGCGGTGGGGCTGAGCCAGGGGCTCACCCCAGCTCACCCCACCGCCCATTTCTGTGGGCCCATGGGGCTACACTCAGATTTTCCACTTTTGTCCGAGAAGGAGCTTCCCCATCCTCTTGCAGAGAAAAAATTGACAGTGAAACTTCAGGATGAGCTCAAAGGTTGAACAAAGTACAAGTGAAGGGAAATAAAGACAGCATGCCCTTAACTGGCTGTATTTAGAAGGCTGCAGTGCATGAGGGTGCTGGGCCATGGCTGCTGGATGTGCAGAACTGGCAATACTGCAAAACTTCTTCCCACATCACTCCTGGGTTGCCTCTCTGATTCTGGGTGCTTTCCACTGCCCACTCTCTTTTTTTGTACCCCACAGCCCACGTGCCCTAAAGCCTCCATTCCTCTTGAGCCAGTTCCCTTGCAATGCCTGCCCTTGGACCATTCCCTCAGGAATACTTTTCTCTGTGGAAATGCCTTTAAAGAGAGATCATCCTGCAACTAAGCTACAAGGGAAAGGGATCAAAATTATTATTATTCTGGCTTCAAACCTGGGATGTTGCTGGGAAAAGCAGTACCTGCTGAATCAGCACCAATCAATACAAAGCATTCCAAAAATTGCTAGAGAAGTGTTGTGCAGGGGCACAAGGAGGACCAAGAAATGCAGCAGGTAACAGAGGATGCTGCCGTTAGGCACAAGATCTACAGTATGGACTCTGGATGGCCATACACATCCTCATCTTCTGGGAGAGGGGCTGAGATTTTTAAATAATCTGATTTTTAAGCAATCTGATGCTGGCTGCCTCTGGTGCCTTTGGTGTGCTTTCAGTAATGATCTCTTGTACTTTAAGGTGAGGTCATGGAAAGCCTTCTGCCCGATGGTGAGCCAGCAGAGAGGTGCCCTCAGTGTCCAGCCAAGCTGGACAGCCGCTTGTGTCCAGGTCCCCAGTGGCTGCAACTGGGGTTGATTAGAGCAGTCCCACCAGCAGCTCAATCCCTGCACAATTAGAAGGCCAGAGACTTTCTGACTGATGTTTTAATGGGAGTGTTCACCCATGCATGCTTGTAAAGCGGGAATCGTGTCTTATCTCAGCTAGTCAGCGGAGTTAATAAAAGCCAAGTACATTCTGAGTCCTTCACTTGCCTGGATGTACCCTGTGGCTCAGCCTGGCTCCCAGCTCCACCTCTGCTCAGCCCTTGCTTTCCCAGCTGAAATCCTGCTCTCAGGGATGGCCAGTCGCCTGCGGGTGCTGAGCACACCTGAGCCTGGCAGCGGCGTTCTCTTCTGCTCCACTCGCGGCACACCAGGCTCTGCCTTCTCCACTCTTCTTAAGGCCACGACTAAATCTAGATGATGCTTTGTGTCCTCCCTCCTACATCAGCCCGTTCTGGGCTGCCAAACGCAGTGATGGGACAATTCGTGGCATCGTTGATGTGGCAGCAGCCATGTGGTGCTGCCGGCACGGAGGAGGTGCCATATGGCCGCGGGAGGGGCTGTGTTGAGCCGCACTGCACGGGGAGCCGGCCCAGCCCCGGCATGTGCCGTGGGAAGGGCATGTGACCGACGAGATCCTGCAGCCATGCTTCCCAAAAATAGCCTGCTGGCCCCCAGCAACTGGGTGCCGCAGGGATTTCATTGCATGCGCTGCAGTCTGGGGCACCGTCCTCTGTCAGATGATTCAGGTCCCGGTGATGCTGCGGGCTCCAGGTACCCATTAGCCCTTACTAATTAGCACTCCTAAACGCCACCACGACCCCTCTTCTCTGCTCTCCAGCCAGTTCCGGTCCCTGGGAGGCCGGTGAGCCCGGCGAGACCCACGGAGCCCCACGGCAGCCAGGTGTGAGCAGGTCCCCACGCCCCAGCACATCTCTGGGGTGATGCTTCTCCCCAGCCGCTCCTACAGGGCTCCTCAGTGGAACCAGACCAACCCGCCCGGCCGGGCAGGAGCGGGGTTTTGTGCTGCAAACGTAGCACCGTGTTTCAGGTGTTGCTGTCACGGACAGAAGGGGAGCCAGGAGGGTGTTGGAGGTCACTTGCTGCCAGCCTGGTGCGAGTAGAATCCACTCCGCCTACCCCCTCAAAATTCATGGTCCCGAGATTGCAAATGATTTCTGGAAGTGCAAATCCTTGCCCTTCTCCTCAGTCTGGGTCACGTCCTGCGCTCTCTCCTCCGGGCTCAGCTGCTCTTTCTCACCTCCCTGACTGTAAAACAAGGGGAAAACAAACTGTAGTGTGCCCGGCCCTGACCCCAGGTCTGCAGGGATGGATATGGACGAGGTGAGGAAGGCTGGTGCATCCCTTGCCTGCTCTCCACCTTCGATTTACTTTGGGGAAAAAAAAATATTAATTGCTTTTAGAGTCTAAACCCAGAGAGAGCTTTCTGGGGGGCACTGCATAATAGAAGAGGAGTAATTTGACTTTAAACCGCTAGTGCTTCATGCCGAGGGGCCCCTTTGGAGTTCGGGTTTTGCTTGCAGTGCTGACCCCATCGCCCCCAGGGCTGGGCGCAGCACGGGCTCCCCAGCCCGCCTGTCACGCTGGCTCCCTGACCAGGGACAGACCCTCGGGCAGTGGCGGGAGGTGACACGGGGTGACAAGGGCCAGGGCAGGCCTGGCTGTGCCTCTGTGTCCTGGGGGTGGGTGCAGCCGGGCCCCCACCAGTGCCACCATCCCCGGGGGCGCGATGCCACCTCGGCCGGCGCAGCAGCCGGCGCCCCTTTCCAAGGGTTAGTTCCCCGCTGCGGAGCTGTAACACATCCCGGGGCTGCTGAGCGGCGACCCGCCGGTCCCCCCCGCCCCGGGACAAGCCCGGCCCTGCCCCGCCGGCCGCCCCCCCGCGCCGGGCGCCGCGCAGCCGCCGGCGTTCGCACTCCGCAGGCGCGGCCGGGCCGGGCCGCCCCGCCGGGGCGCGGGGGGGGGGCGGGACGGCGGCGGCCCGTGGGGCGACACAGCGGCGGGGCGGGCGGCGGCAGCGCTGGGACCGCGGCGGCCGCCGGGCTCGCCGGCAGACGGACGGACGGACGGACGGACGCAGCGCAGCACAGGGAGGCTGCGGGGCATGGGGAAGCGCGGCCGGCCGCGGAGGGAGCCGCGGAGCGAGCCGCGGAGCGCAGGGGCGGTCGGTGGGGCCCGGTGCCCCCTCGGGGACATCTGCAACACGAGCCCCGCGGCGGGCATGGACACCTTCCTCTACAACGTGCAGGTGCTCCTGGAGGCCGCCAGCTACCTGGAGCGGATCGAGAAGGAGAATAAAAGTAAGTGCGGGCTGGCGGCCGTGGCCGCGCGTGTGCGTGACCGCGGGGCGGTCAAGGGGAGTGAAGAAAATAAACCAAACTTTCGGCTGGCTGCAGGGGCTGGCGACACAGTGACAAAGGGCGCCGGGGCCGGCCTGCACCCCCCGAGGCAGAGGCGTACGTGCGACCCCCGCTGCCACTGGGGAGATCGGGCCCGGGGGGAAAGTTTGGGATGGAGAGTGGAGCGGGACGGTGCAGGGATGGTGGGACGCATCTCCGGTTCTCGGGGAGAGCGGGCTCGGAGGTGCACCGAGAGGGGCCGGGGGGGCGGCGGGCTCCGCGCGGAGCCAGAGCCGGTGGCGGAGCCGGAGCGGCGGGGGAGGAGGCGATGACACGTCCCCGCTCCCCCCGCCGGGGCATGGGCAGAGTCACGTAGGCAAGTGGCAGCGCTCGCCAGGTAGCCGGCGGGGAGGAGAGGGCAGGGCAGAGCAGTGCAGTGCAGGGCAGGACAAGCGTCCGGTGCGGGGCGGTGGCCAGCGGTGCCGCTAGCCCCCTGCTCCGCGGGCGCGGAGGGTGCGCGTAGCCCGCGGCTTTCCCCCGCGGAGCGGTCTCCCGAGCGGGCACGCGACCTGCGGGGGACGGCGGCACCGCGAGGAAGAAGCGCTTTGGGAACAAAGGGGCGGCCGTGGCCCGCGGCGGAGCGCGGCCGCGGACCCCGCGCAGTGGCGGAGCGCGCTCCAGCGGCGCTGCGCCCGGCGCGCCCCGCCCCGCGGGCGGACACATGGTTCGCACATGGAGCCAGCGCGCCGCGCTCATTGGCCGCCGCCCCCCGGGGGCGGGGCCGCGCGCCCCGCTCCGCCAATGCGCGGCGCCGGGGTCCCCCGTGTGACGTCACGCGTTGCCGAGCGGGCCGGGGGGGCTCGGGGCCGGGGGGGCTCGGCCCGGGGGCTCGGCCCGGGGGCTCGGCCCGGGGGCTCGGCCCGGGGGCTCGGCCCGGGGGCTCGGCCCGGGGGCTCGGCCCGGGGGCTCGGCCCGGGGGCTCGGCCCGGGGGCTCGGCCCGGGGGCTCGGCCCGGGGGCTCCGGGCACCGGCGAGCCCGGGGCTGTCACATGGACGGCTCGCCGGCAGCCCCGGGTTCCGCTCCGCCACCGGCCCTTTGCCCTCGTTTTCCTCGGGTTTCTCTGTTAGTCTTTGTTTTAGCCTTTTATTTTTTTTTTTTTCTACCCTTTCTTTTTTAATTTCTCTGCCCTCCTCGGTTTCATGTTTGCTTTTTTTTTTTTTTTTGTTTTTTCTCCCCCATTTTTCTACCGCGGAGTATGTGCTGCGTTTTGTTTTCCGTTTAACTTTACAAAGGGAGCGGCGAGTCCCTGGCCACGCGTCCCCATCGCACCATCACCCTCTCCTCGCCGTTCATCCCTATGGCAGCTATAGGTCCCGTACAGGTGCCGATATAGGGTGCCCTTGTTCTGCGGGAAAAGCTGCGTGCACGCAGGCTCCCAGGGAAAGGGATCCCACTGCGGAGGAGCTGCTCTGCCGCTGAAGCTGCGGCCAAAAGCCCTTGTTCCTTGCTCGCCCGGAACAAATCCAGGCTGCTTTTCTGTTTCGGAAAGTTGAGTTAATATTGGAGTGGGATTTTTTTTCCTCACGTGCTAATTGTTGTTTCGTAATGAATCTGCAAAGGCAAGCGTCTGAGGAGCTGAGCTGCGCCGTGAGCAGCAGCTCTGAGCAGGAAAATTACAGGAGACACGAGCAAGAATTGGGTTTGCATGTGAAAACAGCAGCATCCCTCGTTTGGAAACGGAGTGTGAGACCGTTTTGGTTTTTTTCTCAACGAGCACTGTTGTTGTGAAGGGGAACTGTCAAAATCGTGGCTTTTTTCGAGGTGGGGGGAGATAGAATTTTCCTTGCTGTTGAGATGGATAGTATCTGATCTTTTATACGCTCCATTTAAAAATGCATCATTTTGTATGGTTCCTTGTTTGGAACTGAAAAATGAGTGGGAGAACAGGATACAGGATTTTTTTTATTGCTAGATTTTTAAAAGAGGTGTTTGCATCTAAACAACTCCATTCCTGAGCACTTGTTTTCACTGAAGCTTTCACTAGTAATTGTTGAGGTCATAATGTTGAAAATCATCACTTTTATTAGGAAATTCTGCAAAACCTTTCAGTATTTTAATGTGTAATCAGGACATTTCAGGGTGAAAAGTCCCATTTAACCAAAGATTCAGCTGGTGAACATGCTGTTCAGAGCATGACCATCATAAAACAGGCAGCTTTTACGTGTTGCTCCCAAACAAAGAAAAATGCTGCTGGGATTGGAAAACAATCTCTGAGCCTTACTGGCCCTATTTAAACTAAGGAACAGCTGCAGAAGCGGGAGGGTTGTATCCTAATGTATATGCATCTCCTTTCTGGGAAGGGATTTACATCCAGAGCTCAGGTTATTGCACCAAGAGAATGCTGTGCCCTTTCATCTGCCAGGACAGGGGTGATTCCTCAGTGCACCCAGTGCAGGCAGCCTGGCAGAGATGTGGCTGGTCACTCCTCATTACCGTCTCTGAACTCACATTTCACAATAATGAATTGGGCAGCTCAAAAAAGTTTGGTGATGGAGACTGCCAGACTCGGTTGCAGTCAGACTTGGTGTTTGCCTGCTTCCTGCAGGATGCCCAGGTCATTTGACCATGGTGTTACGAAGGGCTGTAATGAGCTATTTTGGTGTTACTCCCATCAGGAAGGTGGCTGAGTCACAGCCCTGTTGTGCCAGGTGCTGTACATGCAGGGGAGTGACAGTGCCCTGCCCAAGGAAACAGAGTCTTAAAAAAATAGAGGTGACAAATAGATGTTTGTCTCTTCCTGGCCAGGATGGGTGACAGGGACAGAGCTGGGTAAAGCACCAGGATGCTGGTTGGGATCAGCATCACAGTGGTATGGAAGCTGGAGGGCTTCACTAGCCAAAAGAAGGAATTTAAGGAAGGGCTATTAAGGCTCCCAGAGTTCAAGTGGTTTTCTTCATAGTTTTATGGTTTCTGATAAACCACACTCAGTGTCCTCCTACATTCTTCCAAGCCTTTGGTGGCTGTGCCATGTTATTCACCTTCTCCAAACACTGTCCTCAGCAGGAGCAGATGCTGTTTGGTAGAGGGGCCTCCTGAGAGGTGGGCACAACCTCTTCTCTTGTGGATCCAAATGCTTGGATATCCCAGATGTGCATGTCACACCTTCTGGTGATAGAGGAGCAACTACAAGGATGTTTTCAGCCTCCAAAACACTCCTACCCTTGTCTGCAGGTCAGTGGTACAAGGCAGACAGCAGAGCCTTTCATGTCTAGGGCAGGACTTTCAGATAAGGCAGGAGTTTCCTACCTGCCTGAAGCTCAGGCGGAAATATGGAGATGATGATGATTTACATTTATAGGTCCCACATCCTATTGTTGTGGTCATGAATAACAGCAGAGGGGCCATGGGTTGGCTGGGTGGTGTGGAAGCAGAACCACAGGGCAGAGAGCTGTGGAGCAGGGTAGGATATACTGTCAGGGCTATGGCAGGGGGAGGCAGTGTTCAGGAGTGGCCTCTCAGCACCACCCTTATAGTATTCACTTATATTTTAAAATATTAGAATAAAAATTACCTGTGTTACAGTATGGTGACAGGGAAGGTTAGAATCCTCTTATCAGACTCCTTGGTTAAGCTGGAGTATTTTAGCTACTGAAATATAACTTAATTATTTTTCCAGTTGAGCCTCTGGGAGTGAATAACAGTGCTGCCTGCCTTCTTGCTGCAGTTCTCATGGTGACACCACAAAACCCAATCCCAACATACACCTTGCTAACTGACATGTACAGGTTTCCAAATGACCTGTTTCCAGAAATTTAAGCTTGGTATCCAAGGAATAGAAACATCAC
Organism: Anomalospiza imberbis; assembly: GCF_031753505.1. NCBI lineage: Eukaryota > Metazoa > Chordata > Aves > Passeriformes > Viduidae > Anomalospiza > Anomalospiza imberbis. The sequence continues at coordinate 25,571,292 of NC_089688.1, forward strand.
ATAGAGAAAGTTACAGTGGCTGTTTTCAGAAATGAAATTTGTGCTGAGGGCAGCTCTGTTGATACATCTGTAACCTCTGCAAATGCCACTTCATGAATAAGCATGGCTGAAAATCTGTAGCAGCTGAAATGCTGGAATTTGGAAGATGTTTTTAAAGGGACCTGGAATAAATTCAGCTGAGGTTTAGTATTGTGCCAGGCATCCCCTTTGGGTGTGTAGACTCATGTTTTTGTCAGTAGGAGTTGCACAAACACATGATGAATCCTTTGGATACGATGACTATCTGTAATAGGCATGGTGTGTAATACATTCTGATCTCACTACAGATACAGACCTGTGTTGCCATATCCTCTTCCAAAAGCATGAAGGCAATCAAGTCTCTGTAACAGGGGTGACAAGTTCACAAGTCTAATAGAGGTGTGCATGCATGGGACAGTGGACCGTGGCCCCTTGCAGGAGATAGCTAGATCTTCTTCAAATGCTGGCTATGTTTATTGATCTTCTGACCAGGAACAACAAATGGGTGATCTTAGATTTGCCCTTTGCTCCTGAATAATTCTCTCTGAGGGAGAGGACAACTGAGCCTTGGGGATGAGTTAACACTATGTTCATCATGTGTCTCCTTCCATTGTTAATGTGCTGTTTAGAGTCTTTTTCTGACAAACCAAAGAAATGTCAGAAACCTGTAATTAGTGGAGGGCAGAAGAAGCTGAGACTGCCTTTGGTCTGCATGCAGAACTCCCCATTGTATCAATGAGAGCTGACTATGTGGCTCAAGGTCAGTGTAGATGGTCTTGGATCTTAAGGTGATGTGATCTACAGAGATGTGTGGGACCCCTTTATTTATATGTTTTTCATCCAGCTCACAGTAAACCCCTTTCATTCCTCCTGGTTCATGACCTGGCCACAGTGATTCATGCGTTAGCCACTTCCAGGTTGGGGTATTTTGACTCATGCTATTTGGACCTCGGCATAGAATTCAGAAGGAAGCCACAGCAGGAGAAATGATAGGGCAGAGGTAGAACCATGGAACTGTGCCAGAAGCACTGCTGAGAACCAATTACATCCCTTGTCAGCAAAGCATCCTGAGAGCTGGGAGAGAAGCATCTTCTGCCACTGGCTGAACAACCCTACCTTCTTGTTATTTAGCTGAAGGACTGTGTATATTTTTTTCTCATGGAAATTCCTCTTAATTTTGCAGCTGGATCAGTTAACTGACTTAATCAAAGTTACAGACTAAGTCACTGACTCATTATAAATTTGGGCACAGCACAGGTCTGAAAACAGAGCATATCTCCTGGAGAGAAGGAACAAGTGGCCCAAAGAGCCATTAGATCTGTGGCTTTTATCTTATTGTTTGGCAGAGCTTAGTCTTTGAATCAGAGTGTGCACTTTATTCCTGTTCAAACTTTTGGATATCCCAGAGGTTTGGTTTTGAGGAACGTCTGTCCTCAGTGGTGGATGGGTTCCAGATACCAGTGGGAGTGCTGAAGTGGATTATCTGATGCCTTGGAAAGACTGAAACTCCTGGATGAGGAATGAGGCCATGTCCTATAGGCACTTGTAGGTCCCTTAGTGAAGGTATTGCAAGCCTTGGAAGGGAGCTGAGTAGGTGGGACTTGGGTTGTGCGCCCGTCTGCTGCTGCTAGTCCTGCAATACTGAGCTATTACAGCCATGACTACAGGAATAGAGACCTCTTTGTTACAGTGTGTGCTGATATGTTGTTCAGATGTTGTTCCCCTCACTAGAGAAACAGGAGTGGTATGGATCTGCTGTTCCCAGAGATTTGGGGAATCACCGAATCTTTGCACTGTTTTGAGAGTGCCAGAAAATGGTTCCCACCAGGGATCTCTGTTCATGCTTTGATTGCACAAATGTTAGATTTCAAGGATTTGAAAACAATATTAAGGATTTAGAGGGTTTGTGTGAAGGTGGCAAAGGAAGCGCTTATGGCTGTTGCCATCTTGATGTTCCTCCCAGAAAATGCACATGGTTGGGAACAGGAGGATTTTAGGAAAAGCCAAATACAGAATGAAAAACAAGGCAGCTTAGCCAAAGGGATTGCCCTTACTGAAAATAACTTCCACGTTGCAAAGCATTGTGTTATTTCTAAGGTTTGTGTTCAAAGGAGAGGGCTGGGCATCTTGATTTGTGAGACGTGTTCCTGTTCCACCTCTGACTTAGGGTGTGTCTTCATGTGAGTAATTATGCTGCTTACACCTCAGTTTCACTTCCTGTCGAGTGGAAAGAAAATAGCTAAAGTAATTTTGGGTTTGAGAAGCTTAAAGCATTACTTTTGGAAAGCTCTTAGAAAATTTCCCTGATGGAAGTTGCTAGTTTAATGTAAGTGATGGTGATGTTGATAAAAAACAGATCACATCTGTTATACTTGATGAAAATAGTACAGCAGCATTTCAGATGTAAATATTAATTGATTTCTGCACTGCAGATTTCTTCTTGGATATTTAAATTATTGCTAAGGAGGAGGGAAAGGCTATCAGGGAGATTAACAAATCCATTATTAAGGCTGGAAATGGAGGGTTGCCGAAGTGCCATTTAATAAAATGTAAAAAGCCCCTTTCTAAAGGGCGAAGCAGCAGAACACACAATGAAAGTGAATCACAGCTGCCAGAAGGGATGCCAGCAGCAAGCACTTATAATCAGAAAACTGTACTTACAGATCATTCAGAGCCACTAAATTAAATGATCTCATTCTCCCCTAAAATACTCTTCCCTTAGCCCCTCCCCAGTGTTGCCTGTGGATTGCTCAACCACATTTAAAATCTGACTTTGGGGGCTTTTTGGTCAGCAGTTGAATGGTATTGGGCCTCTTCGTGCTATTTACTTTCCACCCACTTTTGTTTCTGTCACACTCTGGCATTTTGCAGGCTGACCTGCCCACATGAGCACTTGGGATGGCAATTGCAAGATTTTACATATCTGCTGTGGCTCCATAGTTGACTTGCCTCTTCTCTAGGGCTCCTTCTTTGGGAAAATGTCCCACAGCTTATTCCCAAATTTGTCTTTGTTTCACACAGAATTTTTTTTTCCTAATTGTACATCGTTTACTTCAGAAACAAAGACTTGGAAGCTGAGCTGAAGTGTAAATGCAAGAGCTTATCCTACATAATTTCACACAGAACTGATCCTGCTGTTACTTCTTTCCAGGCTGATTTAATTCACCATGTGTATCAGGATCCCCCTCCTTCATCCTCTCTTGTTTTGTATCTTGAACTTTACCTTCATGAGGCTGACACTCTGACATGCTCTTAACCTACCCCTTCATTTTCCAGACATGGCTTTCCCTATTTAATCCCTAGAGTGGCACCACATATCTCCCAGTGTGCCACCAGAAAAGCTAATGGCAGTGGATGCTCACAAGGGCCTGTTTTACAGTGATTTTGGGGCTTCATCATGAGTTTGGGGGGTTGGAGTTGCAGGGTTTGGGTTTTTTCCATGTTTAGTGTTGCTAATCCTGAGAAGCAAATGGCTCGCTGGTTTTGGAAGTAGGTTAAAGGAAGCACAGTTAGAGCCCAGAAATGCTCTTGTGTTAACCTCACTGTTGTGGAGATGTCTGTGCACCTGTGTCCTTTTCTCTAATCCAAGATCTTATGAGCAGTCCTTGAGACTGCTCAAATTTGGAGCTTTCCAGGTGCTTTTAACAGTCTCCTCTATGGGCAGTTTCCAGTGTAGAAATATGAGGTGGGGAGAGAGAATACTTCGTTCCTTGAGTTCTCCCCCGGACAAAAGCCAGTCTTTGCACATGCTGTGGTCTGGCTCGGTGTTGTGCTTACCACAGCTGGGTGTAGGTGCCTGAGTGGAGACTGTCCTGTCCGAGCAAGGTCTGGGACTGGCTTTCCCAGAATGAGGGAGGGATGTCCCTGGAGGTGTCCCAGCTTCCTTTATTTTTCAGCTATCCCACCTTAAGAGAAACAAAACAAATCAACCTCTAGAGATTTGGAGATGAAAAGGTCTATGTAAGAACTGAATAGTGGTATTATTTTTACCTCCATCAGCTGCAAGCCTGCAGTTTTCTGAGGAAACCTCAGAAATGGTGAATCAGCAAATTGTACGTAGAGAAAAGTTAGCTACCCTGAATCCACTTTTTTCAGCTCTTCTCTAGTTCAGTGCTGCCGACTCTTGCAGCTCCATCAGAGTCCCCTGATACTTTGTGCTCTGCCTAAAGCCCTTGCTACCAGACATAAGCCTTTGATTGAGAATCTCTGCTTTTTTGGGATTTTTTCAAGGTACTTTTCTGTCTCCCATTGTGATGGAGGAATGTTTGCAAATGTAACCAGTCATGGCCTAAAGGTTCAGAAAATAACCCCAGTCAGAACTACAAAACAGTCTTTGGGGGGTTCTAAGTCAGAATCAGTTGGAGATTCAGATATTTACTATGAATGTTCTGATCTTGAATGTTTTCTGAGTGCATCCTTTTCGGTATAATACAAAGACTGGTATAATAGAAATCTATGTTATCAGGTTTTTAAACTCTATTCCAGCTAATGCTGAAGTTGGTAAAATTCAGGGTGATAGAAGTGATCCAAGGGTTCATACCTATATGAAAATCAGGGTGTAAATACATTACTAAAGTTCTGAAAAGAGTGAAAATACTGAAAGCATTTGTTATAATGTTGAGATGGTCACTGTTGTGCCTTGTTAATGTGCTATTTCAAGTATAGTGAATTTGCTGTCGGTGGTATCTCTTGGGCTCTTAAATAATCTGTGCACATTGAAAAATGGGCCTTGCTCATTAGCCTCCCATGAAAAACAAAGTATCAGTCACTCCAGGTGGGAATTCCTGGCAGCTTTTTTTTAGTTCCATCTCCACAGGTGAGATGTAGAAAGTTTCCACACTGTGGCTGTGGCTTTGTCTTTTGCAGCCTTTCTGCTTTATCTGTGCCAGTTCCATGTGGGTGGGCATGGAGCCCTCACCTGGAGTGCTGTGTCCAGTTCTGGGCTTCTCACTTCAAGAGAGATGTGGAGCTCCTCGGGCAGGTGCAGTGGAGGGCTACAGAGTTGATCAGGGGACTGGAGCTTCCCTCTTAAGAGGAAAGGTTGAGGGAGCTGGGCCTGTTCCGCCTCAAGAAGAGATGGCTGAGAGGGGATCTCAGCGATGTCTGTCTGTTTGAAGGGAGGTGTCAGAGGTTGGAACAGGTAGTTTTTGGTGGTGCCCAGCAGTGGGACAAGTGGCAACGGGCAGAAACTGATACACAGCAGTCCCACCTGAATATGAGGAACTGTGCAAGTTACTGAGCACTGGCACAGGTTGCCCAGAGAGGTTGTGGAGTCTCTCTCACTGGAGATATTCCAGAGCCATCTGGATGCAATCCTCTACACTGTGCTCTGGAGTGACCCTGCTTGAGCTGGGAGGTTGACCCACCGTGGTCCCTCCCAGCGTGACCCACTCTGTGATTCTGTGACCTCCTCACCACCACCACCACCACCACCACCACCTCGGGGTCTGGGTGGGCACGGAGCCATCCCCTCAGGCGTGGGGACACGCAGCCGTTGCCCCGGGAGCTGCCCCCGGCACGCTGCGGCGGTGCCTCGGTGCTCCCGGGAACTGCATTTCCCAGCCCGCCCCGCTCCGCTCCGCTCCGCCCGCCCGTGAGCGCCGGGCAGAGGTAAACAAAGTGCTGCGAGGCGGCGGGCGGGGCGGCGGCCGGAGGGGCCGGTCCCGCCGCGGGGCTGCCGGGCCGAGGGGGCCGGGGCTGGGATCCTGGCAGGGCCCGGCGCGGGGGCAGCGCTCGGCCGGGCGCTGGGGACGGGGCTGGGGCAGGAATAAGCACTCGCCGCTCCCCGGCGGGAGCATCCCGGAGCGGGTCCTTCCTCCGGCATTTCCTCGCGTGTTCCCTTGCCGCCCCTCGCCCTCCCAGGAGAGCCGCCCCCGGGACGCTGTGACGAGGCCCGGGCACTGGGCAGAGACGGCGATCCCCGGCGCCTCCCCACCGCAGCCGCCCCCGTGTCCAGCGGGGGAGCCGGGAGCGTGGGGGCGGAGGGCGGCCCGGGGCTGCGGAGCCCCCCGGCCATGGAGCAGGTCCAGATGATCAACATCCAGCGGCTGCTGGAGGCGGCCGAGTATCTGGAGCGAAGGGAGAGAGGTAATGGGGGGAGGATGGGTGCCCTCCGTGAGGGGAACGGGTCTGGGGTCAGATCCCCACCGAGGGCGCAGAGTGACCCCGGAGAAGGGATCAGAGCCAGTGTTTGCTGGCGGGATGGTGGTAAATCCCCAGCAGTGAGGGCTGGATGAAGGATAGGGCTGATGAGTCCTCCTGAAGGTGGTGGGTGAGGTGGAATGTTTTTGCAGAGTGGGGGGGAGATTGACGTGGATGTGGTTTCTGGGAGGAAAAGGGGGTATTGGTGTGAAAGTTTTCCACTGGGCAGGAGGGATGATGATGGGTGGCTCTGGCTCAGCAGAGACGTCAGTGGCACAGTGAAATACATCTGGCTTGCCTGGTTCAGATAGGTTGGGCAGGAGGAGAGATATGAGGCACTCTCTGGACTGTCATGGGGTTTTTTTTTATATTTTCAATGTTTGAGTGGTGGTGACCTTCCTCCAGGGTTGGCAAAGACTTTATACTTCCCTTCCTCCCTTTTCTCCAACCCCAGTCCACTTCCCTGTGAATATATCCTCAGTCATTTCCCTGAGCTGTTGTGGTTAAGGGCCTCCCCAGCTAGGCCAGTGGGTTAGTGGTGAGGCCTGAGGCCTGCCTGCTGACTTTTTTTTTCTTTTTCCTTCTTTATTTTTTCTCTCCTTTTTGTTTTTGGTTTGTGTTTTTTTTTTTTTTTTTTGTTGTTGGTTTTTGTTTTTAATGCCTTGCCTGTTGATTCTCTTGCAGAGTGTGAACACGGCTATGCCTCGACTTTCCCCTCAGTTCCAAGCCCCGGGCTACAAGACCCAAAGCCCACACGGAGGCTGAGCCGGGCACGGAAATACAGCAGCAGTGGCAGCATTGCCAGTATTGCCACCAGGTACGAGGTGGGCAGCACAGCACAGGGGGCTGGCTGGGGGTCGAAGCTGCAGGAGAAAGTTGGAGGCAGTGGAGAGAAACTTGCTCTCTTGGAAAAATGGGAAGAGTCGGAGCAGCTGGAGGGATTCAGAGCTGAGATTCAAGTGCAGTGTCCATTCTGGATTCATAGCTCTGGAAGTAGAGGGGACACAGGGGAGCTGGATCTGAAGTGGTACTGCCAGCTGACACCATGCCAAGTCTCAGATGCTGCAGAGGGAAGGGGAATAGGGAGATCTGTTCATAAGGTTTAGGGAGGAGGTAGGCAATAGCTATTCCCATTATATACAGCTGATGTTCTTCCAACCCAGAAATCGCTGCTTTTAAGGGATAGTGCATGTGCAGCCTGGGTGCTTTGGGATTGTAATGACAGGCATGATTTGAAGCAAGGAAATGTTTTGAAATGGATCCCATACAACAAATGGGAGAGAGGGAGATGACTGACTGTAATGTACAACATGTTAAAAATTCAGTTCAGGAAAACAAAGCTGTGTTTCAGTGTGCCTTTCAGGGCAGTGGGATTTCCCAGCTTTTGATAGCTTGGTAATTGTAGAACTCCATGTTTTTGACACCTTTCTTATTTTACAATGGCATGTTTCTTGGTTTTTTAAATCTAGAAGAGACAACAGGTTTAAGCCTGTTGCCTGGTGGTGTGGTTGCATCTGCCTCTTCCCTCTCATTCCTGTTCTTTTTATTTTTGTTTGCTACCTTCTGTAGATTTGTTGAGACCTTCTGAGATACAGAAACTTTTGAAACATCAGTATACCTTAGAAAAGGCATTTGCAAGCTTGCTTTTACTGCAGCAAGGCCTGTGCAATCCATAAAATGGTGGCAGGTGGCTCAGGTGATTAAGACTTTCTTAAGGCCATTGGGAAGGATCTGTAAAGGCCTAAGGGAAAGGTGCCTTTGCTTGCAGTGATTCTGCTTTGGCAGCATTTGAAAATAGAGGTTGTTTGAAGCAATGTTAGGACACCTTGCTGTGGGGAAGTTTTCTTCACCAGGATCAGCATATCTGGAGCTCTTTGTATGCTCAATGTTTGCATTTGCTTCCCTACTTCATCCAGCCTGTCCTAATTTGAGGGCAGTGGTAGCTCTTTACTGTTTATCATGAGCCAAAGCCCCCAGTCCTGTGACTTTGTGTTGGAAAATGATGGCAAATGCTGAATTGAGGTCGGTATTTTTCTCTCTAGGTTTCCCACTTACTATTTTTCCATCCCACACCTCTTTGTCTCAAAGGCCTTTGTCATGGCAACCTGCCCTTCTCCAGAGGAGAGCTGGAAGCACATCCCCCTCAGGAAATCCTTAGCACTGAATCCAGCAGCCTGTAGGCTGGAGAGGGATGCAGAGCACTCCCAGTCCCTGGGGCCAGGGTGCTCAGCAGGCCCTGCCAGCACAGAGCTCCAGGCACAGCTCTCCCAGGGCAGCTCTGGTGCTGACACCAGCCCGCTGGGCCCTTGAGCCTGACAGGCTGAATATATTCCTGTGGGGGAAAGGCAACAGAGAAGCAGAAGAGGTACTTTGTAGTCTTACTTAAACCTTCTTTATACAAGGAATACTGAGAGCAAATTGAATCTTTAGAGTGAAAGCACTGTTATCCAGAGCGTTTCCTCCTGTGGGTGTTTCAGCCTCAGGGAGTGACCAGTGTCAGATCTGCTCCAGGCAGAGACCAAAGTGGGTCTTTTGGGGAGCTCAGACCTTACATGCACAGTTGGAAATGGAAGTTTCTTTTAGCACAAGTCGTAGCAGCTTGCACTTGCTGTAGGAGATGGCAGGCCTTCCAGATGGCTGAAGTGCTGGGAAGTGACAACTGTGAAGTTTAGGGTGCCTCCAAATTCACTGCAGTGTCTTTTGTGTGATGCTGAGTATAGCATCAGCCTTGTTTAAGGAAGGCTCTGTATCATCTCTTCCTGTTAAAATCAAAGGGGCAATTCAGTCAGTTCTGTCTGGTGGAGGTGGAATGGACTTTGAATTAAATATGAAGTCCTTGATGAAGAACAAAACTTACATTTCATGTGTGGACAAGAGATTTTTCTTAGATTGCTTTTGTCTCAAAATGTTTCATTAGTGTAGAGTAATTATGCATTTAGATCTCATGCAGATCTTGTAATAAAACAGCCTCCTGTAAAAATATCTCTCAAGCAACCTTGGGAAAGCAACAATGTTTTCCTTTTTGTTTTATTTTTTATTTATATGCTTTTACAATTCTTTTACAAATGGGCACATGTACATTGTTGATGGTCTTTATTGAACCAGATAATCCATGATTTTGTGATACAGGGTATTTACGAAGCCTGTTTGTTTGATTAATATTTTAATTCCAAGTATTTCCCTTCAGCATTTGCAGCCCAGACATGACAGCTATTTCCTCCCAACAGGCTCTGTGCTGTCATTGCACAAACACCCAGAAAGTTCTGAGAAGCAGACAGCCTGGTTCTGGATGGCAGTGGTGGAGGAATTCTTATTCTTACAGAACTATGGTGGTCTCACAGTCTCAGCAAAATAATTCTTTTCTACCCCAAATAGATAAGAGGGAGAACATTGCTTTATAATTTCTAATTCATGTGATGCAATTGTAAAGAAGGTTGTTGTGGCTCAGGTTCTCTTTTCCTTTGCTTGTCTCCGTTGTGCTGCAGAGGGCTTCCCTCTGCAATCATTATCTACATGAATGTGCAGTGTTTCATGCAGATATTTGAAAGACCTAGTGAGTTTGAGTTAAAACATGAATGTGTTTAAAAATAAAGTCGTCTGTTCTGGGAGTGCAGTTCCATGGGTACATTAACTTGTACTCAGTGTCACTGGAAATTGCTGTCATGGACCCTCCATGTGCAGTTCTAATAGACCCAATTATATGAAAGGTTCATTATAGTTAGTTAGGATTAGCCTGGCTTGATATTTGTACATTTTGGGAAATAATTGAGAATACTTTTCAATCAATTAAATCATTGTGTCAGCAGGAAATAAAATAAACAGTAGGGATGTTAAATTATTTTTCCCCCAATAACACCGTCAATTTAATGAAGTTAAGATTTATAACGAAATCTGAAATTACGTTACAACATTAGATTGTCATTTGTGTTTTGTTTTTATTTAGGCTCTCAGGCACATAGAATGCCTGTTGTTTTTTTGGTCTAATCCTGGGGAAATACCAAGCATCCTCCCAGCAGCACTGGGAGCCTTCAGCTCTCCCAGGAGGCCCATGTTGTTAAGGGCTCTCAAATAATCTATTGCTCAGTTCCATGGGGGAGGGTTTGATCTCTGTCCAGTTTCTTTTTCGTTTCATTTTCCTCTCTTCCCATTATCCTCCCTTGTGTCTGGCGCTGCTTCCCAAGGGCCTTTCAGACACCTACAGTCTGGTAGCAGATTGCTTGCAGAGCTTGGAGTCAGCAGCTGTGATGAGTATGGTAAGGCATTTTGGGCATGTTATCTTGGAAATCTGGGTGTCTGGGTTTCTTTGCCCTTCTGACTGTTCTACTGGTGCAGCTCCTCATTTTCTCTGTCGTTACACTCCTGTCTATGCATATGAAACTTTTTCCCCACTTCTAAAGCCCATCACTTGGTTTTGTGCTGAATTTTCTCTGTAGACCTTCGTTCTCATATCCTTTGAAACTCTCTCTTGAGGGTTGATATGGGGACTGTACTGCTGAAACCTTCAGGTATCCTTGGCTTTAAGCTTGGTTTGCTCACAGTGTCCCGGAGCAAGGGCTGTGGGGTGGGTGTGTAGCTGTGCATTAGGTACACTGTGTGCCTTAGGTGATGGCTTAGTGTGGCACAGGTTCACAAACATGGGTGCAGAAGCTCAAAGGGTGTGGCCGCAGGTGAATCTGCAAGTCAGCCTTGGGTGTCTGGTACACAAGAAATCTGATTTACCGCAGCAGAAGTGCTGTGCAGCTGTACCTCACTGTGCAGGGAGGAATAGAGGGGTTAGTGAACATTGTACACTTTTAATATATTATATCTTTTCTGTCAGAGGAGGATTCCATCCTCCTCCCCCCACATCGTGCTGCTGACTGAGTACTTGGCAATCTTCAGTCCTTCCTAGAGCCTCTGGAGTTAGGATAGTCCTGTAATTATGATTTTATTAGGAGAGAGGGTGTGCAGGTGGCTGAGTGTTTTGCCTGTCTTTTGTAAGGAATTCTTGAAAGAGAAAATTGCTGTGTCAGCTCTTGTTGATCTATTTTTCTGCACAAAGCCCCTACCCCTATCTTCATGTCCCAGAGACCTAGTGCCTGAGACTTTCTGTCCACAGCTTTCCTTCTTCCTAGGCTCTATAGTTGTTACTTGTTTCTGGATGATACTTTGTTTATTTACTTGTGAGTTTTTTTGGGGTTTTTTTTTTCAATCCTCTTGCACTGGATCACACCTCACTCCACAGCTAGTGGGAGTTGAGTTTTGACTCGCTGTGTGTAGGTGGATTAGAATCTGGCCCTTGTGTAATATGGGGGGGATAGAGACTGCTTTCTGCCTCAAGCCTTGTAGTGAAGCTCTATTCATGGCTCAGGACCCGGCTTTGCTTCACAGAGTACAAATCCACACGTGTAAAACAGAGAATGTGTGAGATCTGCTGTGCTATGTTTTGAGTTATGCTTCATTTTGATCATGTACAAGCAGTGTGATTAGTATCTAGAATCTTCATCTTGCTATTGAAACTTTGTCTGGACATACTTGGAGACAGGATATTGCCTCCCAGTAGAGGGTATACCTGAATGCGCTGGTTAATTTTTCAAGAAAGGGAAGCTGAACAAAGCTGAGCTGTCAAGGATTGCTTTTCTCTTAGAGATATTGAGGTAGACTGGCCAGCAGTATTGAGTACAGTAAGATATGTGCATGACTTCTTTTTGAGAAAGCATAATGACAGTATAAATGTTGGGCTGGGAAGCTGGATTGGTGGTCCATGCACAAGAGGCAAATCACCCCCTATTCAAATCCCACTGTCTTTGTAGGTTTGTACCTGCATACAGGTGCTTAGAGAAGGCTGGCAGGTAGGACTGTCCTGAACTCTGTTCAGCCTCAGCACATCCCCTCTGCCCATTTGATGTAATTTGCCCCAGTGCAATCTGCAAGTACAGATAGGCAACTCCCAGTGATGCTGGAGTTTCTGAACCTGCCAGCACTGCATTGTGTGAGATCCTGCCATGATTTGGAAAACAAAGTACCCCATGTAGGTGACGTTTTGTATACAGTGTTTTCTCAGTGGTGCTTGGCTTTGCAGTACAGCTGGCAGGTTACCAGGGAAAGCACAGAAAGTGGGGTGAACCCAACAAATGGCATGAGAAGCATAAACCCCACTCCCTGGTGAGGAATGAGGCCTCCAAAAGTGCAAGAGCTGATGTAGCAATTTCCATGGGGTAACCCACTGTGTTCCTCTTTGTCACCCTGTTTATTTTATAAACCTCCAAGGAAGAAGATCCTGCAGAGCTGCAGTTCCTGTTTTCCTTTGTGTATTAGCAATATAGCCATATATAGGGATAGCTGGGCGGCAGGGAGTCTATGCAGAAACCCACAATTCTAGGCTCAATTTATACTTTGTACTTTCAGTAGTTGTAAAATGTAATTTGTGTTCTCTTTAGACTAACCAAGTTGTGCAAAGAGGCCTTTGTGTAAACTAGAAGTAGGCCCAGTTGTTGATGTTATCTGCAACTGAGCTGTAATTCTCTGCTGCAGCATCTGTCTGCTGTGAAGTGTCACTGTATGTGGCTGAAGGCTCATGATCCCTTTGTCCTCCCAGATTTGGGGGGAATCCTCTGCAGGAGTGTGCTGTTTTACAGCAGTGGGAGTCAGCGAGGGCTCATGCTGTTTGTGTTGCAGCACTGCCCAGTTGGAGCTGTGCTGCAGCTGCCGTGGGCTGATTTGCATCACTGATCACAGTGCAGTTGTGATGACGGGAAACTTCACATTTTGGTTCTTATGTTCTCAGGGTCTTTTGAAATGTGAAGCTTGTTAGTCCCAGCCCCTAGAGAAATTTGGTGTCCTGGGATGGTGGGGAGGATATTTGGGCCAAATCTGGTCAACTGTTCCTGCAATTCTCTTGTTTTCTCTTTCCATTGTATTCACTGTACAGGCAATTCTCTGGTTTAAGTCGTATTCCTTCTTTGTCAGTTGTTTTGGTTTTCTTCCCATCTCAGCACATTTGTACCCTTTTTTGTATCTTCTCTGTGTAATGCTTCATTCACAGCACATGCAGAGATTTATCCTTCATGGTTTTGTTTAACCTGACCTGGTGCTGTGCTCGGCAGTGAATTGGTTGTCACCTGTAGTGTTGTTTCCATCTGTTCTCCTGTTTTATAGGTAAGACTGACTTTTTCCTTTCCTGCTCCTGATGGAGCTTTCAAATCCATTTCTATTTCTGACCCAAACAGACTGGTCAATGTCCTGCTGCTGAGTTAATTGTCTTGCTTGTTGGAGTTCCTGCTGTTCATCATCTCCTGATCCCTCCTGACAAACTTCTGCCCAAATTCAAAGACTGGCTGCTATTTGTTCTCCTCCTGAGAGTGTTGGCTCTTACTTCCTACCTTCTTTGAACCAACAAAGATAGGATTTGTTTTTGTTGACTTATTTTGGGCTTTCTTGATCAGAGGCTGTGGGTCTCTGGGGCTGTGCACTTGGCTGGCCTTTGCCTGGATCTCTTCTCTATGAGACACTGCCTTGTTGATCAGCTCAGAGAGAACAGGCCTGCTTTTTCCATCTTGCTGGATATATTCCCATCTCTCTTTTCTGTGTTCCCTACTGTACTTTAAGTCCTTTCATTCTCTGATATGAAAGTGATTTCACTTCAGTTCTGTTGCTTTATGAATCCAGTTTGAAGTAGCCTTAGATGATTTCCAATATTATCTTAATTACTTGTTTATGCCTTGCTGCTTGCTCTGTGACAAGCAGGCATGTGGACTGAGAGCAATGCTTTTGCCTCAGTTTTGATTAAAGCTCCTCTCCATGAAATAGTCGATTATTTTCTGAAAGCTTCTCATTTATCTGCTACCATCTGTTACACCATCAAGAAGGGAGAACTTGTGAGAAAGGACAGAAGACATTGGGATTGCTGTTGGGGCTGCTACTCCAGTGGTCATTGCCCAGGTGCCTGGGCAGCAGTAAAGCAGCATATAGGCATGGTAAGGTAACATGGCACTGCTTCTGATTTGCCTTTAACTGTGAGGCTTCAAAGTGCAGCAGTTCACGAACTGCTTTACAAGCAGCCTGGCCATCTGGGAGCTGTGGGAGGTAGCCACCTTGCAGCCTTCATGTTTGTTGGTGCTGCTTGTGAGCCAGAACTGTAAGAATGGAAGAAATCAAAGCTCTTCTGTTTTTCTCAGCCTTTCTTTTCCATGGATCTCCCAAATGCTGAATGAGTATGTCCCTGTTGACAGAATACAGTTGGAGACATAAGGGCATCTGGATTCTCTTCCTGATTTTCTTGCAGCCTGTGGAATCTTTGTGCCTCGTTTTCCCTAGTTCAGCATGCAGCTAACAGTATTGTCAATGTATTTTCCTGTTTTAAAGTATATTTCCCCCTGCCTTCATCTCTAGGCACAGTATTGCAGCAGTATGGTTGCAACATGAGAGATAACTAACAAACCTAAACAGAAGTGAAGGAAGCCTGGCCTGGCCCACAGCCATACAAATGCCATCAGTTTCTTTTCAAACAAAGTGCAGTTCAGTCAGGTGGTGTTTACACAAAAAGCCTCACTTTCCCCAGTGCATCTGACGGCAGTTTCTTGAGGGCAGAAGATGTGGGTTTGCAGAGAAGTACGTGTTCCCCAAACAGACTGCTGCACTGCAGAGGACACTGCCTAGGCTATTTCTGGAAATGACCATCTTCCTCAAAAGGGTAATGTTGTGTGTGTGAAGAAGCACGTTATAGGGGAAGGGCCCGGCATGCTGGGCCCTTGGATCATTTCCTGAGTCTGCTGCCGAAAGGCTGCCCGATCTGGGCGCGTCAGATGACCTACATGGGTCCTACCATCTGCACATTATATGGTTCCCACCATCTGTATGTTGAGGTAATGCACACTCTTTTCTAATCCTGTTTTCTGGGAGCAGTATAGATGTTTTGGAGCTTGTAACTATTTGAAAGATGAGACTTAATCTCCTAAGTTTTCTAGATAGATTTGAAAATTGCCTTCTGTGTCTTTATTCTTTTTCTCTGAACCACTGCAATGCAGGTACCAGCAAGTGGGATATTGGTTCTGATGTGGCCTTGGAAGGGGCCAAGTCCTTGACCATGTAGTGAGACATATCCTACTGGGAATCAGCAGGACAGGGACCACATAAAGAAGTATTTGTATTTTTCTGTCCTCATTCTTTGTCATGCTCTTCCTTGTTCATGGGAGAGCTTGGAAGTGAATGGTGACATTTTTCTTCAGCAGGTCATGAAATACACGGTTTTGTCAATATATTAAAAAAAAAAAAAAGGCAAGAATCTGTTTATAAGAAGCTCAAACTCCCTTGCATCATGGATCACAGACAGGAGTCTTGCCTTGGTGAAGGCAAAAATATTCCTTTTTCTGGCATGTGAGAATCTACCTGAATTGTCCAAGTTTTAATTTGTTATAGATGATGTCTGCTGCATGTCCAAGGGGGATGGACTAGGTTTTCTCTACTGAAATGGCTAAGGTACTTCACCAAATGAACATACATCAGCCTTTGTCTCTGATCTGTGTGTACCAGCCTCTTTTGACGTGGTTAACTGTAGGCTGGGAAGAAAAGGAAGTGGTTTCTGTAGGACTTTTGCTCACTTGTGACAGAAGACAGACAAATGGAGCAATGAATACCACTTTGGAGAACTTGCTTCACTCTTGGCTGCTGTCAGCTGCCCGGTGTCCAGTCAGCAAGCCCCTTTCAGGCCAGATTGTTATGGGAGACCCCCAAACTGTCTATTCCTCACACTGATCTTTTCCAAGATACAGACCTGGGATCTGGACTGTGGAAGCGCTGGTGGTGCACAGCCAGAGGGGGCACCAGCAGGGCTTGTGCTTAGAACATGCAAAGTGGCCCAGAAAACGAGGTCCTTGGGGGTTTTCATGGAAGTACTCACAGGGACATGGAACATGCAGTTCTGTTTTCTCTGTTTCTTAGCTTCCAGATTGGAAAGTGAGGATGCATGACAATAAATGTGCTTGTGAACTGACCAGCCACTGCTCTCGGTGAGCCTGTCAAAAAGCCTGTAAGGAAAGCACCAGTTCTGTATTCAGAGCAGGACTTGGCTTGAGGCCACGCATTGAACAATGAAGAGAAAACAAAATATTGAATAGCTGCTTGTTCAGCAAACCCAGTTCCTCTTGGCCGTACAGGGCCCTGCATGAGGACAGTTTTCCTCTAGCATTTGGGGCTAGGATCAGCATGTAGGGTCTCAGGTGGTGCAGGAAAAAGCCCACACCAGCACACTTGCTCCCAGCCTGCACAGTAGGGAGGGAAGCCAACTGGGGTTTCTTTGCTGGCCCCTGACTGCAGCACTGAATGCAAACAACATTCCTGCTGTTATGTCGCCTGGCTTGGAAAACCTTTCCCTGCAGAGTGCCACCTTGTGCTGCTTATTAGGATGTCAGTCTGGTTTGGGGGAGCTCAGCTCTGGAACTGGGATAAACTCGTGGTGCTCAGCGAGGAGGAGCTGTCTTCCTGCTCTTTTCTCCTGTGTGCTGAAAAAGCAGAACATGCACCAACAGAACAATGTTGCTTCCCCAGCTGAGGGTTATGTCTGATATGTCTATTGGTTGAGTTATATCAGTAAATTAATACTGCTTTGTTATTGGCTGCCATTTTAGATTGTTCTCTGGCACTTTGTACCAGTGGTGTTTGAGAGTCAGGATAGCCCACTTGGCAGACAGTGGGCAAGACATCAAGGCTGGTTTAGGTTTGGGTTGTTGTTGGTTGTGGGCTTTTTTCTCACTTTCCCACTTACACTTCACAATGGTTATGTGATTTTTTGGGGGTATTTGACCCAAGAGTCAGATGGCATGAGTGTTCATGTTACCTGTCTCTGGGATGCCTGAGAACACCTACCTTATCCTGGGGTTCAGGGAACCCAAATTAAGTACCCTGCTCTGCCACAGGTTTCCTGTGTGACCTTGGGAAAATTATTTATAATTTCTGTGTGTTGGTGTTGTCCCCCTGCATAAAAAGTATTATGGAAGACTTAATTTTGAAATGTTGCAAACAAAAATAATGGTTATGGGGAGCTGGTACCAAATTGAGAGAGGCTGTGTAAATACTGTAGGTGACTTTGAATATATTTACTCCTTGAAGGGAAGTATGCAGTATACTTTTAAAAGTTGTTTTGACTGAGTCTTGCAGGAGACTTTCCCAATACTATGTAGAAACACAGGGGTAGGTGACTTTCTACAGTTGTGAACCACGTGGAAGAGCTCTCTTCTGCTCTTTGAGCTGAAAACAAACTGTGGGGCCATTTCTCCTTTTGCAAAGATGAACAAACACGAACAGATGCCAGTACGGCTGCGTTCCCTTCTCTGCTGGAGACGGAGAATGTGAACTTTGGAAAGGGTCTGGCTTGATCCTGGGAAAACAGCTTTGATCCGAGCCTTAGGAGGAATCTGATACTGTGTCCGTCTAAGAGCGACAGAAAAACTAGCCAGAGTTTGGGGCCAGGTTAATCTGGTGCATCTCCACTGACGTCAGTGAGAAGGTGAAACAGTCTGTTCCATCCCCTCACCTC
Source organism: Anomalospiza imberbis (assembly GCF_031753505.1). NCBI lineage: Eukaryota > Metazoa > Chordata > Aves > Passeriformes > Viduidae > Anomalospiza > Anomalospiza imberbis. Next base: position 25,588,963 of record NC_089688.1, read on the forward strand.
AACTCCTCATGGAGAAGAATTTACTCTGGACCTCAAGGCCAGACAGTGTAGGGGATTATTGAGGTAGTAATGGCTTACGATAATTTTTGTCTCCGGTACTGCTTGGAAGGAAACATTTTGTTAGATTTGCTGATACGCAAGGCTGAGGTGATGTTCTTGTTAGACTTGAGGCTGCTACTTGCAAGGGGCATAAGGATGGCAGCAGAAGGACTCCTGCTCCAGCTGTGCCATCTTCTGTTCAGCTGCATTTTGCTCCTCCTAGCTGTAGGAGCTCATGGCAGTGTTGAGTACAATAAGTTGCTATGTTCCCAAGGCTCCCCTGCAGCTCTCTGAGGGCCAAACTTCTGGGCCTCCCAGAGGTGAGGAGGATTCACAACTCCCTTAGAGCTCTTGAGCATATCTGGGCAGGAAGAGTTAACTCTTGTGCAGCCTTCATTTGTCTTGCCATTGGGCTGGAAGCTTGACATGCTGCTGGTGCTGAAGGTTCTTTGTGGGCTTCCCAGGCTGACTTCTGCCCTGGTTTCATAGGTTACTATGGTGTTGATCCACTTGGAACCCTGGCAAAACACTGGGGTTCTTCAGACAGTAAGTTCTGTTTTGTGGACACAGATATATTTAAAATGTAAAAAAGCTGTTGACCACCCTTCTTTTCCATGATTTAATTTTGTCATTTTTGAGGAAGAACTTGCAAAAAAGAGAGCAGTAATGTAGTTTACTGGTTTCAGAAGGATTGGTTATTCTTGGCTTGGGGAACAGAAGAAGGCATTTCCTGCAGGGGAATTTAGTGGCCCAGTGAATGGGTCAGCAGAGCCAGAAGGTGGAAAGGGTCTGTAAAATGAAGAAGAATGTGTTTGTATATGGTGTGATGATGCATAAGCAGGAGAAGTAGCTGAACCTGAGTGAAGTAAGACAGAAAGCAGTTGGCCTGGTCTGCAGATTAATGTTCTTGTTTTGCTAAACAGGATTCCAGTAACTGTACCCTAATTTTCACAAGCTGGTGGGATATTTCTTTAATTATTAAACTCTTGATAAAGCTGAGTAGGGTGAGTGAATTTGGAGGAGAAGCACTGGGTCTTGTGTAGGCATTAAGGATGTACTGGAAGAGACCCCTTACTTATGGCCAGCAGCACCTCTGAGACAACAGTATATCTGTTGTGGTGCAGATGGAGCTCTTGGAGTCCTGGACTCCTCTGGAGCCAGGACTCCTCTGGAGCCAGGAGCTGATGCCAAATACAGGCAGGAAGATGACCAGGTTCAAGAGAGATGACAGGATCATTGGGTCTAAATGCCACCTGTGTATTGCATAGGACAAGGGCTCTTGAGGACTGCGATTTCCTCAGTAGAAAATAGTTACCTCACTGAGATCCCAAACCAAAATGCAGATGTTCTGCAAATGCCTGTATTGGCCCATTTATCAATAATAAATGTGTAAACCAGAAAGGTCAGCTGTGTTTCATGTCATGTGGCAGCTTTGTGATTTTAGTTACAGTAAAAACTCCAATGACAAATGAATTCAATGCTCTTTAGAGCTTGTTCCTTTCTGCTGCAGTTAATTGTGTTGCCTTACCTGTGCTTGGGCAAATTTGGGGGCTGCTTCTGCCATGGTAGAAGAAATTTTATTTAAATAAAGAAAAATGGGGTAAAGTGGCAAATTACTTGCAGATTCTCATTTACTGGGGGATCTCAGTGTAGCTTAATGCTTCAGGAACACCTTGTTACTGTGTTGGATAGCGAGGTTGCAGGCAATATCACTGTAACAGGCACAAAAAGGTTGCTGCATGTAACCTTTAATTAGAATGACTGACAATTTCTGCTTCCCTCTTTCTTCCTATTCTGTATGCAGTTTCAGGTATCTGGGGTAAATTGGGATAACTTGAGTTTGTCCTCTTTGAACTTTTTGTTGCATAGACAGGGACTGCTCTGCTATTTTTGTTGTTGTTTGCTTGGCTCCTTTATCTTAAGCTTCTGAAACTCATTATTGATCTTTTTCCAAGCTGTTTTCAAAATGTAGTGAGCAGGATCCTCCTTCTTAATAACATTTATTCAGTTTTTAGGAGTAGTTATCAGTTTGGGTGTTCTAAATTGACTGTTAAAGAATGTCTGCTATAGAAACCTGACTTTTAAATGCGGACCCTGCAGACTGTTTGTGCTGGAGCTACTTTTAAATTGCAGCTGACGTTTTGAGCAGTGCCAGTACATGTGCTTGGTCTTTTCTTTTCCCCTCTGAGTGTGTCCATACCCGCCTGGCTCTGGTTTCAGCTTTGCAGGTTCTGCTTGCCCTGTCCACCTGACAGCAGGGGTGTGAATTCCCCTGGTTTGTGGTCCATGCTCAACAGCAGTGTCCTTGTTTCACGGAGTGACACAGGCTGTGGCTGCTGTCAGCAGCAGCCCAGCGGTGTCACACTGAGCACACTGGTTACTTGCTGCAGTACAACTGGAGTGTTCCCTGGGTTTTGGCAACAGTTTTCAGCTGTGGTGTTCATCCTGTACCCACCAAAAAGCTGGTGATGGTGCACCAGGATGAGGCCTTGATTTCAGTCTGCTGATAGTCTCTAAGTTCTCAGTTGATGATAAGACCAGCTCACTTAGAGACCCAGTTACATTTTCTTCTGTTTACCTATTTACCTATTTAAGGCACTTCTTTTTCTGAGTTGTATCAGTAGAGGCTTCTCCACTTTTTTCCACTTCACTGACAGCACTGTCCTTGTTTAACTCCAAATAAATCTTAGTAACATGTGCAGCCCAAAGATGAGGGGTAAAAACTAATCTTTTGATTAGGAGCTATAGAAAATGAAATGAGTAATGAACAGAAGAGAGAGGGTTTTTTCCCTTTTTGTGTTGTCCAAGCAAAAGGAAACTGTCACAGAAAATTTGAGTAAGTGAATGGTGATAGTGAGGAGCAGTGCTGGACTTTTTTCATGAATCCAGGGGAAATAAAAAATTAAAACTTTTCCAGATGGTCCCCAGTGAGATTAAGCAAAACATAAGCAGGTAAGAGAAGAAGCCTCCCTGTAGGATTGATTCAATACCACTGAGATTCTTTTGTTTGCATTCAGCTTCAGTGGGAAGGTGTTGGGGGTTGCTTTTTTTTCCTTGCCACAGACGTGGTTAAAAGTCACAGTGAATATTTCCTGACTTGGTGAAAAGCCTGTGACCTCTCTCAGTTGCCTTGTTCATCGGAAGGCAGATAGGTAATAAAGAGTCTCCTGTGTGAGAGGAGTAAGGAGAGCCTGCTGTTTTAATTTTGTTCACAGCAGTGGGCCAAACTTTGTTCTTTCAGCGCTGGCCTTGGTAATTGGCTCGATATAATATAGGAATTCAAGCCATTGCATATCTTTGGCCTTATAACTGCTAATGTCATAGCCAAGAAGAGTGCAGTATCCTGCAGGAACATACAGTAAAAAAGAACAATAAGCATGTTTCAAACTTCATACAGGCAGTGGTTCTAAAGGGCCTCAGCTCAGTCCTGATGGGCTCATTTGTGTCCAAGTTGCCTGGACAAATGGATTTTGCTGGTTTAGACTCAGGGACGAGGAGGGTGGGGTGTGGGTTTGATTTGGGAATTTTTTTGGACTAAATATTATGTTATGATAAACATAATGGACTAAATATTATGTTTCTGATTCATGGGAACCAGAATTCACTACTTTAGGGAGGGAATTCAGGAGTTTTCTCAACATGAAGAGTTTGACTATCGTGTGCATTGCTTTCAGGGTGTCCCATGTCCTGCTGAGCAGGGTGGCTTGCACAGGTATATACTAACATTTTGGTTTTCCTGTGTTCTCAGCCATGGTCAGCTAAGGCTCATTTACCTTTTTTTTTGCAGACATCCACAGTTTATTCATCATTCTCAATGCAGTTCTAACACCTGTTAGGCACTCCTCCTTCCTTTTTTTGGAGAAGCATTTAATTATGACAGGGTTTCCCTTGAAGCACATCCTCCATTCAGTTCCCTAATTGTAGAATTCTCTGTGGGATTCTCCAGATGGGGGATAGAGGATAATCTTCTCAGAGCTCTGGAAGAAATGTGATGCCAAATTAGAGAAAATAGATCCTTTTTATTAAGCTCTTGGGTTCTTTTTACTCTTATTTTAAGGTGACCTTCTGTTAAAGAGAAATGTTGGACAAATGGCTATCCTTTTAAATAATCCTCAACAACCTTACCTGGGTTAGATTAGAAATCCTGAATGGATTTAAACTTTTTGTGCCACTCATTCTGTCATCACAGAGGCAAAGAGAATGAACTTGCCGGTTTCCCTTTTGTTTCTAGTTGGTTTAATTTTCAAGCTGCAAGGCTCTAAATTAAGGAATACTATCAGTGTTCTTGGTGTGGTGGCCAGGTATAAAGACAAAGCCCCCTCCTTTGTCGAGTATCACAGTGTCACTTTATGGGTCACTTCACTGCATGCTGGTGTTGTGGCAGGGCTGTTCCCATCCCCAAGGGGTTTCCAGGCATCCTAAATGCGCTACGCAGTGCCAATGATATTTGAAAACATGGCGGTACTGGCTATCCCATTTTGTGCCCAAATGCTGGCCATGTCTGCTTCTGCTAAATTGGCTCAATCTGGCACGTGACGGCAGAAGGGCTCCAGGGGCTGTCCCTACAGGGCCAGTTCTGCTGGAAGGAAGGTTCCCATGTATTTGATGCACAGATTAATTCTCTGTGAGCTCCTGCATTAGAAGATTATACCGATATTTTTGTAGCGAGAATGAAGAAATTAAAGCACAAAGAAACAACTTCAGCCCTGTACTGACTTGGTGGCAGTGCCAGGAGTCTGGAAGTGACAAACTCTGGTCCCTTGTTCTAATCATTGCCTCTCTTTGGGATTTTGTGTGCATTTAAGTGTCTAGGGAACATTTTCTGTAGCAGTAAGGGTACCAGCATTTGCACTGGAGGGAAGGGACATATTGTCAGCAAGGAGGATGAGACTGTAGATTTTAATGTGCGTCGTTGGTTGGCTTTGCAGTGTGATGTGCCAGTGGGGATGTGTACGGATTGCAGCAGTTGAACTTTGGTGCCCAGAGGTCAAAGGTGGCTAATCCAAATTTTTTTTTATTTTCTAGGTCTACGCACAACGAACTCGAAAAGAACCGGTAAGTAGCTAATGAACTGAATTCTAAAAAATGTAAACCTGGTGAGTGTAATGTGCTTTGACCTTACTCATGCAGGTACTGTTTGATCAGCTTAGACAGCTGTGAGTGACCACACTGCATCATGTAGTTTTAAAAGTTTGGGGGAAGACACAAAAAGATCTGAAAAGGAAGCTTTGTTTTCAGTTGGGTTTTTTCTCTCTCTCTGAAAAGGCAAGAAGTGACCCAGTTTTGTGACTAATCTGTATGCAGAGTAAATACTGTTCTTCTCCTGACACAGTGAAATCTGATTGGGGCACTTTCCATACATGAGGTTGCTACGGGATCAGGTTTCTTGGGCGCTGGGTACTACTATGTGTTGCCATGAACCGAAGGGCAGAGCCCTGTGCTCTGCACCCTCTGCCCCCACCCCTGCACTGGGCTGTGACAGTCTCTGTAGCGCAGAAGAAAATACCATTGTCCGCAGGCTTGGAGCTCTGGCTACCTGCACTCCTGCAGAGACTTTTCTAACCTGTTCTAGGATTGTGCCTGTTTATCCTTGAATCTGATGTTTTAGCAAGCCCTGCAGTTTTGTTACTTGGCTGGCTCTTTTATATGACTCAACCCTTTTGTAACAAGAGTTAAAGTTAGATAAATACCATTGAGACAAGGGGAGCTAGTTCACACACAGATCAGATTATCACCTTCTATTTAGGATGCTATAGTTAAGGTTGTGTCAGGGTTTCTATTATAAACTTATCTTGGCTCTTCTGTGGGATTTTAGGGGGGCTGAGGGTGGGTGTCTGTGTTTTTTGTGGCTGCTCTAACAAAGGCAGTGCTTTGGCCAGCTGCTCCTATGAAGAAACCCCCAGGGTGGGAAGGAAAGCTGAGGTTGATTGCCTCCTCTTCTCTCTCAGCAGCCATCATTTAACAAGGGATGGGAGGACTGTGAGGATAGCCAAAGACACAGGGAGGCTTTGAGCCATGTGTGTATTTTCATTCAGACAAGATCTTCCCAATGTGGCTTCAAGGGAATTGGAGCTGAGTACCTCATGTTGGTCTTGTTTCCCTGTCTAGTTAAGTGTATGCAGAAGTCCATTGGGGAGGTCTTCTTAGTAAGAAAAAAAAGCCCCCAGTTTCCCCCATATCTGCCTCCCCCTAGCAGCAGCCATGCTGGGAAGCAGCTTGACCTTTGCATGGTCTGGGTGTTTTCTTCCAGCCTGTGCTTCTACCTCCTGATATTTTTGAGTATCTGCAGAATTGCCATCGTCTTATCTCTCTGGGTTGATGCAGGCAGGGTTTTTTATTTGGGTTATGTTGCTCCCTGAGCTTCAGCCTCTCCAGTCCCAGGTTGAGCTGTGTTGAGGGATGTTGGCTCCTAGGTTTTCCAGTGCTCTCTCCAGTTCTGTTTACCAGTGAGGGAAAGAAAATGCAGTCCTTGGGTCTGACCCAGAACTGAAGGTGCTTTTTTTCCTCCATGACAACAGTAAACCGTCACTAATCTTCAGTGTGCTTATTTGCATATCTAATTGTTGCTGCAAATGCTGCTTTTACTCAGTACAGCTTTAGAGCAGAGCTGTCTCCATCTTTCCCTGTACCAGCCTGGTCCTATCACATTGGCCAAGTTTGCATGGATATGTGATCATCTTCTTCTAGCTTGAGGGCAGGCAGCAAAACTTCAATTTCTGTGTGGGTGGGATCTTAGCAGCCAGTGTTACATACTTACTGTCCAGCTAAGGACTGCTGTGGACTGATGGGGTTGGGATATGCTGGGTACCAGTTGTCTGAGTTGAGGAAGTTTCTGCCTTGATTCCCTGTCTTTAACTGAGGACAGTTATATTATCTGAGGTGGGGATACCATAAGGATTGACTATTGACTAGCATGTCAAGAAGTGTTACTCATGAGAGGAATGTTATTATTCAGCTTCCCCTTATGCCTTCTTTTCCTGAATATTGACAAGATGTTTGATTGCTGCAGAATTTGTCCTTCCATTTTCACTTGGTGTAATATCTCTCTCTCCCTCTCCTTTTGTCTGTTATTCTCCTTAGTCCCCACCTGCTCCAGGCTGAAGATTCCTAACCATCAGCCTTCTCAGCAAGGTCTTTCCTCCAGGGCTTCCCATTCCGGGGCACTGTATTCCAGGTCTGTCTCAGACATGGTTTTACAAGCCTTTGGTTTTCATCCTTCTGAGAAGGGCACACACTGGATCACATTGGGTGCTCTGTGTAGGCAGACTCCTGTATCTGGGAACTTTGGTCAGGAGTCTGGTGTTACTGGTTTGGGATTGTTTGTCCCTTGCCTGCAGATGCTATGGCTTGATGAGCTACTCACATCTGCAAACCCAGCTAGATGCTGTGGTGCCTTTGCTGTGTTTGCAGTGTTCATTACCAGTGATTTGGGCAGCGAGTTGCATACTGGAAGCATTTATTTTCAAACTCCACAGCAGTGTTTTCTGAATGAGGGGGATTGCTTCCTGTGTTCCTCAGCTCCATGTTTTATTTGCTGTGTTGTTAAGTTTGTAAGTGTCTCCCGACTTAACTGTTGCAAATATAAAAGCCCTGATACTAATGGCTTTGTGGCTGACAGGTGCTCATTTTCCCTATTATTTGAGATTATTCCTTCTGAATCTCACTGTTATCTCTATTATTGACACACACTATAATTTTCAAAATTGTCCACTATTAGGTCTCTGACTCTGGTTTTTTCTCTTCTTGTCTGTGAACAGCAGTCTTCTTATGTTCAGTTAAATTTTGGTTTAACCCGTTCAACAATTACACAGAGTTTGTTTCAAGCAGTAGCAAGAGAATATTAGTAAAACAAAATGCTCTTCTCCTTTTTGAATATGTGATTTAACTTGGACTTGGTATTGCAGAGCTGGCAGTGTTTTCATGTGTACCCCTTTAATGTAGAAAACCCCCTAAAATGTATTTTAATATATTAAAGCAATTTTTAAAGGTCTACTGCTTGAAAATATGTCACTCCAGAACACTCCATTGGTTCTGCTAAGGAGCTGTTTGATTTGGTACCAAACATTAGCTGTAATATTTAAATGACTCCTCTTCTGGCTTTGATTTGGGTTTTTTTATTTGAAAAGACTGCAGTGACATTTATATAAGGGACTTTGTTGTAAAAGATTAAAGTTAATTTATATGTATTATCTGTCATTAATCCTCACACTGAAAATTTTTATTTAATGGGTATGTGTTTCAGTTTATCTCTGCTCAGGATGAGTCATAGCTTGCATTTAAACAAGAAACCAACATTCTTCTCATCTGCTGCAATATGTAACTAAAATGATATTTTTTAGTCCTTTAACACACCTACCAAAAAACCTGATGTGTAAGCAACACTTCATCGTTTTCTGAAAGAAAACAAGATAAAGCGTAGGACTGAAAGATGTAGTCTGCAAGTGTAATATTTTCTCCAAAAGGATAACAACTGAAATTCAGGCTAAAGGTGAATGTTGTGTGTAGTACAGAGAGTGGTGTTAGCTGTTGTCTGTGAACATTTAGACACATGGCAGTGTTAGGAGGATGTGGCCAGTGTGGTATTAAGGGAAGACACACAGCTCTGAGGTGACATCCTGCTGCTCTGTGAAGTGGCAGTTCTGGTAGACCAATACAGCGGTGATGTCTGTCAGAAAAGTTACATCTCCTGACAGAACAAGGAAGAGTTTTGTAATGCTGTTGATCAGATTTAAAAAATAAAAAATAAAAACCACCAGCATTTTTCTGTAGATCATACATTGTTCTATTAGGTTTTGATGATGATTGCTTTGTAATACAGCAGAAGGAAGGAAAACAAAGCTGAGTAATTCAGTAAAGAATGAGTTATGAGAGCATATTTTTCTTATGGTAACAATAATTCAGTTCAAACAAAAGATAGACCAAGGAGGTAAAGAGACCTTGAGATCACTGAAAATAGAATTTTCTGAAGATCTTGCAGAATTTGTGGCTTTGCAAAAGTACATCATTTTGAAAGAAAAAGTCTAAAGGAGACAAACATCTAAACCAAGTTGCTAAAAGTTTGTTTCGTGTAAAAGCAGAGAGTGAAGTGATGTAACATCCTTTCTCTCTGATATCTTTTGAGATGATCAGAAGCAAAGAAGACAAACACATAGTAAGGATCAAGTACTGTGGTTTTTAGCCTGACTCTTACCAGAATTCCCCATCTTGCGGTTCCTCGCCCATTCTTTCTTTGACGTGAGAGACTGTTTTTTGCAGTGGTTCTCCAGGGCGGTTTCTCACCCAGAGCTGACTGTTGTGCTCGGGTGCCTATCTGAGGTAGTGGATAAGATAAACAAAAAGCCCTGCTGAAAGTTGAGGAGAGAACAATGACCTGGGTCAGCTTGCACTGAAACATGGGGGCCTTCTGAGGCTCTGCAGCATTTGTACCGTTTGGATCTGTTTCTTTAGAATAAGGCTTTGAGTGTGTCTTAGGAAAAGCTTTTAAGGTAGGGCTTTTAAATAGTGCAGACAAGCTGTCTAGGCTGGGAAAGATAGAAGGAAGGGAAATGAAAGTATGGTGAATCCTTGCTACTCTGAATAGACAGGGATGATTGTGCTTTTGTCGTGCTATATATACTTGCCAAGGCAATCTGATCAGTGTTTGTCTTGAACCAACTAATCAATGTGGTGTTGAGTTCAGTGCTATTTATCAGGAGAGCTGGAACAAGAAACAAATCCAGTAAATTTCATTTGTTCTCTGAAGTGGGCTTTGTTTTCATGCTAACTTCATGTAGCAAACGTTGACAGTACATATTGTTTTCCTCATTAATAAAACTTGGAACCTGTGATGTTCCTTGCAGCAGTCAAACTGTATCCAACACAGCTGAGCATGCATCTTTCTTTGACACATCCAAAGGTCAGAGAATGCACTGATCCAACTTGCTCCTTGTGGGAACTGTAGCTAAACTCTCCTGTCTCCAAGGCCAGTGTGGAACAAGAGCTGGAGGTAGTTAGCTGTCTTCAACTCTGTTGTTTGGATGACAGATGCCTCTCTTTTCAGCTGGGACTAACAATTTTCAACAGAGCTGCAGCATGTTTCTCTGTTTTAGGAGATCTGGATAACTTATTATAGTGCTGCTCCTGTTTTTGCTTAACCTGGAGAGGGTGAAGATGGTGGTTTTTGGAGTAAAGCTGTCAGAGAGCTGTTCTTTCTGGGTACATTCAGGCTCAGCCAGCATTATTTAGTGTCAGTCTGCCTTTTGCTGTTTCTTTGCATTGCTCTGAGAACTCACCAGTCACTGGTGTAACACTGGGGAAGGCTGACCACCACACTTGCTCATGCAAAGTGCCTCCTTGGGCAGAAGCAGCATTTTGATTCAGTTACAACTGAAAGTCTGCAAAGGCTTTGTTTCACATTGGCTGGGTTGCTGAACATTCTGAACTCTGAGTACAGCTGCTGCAAAGGGACAGTTAGTCTCCATGCCAAGATTTGAAGGAAACAAAATGATCCACATTTCATTTCAAGTCCTTTAGTACTGCTCATATAGGAATTTCTAGTTTCAATATGATTTATTTTTTATTCAAAGAGATGCAGTGAAGAATGTATGCATGCCTATCATCCTTTCTGCTCCCAGATCTCTGCACCTCCCTTAGGAATCCAATAGCTGTTGAAGAAAGAAGAGGAAAAAGAACAATACTACTATTTTGGATGAACTGTCACAAAGAAAAATGTTTTTGTTTCAGCAATGTTACATAATAAAATCACTGTTATAAGCCATTTTTCAGAAACATATTTATCACAAAGCCCTTCTTAATTAAGATGTGTTTGGGGCACTTTCTGATGTGTTTTTTTCTCCCGTGGTGTAGAAAGAACTGTCAGCACAATCTGCTTGGTCTTGTCATAATGGTCTGATGCTGAGAATCCTTTCATCGTCCTGCCTCTCAGAAGGGAGACTTGAGAGGAAACCCCCATCTTCGAAAGAAACATTCTCAGCAGTCAGGTCTCTGCACCAAATCACAGGTCACCAGTCTGAATCGGAGTGCATCATTGCCAGCTGTGGTTCCTGAATCTCTTCCCAAACTTGCATCCTCAGATTTCTACTTGGGTGCATTGCCATAGTTTTCTTTCAGGCTGAACCCTCTCCAGTTCTGTATATTTATGTTTGTCCTCAAAAAATTATAAAGACTGGGCAAATGCCCTCTCTAATCAGTGAGCTTGAATCTCTGGTCCCAAGTAGGAAGTCAAGCATTCAGCTTTCCTGGCTCCTTTTTCAGTCATGTCATGGCTCTGTACTTACCATCTCTCTCCTAAATGGATCTCTGGAGACTTTGCAGGCTTGCTATTTTTTTTTCCCAGGGTGCTTTTTGAGGTGCTGAGAGCCAGCAGTCCTGATGTAACAACTTTTCTTCTTCAAATGACTTACATTGCTCATGGGCCTGAAAGCATTGCTAGCAAAAAGCCAGTTGGGAATTTCTGCTGTAGGGAAGATGAGGTAAGAGGAATGTAATTTTGAGACAGATCACCTGTTAACAACAAATTTCAGGACCTTGTACTCTTGGGGCAGAAGTTGGAGTTGTATGTGTTGATCTGCATCTGGTACATGCAATAATGTAGCCCATGCAGACTTGTAATAACCAAAGGAAGTGAGATAGAAAATGAAGGAAACACACTCTTGTTGTCTTTTCTGTATGTGGCCCATTTTTACCAAAGTATGACAGCTTTGATAACCTCTAACCTTATATTGCAAGGGAAGATGGGAATAGTGGGATGCCCCCAGGTGTCTCCTGGTGTGACCTCTGCCATGTGAGAAGCAGAAACATGCATGGAGCTGATGCCTGGATGAAGAAAAGGAGCAGGGACAAGGTTGCATTGACCCAGTCCTTTGCTTCATTGATCCACATCTCTTGCCTTTTCTCTCCTTCACACAAGTTTCCCCTATCCCACCTTCCTTCAAAACTTCATGCTCACTCCTTGTGTCCCTCTCAGTGTCCTTCTGTCCCCTCAGTGCTGGCCAGGCCCAGGAGGTGCTGCTTGACACCTTCTCCCATAAGGAAAGAGAAGATGGACACAAAGTGTAGGCACATTTGCTGCTTTGGGAGGCAGCAGTATGGTCTAACTCCTAGTTTTGGGTGCTGTGATGGTAAATGCTAGTGTGTGACAGGTGTTCACAACCTTACCTGGGAAAGGAGAGATGGGCTTCATCTTGTGATTACTGTGGTTCTTGCCTGGCTGCAAATGGTGCTGGTCACCCTGAGTAGTTTGCATAACTGTGGGCAAACAGACCTCACAGGTTTCCTCCCAAAAAGTACATGAGAAAACCATAAAACAGTTAAATAAACAATGTGAAACCAAGGGTCAGGAATTTTCCTCACATGAAACAAGTGGATAACATGGACAGGGCTAAATCAGGGGCCTGGCAGAACATAGCAGTAGATGGTGTAATTTACCAATGTTCCTTCTGTCCTTGGGAGTTTGAATTTGTGTGGAAATACAGATCATCTCTGCCTAGTGATCTTTGTGGTTGTTCCTTATAGTGCCTGTGCAAAATTAAGAGTATCCTGATTTTCAGAGGTGAAACAGACTTGAGTCTGTTAGATGCAGGCTGAATCTCAGATAAAGATTTTGGATTTGTCTGAGTCTGGAGGAATGCAGAGGAATCCCTGCATGAGTCAGGTTTTCAGCCCAATGTTCCATTAAGAAGGCCTAGGGGCTGTCTTTTGAAGCTATACTTTATGGGTACACTGCTGCCTGAGCATCATTTCCCATTAGCCATGTAATAAGATTTTCTGTCCCTCTTGCCTGTTAATTATTTACCTTTGAGAGTACATTCATAAAGCAACATTACTTATTTAGGAGAAAAATGAAAAGCTTTTGCAAAGCATGGATGCTTTTCTCTCTCTCTCTTTTTTTTTTTTTTTTTTGGCCTGGGAGTTCAGTACTTATAAGGCTCAGGATGAAGAACAGATTGCTGTGAATGGGAGATTTTGCAAATGAGCATGTTCAGCTCACAAAAGGTGAGGCAGGAAAGGGGATGTAGCAGTTACAGAATGATCTGGTAACTGTACAAGGGTTTCTGCACAGGAGGGGCTGAGGGAAAGAAGGAGGATTGGTACAGGAAAGCTTATTCATGAAGCCACCAGTGGAAACAGGACATGAGTTTGAAATGCAGCGTTACTTTTATAGAAGCAGACTCAGTGCATGGTATCAGCGGGTTCACACATGGTCCGGACTGATAGCAGTTCCCATGGTAAGGGTGTGGTTTTTATCATGGTACGTAGTAAGCAGCTGCACAAAATTTAGTCATGCTTGCAAAGTCAAGTGCAGGCTGCTATCTCTGAGTTGTCTGGTGGCTGAGCCAGGGTGGAATATCTAAAAGCATCTGAATCATTTAGAAGCAGAGCTCTTAATGGCTCTTGGGTGAATACTTGCTCCTTCACTTGGGCAGTGGTTGCTCCTCTCTGGTTGTCTCTACAGTGCTGAAGTTATGCCGAGTCATTTGGGGAGCAGTGCCAAGGGTTCCTTACTCTCCAGGACAGTGCATAATGCAAAAACAAAAGGTGGGCATTTGATAGCCACTGCTCTTCTTGTGATTAAATGGGTGTGTTTGTAGTAAAAGGGTAAGGACCCTTCCACATGAGTGAAGGCTGGCAAAGCCATACAACCATCAGGAGGGATATGTGGAAAGGTAGTTGATGCCAGATTTGATTTTGCTGCATATTTGTGTACGGGAAGATCTCCCTGTGAGCATCCCAGGAAAGAAAAGGAACAGAACAGGAAGGTTCAGAGGTGAGGTCAGGCCCTGAGGAGCCCACTGTGGCTGTCAATAGCCTTGAAGAAGAGCCTGGTCAGCCAAGAGTGTTCCAGGACCTGACAACAGGAAAGTACCAGCATTTCCATGTGCAACTACAATGTGTTAATCTCCTCTTTCTCTCGGAGCTGGATTTTGCAGGAGGGATTGCTTTGGCTCTCCCAGGAAGTTATGGGCAATGTGTCCTCCACATTTTCCTCTCAGGAGAGACTTTACAGTACTACTTAAAGACACAACCTGCTGAAAAGTTGGGTAATTAATTCTAATTGCTAATTCCACATGGTCAAAGCCCAGCCTTTAGATGGGAATTGTTCTGCTCCTTCTGGAAACTCAATGAAATCGTTCAAATTAGTCATTCTAAAAGGAGGGGCAGTGCAGCAGTTTTATTGTAGAAATCAGAGGCTAAAACAGAGGTTTGCTTTGTATCTCCCATGTCTTTTATTTCCACCTGTTTGCCCTTGTTCCCTGGGGTGGGTTGAGTTGTGGGTTACCCAGTCAGGTTTTGCCCAGCTGTGTGGGAATCTTCCATACAGCTTGGAAAATACCATTCATTAGCTACACTCCGGTAATGCCAGGAGGCCGAGCGTGGGGAGAGTTGGCGCGTTTGCCCAGATGCACGCTTACGTGCAAGCGCACACAGAGAGCTTGCAGTTAAAAGCTACGTGCCCTTCTCCTTTTAACTGGGGAAGACAGCCCCAGCTGTGTATACAGCTTGGTGTTTCCCTTTGATCTCTGTTTGTTTCCAGTGTTTCTCATAGAGAAATGGCTCCTCAGAGCTGTCTGCCCTTTTCCAAGCTTGCAGCTGTGTAACTGCGGAGCTTGCTGGGGTGCAGGCGGTTTCAGCAGTTTGGGTGGGGGGTTCCTCTTCCCTGCAGTCCCTCCTGTTGTTTGCTTTGCTCCTGGTCTTTCCTTGCCAATGTGCACAGCAGGGAGCTGTCTCATTCTGCTAATGGAAACAGTGCCTTGCAGATGCCTCAAGATCCTCCCTTATACTTTGCTTGTTTGCTCCTACACACATGGCATTAATGCCCTTTGCCAGCTGCAACTGCCACTCTGGAGCAGATCTTCTGCTCTGTCACCCAGGCCAAACCTCAGAGAGGTATCTGGAGACTCAGCGTGCTGCCCCTGCAGCTGGGTCGGGCTCTGTATCTAAAGGGGAGCAAGAAATTGTGTTCTTCAGATTTCTGTGGTTTCTGAAGTTTTCTGAAGCTGACAGAGATGGGGCTGAGAGGAGCCTGCAGCACTGATTTGGTGCCCTCATCCCAAGGCAGGATAAGCTCCATCTAAAGCTTTTTCTGGCAGGTGCCAATCTAGCATGGCCTTAAAAGCATTTGACAGCAGGATTGCATAGGGAAACAGTGCAGCCTGTTGCCCTCATTAACTGTAGTTACTGCTAGAAAGTTTTGCCTAACATCTGACTAAGAAGAAAATTATTTCAGCATTGTTCAAGGAAGGAAAAAAAGCCATCCAAAGCTGAGTGCCTCTGTGAGTGTGAAGAGTCCCAAATGCTGAATATAGCAGTCAACTTTCCTAGCAAGAATCACTCTGTTAGACCATCAGAGTATGCTGAGGAGTTGTGGCTGAGATAGGCAAATGTGGGAAACAAAATACATGGCTCTTTTCTTTTTCCAATGCATGTGTTCTGAACCCACTTCACCTAACCCAAAGAGCAACTTCGATGCCAAAAAAAGTGGGAAACTGGATGGGAACACTTCATCTCCCATAGATATTCTATGTAATAGGACCCTCTTAGGAAATGTGCAGAGCCTGTTGTCCATGGTGTGACCTCTTTTAAACTTTTCTTGGCTTGGAGAAGCAGCTTACAGGCTTGGTATTCACTGGAAAAAGCACTTATTTGATATATTTCAGTGAAGGGATTGCAAAAGGAGATAAGTGAAATCTTATATCTAGTGTCATATACTTCAGGAAAACATGTGAGTGAAGGCTCTCTGGAGTCATGAGTGTCTCTTGGAGTTTCTCTGAGTTGTGTGTTGTGGTGAACTCTGCAAAGAGTACATGTGGTGGGGACAGAGCAGAATGGGAAGGGGTTTGTACTGTGTGTTGGGCACACTGGAAGTGCTCAGCAGCTGTCAGAATGGAAAGCTGTGGTACACATGCAGGGGACTCCCATAAGCCATCCAGGGAAAGCAAATTGCACCAGGTGCTTAAAGAATTTTTTATTTTTTATTTCAAATGAGCTTTTTTTTAAATTGTTCTGTTATTTAAAGTGAAAATATTATTAATCTTGCCAATTCTTGTAGTCTTCCCTGCAATTCTGGTGGTACTTGGGGCAACCCAGCACCCAGAGTTAAGTGTTTCCTATCCCCCACATAAAACCAATGAACCAGTGTTATCTTTGTATTTAAAAAACAGAAAGAAGAGGAATCATCTATATAGGTGTTTGTTTTTTAAAATAGTGTGATGTCTGAGCTGCTATGGTGTATATTTTTATGGGGCCTAAACCATAATGGGATTAACAGTAGGGCATCAGAAACTAAAGGTTTTAAAGTAAAAAGTTTTATGACTCTATGATTGCAGTGTCAACAATACAGCCTTCATCTTGTCTTCCTGATTATGACTAAACTCCTTTGAAATTCCATCTTGAGAATTGCTTGGGACAGAGGTAACAGAAGACCTCAGATAGATTTTTGTTGCATATATGGAGTAGTGAGGAATTACTGATCTAATTTGGGAAATGTGGCCATATTGTATTCTGAGCCTTATTAACTACCAGAGAAAGCTGGATGAATTGGCTTCCCAGAGCATCCTGGTCTCTTGGCTCTTCCCACCATTGTCATTGCTGAGCTCCATGAGCACCTGAAAACCAAGAGTAGCTATAGCTGTGCAGTACTGCATGAAGGAATTAGGATTAGCTCCATTTTGTGGATGAGTGGTGAGTACTTCAGTTCCTAAAGGATTTACCTGGGGTCATGCAAGCTGTCTGTGGACAGGTCTGATTCTCACTTAAAGGTCTTGCCTGCTGCATAACCCTTTCCTGCTTGTGGAAATGTCGTCTCCAGTTTGCTACTTTGCCCTTCCTGAAAGCGCCTGCAAGCTCTGCCAGCTCCTGGCTAGCACAGCACTAGGAAAGTCAAAAGGTTTGTCCTTCTGGTTTGTAGTTTGGCTCTTATGCTGAGGAAACCCACCACAGGCTTTCTCTAGGTGAATTGTGTTTGGAGAAAATGAGCTTTTTATTGTTTTTTAGCTATGATTTTTAACAGTAGTGTTTTTTGAAACCAACAAAGAGTCATCCCAGGATGGGATGCAACATAGAAAATAAAATATCTGATTGGTGAAGCAACAGTGAATGAGGCCCTGAGAGTGACATAAGCACTACAAAAGAGCAAGGAAGGAGGGTGTGATTGTGATTATAAAGTGGTGCTGCTGCAGGTATTTCTGTACGGTCACGTGGTTATTTTCTCAATACTGCTCTGATAGCAGAGCAAATGGAAACCAGTTTCCACCAAACCAGATGAGTAGGTGTTCCAGCTTCTCTCTCTTTTTCTTTTTTTTTTTAAATAATTTTTCTTTCCCAAACAAGCCATGAACCTTTCAGTGTCTGGTTTGTTCCAAGTGGGGTCCTAACCCTTCTCCTGCTGGGAAAATACAAGGTCAGGAAGCATAAGGCAGCTAATCCTCCTACAAATGTTAGTTTACTCAACTACAGCTGTTCTTGGTTTGGGGAATCAAATTTGTATCCATTTGTGGCATTGAAGATCCAGACAGGGGTCATAATGGTCTTCTCCAGCTGATCAAAAGTTCACTAGGTAGCACGTCCTGTGCTTCATTTAATGACTTTTGAGCCCTGTTGAAAGCACTAGAAGTTTTGTAGTTGAGCTGAAGCAAATGGAGCAATTTGCATGTCTTACAGATACATTTTGTCTTGCTTCCAGCCCAGGGAAGTTGTTTTCCAAGCAGCCAGCTCCATGCTTTTTCCTTGTTTGAGCCATCTTACATTTCCTGGCCTTCACCCACTCCTACAGGAGAGAAAGAAAATATAAGGAAGGTGCCCAGTTAAAGGGAAAGGGCAAGGCAGGGGGTTTGTGTTGTTCTTTCCCCCTGAAGTTTATGTTGTTTTAATTTTCTAGGTGATAAACTTGGCCTCTTTGGAAGAACTGTATTGAGAAAGAGTTTGTATTAGCACATCACACCAGCTAAGCAGAGGCAGGGTGTGTTTTCACACTCTCTGGTGCTTCCTTTCAAAAACTCTTTTTTTTCCTGGTACCTCTGTATGTGTAGTTCAGGACATGGCTCACCTGCTGTCAGTGTGCTGGAAGCTATACTCTGTTTAGGCTCCTCTCCTGAGTAAAAAGTATAGGTAACTTGAGTTAAAACCATTTGTCACTTAATATTAGCCAACTCCTAGCCTCTTGAAATACAGTATTGCTGGTTTTTCTGTGCAAAAATTCTTATCCAGTAAGAAAAGTACTGCTAGGATCTTTTAAGTTCTCCTTCCTACTGCTTTTTTTCAAAACATACATCAAAGAATGACCTTGGCTGGTAATTCATTTTCCCTCGGAAGTTTGAGGTTAAATTTAAAATAATTTTACAAGGTGAAATTACATGCACTGCTTCCCTTGTTCCAGATGTATGCCCTCTACTCCTGAAAGGTACAGTAGATATTTGATGACTCCTTAAATATTTCTGACAGTGTGAAGAGATATTAGATGAAGAGCACATGCTTTCCTTCTGGCATAAAAGATTTTGTGTAAACAAGTATGTCAAATGGTCACATTCTTAGAATATACTTTCATTAGGAATTTTCTTCCATGAGGTAAGCTTCAGAAAATAGATGTATGTGATGGAAGAATTCTTAGTGGCTATAACTTACCTGTGTGATTTTAAAAACTATGTTAATGACAAAAATAACTTCTAGTACCAGATCAGAATTTATTCTTGATACTGACAAATTTCCCACTCATGATTTTAAAAACAGGAAATATGTTTTTCCAAGTAACATTAATAGCATCCTTTACTCCTTCAGTGATGTACAAATGTCTGTCTTATGAAAAAAAAGCTTGCTTCTTTCAGCTGGTTAATGAAAGTACAAGTTTGAAATCTGACTCTATTTGGAAGGCATCAAAGTCCAAGGTCTCTTTCAGTAGCATTGCAAAGAAGCGGAGGCTTTGAGGTACTGTGTGTGCTTCTACTGCTGTGACACCCTGTGGACCAGGGGGAGCTTTTCCACTGTAGGCAGCAGACCAGTCCCTGGCTACTCTCCAGCTGCCTGCTGAGAAGCTGTCTGCTGCCTTGGGTTCTGCCAGGCTCAAGTGCAGGCATCGGTCTTCAAGGGTCTATGCAGATCCTTGCTAATTCATCTGTTTTCTGGTGTGCACCATCTTTGATTTCTTCTGGAGAGGCTGGAAGGACCTGGTGACAGTAGATCTGAGCTGGAGAACTTTCCCATTGCCTGGCAGTTTTAGAGGCCATTAAGGATTATGGAGTGAGAGCATCCCTGCTTCTCAGTGTCTGACTGCAGAAGCTTTGCAGGAGTCCAAATACCTCTTCATTTCAAAGGCATTGTGCTTAGCCAGGAAACCTCTGAACAGAATAATCAAGAATAGCTGGAGAGTTTGGAAAATCTTGGCTATCTTTGCTGGTGACCTAATTCTAGCCAGTAAAGCTGAAAATCTGTAGATTGCAGCAAAGCAGGTTAGTGCCTCCTTGCAGAGGAGGTTTCATCACAGGTTTCTGATGAATGGCACAGCTGCTTTGCAGGCCTGTTGGCATCATGCAGGAGGACTGCGCTGACTTGGCGGCTGTGAGCACACTTTGTATCCCTAGAAGGATAATTACAATGGTATTAGTGAGAACCAGGGCACAGGACACCGCTGGCTATTTGAAGAGCAGGTCTATTTTTAACCACCTTTTAACAAAGATAGAGTTTTTATTAGCCTGGGCTTTATAATTAACCAGCCTGGGTTGTATGTTGGTGTTTACAGCTTTCTTTGCATGTTCCCTGATAGTCAAATATAGGATTATAACCATATCTTATGGCCAGGGAAGGAAATTGCAATACCTGCATGCTTGGCAGCACATTGAAAAGTTGGTGGCAAATGATCTTTACCTACATGTGGCCATACTGGCGGCACCTGGGCTGTGTTTTTAAGTCAGAAGGAGAACGTGGTGCAGAGCATTTGTGGCCTGTGGTGGCTGTTGGGTTTAGCATCTTGTTGTGAGCACAGCTCAGCCTAAAAGGGGTTTAGCTGGTAACACTGTCTTTTGTGCTACACTAAAATATAATTAGTTATATTCACCAGGGATTAAAATACTTTCTGACTGATGTCCAAGATTGATAATAGGAGATCCTCAATATATAAATTTAGGGGGAAATCTGCTCCAGAGCATCTGTTGCTGTTTGACATCTCTTAATAGCTGTCCAAATTTCTTGCAAGGAATGACATAGAGGAGCTGGGAGTTGGGAAGAGAAAGTGGCAGACGGGCACTGAGGTCAGTGTTAGACTGTATGAAAATGAAGGGGTGAGAGGAATGCCAGGCATTGATTGATTCCATTCCTCTGCTGGGCAGATGGCCACCTATGCTGCTCTCATCGCCTTCTCATTGTGAAGCCCAGGTTACTGCATCTGATCTTTTTCTACTGAGTTGAAGCAGTCCTGTCTCATCAGTGCCTCTGAAGATCAAAGGGGTTATGAAAGGATGAGCAGTTGTGTTACTGACCAACTGTGAGTTCATTCTGGAGGAGGCACCTTCCAAAATGGCATAATTTTTATTACTGTGAGCATCACTATACAAAAGTTTTTGACATGGCCTTTTCTAGTTTTGGAAGTCATGAGATTACAGTTAGTCTCTCTTTTTTGTTTTATTCATTTAAATGAAGCTTCTGTCTTCTAGCCCTATAGTTTAAAGCAGAAAACCTCAAGATGTGCAACAAATAGGACCCAAAGGCCCAGATGTTATGCTGTGAATAAAATTAGTCCTAGATATATCACTTCAGCTTCAGAATCATAGTTTTGCTTTTGTATAATTATTTGGGATCTGCTTGATTTAGGAATTTTGAGTGCAGACACAAGAACCTGTTTCAATGTCTGTGCATTTGACAACTGTATACTTGTTCCAAGGAGTTTCCAATCCAGGAGACAGTCGGAGAGGAGGACAGAAACAAAGCCTGGACAGGCTGAAGGATTGCAGCTAGTGATAGCACAGCAGAGCAAACAGTACTGTGAGAGGAGAGTGAAAAGGAAGGTAAATAGAGGCTCAGTGTGAGATGAGAGCAATCCTTCTCCCTGAAGTGCTGAGATGAGGATGGGACTCCCAAGTTTTCAAAAGTGTACTGCTCACAGCTGTGTCTGCAGTGCTGTGGCTTTGAATCCTGGAAGTGGATGCTCTCTCACGTGTCCACGTAACTCAAAGTGTATGTAGGCCAACCCCTGCACTCACTGAACACTGTGATTTGCACTTAACATCTGGATAGTGTGAACAGACTGATCAGCCACTGGGAGATACAGCCAGGACTGTCAGTTACCACTCCACGCTGCAGCCCAGGAGACACCTGCAGGAAATCCAAATCTTTCAGCCAGATCCCCCATATTTCACCAAAGGATTGGAGGCTGCCTGATTTCCCCTCCCTCCATCCCTTTTTGAAAACCTTGATTTGCCTTCAAAATCATAACATAATCAGGAGAGCCCTCTCAACAATGTTCAGTTTTATACCCAGAAGGATCCCAGGAAATGCAGAGATTTTGACAGCTGTGTGATGCAGAGGGAGGTGGAGAGAGCATGTCTTTATCCAGGCTGCAGTAGTAGGCTAGAAGGATCCATGTTGGAATGGACCAGTGGTGGCAATACATCACTTGGCACAAGGTTTGCTGGTCTTGCAGCTTCTGTTTGCCAAGAATCTGAAACTCTTCCAGAGCTGACATCAGTGATGAGTGTTCCCATCTAGAAGAGTTGGGGGTAGAAGTAATTTCTGTGTAAGCTGGCCATACACTCATGCTGCAGTGCAAGGCCGCACAGGGCTCAGGGACAGTCAGGGTTTGTAGCATGGATGCTTCCAAAGTGTACAGTGAGAGGGTGAGCAGTACATTTTCAGGTAAAACCCTTGCTTTATGCTTACCTTAAGGCTTGCAGCTTCTGTTGCAGATGGGGGGAGGAAGGTGTATGTGCCCTAAAATCGACCATTTTTTCTTCAGTATTTCAGTTGCTTGGTAAGATGCTCCCTTTCCAGGGTACCTGGTTTTGGTTTTGTCTCTGAGGTGGCCTTTGGACAAAACGCTGCAGTTGTGGAGTACATCACTACATTGCTGTTTGTGTTTTGTTTCCACTTATGGCCTTGAATCACGACTCTGCTTTCTTATGCACTGTGCCACCCCTTATCTGCCTGGTACATGGCTTGTCACCAGGCAGAGGTACATTGATTTATGTGACTTTGAAAAACTGCATTGCCTTGGGATATGGGTGTTTTATTTCTATTATTGCTCTTACCATTGTTAGGTCATAGATCTCATCATTTGCAGTTTGTTTTTCCTTTGCCCTTGATTTGAGAATACAGCTGGGTTCATGTTCATCTCTAACTTTTGCAGACAGACCTGTCATGGTTAAGATAAGGTTGAAAATGTTGCTTGTAGAACTTTTTTGTTCCTTTAAATTCCTATTTATACTAT
Source organism: Anomalospiza imberbis (assembly GCF_031753505.1). NCBI lineage: Eukaryota > Metazoa > Chordata > Aves > Passeriformes > Viduidae > Anomalospiza > Anomalospiza imberbis. Next base: position 25,611,410 of record NC_089688.1, read on the forward strand.
GTTGTCAGGTCTTTTTATTGTCAGTCTTAAATTTTCATTTCTTTGTTTATTTTAAATGGTAGATCTTTACATGTAAAAATTTAAAAATATGAAGGATTTTTTCAGTTAATTTTCATGGCAGATTTTATTAGCTTTTGGAATAAAAATACTCCTACATGCCAGGGAGCCTTCGGTAGAAATTGACTGGAAACAGGGTCAGGCGAGCAAGTATCCTCTTCCAACTGGGAGCAAACGCACGAAAAGAATCATGAGGAGAGACCTGATTTAAAAATCCAAAAGCAAAGCTTGTTGCGAGTGATTTCACAGCTCAGGTGGAGAGCATTAACTTTTCGCTGTGCATTTGTGAGTCAGATTTCCTTGTGAAACGTGTGTCCGTGGTGCCGTGTGGAAGCGGGGTGAGCGGGTGTCAGGGTGTTGGTTGCAGGCTCCGGGCGCCCCCGCAGCGTTACTGCGTGACCGCTGCAGCACGGACCGCGGGCTCGGCCCGCTCCTGCCTCCTCCAGCCCGCAGCCAGGCGCTGGGGAAAACCGCTTCGCTCGCTGGAGACGAGTGCTCGGTAAAGCAGGGAGCGGGTACCTCGCTGAGCGGCTGGGCTGGGGGTCAGGGACAAGAGCAAGAAAAAAACATCGAGTGGTACGATGGCTGTTGGAGATAAGCAGCCTCTGACCTGTGAATTGCTTTTAGAAGGAAAGCGTGCTTTCCCTGCCCTGTGGTTTTTGCATGTGTTTCTCATTACTTTTACCTCAAAATCATTCTCGTACAGTGAATTATTGATGTGGGGTCACATGTGTTTCTTCAGGAATTGCTTTCTTTAACCAGTGATCCCTCCTGAATTTCTTAGACAATCTGTTAGGCTCTGAAATCCAAACAAAGTTGGTGGTTTCTAATTTCAGGGTTAAATTAGATTCAACTTTGAAAAGGCTTTGAGGGAAGGAGAGACATATGATAACGTCCTTCTCCATGTTAGGGTCCTCCTTCTTCTGGTTCTTTTGGTTCTATTTTTTTAACATCTCACAAAGATCAAGTGTCTGATTTAGCCTCAGTGGAACTTGAGCATATACCTAATATTGAGCACATGCTTAAATCCACTGTTGAATTCAAGCCCTATAGACCTGGAGGCATAAGTACAAAAATATCTGGGAAATTCTTTTCTTTTCCCTCTGATGCTCCCTTCTTTCAACATACAAAATTAAGAATTCAGCATTTTGAACTGCTGGAGGCGAGCTGGTCATTTCCTGCTGGGAGGGAGGCTTGATCTTTTAAAGATGGGAAGAGAGTTTGTGTGTGTGCGTGTCTGTGTGTGTGTGTTTTGCAGATGTTCAGGCCTTGATTCAGCAAAGTCTCTCAGCAGTGTCTGACGGGGGGATAGAGCTGAGTCTGGTAAACCTGCTGCTCCACAGCTGAGCGTGCGCGCGGTTGCCTGACTCCTCAGCAGAGAAAGTTTCTTTTCTCAGTTTCCATCACTTCTGCTTATGGTGGAAGTTGGCAAGAACCCTGCACAAATCCCAAACCACTTCTGGCAAAGAAGCTGCTGTCTCTGTGGCAATGTTAACATTCAGGGATGGCTTGTTTCTGCAGCATTGACCAGAGGAGGATGGAGCAGGCGGTGGGGGGCACCCTTTGTCAGGGGCTGCACAGCGGCTTGGCTGAGCCCACTGGGCCCAGGAAGGGAAACTGCCAGTGGCCTTACAGCCCTGGGCTGGCCCTTGCAGGGACCCGTCGGGCATTGTTAGGGGGTTAAGTTTCCAGCCCCTGTGTAGCCACTTTGTGACCAGCAGACACAGAGCTTGGAGCTGCCAGCACAGGTCCCTCAGCTCTCTGGGGACTTCCCAGGCAGGGAGGAAGCTGGTGGCTTTGTGCCTAGCTTGCTATGGTGCAGGGTGTTGTGCTAGGTTGATTCCTACCCAAACTCCTGAAAAATGTATTTAGAGGTGTGGGGGAAGGAAACAGAGACTTTTTTTTGCACTCACACCTTTTTCTGCAGTGCAGTTTTGATTCAGGCAAAAGAGAGCCCAGTTCCTGCAGTGGGATTTGCATGTGTGTTGTACACTGAGACAGCTGAAGCTGTGAGCAAAAAGCACGCATAAATAAAGGCTTCCTCCCTGTGCTTTATATAACCAGAGTGGGTGATGTCATTGGGAGCTGGAGAAGAGAGCAGGCTGTGAAATTACAGCCCTCTGCAGCCAGACAGAGCCAAGTGCAAGGGGGGGCTGTACAGAGCAAGAGCCAGGCTCCTCTCTGATACAGGCTCAGGACAGAGGACCTTGGAGGGGAGCTGGGGGGGTAGAAGTAGATAATCCAGATACAGTCAGATAATCCAAATTGCACAGTCACAAAGGGAAAGCAGGGAGAACTGCAGGTGCCCAGTGAGCAGCACTGGGGCTGCCATTTTAAGGGCCAGTACTCCCTTCTTTCACATGCAGCCTTCTACAGCTTATGGATCTGCTGGAAGGGCTATGGGACTGCTGGGCTTTTTCATCCTTCTTCTGCTTCAGTCTCCTGGCCCATTGCAGCTCATGGCAGAGAAGAGAGCATCCTTTCCGTGCTTGCCCTCCACATCCCAGAGAAACTTGCTTCTAGTCTCTTCCTGGCCCCAGAGGAGGAAGCACAAGCAACAGAGGGGCTCTGTCCTAGCCAGAATGGCCAGGTGACATAAGATAAAGGGTGATCCTCAGCTCTTTGGGACAGGGCTTCTGTTTGGCTCTGGGTTTCTGAAACCTCTCAGGTGTTTTACTCCTTTTTTGGTCATCCCAATGCCCCCCCCCCCAGTATGGGAATCTCAAACAGGAGTTTTCCCTCTCATCGAGCTGAGCAGGAAGAGGGGACCAGGCTCATCCCGTGGGAAAGTGGAGAGCCCCCTTCTTTCAAATCCTTCACAGACTTCTCTTTCAACACATCAAGCATCTACAATGTGCTCAGGATGTTGCTGTGAGAGCCTGATTTTTTCCCACTTTAGCAGAAGGAAGGGCTCCAGCTTTTCCCGTCTCCCCTGCAGGTAGCATGCAAAAGCTTTGGCCTCTGCTGAAACTGGAATTCTCCTTCTGTCATCCTCTGTCTTCCTCAGGATCAAGAGAATGAGAGGCAGCAATCCTTTGCATCAAGCCTGCCTTGTTTATTTGTTATATAACAATATGGGCTTTTAGACTTGTTTTTCTAGATATTGGCAGATGCGTCAAATATTGGCATAATCCAGTGGTTTACATGGAAAGCCGTCTGGCTCTGTCTGGAGGCTGCACAATGCTGGCATTTTCATTGAAAACAAGAGCCCACAGCATTGTCAAAGCCACGTTGCAACAGAGTCCAGGTAAACAAGGGGAAAGACACTGGCTGGCATCATGGCCTGACCTGTGGAATTACAGCTGCCCTGGGGCAGCTCCAGGACTTGATAAGAAAGATTAATGGCTTTGCAATTGCTTTCTCTCTGAAATGGTCTTTTAGCTAAGTCTTCTGTGATGGCTTTCAAAGAATCACAAAATCATTGAGGTTGGAAAATACTTTCAAGACCATCAAGTTCAACCTTTGATGCATCACCATTTTGTCAGCTAGACCATAGCCCTCTGTGCAACATCTAGTTCAGTGAGCAGTGACTCCATCTCCTTCCAGGGCTCTGAAGTTTTATTTCTGATGTACCCATCAGTCTGTCAGACCTGCAGTGTGTGCTCTGTGGTTTAAGAACCCATCATGGTCCACTGGGGCTGTTGGAAGTTAAGAGAGGTCAGGAACTGTGATTGAGTTAGATTTTAAAAATAAAAAGGTAAGGAGGCAGCAGAGGGGTAACAGCTGGGGAAGTTGTTTAGTTGGATCTGTCTAAAGGAAAGCAATGTGCTCCAATGCCAGGACAGTTTGCAGGCTTGGTTGCTCCTTCCCATCCCAGTGTGGCTCAGCTTGGAGTGTGAAACAGGGGAAAAATGCAGAGGCGGCACAAAAGAAATGGCTTTGGTCAAACCTCTTTGAAACCTGCCTTAGCTCAGCCAACACCACCTGCCCTGCAGTGTGCTTGCAGCCTGAGCCATGCTATGTGCCCTTGTGAGCTTATCAGCTCATACCACACTCATGTCCCAGGCAGGTGGCCCCTCCTGATGTGTTGGTGTGCTGGCACAGGCCATCATCCCTGCTGCAGGCCACTGCCTTTGGCCAGCAGCCAGCAGAGCCACGGGCAGGAATGGCTTCTCTGAAAATGGTCTGCATGAGCCTGGGACAAGCAGTAACCTTCTTCACTCAACTGCAGTCCTGAGGCACAACGAGAAGGTTTTCAAGTGTCCAGGATTTTATTACATGGCTGGACCTTTGCCTGTAGCTTTCAGGTGCTTAACAGGGTTGATGTTGTTCAGTCTGCACATAACCCAGCTTTTGACGTGGCAGATCAGTGCCACCCTTTTGATTTTTTGATTGCTGTCTCAGCAATCCAGCCAGTGCTTGCTCCTGTCTGAAGCTGATCACTGGTTCCAGGAATTGCAGTTCCTGGTGCAGCACCTTCCCAGTTCCTGGTAAAACACAGTGCTGAGAATCAGCCCAAAGCTCAGGCTGTAGATGTGTTGTCCATTTATCTCTGCATTTGGGAATGGACTGTGATGTCTTTGCCACTGCTTAGATGTTGATTCCCCAAACTTTTTTTTCCTGTTACACAAATAATTCGATTTTCACCATGGGCTGGTAGTTGCCTTCAGGACTGTGGTGCCTGTAGCAGATGCTGTGTAGCCCCCAGATCTGAGCTCTGCTCGATCTGTGTTTTGAACTTGGGCTGATCTGTAGGTGAAGTGTGTGGCTGGAGCTGATACTTGTGCTGTGAGGAAACACATGTGCTCCGTGCTGCAGCTTGATGACTGTGCTCTGACAGCTCTGACTCAGGGACTTGCCTGTGTGGCCATTTAGGAAGTCTGTGCCGTATCCAAAAATTGGTTTCAAACCCCAGAAGGTCTTTGACCACAAGATCCTGCTCCTCTTCATTTCTGTGCAAGAAGTCAGTGTCCAGTCTCCCGAGGGATGACACAAACTGTAGTGCCAGTATGAACCAGCAATACTTTTTCATTGCTTACCCTTTTGGTCATCATGGGACACAGGGCAAACACCTGTAGTGGCTGCACTCCTGACCTAGCTCTGTGTTGAAAACTGGGTTCCTGGTTGAAAAAAATCCCCCCATGTCAACCATATAGGTTTAATGACAGTGAGGTTTGCCCTAGAGCAACTTGAGAAGTAAGAGATGAGATTGATGTGATTACTGTTCTTTCAGTTTGATTTTTGGATTATGATTTCCCTTTCCCCACCCCTGTATTTGTTAATGTTTAATGGAAAACATGCTTTCTTCAAGGCTCTTGCTGGTAACATGCAGCCCTGTGATTGTTATTGAAACAGAATGATGAACCCTTCGTAAAGAGATTTATGGTAGAAACTGTGAGGAGCTCACAGCTTCAGCACGGCCAGTGAACACTCCCCTGTGCTGACAGTTCATCAGCAAAACCCCTGACCCTTCCACCCTTAATCATCCTTGCTTGTCACTGACATAATTGCCTGATTACAGACTCCTCTCCCCCACCCCTTTCAAACTGGGTGCAATAGTGCATTTGAAAAACAAATGGAAATGAACTGTCCATGCTCTTTTTTTCTTTCTTTTTTTTTTTTTCTTCCCCTGCATTGAGATAGATCAGGCTAAGATTCAGTTTCTTTGTGCATGAGCAGGGGCTGGGATAGGCTTTCAGGAGTCTTTTGCACTGGTGTTTCTTGCATGTGAATGGTAAAGCTGATGTCATTGTGTTATTGATTGGGATGACAACTTTGGACATAAATCATTAATGTCTGGGAAAGAGAGAGGGAGGGGGAAAAGGCAGCTCACACTCGATAGTTTTCCATAAATCTGCTGTTCATCCCTGCATATGTGATCTAGAGGAGGAGACAGTGGGAGCAGTTTTCCTCTGCAGCCTGAGGAAGATGTGCGTTGCCACTGCTGCCTGAACCATGTACTCCAGAACATGTTGCCATGTTCTGCAGAACATGTTGCCATGTTCTTGCCATGTTCCAGCAGTGCTGTTGTGCTGGAGCCTGTCTTTGTAGATGTGAGCCAAGGTCAGAAGTCTGCCCGGGGGAAGGTCTTGGGTTCTCTCATTCCCACAGACCTTGCACCCCTAGCAGCATTTCAGACCTGGGCCCAGGAAGTAGTAAGAGTGCAGTTCTTGGGAACTACTATGCCTCTCGCTCCTTGAATTGCCACCAGGGATTGTTTCAGTGTTTTGAATTGACCTTTTTTTTCCACTGATGATCTTAATTTCATGCAAAAAGGTGTTCAGGTCAGTTCATATAGCAAATGTCCCTGAGCTAGCAATGAACAAGCATGCAGGGGGGTAGCAGTCATTCAAAACTACTTTCATAAAAGTTCTTCTCAGCAAAACAGACAGCAAATACGTCAGAGGAATCCATGAGATACTTGTACCCTTTTCCTATGTGCCTTTGCCCCTGCACAAAGTTCATCCAGATGGGTCAGATTATCAGTTCAGACAGCAAGAAAATAAACAGTGTCTGTCAGAGGTTAGCAATAAGGAAAGTATTGGTGAGCAGCTGATGTTTGAAGTGTAAATAGTTCAGCAGCAGTCTGTGCTGGTACCTGAGGGGAATTTTGTGATGCGTGGAAACAAGGAAGCCTGAAAACCGCCTCGTAGGGTGGCAGAAGTGAAAGAAATGACATTCCCTTGCAGAAAGCATGGCTCTGATCCTCCTGTTCTCCCCTTGCAGCCGAGCTCACCTCCGTCTGTGTCTAGAACGCTTAAAAGTTCTGATACCGCTCGGACCAGACTGCACCCGGCACACCACGCTTGGGCTGCTCAACAAAGCCAAAGCACATATCAAGGTAAGAGCTGCCTTTCCCTGCTGCTTTCAGCGTGGGCTCTTGGGAAGTGCAATGCAGTTGCTCATCCTTGCAGCCTAGAGCTAGCTCTGTTGAAGGAAACAGAGTTTTGGCACTGTTAATAAATAAATTAATTACTTAATAAAAAGAGCAAGCAAGCCTTGCCCCCTTGATTAGCCATTAATCATTGCCACAAGCCCTTCTGTTTGAAGAGTCCATAATTAACTCCTTAACTACAAAAATGATGGATCTGAAGAGCAAGGATCTTGTACCATATTGTGATAATTTGTTGACAGCTGCATCTCTTTAAAAAAAAACATACCTACTGCTGAGTGACTGCATTTTGATGGGGAATGCAGCTTTTTTTCTGATGTGCTAGTGAGTTTCCACTGCTGAAGCATTAGCACAAACCACAAGACTGTGAGACAGGTTTGGCTTGCTGGAGTTCCATGTGTGGACCTTCCAGCTAGCCCAGCGCTCTTCCAGCTCCACTTTTGGCAAAATGAGACATGAAAAGAAAATGCAGCATTGTCAGTGTCTGGAAGAGGCTGAAATACTTCATTGCAGGTCAGGATATAGAGAGAGAAGATGGGTGATGAGGAAGGAAAAGTGCTGCCAAAGGGACAGAGTTAACCTGAAATGACTCCTCCTTATGCAATGTGCTTGTTGTAGGAAACAAAGAACAGTGCCCTGGTAGATTTCCCAGCTGTGATCAAAGAAATCTGTAGTAGGTTATGTAAATCACTCACTGAATAGAAAACTGTTTCTGAGAAATCCTTCTAAACCATGCAGTAAGGAACACAGAACTCCCGGGCCACGTTTTTATGTTGGAACAGCTCGTAAGAAACCCTGGAGTGGATTGGTTTAGGGGTTTGAGGCCCCTACGTGGGCAGAGGCGGTAATGCAGGTGTCCAATCCCGGGCGGAATGACCCACAGACTGCTGCAATTCACAGCGTTTCCCCTGGAGAGGCTCAGTCCTCAGAGACCCTTTGTACTAATGGGTATGATTTATCAGCACCTGAGAGGTGGAAAGATGTGGGGAGAGGGCATTGTGCTTGGAGACTGCGAGGCAGCTTGGTTCAGGGCACTTGTAGCTTGAATCCTTCTGGGACTGGGAAGGTCTAAGCATGGCAGGTGGCAGGGTGGTGGAGGTGGGAGGGAAGGAGAAAAGGATAAAAGCAGTTACTGAGTTATATTTGATCATGTCAGAAACTTGAAGAGGCTGAGAGGAGAAGCCAACACCAGCTTGAGAACCTGGAACGAGAACAAAGATTCCTAAAGAGAAGACTGGAACAACTACAGGGTCCTCAGGAGATAGAGCGAATACGAATGGACAGCATTGGATCTACCATTTCCTCGGATCACTCGGACTCGGAGCGAGGTGGGTGTCGCTGAACCAGCATGGAACTGCCAGGACTCTGAAGTGAGAGAATGAGATTCATACATTTCTTATCTCTTAGCCTCCCCTTCTCATGGCCTTTGGTGTTTAGGTTGCTGATTCTGCTCACACACAGGCACATACACACACATACATATGGAGAGTTTAGTATTTTGCATGAGTTCTAAGTCTGGAAGAGTTGTTGTTGCTGTCAACTTGATCTGATTTCAGTGGTATTGAAAGAGATGGTGAAGTTGAGCTGCTCATTGTGATTTTTGGTCTGCTGAATCTCTTGGCAACACAAAGAGGAAAATGTAAGAAGATATTAATGAGACTGGAACCAATGTTTCACACACCTATCCCCCGGCCCCCCTACCAAACCTCCCATTGAGTTCACCTCTTCAGTCAAAACTGGCTAGATATATCTGAATGGCTAGCTGAATTAAGATAACTTCCTTTTTAAAATATCCCTGCAGTGGACAGAACATTACGCACAATAGATGGTTTGATATTTACTGACAGACCAGAAGATACTTTGGGTGTGAGTCTGTAGTTTAAAACAAAAATCCTTTGGAAAATTCCTGAACAATATGGGAACCAAGATACCTGGTTAATTAGATCTTTGCTTTTTAAGTCTTTCTTAAAAACAAGATGTCTGTTCCAAAATCCACTGAACGTGTATGAGAGTAACCCAGATTGCGATGGTAATTCATTAAAATTGTTCATGGTCCTGGCTTTGGCAATATAATGTCAAGCAACTAGCATGTTCAGGGTTAACTCCATGCTCCATTTTCTCTCTTGCACTCAATTTTATCTGTTTCTTCTTTTTTTCTAACACTGGGGTATTAGAGATCCAAAGAAAGAGGTAGCGGGACAAGCTCAGTGTGTGGGGTGGCTCAGCTATGCTGACAGTGTGGCTGGCATGTGGAGGAGTGAAGCCCCTTTGCCAAATCCCTAAAAATGCCTCCAAGCTGGTATTAGTATCTTTATAAATAATGACCACAGCCCATCCCATTCCAGGGGAAACCTGCCAGATGACCACTTCATTGCCTGTGTTGGGGAGTCCCAGGAGCTCAGTGGCATGAAGGGGGCAGTTGGGGGTGTGGTGCTAACCTGTGTTCATTTCTCTTTTCCCTTTCTAGAAGAGATTGAAGTGGACGTTGAAAGCACAGAGTTCTCCCATGGAGAAGTGGACAATATCAGCACAACCAGCATCAGTGACATTGATGATCACAGCAGCTTGCAGAGTATTGGGAGTGATGAGGGTTACTCCAGCGCCAGTGTCAAGCTCTCGTTTGCTTCCTAGAACCAAGTGAGACAACAGTGCAGGGTGAATGATTTCACTGGGATGATCAAACTGGGTCCTAGATGCCAGTATCCTCTTTCAGAATTGACATATTGACAGCTAGGCCTGGAGAGACCTGTATATAAAGCTTTTTGGGTAAAGGAAACCTCCCCAGAAACCCATATTTGTCCATTTGGTCATGTTACCAATCCCAATTTTTGCTGGCAAAAAGTTAGGCCAAATACTAGTCCCTTTGCAGTCAATGAAATCCGTTTGTTTCTGTGGGACCTGGATCTAGACCTTAGTGATGAAACACTTTGTTTTGAATTTATTTGAAATTGTTTGAAAGAGGATACTAGAGACTCATCCCTCTCTTTCTGTCATGAGATCTGAGAAATGTCAAAATTTCTTACACTGCATTCAGATTGAACAACCTAATTTAGGCCCTTCTGAAGAGCTTTTGTGGTCCTGAAAGGACTGTATCCTACAGTTTACCACAATCTAATGCTGTCACAAATTACTAGGAAATCTCAGAAGGCTTACGTAGCCTAGGAATAACAGTGACAGTAATGATTAAGGTCTCATTCTGTGCCCAGAGGGAGAGGGACAGCGATGTTCAGGGGAGAACACCATTCAACTCAGCTTTCTGTTGGACATCATTTAAGCAGTGAGTACCTCTGAAGCGTGGCTAAAGCGAGAGGTACACACCTGTAATCTACCAGCACAGGGCGGGCTGTCAGGCCTGGGGCTGTGCCAGCGCCAGCAGATCCCCGGTAGATGTGTGTCCCTCGCAGGCACACGGCCAGCTGAGGGCAGAACGAAACCAGCACTCGAGAGGTGACACACCAGACAGTCATGCCCAGATACTGAGCCACTATGACCTTTTTATTTGAAGTGATTTTTTGATAAACATTTGTAAATGTGTTGGGAGGGAAAACACCCCAAGTCTGATGCATCTTTTTAGAGCTTGTCCATATGAAACCTTAGATGTCTTTTATATGAATTTATGCCATGAAAAGATCTCTGTTTTGATGAAGCACTTGACCCAATGAAATGCAAAGATCCTTTTTTTGCCATGCACATAATGGATGAAGGTTGTGCTAAGCTGGAAGAGGCCAGGTTTGGTGGGGGTTTCTTCAGTTTTCTTTTTAGAATCATTCCCTTTGCTGACTTTTGAAGTTCCAGTCCAGTAGTTAACCTAGTTAAGCTCAGCACGTCTCTCATGTTAATGTAACGTTTTGACTGCACGTCCTGTTCCCAAGGGCCTTGCCATCTTATCTGTGCAGGTGCTGTTAAGAGCTGTTATAGCAAATGTTTTCTAATTTTCTCCAAGACAAGCATTCTAACCTGCACTTTGAGGGCTTTGCTTTTTTATTTTTGTCTTTTTAATGGCCAGGATTATTTTTTTTTCCAAGTTTTAAAAACCTTAATAGAGTCTTCACCTATGGCATTGTTTGAAACTTTGTATATCCTTAAGTAATTTAATTACCCCTCATTACTAAGAAAAAAAGAGGAAAAATGCTTTATAAAATTCATAACTTATTGCTGATTTGAATGGGTTGTTAATTTCAGTCCTTTAGATTTTATTTTATTGTTTTAGATAGGGTTGGGTAAAAAGAGGTAAAATAAAGTAAAAAAAAATAAAAACAACCATATTTAGCAGTGCAGTGGAATTGTGTTTAAATGTTAGCATATGGTCCCCATTAAAGTAGCACTTTAACGCCATTAAACATTTCTGTATCTGAAATGAGTTGTGTTCTTCCATCTTGGTCATTCCTGTCACTTCAGCCAACTGCTGTTCTTCTTGTGCCCTTCGGTCCTGCGGTGACATCCTGAGCGAGTCTCATGTAGACTTTAGCACTGTGATAACTTGCCTGTTTAAATATTCTGATGTTTCCCCCACTCTCCAAAATGTGTCATCCCCTGTAAGATGCACAACACACATGCTTGAGTAGAGATATAATCTTTCCATGGCTGTAATGAATGATTTCTCTCCAGTCTGGGTTTTTTTTTAATTAATTTGCTTACTAAGTTTGCATCTGGTTGCAGTTGTTAAACGTGTTTTCACTTGTGTGCATGTAATCCAGTGTCTCAGTCCATCTGTTCTTCTTACCTGACAGGAGCAGGAGTCTGCCACAGAGTGAATTAAGCTCTAGGTTACAAATGGAGCCCAAGGGCTTTGAAAGAAAAAAATGCTGCTTGGATTTACGTTTGAGATCTATATGATCTCTGAATGACACAAGACTTGAAACAGTCTGTAAAGCGGTGAAAAGTAGGAAACTTCAGCATGGCATTACTTACTTATTATTCTTCTTGGAAGTGTTGACCACTGGCAGTGCTGGTGCTGAGCAGTTGGATACCAGTTGGATTTATTTATTTATGAGCCCTTTTCCATAGCTGTCCCAGCACCTCCTTTTTCCTGTTATTCCTGTTCATGTTAAATGCCCACTTGGGAAAGCAATACAACAGCTGAGAAGCACTGAAACTCAAGGGATGGAGAATGGCTCTCCTAGTTGGTATAAAACAGTGACATGTCTATGGTTGGAATAAATGCATTTGAAATGTTTGTTTGTAATGCTCTGGGACAGTTTGGTATTTCCTACCTTTCTAGTGATGTGATCTCAAAGGGGTCCTGATCTCAAGTGCAAGTAAATGGGGAAAATGTCATAGGAGATGAACTTCCATCACCAGCCACCTGCCTGACTGCTCAGCCAGCAGCAGTGGTCGAGGCAGAGGGAGGTCAAGGAAGAAAACAAAACTGGAACCTTTCTAATAACTCCAAAGACCTGGGGTTGATTGCTCTGGTGCTGGTGAGTTCTTTGTAGCAGATCCTAGCAGATTTCTGCTAGAGTTTTGATAATTTCTTATGTGATGGAAACATTTCTCTGGCCTTTCAAAGTTGTCCTGCCCTGCTTTATTTCTGCTTTGGGGACTCTGCCTTTTCTCACCTCACACAGCTGCCATCCTCCTCAAATCTCACTTTGCTCTTCTGGTCTCCTGTATTGCAGTGTTCAAGATGACCAATTTTTAGAGAAGTTGCTATAATTTTACAAGAATATGGTAACTTTTCTTGTAAAAGCAGAATTGGGTGCACTTTCCTGAGGCAGCCTTGCCATGCAGTAGGCACACATGCACACGCACGCACAGCTGCTTCATAAGCTCATTCTGTCAAGTCCTCCCTCTGTAAATTAGATCCCCAGTGGGTCTCTTTGCTACAGACAAACCCATTAAAAAGACCATCCAGCATTTTCCTTCTTTTGACACAAGTGTATTATGGAATGTCACCTCGTGTCTGCAGACAAGGTGGAGATGACTATCTGGCTGATTTGTCACGGTTATCCTGTGGCGAGTTGTCACTTGAAGGTCATTTTAATGTCCGTTCCATTAGCAGCATGTCAGTGACGAAGGTGGTCTCACATCTGTCTGTCTCAAGAAATCTGTAGGTCAATAGAAAGGGGGTTAACTAGACAGACTTATTTTCTGGGGTTGGTGATTGTATTTTCCTTTTCTCTGTTTGTTTGCATGCTTGCTACCATCTGTTTGTGAGCTCCAGCCTCCTGCTTTTCTGCTTTGTTCTCTTGTACTTGCTGTTCCCTGTTTGTTGTGTTGCCCTGTTGGAATGGGTGAAACATTTGGCTTCAGTGGAAGTGAGATCCATTGGGTGCCCTAACTGGAGATAGTTGTTCTCTTTCCTCCCCACCCAGAATCATAAGCTTTTCTTGTGGCGTTTTTTCTGACACCAAACATGCATCATTGGAGAGAGAAATCAAGGTCACTTCCTAGAAGAGAATGGTAAAAAACAGGACTTCATTCTGAGGTTAGGGAGGTGATAACAGTGAAAAGCTCTATAAAAGCAGAATAAAGTCCAGTTTTTTTTCCTGGAGCTTTCTCCCATGGACACATTGTCTGGTGAGTGAGAAATTCCGTGACTTGATAGTGACTGAAACTCCTCTGCATCAGCAGTGCAATTTCTGAATTGTCCTGTGGGACCCTCGGGGAAGAGGAGTGTGTCCTTCTGCCCCTCTGTTCCCCAGTCCACACAAAATACCTAGAAAACACTGATGTGCTGTCACATCTTCTTGAAGTGTGCCAACAAATCTGAGTGACATTTGGGAGGATGAATACAGTAGAGTGGTGTCTGCACAGACAAAGTTTTCATTTCACTGAAAGGCAGGTTGTTTAACTGGGAATAATACATCAGCACTGGCCTCTGCTTCTCTGCTCATTTCCTCCTGCAAAGAGGACTGATCTGTGTAGTGGCTGGGCAGAGGCAGGAACCGGGAGTCTGTGGGTACTGGTGTTGTGGCTGTGGTACTAAATACCTTTTATGGAGGGGCTCTGTTTGGGGTGCTGCTAAAACCCGAGCTGTCTCACAACATGTATGAGTTGAGATCCCTTCAAAAATGTCAAGGATCGGGGATTGCTGAGCAGCCTCTGAGCAGAGTGGATGTGTCCTTGGAGGTGTGGGCTCCTACAGAGCTGAACAGTTGAGTCACGTGGTGCTGCTGGCCTGGCTGATGCAGGTCAAAGGTGTGAAATGTAGTTTATTTTGGGGGAGATCTTCAACATTAGGCATGCTGTAAAAGCTGTGGGTAGCAATGTATTTTTATCACACTGGAAAAACTCAGCCCCTTGGTTTGTAGTACCCCAGTGAGGCCTGGAGCAAGTGGTGGGGTGAGCTGGGTAGTTTGGCCTTTAGCAAGTCATCCAACATCTTGGCTTGCAGACTGCTGTGCTGCAGACATGTGAGGAAGCTTTATTTTAATACAGAAAGGATACACCTTCAGCAAGGATTAATTTTGATCTTGAGGGATGTTGCAGCAAAGCAGAATAAGCCATGAAGGAATTTAAAGCATTTTATGGTGGTTTTAATATTGGGGTTTCTAGTTAAAATGTACACTGGCCTAGGCCATGACTTGAGCTACCAGTGCTCTTGCTAATGCTCCATTCAGCTAAGGTTAGGAAATTCTTCCATTTAATCCCCTTTCAAAAATATGTCTCAAAACAATTAATTGTTATGGATCTCCTCCTGGAAGGCTTGATGGGGAAATACAAAAGCTCTTTCCTATCCCAGAGTGATGGATAACTCTACAAAATAGTATCCATCACGCCAGGAAATACCAGTTTCAGCAGGTCAGTCAGGTAAGGTGTGAAATGCAGCATCACTCATATTCCTCATGGATAATGTCTCTTCGGGAAGTAACGGCACCTTTCAGTCTAGGTGAGCGTCGCTGTTGAGTCAGGGACGGGAACAAACACTCCGGTCTTCAGGAGGTGAAAAGGAAGCCTTTAAAAGAAAATAAAGTGTCTTTTATAACCCGACTCACTCAGCTGAGACTTGACTGGTCTTTAAAGTAAAAACCTCTCAGTCTATTGGTGAACTAAGAATACCACACTCTGGAAAATCATATCTACAAACAACCTGTGCAGAAAGAGAGATAATAATTGTTTTAATTATTTTCTCTAAGTTTTCTCACAGCTTCTCACAGCTTCCCAGGAAAATCCTGGGAGAGATATGTCTCTCTCTGTTCAGAGGATATGTGATTACCACAGATGAGAACAAGACTTTTTCAGTCAGCACCCACTGTGGGAAGGCTTCGCACTTCTGTACAGACCAAGGAGTCGTGAGGTGAGTTCGGTATAGAAAGGGAATTGCTTTACAGAAGGAAGCAATGCAAGTGCTTTTATGTAGCAAAGCCTCCAGCTTAAGACCAGAGCTGGCTTGGGTAGGTGGCACCATCATCCCAATGCAAATGTCCCTCTGTATTTTACCATCCAAGTGAAGGTTTTTAGAGCCCAGATAGACTGGACAAATTGCAACTCAAAGAGCAGCACCAGCTGCCAGGCAGCAATCCTTCTCTTGGGCCAGGAATGCTTTCCACAACCTTACTCTTCACATAACTTTTGCAAAGAGAGTGGTTGTTTCCCAAGACCCTGCCACAGTTGCTGCAGGTGAGCAGAACCTCAAGGGGAAGCACAGAAGTTTGCTGTAGGTTTTGCCTTCTAAACATCTCCACTATTGAATTGCAGTCCTCTCAGGTAAAGTCCCTTTTTGTATTTACAAACCTGTGAGGCTGAGCAGCTACACAAATAAGTGACACGGCACGCACTGGCTTTAGGGAAGGCAAAAGAGTAATGGATTGCCATGACCATGAGAATTTGAGTTTGCTACTGTTGAGACTTCTAAATACTTAAACTGACTGGGGCAATCCTAGATCTGAGTCAGGTTTATACTGGTTTAATTTCCACAATGGGTTTCAGTTTGCACAGGACTGAGGCTGTACTAGGTAAAAGTAAGGCCTTATAGGAAATGGTTGAAGAGGAAACATGCAGCCCATACTGGTCATTTTGTGCAATACTCAGATTTATCTGACAAGCACAAATCTCTATTCTCTGACAAGTATCTCTTCCATCTCTATAGCTGGGGGGTTTGAACTCTACTTTTACAGTAACATTCCCTGTCATTTCAGTGTTTTTAAGTGCTCTCTGCTTATAGCAGGATTTGCTGGCACTGGGGTAGGTAATTTGTGTGCAAAGGCCCAATGCAGAGCATGAGGTCCCATGCTTCTTGCTGTCTAGACCAGTTAATAAAACTGGAAAATAAATTGTAAAAAAACCCCAATCAACTAAAACACCATCAGCTACATTTCTGGTCAACTCAGAATTTGTAATGTAAGGAACTTTTGTGTTTTGGCAATTACCAGCATTGCTTCACGCAAGATTTATTTTTATTACATGAATTTTTCAAGCCACTTTACTAAGGCTGTGTTCCAAAGCCAGATTACAATGAACTGGCCCATCCTGCAGATGAAGCAAGAGCATAAAAAAAGGAATGGCTGTGTGGCCAACACAGCTGTTTTTGTGGGGCAGCTTTTTTGTTCATTTAAGTCGTTCTCAAGATGTTTTCTCTTCATAGACTGGACCACCCCAGGTATAGTGGTCTCATTGTTTCACTTAATCCAGGTAAGGTGTTTAAGGAAAAAGCCAGTCAAAACTTGCTTTTAGCACTTCTTTGCAGTGCCCAACAGAAGAGTTGCAGCAGAGTTCATGAGGCAACCCCATTACAAGAGGTGACAGTAAAATACTCAGTGGAAAGGTGCAAGTTTTGCTAAATTTTTTGAAAGGTTCAGCTAAAACAACTTGGGCTGGATTGTCCCTTGCAGGGGAGGCTCACACCACCCATTGTGTTCTAGTGACTCACTCTATTGCTCTCCAGGGCTAGTGAACAAATAAATAGCCCTGGGATGGTCTATTGATTGTATTTATTACATTGAAGATAAGCAGATGTAGCTCATGTCAGGTATGAATCAAGACTTCTTTTCCAAAGACTGTTTTCTGTTAAAAGAACAGGCGGAGTTCAGAATAGGCTTCCTGAAAACTGCAGTTCTGCCTGCTTTAGCATGTGTCAGTTCTGACTTCAAGATGCTCCTTTTGGGTAAGTGAAAGGGACACTGTATCACACCCACCTGTGAAAGACGACAGGTGACCTTCCTCAGCACTGAGCTGTCAGTGTGGCACGACTGTCACCTAGTTAATGTCACTGCTGGAACATGTGTTTGTAGCTGCAGGCTGCAGTACAAATTCCCTTTCTAAAAAGCAGGCTATTTTACTCTTGTGATGTTTTTCCATGCAAAAGAAAATTTAACTGCCCCTGCTACCAGTGAAGATAAGGAATTAAGCAACACCATCTTGCAATGAGTGCGTTGTACTTCAGAGCCACTTCTGAGTATTACATTCTGTCCAGCAGATTCTGCTGTACTCACCCCTGTCCTGATGATTTACCATTATCCTCCCCTCATGAATAATTCCACTTCACCAAATATATCCATCAGATTTTAAACACTTTATTTAATAAAAGTTAAACATACAAAACTGAAATTAACACACTTTGTATTCATAAAAATCACCTTCTCCCATTACAGGGAGAACTTTTTTCTATGTATGGATTCTAAACTACTGCTTGTAGAGTTTAGCTTGAGTTGTGACTCAGGTAACTGATGGACATTTCCACCAATCAGTGCATCAACAATTGCTGACGTGACCTGATCTAGTTAACAAATTACAAAATGAGCTACATTAACATAATATACAGGGAAATAATGGTCAGGGTTAATGGACAAGACACACATTTTATTTAATGGGGGAAACAGCTGATGTACTCTTGTCCATTAACTCAGTCCTAGATTTTACAAAAATAATATCTACATTGTATACAGGGCTACCCATTAACTTCTTTAAACGCATTACGGGTTCAGAGGTGGCATCACTACCGTAAGTGCGAGACAAGGAACAGAGGAAAGCAAATCACAGAGTACAAAAAAGCATAGGGATTCCTGAAGAAAACTGAAGGGGCTCAGCAGCACTGTAATACAGCTGAAGGTACAATGGACACTAGGGCCAGTCACTTATGTAAGGACAAGCTCCCAACTAACCTTTACTCACTCACAACTAACTAAGTGGGACCTAGGCATTCGGATCTGCTGTGCCGTGGTTCTCCTTGCCTGGATGGGCACAGGCTGTCACTGCTCTGACTGTACCAACACACCTACAAGATCTACAGGGGAGGACAGGATAGATCCTTTCCACAGCACCAGCTCTGATCCCTGGGGATGGGTGGGGACTCTTAAGTACAGTTCCTTGTCCTATGGTTTTCTGGTTACAATTCATTAGCTTCCTATTATAATTTGATGAGTATTTATAAAACAAAGAAAAACAACCAACAAGAAACAGCATCTCCTCTGCTTAAATTCAAGTGCAAGAAAATTGGACTGAAATTAAGTCAAATTCATTGTTTCTAGAATGTAAGTGATCACTAGTAATAAAGATCCTATCAGCCCTGTTCTGCCCTCATTTACAGCTGTACAAACTGATCTGCAGTGGATTTGTAAGGGAGTTATTTAAACTTTTTTAGCAATTCCATGTGACATGTCAGCTCTCTCCCAGAGCTGCAGCAGCTCTGTAATGCTGAGCATGTCACAGACAGCACCGTGACTACAGAAACCAGGGAGGCTCTTAAGGTGCCCTTTTTATACCACCACTTTTTTTGAAGGGAAAAAAAAAACCTTCACTACTGGTATGAATGAAAGATTCAAAGCTGACAAATACTGCTTTGAAAGTAACAGGCAACAGCAGTTCATGAACATTTACCTGCTACAAAAAGTTTAATGGTTGGGGGGTTCAAATCAATTGCTAGAGATTTAAGGCTCAAATCAGCTGAAGCCAAAGTGATGGTGACAAAATGGACTACTCACTATGTGCCAACAAATAATTTACTTTTAGAAAAATATAATGATAAAAAGTTAAGTGTAAAGCCCTGCAGAGATGAAGTTCCACCTTTTTCACCTGTTACTGAGGCATCAGATGCCTGACATTATATTTAGAGGTATCTTGATACTGTGTCATAGGTTTGTCTGCAATTCCACATGTTCCAACGCCAACCTTGCCAGTTACACTCTCAGGGGAAGCAAAAATACTCCTTTTCACCTGGAAATAAAACAGAAAACACCATTTCTGAATAATTACAAATTATTAAATTTTACCAAAAAACCCCAAACAAACAAACAAACAAGCCAACAAGCAATCATTACCATCTGAAGTGCTTCAACATTCTCAACTTTTGCCCTACAGATGGGGACACTTTCTAAGGGCCAGCTCAGCTTTGATGTGTTGTCACTGAATGAAGCAATGGGGCTGGGAACTTCTGGCACCTCAGTACTGGATATGATTGTGGTACTGAGGTTCCCAAGTCAGGCCAATAAGGAATAAAATTCACCTCTCATAAGGGTATCTCTAATAATTGCTCTAAAGGAAGATTGAAGTTTTACCACTATGACTGACAGCTCTTGGTCAAGCCATGACAGAAATGGAGTAAGACTTAATGTCCTTGCTACCTTTTTTGACCTACACTTGCTGTTCCAGGGCATGTCCTCAGCACTGTGTCTGCTGGGTCATAAATACAGCAAGAAGCCAGACTTGGAGGTTTAGAGGGGCCCTCAGGTTCTTGGCTCCCACAAACACCAGCTGGCAACTGATGCAAGCCTAGTTCTCCCAGCCAAGTGCAAGCTCACCCTCTTAGGAGTAGCACGCCTCTAAAACAATCCAGTAAAAAAAACCAGGCATTTGAAGTGCACAAAATACAAAAATGCACACTTCAGAATCCCAAAGACACCCAAAGCCCCACGCTGCATCCCTTTAAAAACCACCTCCTTTCTCCCAAGGTACTGCAAAGAAGTCTATTCCCCATTGCTACTCACATACTGACAAAAGTAAACAAACCTGGCCTTTTTTGTTTTTAGAATAGGCTCTGTTGTTAAACTGTTGCCACTTGACTTTCTGGTCCTCGCGTTCCTGTTCAAGTTCTTTAATTCTCTGAGCTTTTTTCAAAGCTTTCTTCTTTTTATATTCTCGTTGCTGGGCTATCATCTCTTTTCTGGAGAAAAGAAAAAAAAAAAAAAAACAAAACAAAAAAAAAACCACAAACCCCACATTTTATGTTTGTGCCTCTTCCTGTAACATGTGCCTCTTCCTAAAATCTGACTGTAAAACAGACACGCACATTAGTTTTCCAGAAGTAAATTACAGAAATAAAACTTGTAAATATTCACCATTTCTAGGAGGTAAAAAAAAAAAATCCCAAAAACCTAAAAATCCAAACCTAATCTTTCCATTAATAAGCGTTACCTTACTAATTTATGTATTTGGCATTAAAACAACCACCAAGCACACCTGAGGAGCCCATGCCAGACACAGCCACCCATGGGATTGGGTGCAGTTCATTTCTGGGTGAAATGGGGCCTTTCAGCACTTCTACACTTCAGAAACATCTCGGGTTCGGAAAGTGTGAATAACCCATTGGAGCGAAAAGCCCAAACTTTTCTGGAGGTCTGCAGGACTCTGATGCTACCAATTATTGGACAGGGAGGAAAAGGACAAAGATTACTTCAGTGAAGATAAGGAAGTTGAGTCAATCTATGCCACGATGCAGCATCCTCAGAACAACCTTTTAGGGAAGGGATCACTGGCTATAACAAACTCTGATGAAGCTATAACAATCTCTGATGTACTATCTTTTTTTTTCCAAGGTAAAAAAAAGTTTTCAGCCCGTACAAATACGTTCCTGTGTTACACACAGCAGGATACTAAGTAAATGTGAATTGAGAACAAAAAGAAACAAAAAAACACCACCTATTTCATTATTATGAATTTTTTACCAATTACTAATTTTTATAGCTGAGGGAGAAGAAGAAGAAAACAACCGACTCAAAACCAACCCACAAAGCAGCATTCAGACTTCCAGCTGTGTATTACTTACTTGGACATGGGTTTGTTGCCAGTGTCCTCTTTTGCTTTCCTTCCCTCTTCCACAGGCTTGAGGTTGAACAGAGGTGTGACTTCAGCATTGCCATATCCAGCAAATGTAACTGCAGCTGTTCCATTCTCCTCATCTATTTCTTCAATCTCAGCTTCGTAACACCTGTAAAGATATCATGGCTGTAAGCATGTGAGTAAAGCTTTAATACTCAGCCCTTCAACACCTACATCAGCCAGCTAATGCCACTAAGTGACAAATATGCAGACACCAGCCTTCATTTTCAGGGGTAATACACAAACCAAGAGATTATTGTCTTAAGGTCAAAGGGACACAGGCACAAAGACTGGAATCTGCTGTATTTGACCTTTAGCTTCAACAAGCAATGCCCTCACAACTATCACAAGTAATGAATAATGCTGGGGCCAGTCTAATCAGCTATCCTGATCTGGTTTTAGTTCTGGCAGGTCATGGAATAAGAAAAAAATTGCTGCATTCACAGAATTCATTGAGGAGTTTTAGAAATGTCAGCTCAGAAGTGCAAAGCTTTCGTTCCATTTTTCTCCATAACACAAAGATTTAAGAAAAACTGAAGCTTTCAAAACATTCCCTCTTCAACACTTTTAAGCTTCAAAGTTTTCTTATTGATTTAAAACAGCAATTGTGAAATTTTCACAGAAATCAGTCCATTTCATATTTATGTGTGTGAAACACTTTGGTGACCTCAAACTGGGAAAAATGAAAAAAGACAAGTGACAGTTCCAAAAATATTTAAAATAACTGTGTCTAACTTAAGGGCAAAAGGATATATCTAGAGCAAACAGAGGAAAAAAAGAAGTGTTTCATAGACAATATTCCAATTAACTAATTGGAATAATTAACTAAATTAATTTCTTGTGTGTTTTCAGTGGGCCAACATCTTGAGCTAAGTGCAAACACACAAAAACCCAAAGTCTGGCTAGTTCTTTATGAAACACTGCTCACTTAAGAAATGCTGCAACAGAAGAAAGGTTTTCTAAAAGAAGCAGAACAGTAAAGTCCAATAAGATGCACTTCCATTAACATTCTAACACACTCTTCCCCAAGCTCTGATCCTGTAACCAAGGGATCAGAACAAAATCCATGACCCAATGGTGACCTAAGACTAAGAGATTCAATTTTTAAGTTCTACCACAAAAATATTTTATTCATTAATACACAGAAGAACTGTTCACTTTTAGATTAGTTTTCTACTTAGGACATCAACAGCTATACCAAAATCTTTACTTGGTTACTACATTGTTAAAAGAAGCACATTCATCCAATAATAGAGCCTCTCTCTAAGTGGTAACAATTGCAATACTGGTCCTGCATAAGCAGTTATTTTTTTAAAACTGCAACAGTTACACATTTGCAGTATGAAAAGTAACTTCTAAATGTTAATTTTGAAGTTTATGGAGTCATAATGATCTGCTTGGGTTCCCAGAACTACACAGGCTAATATATAAGAGACCAAACCCAAAAGGTTAATTCTACAATTACATTACATAGTTAGTTATTTTATATCCAAACCCATCTTTTTAAATTAAAAATAATTTCCAGTAAGAGGCCCAAACTGAGATACAGCAAGAATTTTTCTTCACAGTAATCAGTGACACTGCTACCTGCAATACTAACCTTTTATGAACAGTCCAAGAACACTTAATACCACATTTATTTCATAATTTCTTTTTTTTCGTCACTCTGGTCAATTCAAACTGAATGAAAGTCTCTTACCATTGAACTATTTCATGTAACTGTTAGAGAAGTTTTCTACACTTACTGTCCATCCTCACTCCATATGGCCATACACCGATCCCCAACCTTCCATGAGTGACTGGGCAGGGCGGACGCAGAACTGTCAGAATTCGCAAGAGTTTCCGAAGGTTGTGTTGAAAGGAGGTCTTTGGTTAACTCTATGACTTCCTATTAAAGACAAAAAACCCACAAAGAGTAATTTTTTCAAATTCCTCATACCAAGCATATTTTTACCCCAAGCTTACTGGTTTTGGTTTGGTTTTTTTTAAAGATGCTGTACTATATTCATTGCTGATGTGTGAATTACACTCGCTTTGGTTTTTTAGTAATTTAATTAAACTCATTATTTGCAATTGTAGATAAAAATATGTATGGTCCTCACTGTACTGCTGTAAAGCTGCCCATGCCCTCCTCCAATTTTCAAAAAGTAGCTTTTTTTAGCATTTCTTTTATTGGCTGAACTGCAGCATCCAGAGTCAGGGTGGCAGAGCACCCTCCAAGCTGTGCAGCCCTCTCATTTTGCTAGAAAGCATCCAAGTGCACAATAAAGAACTGGTTTCCTTAAGTCATTTTTATAGGAGTGATTGTTTTTTCCTAAGTTCCCTCACTTTGAGATTTCAGGTCAGGCCTTCCCTTGCTAATTCAAGATGACAAAGTAACAGAATTTCCCAATTTCTTTACACATTATTTATTTGCAGGCAGGAGCTTGCAAAAACCTCACCCAATTTCCTGTAAATGTTACATTAAAGACTAAGCAATCAAGACCTCTCTTGGATTTCACTAGGGTTAAAAGTCAAAGGAGACAGCACCTAAAAGGCCATGTAAACTTTCTGTATAATGCAAAGAAACTTTGTTGGCCCTAAAGAAGAAAAATTCTTCAATTCTTTGAGTACCTCAGCATGAACCAGTCACTCTCCTAACAAACAGTAAACACTTAAGTCAGGGGAGGGTTACAGACAATGTTCAAAGCCTGAACTTTCCTCCCCATTTCACATCTTACTTCAGCTATGGGCATACAGAGACTCAGGAAAATGCAGTAAAGGAGCTGTTCATCATCCCTTAAGAATCTAAAGGACTGTAAGCACTTCCAAGTAAGTTAATACATCATAAACTTGCATGCACATTTATCTGATAAACTATACAACTAGCATCAAGGCCTAACAATTTGTTTCTGTTGCAGCATGTTAATGTCTGAATTTCCAACAGCTAATAAAAGTTTTGCTCTTTGCTTTGGAGGAGCTGCTGGTTAATAAGTACTCCAGTGAGCACAATCAGTAGCAACTCTGAGCACAGGAACTCACAATTACTTCTACTACTTAGCTCACCATTTTCCTAATACCACAGCTGAAGCACAACAGATTTTAATTATCAAGTTACCTAATTTGAGAACATACAGCATTAGCCTAATTTTCCCTCCCAGGTGCAAAATCCCAAACTATTCCTTAACATACAGGTAGCTGTATTCTGCAAATCCAGGAGGCATTGTGGCTTGAGACAAGTATCTCTCTCAGCAGGTCAAGTACATCACATCAGGCACAAGCCACTCCTGAAAACAAGTGCTTCAGGTACTGGAACTAGCTGTAACACCAAACTGTTGACTAATTCTTGTCTCAGAGATGGCTTATTCTAGAACTTGGATGTGAATAGTTTCAGACAATTCTACCAAGAATCCTCTGAATTCAATAAAGTCTCTTACATACCAGGCTATTAAAATTACCAAACTTTTGGTAAAAATCTTCATCTGATATCTACATACCGTAATGCTCAGCTCACAAGACAGAGACGTGAATTTTACTGCAAGCCATGAGACAGTTCTCAAGTCTTTAAGAGAAGAGATCATTCCAAGAAAATTGCTGAGCAGGACTTGGACTACCACAGCAGCTCAGTACAGGCAAACAGGTTGAACAACATGGCTTGGTGCCACATCCCCATGATAAGGAGGTGTGACCCACAGGGAACACTACTTAGTTTGCCAAGATTTTTCCTGACCAACTGGTCAAAGCCAGACAGAGCTCTAGACTTCAGAGCACAACACCCACAGATCTCATCTCCAATAACAGAAGCTGACAGCTGCCATCAATCCCAGAAAAGGTAAGTTTGGTTCTTGGGTGCACAGACACTGTCCTAAAAACGCTGTGGCGAACCAAAAAGTGAAAAGCTAAGTACTTCTAGCAGTTTCTTCTAATATTTTAATCTTGAATAATCTAAGCATACAAAATGCATCAGCATTTATAACAGGAAAAGGATGTTCCAGTAACATAGTAACCTTAGTAATCTTTTGGAACAGACAAAAAGCTGTTTAGTTGGGACACTGATGCATCAAACCCACTCTTACAGTTGTTTGCTTAGTTGGCATATATCAAGTCTGCAAAACATTATGTCATTTTCAAGGTGGAACATATGGATAGCAAACCTTTTGGGGACGAAAGTGTAAAGATCTTCCCCATTCTGTGCAGAAAGCTTTTATTAAAAAGTTTGCAAGTTGTCCTTTCACATCAATGATCTCTGCATATCAAAGCCGAGGTCGTGTTGGTATCGGAAATATCATCCCATATGGGTTTTGCTGTGCATTTTAAAAATATAAAAATATACACATGCTTTTAACAGTGTACAACAGAGCACATTCAGACGATCTATAAAGTGCCTTGTGGGCACAAAGCCTTTGCAGTTTAAAAGGAATTCTAAAGATCACTGTTTGGAGGCACCACTTGTGTTTTGGTTTTGAAGCCCCAATTTATTACTGTTATTTCCATACAGAGCAGTGGTCACTGAACCTTGCACTGGATAGCTTTATATATTTTCACACCTGATGGCTAAAGCAATCCACAACAGAAATGAAGCAGCATCTTGCACTCTCATGACAGATTTTAACAGCACTGCTGGGATTTGCTATATGCCAATGTGTCTTTATATGAACAAGAATCTAAAAGACCACTCATACATTTAAAATTAGGCTGGTGGCTTTCCTGACACTAAACCACATCCCAAGGACCAGAAATGGGCTTTAGCTGTGAGGAACACACTATGCTCTTGTGATAAATGAAAAGCACAACTCTTTTCCTTTCTTATTTATAAACACAATCAAGACTCAGGTGCACAAGGAATACAGAACTACATTCCAAAGCTTTTAACATTGCAAATGCATTTAATGAGGAAACAAGTTCTGGATCAAGTTATTTGAGAACTCAGTAAGAACATCATGGTAAGCTAAACCATCAGGCTTCAGCATTAGTAAAAGCAACAAAAAATAATTACTTTGAGAAATGCTTCAGGGAAAAAAATTAAAACCCAGCACACTGTAAAGACAGCACTGGCATATCTTTCACCTCTCTGGCCAAAGTTTATAGAAAAAAAAGGTTGCTGTATAAATTAGTACATCTTTTTTAGTAATCAAAAAAAATACACTTAAAATAGGCCATACTTTGGGTTTTTCGAAACTAAGCCTTCCATGACTATATCAAGCTATGCGGAATGAAAGTAACTAGCCCACCAAGTGTCTGTTTTTGTTGCAGGACAAATATTTAGGATAGTTAAAACACTTGTAAAAGACCCTGATGTTTCACCTACCCTCAAGTTCTCACCTGTAAGTCTTTCTTCAGTTTCAGTAAATCCTCATTGTCTGCATTGCCAGATAAGGCAGCCTCGACTTGCTGGAGCTGAGCTTTGTAGCTGGCCAACTGCTTAGCAAGGTCTTCTGACATCTACAAGGAACACACACACATACAAACCCCACATCAAAACAACGGCATTGCTGCTTTTTAATCACGCCTTGTGGTCCAAGTCACGTGAAATGACAACAAAAAAAAAAAGCTGTTACAAACTTGTTAGAAACACAGCTCATTACGTTTCAATGATGAGTATTTGTTCGGTAATTTGACTACAGATACCCGCTCATTTAATTCTTGTGCCGTTCCGGCTGCTCCCAAGAGACTTGTGGAGAACGGAGGGCTTAAAGGCGTGCCTGTGTACGGGGCACACGCACAGCTTACAGCGTGTGAGCAGCGGGGCCCCGAGCAAGCCTCGCAACTCCCCGGCTCTTCAGAAAATGAACGCGCGTCCCAGCAAAGCCCGCGCACGGCGGCGTGTGCCCTCAGCACCGAAAGCCCCTGCGGCACCGGGGAACCGGCCCCTGCCGGGGCTCCCGCGGGCTCGGAGCGGGCGCGGGGGAACAGACGGGGCTGGGCCTGCCCGCTGGCGCGGGCCCTGCCCAGGCCCAGGCCCGGGCCCGGGCCCGGATCGCTCAGAGCGGGCAGAGGCGGGGCGCGCGGGGCCGGCAGGGCCCATGCGGCGGCCTCACCTCGGCGGTGCGGGTGCGGGGTGCGGGGTGCGGGCCGTGCCCGGGCCGGGGGCTCCGCTCGGGTCCCGTCAGGCCGCGGCCGCTGCGCTCCGGCTCCTTCCGCCGCCGCAGCCGGGGGTGGGGGGGCGCCGGGGGCGGGGCCTCGGCCCGGCGCTCGCGAGAGCGGTCACGTGTGCTACCGGCGCGCGAGCGCGTCACGCGGCCCGCGGGTCACGTGGCCGGCTGCCCCGCCCACGGTGGCGCGGGGGGCGGGGCCGCGGCGGAGCGGCCGGGGCTGAGGCCGCCTTTGGGCGCCCTGAGGCGCTGGGATCGGGAGCGGCCGGGGCTGAGGCCGCCTTTGGGCGCCCTGGGGCGCTGGGATCGGGAGCGGCCGGGGCTGAGGCCGCCCTTGGGCGCCCTGGGGCGCTGGGCTCCGGGAGCGGCCGGGGCTGAGGCCGCCCTTGGGCGCCCTGAGGCGCTGGGATCGGGAGCGGCCGGGGCTGAGGCCGCCTTTGGGCGCCCTGGGGCGCTGGGATCGGGAGCGGCCGGGGCTGAGGCCGCCCTTGGGCGCCCTGAGGCGCTGGGATCGGGAGCGGCCGGGGCTGAGGCCGCCTTTGCGCGCCCTGGGGCGCTGGGCTCGGGAGCGGCCGGGGCTGAGGCCGCCTTTGGGTGCCCTGAGGCGCTGGGCTCGGGAGCGGCCGGGGCTGAGGCCGCCTTTGGGCGCCCTGAGGCGCTGGGCTCCGGGAGCGGCCGGGGCTGAGGCCGCCTTTGGGCGCCCTGGGGCGCTGGGCTCCGGGAGCGGCCGGGGCTGAGGCCGCCTTTGGGCGCCCTGGGGCGCTGGGATCGGGAGCGGCCGCTGCTGCTCGGGAGCCGCGTCCGTGGCCCTGCCTGCGCACAGGGGCTTCGCTCGCTCGCGGCTTCGCTCCTGACAGCATCGAGTACAGCAACGCCCTCTGGCTACTTACATGATCATCACAACCACGCAAAACTTACTGCCAAGCAGCTTAGAAGAGAGTAAGTTTCCACATTCGTCCTGCAACAGCAGAGGAAACTGAGGAGAAAAGCTCAGTGGCTTCTTCGAGCCGTCCACAGAGAAAAAAATACATACTTCTGGTGGAAAGCCAGTGATTAATTTGGCCGTGAGCCATGCAAATTAAGCAGATGCCCAAAAATTTCTTCATATTAGCAGGAGTATCTGTGTCTCCTGCAAACATCCTGTCCCTCATGGTTACAGGCACATGGTGCTGCCCGGGAAGCTGACTTCACTCATTGGATTTGTTTATGTATTATGAGGAAAATATATCGATTGTGTTCTGTGACACTTGGTCTATATCCTCCGAGAATATCCTGACTCCGAATGAAACACATTTCAGTATCTTGGTGAATGATTTGATAATTAAAATGCAGAAATTACTGGACACTGTTCAGAGATAATTGTTGAGACCACGAAAATAGCAACAGCAACTTTTTGGTGTTTTCATGTTTATGCAATAATAAACTAAAAATAGTTAAGGAAACATTTTCTGATAAGACTTAGCGGACAGACCAGCAACTGTTGAAATACATACTAATTTTTTGATACAGAGCAATCCTAATGACTGTGACCATACCTATCAGTCAGAATGGACATTAGTACAATCAATTTCAACTTCACATTTCAGGACAAGAAATCTCTGCTGTATCTGTAGGATTGAGAGGGACTGAGAAGGCATCCACTGTCCAGCTATGTCCAAAGGCGGCCACAGCAAGAAGGAAAACACTTCTGTGGTTGCATCAGCAGGAGCAAGCATAAGAGGCATTTTATTTCTGTAGAAGGTTTGCTGAGAGTTAATATTGAAGTAGTTCTATGGTTGTATAGTAGAGTATGGGGTTTTATGGGGTCTGCAGACATCTAAACAGAGGCACCAACATTTTAAGATATATATGCTATAGTTAGGAAGACAAGCCAGATCTTGAAATGACTGATCTTTAATTCCTACAAATTGAAAATTCTCTTTAATTGCATCCTTAACACTGGATTTATCTTCACCTAAAAATAGAGACCTTTTTTCTGTCTTTAACTAGAGAAGCTCTTTTATACTATTGAAGACAAAACAGTGTAAGGAGGACATCTTCCTGCTGTCTTACAGATTACACTTTTAAAAAGATATGTTTTATAGTTCATTAAATGTTTACTGCTTGGATGGATATGCACATAGTACATTAGCATTACTTATAGCAATATATATATAGCTTAGCAACAGAAAAAAAAAAGAAAAAGACAATTTAATTGCCTTTTACCAAAGACAAGCTCTGTTGCCATTAGCACTGGGGCTTTCAGCAGTGATTCCCAATGGAAGCTGTCCGGCTGAGCTGGCTGTATTTGTGGAACAACGAGGTAAAGTTGGTGTAACTGGAGCCTCTGTGGCCGCGGCGGTAGCGGGGAATGGCACGGCTGGGTGGGAAGGTGAGCTTTGCAGTACCGGGGATAGCTGGGCATGCCTTGGAAGGAAGGGGCTGCCTGCCTGCCTGCCTGCCTGCCTGCCTGCCTGCCTGCCTGCCTTCAAGGCAAACCGATGCGCCGTTGGAAGAGGCTCCCGCAGCTCTGCTTGCCCTGTCCAGGAGGTGGTAGTGGTGCTGCGCAAGACGTCTGCACGCCAGCCCTGTTTAACTGGCTACTCGGGAAACCACTCGGCTACAGGTCCGCAATTCCGCCTCTTTTTTACAGTCTGCTGCGTGATTTTCATGGCTAGATAATGGGAACATATATAGGAAGTTGTTTTTGAGGGTAACTGGAACTGTGCAGTCTTTTGAAACAAGGATGTGCTTTGGTAAATAAGTACACTGAAATCCACAACATTCTGCATTCCTAAACGTTAAATCTCGAAGCACTTAAGGATCGGAAATCTAAATGCTGAGCAGCAACCGATGTTGTGAAGATGTTATTATGTCAAAATTATTTAATATCCTACTTTTCAGCTCTGTATGGGTCTGTTGTGCTCAGCACAGAGACCTAGCCACTAGACAAAAATTGGCTTCTACAAACAAACTGGTGTGTCCTCATGACAGAAATTGCAACCCAAGTCTAGGCCAGAATAGAGACACTGGATCTTTTTAGGCTTTTCTGGTAGGCTGCCTGCATGGCAGGCATTGCCCTGTCAGTGGGGCAGTATGTCATCTTCAAAGATATTGGTATATTAATTTGGATTTTTAAAATATTTTATTAGTATTTCAATTTTTAAGGTTATTTTCCTGAAGATGCAGGGGTTTTTTGTTCAGTTGTCCTGTACCTCTAAGCAAAATTTATTTTATTTTGGGGGAGGGGGTTACCATTTGTCATTATAAGCAGAACTGTCAACTTTGTCCATAGCTGCAATTATGCAATATTTCCCATTATGAGGCATTTTGTTGTTGTTGCTTCTGCAAAATTTATTTCTACTGCTTGATTTTGGTTTTTTCCCCTGCACTGGCTGTTTGAGTCTGGCTGAATTTAGCAGTTCAGCAGTTTGGCTCTTATAAAACCAAGTTATACAAAGAAATTCTGCTTTCCCAGGCGCTTGATTAAAATACACACTTAGAATGTTGAGAGGTTCAAGTGCCTCTTTGCTTTAAAGCGTGGGCTGAACATTTCTCAGGGAAGTTTTGTGTGTTTTAAATCTCCATTTTTTGCCATTTTACTCTCCTGAAATTTGGCCAAATGATCAGATTTTTCAATGCTCGCTTACACAGAAGTTTGTGTGGAAGGGAAGTCGGGTAGTGTGTGCATCCCTGAAGATAATTTGACTCTTTGCAGCCCAGGTAATCAGTACAAATTGTGGTGCTAAGCAAAGAAACGGAGAGTTCAAACATGTTCTGTCCTCTGAATTACTGCAGAAATTATTTCCATTGGTGAAAAAGGCACAGTGACTAAAACTGAGGAGGAAAAGTGAATCAGAACTCAAAGAATAAGATCCAGGGTGAGGCAGAATGGGGATAAGAAGAAAATGTCAGAATTAGGAAGAATGGACTGAAAATTTGCATCTTTTATCATGTCATCCACTTCAGAGGGATTTGAGGCTCTTGGATTTCCATTTTCTTGCAACTGACAGCTTGAGGGAATGCAGCTTATGTGGGAAATGACAAGCTGCCAGTGTGATCGTTTACTGGTACAAGCAGCAGGTCCATGTGCTGGGTCTTGATCCGGCCTACACAGCACAGACTCTCAGATGGGATTTGCAGCTTTGTGTGAGCCTTCGGTTGGGAGCAATATTCCAAGTCTTTCTCTGAGGCACTCTGCCATCTGCGTCAGGGAGGGTCAGCCCTGCAGGCCTGGGCACTGCAGGAGAAGACAGCTGGACATGCTGGTTCTTCATCCTGAGTGCCGGAATTGTCTTCCTGAGACTCCTTATGTCCAGAAGGTGTTTGAGTGGCAGGAATG
Source organism: Anomalospiza imberbis (assembly GCF_031753505.1). Lineage (NCBI taxonomy): Eukaryota > Metazoa > Chordata > Aves > Passeriformes > Viduidae > Anomalospiza > Anomalospiza imberbis. The sequence continues at coordinate 25,642,665 of NC_089688.1, forward strand.
CAGAGAAGATAAGGGAAGTTTGGAAAGTAGGGAGCAAGGGCAAAGGGTAGAGGAGCCTGGGAGGATTAGGAGAAGAGCTGAAGCAGCAAGCCAGCAGTGTGGGAGGTTTGGGAAGCAGGAACTTGAGGTTAATATGGGAACAGCGTGGGGGTATTTTGGTTTGTGTGTGGGGCGGGACCTGGGAAGTCAGGAACAAGATGGACTGCTGTGATGGATTGTGGGGCTGCTGCGGGGGAGAGGAGACCCAAGTCCTGCACAGTGAGGGCAGACAAACAGGAGGGTACTGTATGTACAGGGAGAGGGCGGCTTGTAATGAGCACATGAAAGGAGAGGGAAGGGGATATGAGGTGCAGCTGACAGCAGTGATGACTGTGTGTGTTTTCCCCAGGACAGGGTTGCTGCCAGCTGCGTGCCACGCACTGGCTGGGGTTTGTGGCAGCTGGTCAGCAGCCGCCCACCGCGAGCTGTGTGGCCTCTGGGTGCTGGTGAGCTGCTCTGCTGTGGCCCACAGCTGCAGCTCCATGCCAGCAGTCAGTCCTTGGTGGTCCACCCCCACGGGAGCTGCACAGGCTTGGTCTGAGCACTGCTCAGAACACAGGATTTATGGTAACCAAGAGTGTGCAGTTAAAAATAGGCAGTTGTTTGTGGGTCCTGCATTGCTGTTTGCTGAATTTTAAATGAAAGTGAGCTGAAAGAAGAGGAAGAGAGCCTTGCAAGAAGGCTACTGAATAGCCCCATAAAGAACTGGGTTTATTCTCCTGTGTAGGAGTATCTACACATTGTGAGTGATGTAGATCTGTGTATGGAATAAAAGCTCAGAGTGTAATTTAGAGCTGATTGCCCCCTGGGACTTGTAGTTGAGAACTGACCACAAAAGCTCTGATTCATCTGGAGGTAACTTTGCTACCACAGAGGCATGGTTAGATTGCATTTAGGAACTGCCATACATTCCTAGGTTTTGAAAGTTCATAGCATCTTGGCTTGGAAGAGCTGCCACTCCTGACCAGTGTTACTTAGGCAATATGAGTAGTTTTGGGGACAGTCAAAAATAGGAAGAGATTTGAAACAGTGTTACTTACTTATAAAGAGGGTATTGATTATTTTCTGCCTCTTCTGAAGTTAACATCAACATTTTAATTAGTCACGTGGACACCTTTGGACTTCTGTACCTCTTGTTTATTTGCCCTTCTTTAGAACAAGGGGTAATACAGATACCTTATTTTGTAGAAACGAACAATTAAAAATGCTGCCACATCGTACTGATGAATACCAAATGAAATCCAGTGAGAAAATGAAGAATTCTCTTTCTAAAATAGAATTCAAGGAGTCCATGGCAAATAGTGAGATCTACTGATGCAGAAACAGATTGTGATTAGCTGGCATCACAGCAGTGTCAAGAACTATTGTAGTCTGGCTTTGTCATGCCATATTGGACTTCCATGCTGTGAACCTAGAAGTTGCCAGCAGTTAACATTTTTGTTTCTGAGCTATGATAAGTTTATTTTTGCTAACTGTAGTGTACACGAACTTTTAAAAAGGTTAACTATGCCATAGTAGCTGTAGAATGCACCGATGTAATATAAACATGTACAATTTACTTAAAATGCAAAATATGTGCATCACTGTTCCAAACTTTTCCATCCTTCATTCTACTGACACTTTCAGACACATTTTCCTGAAGTGAGAGAATTTCTGGAGTGTGCACATAGTGATGAGAGATGGCATGCACCCATCCTATTGCATGAACAAACTTGTTAAACATTCCTTCTACATCATGTTAGTCAGTACTTGAGCAGCAAGACTGCTTTCATGTGGTTTAGCATCCTGTTCCTGGTAATCAGAGTTTTTGCTAATCAGAGAGTGTTGTCTTACATCCTACAGCTGATCCAACACTTAGAGAAACTGGAAATCCTTCTAAAGATGTTTCCTTTGAAAATGAAACTGAAATTTCTGTCTCTTACAGAAATTGTCTTGCATGTCATTACAGCCATTTACAAATGAAGTCAGATTGGATCCTTGGCCAGCAAATGGCATTTTGTAGAGGCTGCTGATAAAAGAAGAGTGTATCAGATGGGCATTTAGAACTATTTTTATCAATGTTCCTACTTATATGTCATTTGAAAGAAGAAATAGTGGAGCTACTGGTGGATATTTCTTTAAATGCTAAACTTAATAAAAACATATTGTGGTATCCATCTTAATGGGAAACCAAGATAACAGGTTGCCAAGGGTATAGTCAGATATATGCAATTTAGAGATATAACAAGGATTCTCGTTCACACAGAGATGTCAACACCATGTTTGGGCTCTGGAATAATTTTTACTCATTGTACATTGGCTAAAAATCTATGGAAAGGGTTTGGTTGGATTTTTTTTTTTTTTAATTTTTTCTTTCAAGTTTCATCTTGCACTGCCTAAGTGCAGTGCTGTCTACATCTTTTAGTTACGAAGAGGAAAAGATGCAGTTAATATGTTTTGCTGTTTCATACACTGGAATGAGGATTGCCATGAGGATTTTGATTGCTTGTGCTATGCTTCCTATGTGAGAAAGTTTCAGCTCTTTGGCGTAGTTATCGATCTGAAGTCTTTCCAAAATCTTAGATCTGCAGGAACACTTAGCACTTAGCTTAGTACTTTGTTGACTCAGGGATAGACGATAGATCCTCATTAGGTCCCCTGCAATTTTGGGGATGTTTTTCCTCATCTTGGTCAATCCTATTCACATAATTTAGTAAGAGGGTGCAATATGCTGTTCAATGGAATTTGAGCCTGTACTGTTACCAGCAGAGAAAGCTTAAACAAAAAAGCAAGCAATGTCCATGGGAACAAGGTGACTTTTTTGTCAGTGACCATTATAATGGGTATGACTTGATATTATTGCACTATATTTTGAATGAGGCAACGTGCCTGTAATATGAATTATTGAGATGCATATGCTTTGCTCTGAGTTTTTTGTTTCATACACAGTCAGGAATGTACTGAACTATTTCAGGAGATGTGCAGGCAAGACCATGTGTAGACAAATACCCGTTCTTCCTGTGTTTGGAAGGAGAATTTGATCTTTTTTAGCAGTTTTTACTTGAGTATGAGAAGTCACAGTGTTTTACAGCATACATGAGAATGGACAGCTAACCAGCTAAAGTGAAACAGAGAACTTCTCAGTTTGAAGGCTTGGTGGGTTTTCAAGTTTGGGGGGTTTTTAAGCATTGGTTTCAAAATTGCAAAGGGATTTCCCAGTCAGGCATATAAACATGAAAACCTAAATATAGATCCAAACTTCAGAAAGGAGTGCTGATCCATAGATTTTATCTAGAGACAGATGACATGTATCTAACTTTTTTCCTATTTTCTATCTTTCCTCCCACACCTGATGAAACTATTTAGATTTGAAACGTTGGAAGGCCACATACCTGAAGCAGCAGTGGACTTGTTTAAACACCATTTTCCGGTATTAGTTTTATAGATCCAGAGATGACTAATAAGGAAGTTTCTTCATTCAGTATTCATGGATGACCAATTTTTGCTAGCATGAGGAACAAAGCTGGTATGAGAAGGTCATGTTGCCCAGGGAGCAATTCAAATCTCCAGAGTGAGTCATGATACTGGTATCTTAAGACACAGAGAGAAAACATAGTGCAAAACTCAAACAGGGCTTTTTTTCTTCTGCCTTTTCAATTTTTTGGGATATTTCCTGGCAGACTTATTTCACTAGCACTCCTGGTGTCAGTATTCCTAGATTTAGGGCATTTATTTGGGGTCTCCACCTTCTTTTATTGTAATAGAATGAAGACAGTAGCTGCCTGGTAAATTAGAATGGTGACCATAAGAAATACTATTGGCATAAACCTAGATGAGTTTTCCTAGTACATTTCTCCTTTTTTAGTTACTTTGGTGATTTGAATATACCTTGCAGCAGTGGAGAAGGTAGAGGTGTTTCCTTTGGCAGGCACAACACAGCACAATTACCATATCAAATTATTGCATATCGTAAAATCATACTGATAATGTTAGTGGTCTAAAGGCAGTAAATGCACCCCTAGATGTGATGTACCTCAGCAGGTCTGTTCTGTATCAGAGACTCCTCTACAGCAGAGTTGCTGTGTACATGGACCACAATTTTCTCCACACTCTCTCCCAGGATCACTGCTGAAGTCAGAGGGGCAGGATATTTGCAGTTGGCAAAGCTTTTACTGGCATCTTCAATTAAGTCAGTGGATCTCTCCTAATTCCATTTCCCACTGCACTAAAAACTCCCTACCAGTAGATGATGATGCTTTTCAAATCATGAAACCATATTAAAATTTTAATCTGGATAAAATGTAAAATAACAGAATCAAAGTTCCATAAAATCTAGGCTTGGTTTCAGACTAATGTAAAACAAGGCAAAATTAGGTTGTGATATAATTTTAAGGCTAACCTTGAGGGAGATCTTGTCAGGAACCTTGGTGCAAATTGGTTGAAGTATTAGATCAGCTATGTTAATACTTTTTTTTTTTTTTTTTCAGTGAAACCACTAGGGAAATAATCTTTCTTCTCTTTGGGGCATCTGTATAGATCTGAGCAGGGAAACATTATTGGTTTTGAAACTTTAAATTGCTGTGGACTAGTCCTGTCATCAGTTGTATTAATAATACACGTAATTTTAGTACAGAGTGTTTGGTAGGTATTGATTCACTTCTTTTTCAGAACTCGTCAAGATTTCAGACAATATATTTACATTTACAGGGTATTAAAGAACTCTCTGTCAAGGCCCAAAGAAGCTTCTAAAAAAATGTATTGATTTGCAAAATTTTTGAAAAGTTCCAATTTGTTTATTGGAGAAATTGTTGGAAGCAAGAAGGAAAATTTTGTCATAAGTAGATGTCAATCTCCTTAGCACAGAAACAGGAAGAGAGGAAGAAGAATACAGAATAATAGAAGGAAGGAAACTAAGCATGGTTTAACCTACAGGTGAAAGTTAACAATTTGTGTTCTGCTGCAGGAAGAAATGCAAAATTGAGCCAATGTTTAGCGCATACCAAATGGTCATGCTAAACTAGATAAAATGTATATTCACCTCAAAAGAAACAGAACTGTCCCATGGAGCTATTTATTTTCATTAGACAAATGACAATGACCTCTATATTTGTCTTCAAAGCTATAAACGATGCAAGCCAGCATGGAGCAGCTTCACTGTGGTTTCCTTTTGTGTAAAAATATATTGTAAGTTTATTTAGGTGCTAATTTTGTAATAACATAGCCTTTAAGTGCAGTTTAAATAATTTTTACTTTACAATTCTCTTTTTTTTTACAATGTTTTTTTCATTAAGATACAATTTTACTTGAAGAAACTTCAAGTGTGTCTGTAGTTCACTTGGCTGGGGACAAGTCTCTGAGATGCAGCAAGATGTAGACATCCACTGGGCAGAATGTGAACAGCCTGTTTGGAAAGCAGCATCATTCACACAGGTAGCATGAGGATGTGGGCACCAGTGCTAGGGCTCTCCATGTCTAAATTCAACATTTCTGTAAAAACTAGAGGTAAGATGCAGAAGCACATCTATCTTAGGGTTCAAAGGCTGGTTACACTCTTTAGCCATTTGGGAATCCTGAATTTCTAGTTTTATACAGTTGCTCAAGTGGGCAGGTTTGATGTTCCTTTTGCTTCATCTGAGCCTCTCAAAACAGAGGACATGCAGCCAACTTGTGCATGCACCCATGTTCAGACTCTGCTCAAGCTTGTGAGGAAAGGTAACAGAGACTCCCCGTATTTGTTTGGTGATCCATTGAAGGCAGTTATTTACAGCTCTCATGGAAGAGCCAGGCTTTGCTAGGTCAGATCCTTCAGGCAGTGGATTTTTTGGGATTACATGGAGAGGGTGACTCGGAACGTGTATGTCTGAGATATTGGTAGGGGTTTTATTCTGCCTGGGATTTGCAATTAAATTCTGGGCTGAGTTATTTACCTCTTGTCCTTGCTCCCCAGGTGCAGAGTGGGAGCACAGTGGGTACAAGCTCACAGGCACAGAAGCACTGCCAGTTGCTCGGGCTTCTCTGCTGGAGCACAATGAAAGGAGTGTGCTGGGTCGCTCAGCTAAGTCATTTAGTTTACCCATTGTCGCCTAAAATAGCGTCAAGTGAGTGTGACGCATGCTCTGCTCTGCTGAGGCCCACAGAACATATGTTGATGTACAAGCTGGGAGCCCTCCGTTCCTCTTCCCCACCCGGCCGGCAGACATCGCCTTCCCCTGTGCGTGCTGGCACTCTGGCCCTCGTCTTCAAGGGTGTGGTGACGTGGAGGCGATGACGGAGCCAAGGCTTCTGAAGCACACATCTTCAGAGAGCTGCTGCTCACAGGAGAAATTAATATACATCAGGTAAATCTGCGGCTGTAAATGAAACCTTGGGACACTTCTCAGCCGTGACTAATCCTGTGCGCACTGTGACTCAGCTGGTGAAGCATATATCAGGAGAGCTCCCAGAGCACTCAGCTATAAGCCCGTAAATAAAAATATCTTGTTTTCTTGTAGCAAACAGAATCATTGAACCTGATTTCATCGCCTGATCCTTACTCCTTCAAAACTAAGCCACCCAAATGTTTATAGCCATGCAAGAGAGGAAACATCATTGATAGTAAACACACTGCCTTAAATTCACATGTGTTTGGCTCCTGATTTCTAAGTTCAAAATCTTAAAGCTCTGGAACCTGACTGACTCCAAATTTTTTTGTGAAAATGTCCTTTTGGTCTGGTTTGTGGTTTATGAGCTGCATGGTGATGAAACCAGATGTAATTCATCAAGTTTGTATTATCGGTAACCTGTGTACGTTGGCTGAGGTTAGCTAGAAGAGACTGTGAAACTCACAGTTTTTTTTGAGGGACTTGGAAAAAGAACTTAAAATAAGTATATTATTCATAGTTTGGTTACCTCACCAAAAAAAAAAAAAAAAAAAAAAAAAAAAAAACCAAAAAAAAACCTGCTAAATTCTAGGCTGAATCCAAACTTGACATCTGATTTATCACAAATTCCTGCAAAGCTGTTAGGTTTATTATACTTTCCCATATTTTATTGTGGTTTTGTTGACTTTTTGGCTAAGTTAACCCCTCAAATCATAAGTGCAAATTTTCTTTCTCATTTTAGCTCAGCTGTAGCATTTACTGCAAATTGTTATTTAAGCCTGCATATTGAACTTTGGAGTTGTTTTGTTGTTTATAAACTGCACCTGCCCCAAGATCTTTGTGCACAAAATGTAGCAACCTCTACTCCAGATAAACGTACTGGGAGTATTGCTGTCGGTGCAGCAGCTCTGATCGTAATAAGAATGCTTTTTTAACAACTCTTAAAACCCTAAAGTGTGGCATTGTCACCTCTCATTGCAATTAATACTGCCAAACATGTTTTCTGTATTACTTTGTATTCTGCTGGAATCATGCATCATTTTTGCTTTCTCATTCTTTCATGACAAACCTTTCTTCTTTGAATACAATCAATGCCTTCAGAAATGGAGCATTTTCAATGTTTTAGATAAATGTTTTGTATGCTATCATATGGCTGGCTTTGAAGAGACTGTTTAAGAGAACCTTTAAATAAAATATGTCCCAAATGACCCATTTTCTTGCTGTTTGAGATCAGGAATAGGCAAAAGGCAGCTGAGTACAAAGGTTGTGTTTGAGCTTTGAGGGCTGATATAAAAACAGTATTTCACATGTTCTGTATTTTTCCTGGTTTTTTAGTTGTGGGTAGCATGAGTAGATAGAAACAACTTCATTTTATATGGTGATAAAATTGCTTGCTGTGAAAATGTGATTACTTGAAAATATCTCAGTTGTGCTTCTCAGTTGTACTTCTCACTTTTGTTAGAGACACTGAATCAAGCTATCGGTGTCTCTTCATTATTTAGACTATTTGTCCTTAGGTCATCTGGATTATTCCAGCTGGAATATGCAGTAGGTAAAAATTTACAGTGGGAGCCTTTTGTTAAATGTGAAACAGATGGGAGAATCCCAGCCTGCATCTCAGTGGGCAGGAATTTGTGTGTAAAAACTGCATCAGTTTTGACAGACCACCTTAGACACAACATATAGTTCCAGGGCTAAAGCACTGGTAGATTGAGTTATACCAATGCTCTATGTAATCCACAGGTATAATAACATCTTGCCTGAAATCAGCCTAGTTCTGTCTAGCAAAACTACTTCATTTCTTAGACTTGTTCTTGCTGTAGATTTGTGTCATCAGGTAAGTACCCACATCGTACTTGGCATGAGAATGTCCTTGCAAATCAGAACTACACCTGCAAATACATTTTAGAGATGCTGAAATATCTCACTGCCTGAAGCTGACACGTATTCAATCAATTTAGCATATTTCAAAGGCAAGAAAATGCAATTGAAGGTTCTTTCTTCTTTTTGTGGTGTTCCTGCCAAGGAACCCAGCTGGGTGAGTTTTGGAATATGGCACAGTGACACCTCAGGGTCTGTCTGCTGTGTGCCAGTCACACAGACACCTTGCTTGTCGGTTCTTCCCCCCCACCCCTCAATAGCAATTGCAGTGCTCACAGCTCCCCACTTTTCAGCTATGGTTCATTACAGGACAGGTAAACTGGCAGATTTAGCTCATAGTAAAATTGCTTTGGATGGTGAAAAGGTCAGTGGGTACTTGAAAATTAACAGTTTTGTTACCATGAGAGAAATAAAATGCCCTGGATTTTTACTTCAGAGCATCATGTTATTCTTGCTGTTTGCCTTTTGAATAGTGTGTCATACACCAATGGCACCTGCCAAATACTAAGCAGGCATTTGAGTTATTTGTGTCATCATTCTCAGTGGAATACATGGAAGAGGCTTGGGTAAGAGCATACAAGACAGTCTCCATACATCAGCCTGTCTCTTTGCAAAGCAGCTGTGAATTTAATGGGAATATAAATGAGAAGTGGATGATAATTAGGCTGCTGGATGTTTTAGCATTATTTTTGTAAATTTCTAAAAATCAACCAGATAATCTGGAGGGTTCTCTTGAGAAGCATGTATTTTTGCTTTTTAAGATCCTAGGCAGGGTTTCAGCTGGGTGACATGGTAAGTTACAGCTCCTGGTAGGAAGTGGGTATCAGAAAGGACTTAAGAAGGGTGCTTCAGAGATGAAAGGAAGACGACTATGATGGGAAAGATGAATTTTCCCTTTGCTCCCTCCACCCCTGAATGCATTCAGGCAATCCTTACATGATTTGTTACTGATGTGATTTATATACTTTTTATAGTGGCTGTGAGACTAGGTATGAAAATTGATTTCTGTGGCGATCCAGTCTTACTTGCACTTGGAGACAGGCTGTTGCATGGTGCTAGTTCCAGTCTTCCCCATTCACCCAGGCAGCCTCTGCTGTCTTCACCCAACTGCTCTCTAGAGTGCAGAACAGCATTCAAGATCATGCTTTGCTTCCCGTAGCCTCCATCCAAATCCCTTGGCCTTTTCTACAGCGTTCTCAATTAAACACTAACAATGAGTTGCTTGGGAAAGCAGTTGTGTGTTAGAGCTGAATGCTGTGCCAGGTCAGCAAGTTTGTGCGTGGCTGCCTGCGCCTCCTTCCTGTGCCAGTGCCACAGGCATTCTCTTTTCCTAGACTGAAACACAGAGGTGGCCAAGTGCACTTGCCACTCTGGGCAGTTGATTAGGGAAGGGAGATGGCAGTTTGCTGCAGCAAAATTGAGATTGTTTAAGAGTAACAGGGAAAAATTCTTTCTGTCCTTTACAGAGTGCTTAAGAGGAGCAGTACCTTACTATTCTTGGTTTACAAGAGTAAATTACACCTTGTTTTGCTGTTTGGGATGCAGTAATAACATCTTGAAATGCTAGATCAGGGACACTGCTTCTACAACATTGCCTGAGATGAAAAGGTGTGAAAACTGAGATTAATTCTTTGAGATTTGTCCTGCTTCAGCTGAGAATATGGTCCCTGTGCACAGGCATCTCTCTAATGATAGATCTGACTTGGCATGTGAATTTGGCACTGAGTGACAGCTCTATACCAAGTACTGCCCAGATGGTGAGCTCTTGTAGAGCTTTTCTCCTTTTCCTCTGAGACGTGGTTTTTAGGATCTTTTGTATCCTCAGATGATCAGGTGTGAGAGCAATGGCTGACTGACAGAAAGGTGAGGGGCAGAAGAAGTGGGATGACTCCATAAATGGAGGAAAAAGAGGCTGATTCTTACTGTCTTTTCATATGTGTGCCAGTGCTTGCTGTCAAAAGGAGGATCCCGGTGTAGTTGATCATGGTTTGTTGTGGCTGAAGCAGAGACACTGGCACAAAGAGAAGCATCATCATGAGTGGGAGAGAGGGAGAGAGTGGTGCAGTGGCTGAGTAGATCATGGTGAAAAGTGGGAAGAAAGAGAAGCTGTGAGAGTCATTAATGGAGTAATGGAGAGGCTAAGAGAAGAATGAAGGGCAAAGGCAAAGGATGTGACAAATCTATCTAAAGCTCACTCTGTCAGGAGCCTGCTATGGTTAAGTAGTAGAAGCACATCCATTTGGAGCTGAATATTGCCTCAGTAATTGTTTTCATAATCCTCTTTCTACTCTAATACTGCAAATTATGCAAATGTGCCAGGTGCATGCTGGGTGCAGGATGCTGCTCAGAATCACTCATGAGCATGCAAGACTAATAGGCAGCTTTTGTCCAAAGCACAGCTCTTCTGTGTGACTCACAGTACTGGCTGCTGTTGGAAAATCCAGCAGCCTGTTTTGTTTCTCCAATATGCCACCTGATAGCTAAGGTCATGTAATAGGTTCTTGGCACTCTGGAACTGGTATGGAAATGTTCACAAGTGAATAACTAATCACCTTCCAGATCTCATGCTGCCTGCTTTGATGTGGTGGGGAAGAGTGCAGTACTAGTGCAAGGATGCTGATCCAAGAAGAGAACACCTTAGTTCTGTCATGGATCCTCTTCAGCAAGTCATGGCAACTTGTTCAACTTGTACAGTGGGATCATCCTTTACTGTGATGGTTTCCTTTCCATCAATGGTTCGTTATTATCCCTAAGAGCACAACAAAACCATAACACCTCAGATGTTACTTGCTGGTGGCATGACAGATGCTGTTACTGTTGTGGTAATCGGCACGATGACCTACCACGTAAGGGTGGTGCTAGCTCACTAAAATTAGAAAGAACTGATGGCTCAGCCCAAAGTACAAACATTGCTATTGTGTGACTTGCTTGTTTTTGACTTTTAGTTAACAGTTGTCCCATCAGAGTAAGAATAATGCATAGCAGATGAAGAGCAGTGATTTTAGTGAACTCTCCACGCAGGTGATTCCTGTGTTGTTCTATTTGGTTTTTTTTCCATTTAATTTATTGTAAAAGACTAGCTGCTCACCTAAAACATATGCCAGAGAAAGAAACAGAAAAGTGCAATGGTGCAGAAGCCTTCCTTTTGGATTGTTTCAAAATGTTTGCTTACAGACAGGAATTCCTGCTCCTTGGGTTTAAAGAGTTATCTTTTCCACTACCTCCAAACTGATTCACTTTCACTTGTGATGACAGGCATTTAGCATTTAGCTCCTCCATTTTTCTGTTTCTCTATTCTCAGTGAGTAACTCCAGTGTTTCTTTGGTTAATTAAAGTTTATTGCAGGAGGAGCAGGAGTGGGTTGCGAGCACTGATGAAGAGATGACTAACAAAGTAATCGGCATGTGATTAAAGTGTGGGCTGACAGGCACAGATTAGCCCTCCCTGGACTCTGCTTTTATCTTAGCTCCATGTTCGAAACAGTTCTGTGTAATAATATATAGAATTTCTAGCCCATCTAGCTTATCACGTTAGAGCAAACTAGACAAAATGACTCAATTTCAAATGACTCTAATTCAGCTCAGGCTGCAGCCACACATTGTGAGGTTAGGTGACTGACTCTTCTTTTGTTTCTTTAAAATTCTTTCCCTGTTTGAAGGAGGGTTGGTCAGAGTGGAAAGTTGAGGTGGCATTACAAAACCTCATGAAATGCATTGGTGACAGTCATGTCACAAAACGCTTTGTGAAAATTATGTCAAAGAACACTTTGTGAACTGGCAGCAGCTGAAGGCTGGGGTGGATGTAAAGGTTTGAGTGGTGGATAAATCATGAAGGGAAAAAAAAAACTTCTCCCAGAGGGGGAGTCACCACATACACTTGCACAGAAAGTTATTTGCTCTGTGTGGTGACTCTAACAGAATTTTTTACCAAAAAAGAGAGTATGATTTAATTTTTTTTTATTTTTAAATTATAAATTTAATTTGTTGGATTACTGACAGCTGCCTGATGCAAGATGACAGAAAGACCTGCTTTAAAATTGTCATATTAACACTTCCTCCAGCTACTCATATCCTTTTTCACCTCTGTAATTCTGGTATCCTGTGAGTCTAATACTGAGGCATTACCTGAGCAGCTGTGCAGGTAATAAATTAATGTTTTGAGAGAGGCACCAACATGCAGAGAGAGCAGTGAGATGTCTGTTTCCCCTCCCCATTTTCTTCCATCTGCCACTATGGCCACAGTGAGGACTGTTTGGAAGCTAAAAGGGCCAGCATTCAAGCTGAAGGTTGTGTCAGGGGAAGGAAAGAGAAATCCTGAGAGGGGGTGGTGGAGGTGGCACACCAGAGGCACTCAGGCTTCCTCAGTGGTGACTGCCAGGCAGTGCAGCGCTGAGGTGCTCATCCCATCGGAGAGCGCAAACAGCATCATCTAAACTGCCTGAGCAGCTGCTGGCAGCGCTTTCCATGAAGCATAGAAGTCATTACCAAGAAAGGGAACTTAAACCACTAAGTTATTCATGTATTATTTGTACAATCTTAGAATAAGGAAACAAAAAGAAGGAGAAAAAAAAAAAAAAGAAAAAAAAAAAAAAAAAAAACAGGAACCCATAGGTTCCTGGAGAGTTCAGTAAAGTTTTAGCATGTAATTTTTCTCTGAGCATAGCCCACAGTAGCCCTGTACTGCCCATGCTTAGGAGCTTTCTTTTGGAAGGTGCAAAATTGCCACTCTCAGCTGCTCTGGATGTTGGGAAACCATCAGGAGTCTGTCAGTGCAGTGCCATCATTCTCAGTGGTAGTAAAATAACTTGAATAATTCTTATCAAGGAAGGGATAGTATATCTGAATAACTCATTCCTGATCACTGCTTAAGAGAGTTGTGACAATCTGCATTCTTTTGTTGATGGACAATGCGTCAAACTAGTCTAACAAATTGATATTTTTTTCTTCTTGCAGGATAGAATTGGTTTACCTTTTTGATTTTAAAATGTTCTTTTAAAAAAGCTCATTTGTCATCTGCTTAAATCTGTCAAATGAATGCTTGTTTTAGAAGAACTTACAAATTAGAATAGTGTCTTAATCAGGTTTCTTGGCACAGCACTTAATGATGCTCTCTTTAAAGCCAAAACAAAAAAACCAGGGATGCATTCTTTACAATACAGAGTGAAAAAATTAGATGCTTCATGCCATAATGAAGCACTGGTGTTTGCACATTAGCTGAACAATATCTACAACTTCTAAGTTAGTTGTTGTCTGTATAAGGAAAAACAAAGTAAGTCCCAAAAACACAAGGTCTGCAAAAGTCATTCTTGAGATAGCTATGATCCTTCAGGTTCACAAGGCAACTCACAATGATTTTAGGTATTGTGTTCAGTTCAGCATGAAGACCTTGAAAGTGGCACAACTATAAGCCAAATCTCCTCCCTCTTCTGTTTCAATTCTTGTTTATTTAAATATGGGACTTCATGGAAATGGCTAGGAAAAAAGGGTGTTAAGAACTAGGTTGCTCTTCTCTTCGAATTGAACAGTTCAGGTTGAAAGGAACCTTTCAACGTCATCCAGTCCAACCCCTGTATCACCTTTATCGTGATAGAAATTGGAGCCTGAATGTGAATCACAGATTAGGGTGGGAGGGTGTTTGGAGTGGCTCCCTCCACCCTTGTTCTTGACCAGGTGTGGGCAGGGAGCAGGTTTTATTGTTGTGGGCTGTTGTTTTTAAGTCTGAAAGACTCTCTCTGAATGACTATAGAATCACTTAGACTGACTGAATTGGTTTGTTGGTGGGGTTTTTTTTTCCCCTAATCTGATTTCAGGACCATTATTGGCACTCTTTTTTAGATCTGAAAGCCAGATGAGTGTTAAAAAGAAAAAAAATGTGAGGGAGGATATACTGTGTAATGCAGTTTGAATTGCAGCTTTCAATATTTTGAAAATTACTTTAAAAATGAAATCATCAAACAACTTCCTAGACACAGCAGATTATTTGTCTGTGGTTTTGCTTTTTACAGCAAAGTTGATGAAGTCATGTTGACCAGCTTTCATGTCAGGTTCCCAATGATACTAGCACAGTAAAGAATGACTTTTTTTTCACATCTGGAAGCAAAAACCATCCAATAAATCCAGTCTGATTGCCAGTGTGGGTGTCCAAATAGCCCTGCCAGCTCTAGTGGGAGTTATGTGGGAATTGGACTGCTACAAAGGAGATTTTGGGGGAATCACAAGCACAATAGCTTTTGAACCAGCAACTCTACTGTAACAGACCTTGGTCTGGCCATCCCAATGAGTGACTAATTGGCCTCCTTGGAACAAGGAAGAGAAGCAGTTCCTGGCATGTGGTTATCAAGCAGCAGCTCAAGATAGGCAGGTGATGTGAGTTCCTTCTTTGAGTTCTGTCTGGGTTTTTGTATGACATCTGAGCACCAAACCACCAAGTAAAGCCTTTGTGTCTGACCTGCCAGGAGATTCCTGGGGTCTCTGGAAACTGCAAGATGACTGGGGGCTTAGCTGGTAGCTAGATTCTATTTTATCATTTAGTCTCCCAACTTGTAATATTTTGTATTCCTTCAATCCTGGCCCTGTAATGAAGGTTGCTTTGCTTAATGGCAGTGAACACAAAACAATCTCTTTGTCTGTGCAGCTGCCATGAAAGATGTCAGTTTTGGTTGACATTTTGAATGCTGCTGTACGTGCAGCTTGGAAACCTGTTGGTCCCTGCTTGTTACATTGCTCTCTAATAAAGTCCGTTGAAAGGGAAGTGGAGAGAGATCTGTTACATCACCAAGGAAGACTATGAAACTGCTCACAAGGAAAAATAAAGAGCTGAAAGTTGTTTCCAAGCTTCCCCTTAGCTTGTCCTGAGTGAGGGGATGGGGGAGGAAGGACCTGCTTTTTGCAGATGGTAGAATGATTCACCAGTTAATGGGATCTTAGAGCCTGGCAAGGAAAGATGTCATTAGCTGTGCCGAACGTCTGTGATGCGCACATTTGGTCGGACGTATAGCGCGCTGTGTGTGCTCGCTCTGCCGGCTGCTCGCTCCACCAGCTCCTCTCTTACTCTTCTGCTTACGCACATCAAGTGCTGCTTTTGATAAGCTCTGATTTATGGGCAAGTGACTCTTTAATGGAAAAGGGCTCTCATCTCCTAGGATGACAAAGAGCTACTCTTTGCTTATTAATAGTGGCTTAAGAGACAACTTGCTGGTTAGTCAATGGTGAGATACACAATTGGGTTGCAATTTTCATTTAAATCCCCTTCATTTTAAGTCCGTAATAATATGAGATCATTGTAGTAGCCACTGTGGTCAGAATTTCTTGAAGTGAGTGACAAAATACCGGTTTTGTTAGTGCATTCAATATTCATTAGCCTTTCACAACTAACTAACTTTCAGGCTTCAAGAGTTCCAGGAATATTTGCGCAATGGGGATTATTTCTAAATCTTTCACACTAAAACCAGTGTTCAGTTGTCAAACAGCATAGTACTTTAACAGTGGCTTTTCCTATGACCACAGTTCATGGGATAGGCTTCAACATTACTCATGGGAAGTTACACAAAGTGGTAAAATAGGTTTTAAACTTTAGATAAACCAGGTTGTCACAGAAGGTAACTTTTGTTTTCAGGTTGCAGGCTGGTTCTTGTCAAAAAGATAATCTATATCAAATATCCAAAAAGATAATTTTTTTTTTTGTGTTATAACACTTATACTATGCCATGCCATTTTAAAACTCTCAATGTTTCTAAGAAGAGCAAAATGTTAAAAAAAAAAAAGGAAGACTGTGTCTGTTTTGAATAGGCAAAGGTATAAGTTCTTCAGTTGGAGAGTTGTGTGGCTGCATCAGTCAGCTGAGTGACTCTGTTGTGATACTAATGCAGGTCTGAGTCTGGATTTAAAGCCTAAATTTATATAACTGAAAAACTCAGCATAAATATGTTAAGAGAAGTAATTTTTGTTTTCTTACGCATCACTCAATTTAAAAGCTTTTTTCCTTCTTCATTATATTTCCCTCCTCTCCTCTTGCATATTTGTTTTGACATGCTACCTCAGAAATAACTGATCCACTCTTTCTTCATAGTAAAGAGTTGTGGTTTTTCAAAAAATCTGAGAATTTATCTGCACAATATTCAATTTAGTGGTTTAATATTTAATAATAATTTATTATTCTAAAGACATGGTACCTCCTTCAACTTAACTTCTTTTATTTGCAAGGCAAATCTTTGAAGAAGATATATCATAGCAGTCCTGCCTTTATTCTAATTAATAACACCAAGTTGTTCAAAGATTACTATTGTCTTTAAATCTTATCTATCTTAATCTAAATAAATTTCCAATAGCAGGTAGGTCCCTTCTTCTGAATTGTTTTAAATGATAAGAACAAGCATATGACTAATTGTGGAATCATTGTGGAATCATACAAAGCTATTTGCCTTCTTTGGCCAGCTACCTTACCTGCTTGGGGTGTGCATTATATCAGGGAAACCAGCATGATTCATAGCAGAGGAAAAAGTAAAGTGGTAGAAATGATAACAGGTGTTCAACAATGCCCATTTGTAAGATGCCACTGTCATATCTCAAAGAGGTTTAGAGCTGCTGTTTGACTTCCAGCTGTCTACTGCTAGTGATAATGTATTTGAAGGTTATATTATGTATCCCATGGTGAAAAATTTGCTCACAAGGTTTCTCTGTAGTGGATGCTGAGATTTGGATGTACCACTCTAATTTATTTGCTCTTAATGTAGTTGGTGTACATCAGGCAGCACTGTGCAGGCAAGGGAAATGCTTTTTTGCAAGAAAAGTATTCTGTACTAAAAACCCCAGCCCTGTTACATTGCAGGCTCTCCTGCTGCAGCGTGCTGCCAGTGGAGCTCCTGAAAATTTCTCTCCTTGATTCCACAGATAGCCAGAGTTGGCAGCTGTCTAGCACAGATAAAGCTAGAAAGAGATTTAGCTAATTCTGTCATCAGCAATCTGGGGTAAATTTCTCTAGTTCTGCTCTGAAGAATGTGTACTCAAAAGTGGAAGGAAGACAAACCTTTGGGTTAAACAAAAATAGGTCTAGTAAATTGTCTTCTAAGAAAAGCACCTTTGTGCTGAGAAGCTGACAGTGATAACATGGCATAATTGATAACATGGCTTAATTGGTCTACTCTGCTTAGTAGGGGAGTTCCTAATTAGGGAATGACATTAACATTTCCCTTGTGTTTCTTTTCCTGAAATGTACTGACAAGATTACAAAAAGAATGTATCAATAAATAAGTGGCTTTGTAAAAAGCTATAAAGAACTGAAGAGTAATCTACAAACACCATCAAATTCCTGCAGGGCTGTAGAGATACAACCTCATTTTACACACAGTTTGATGGGCTCAAGATAGGAGTAATGGTTTTCAGGTAACCGGAAGTGGGAAGGGGGGTCTAGGTCTTGGCTGTCGTTTGGAATTAGTTGTCTGTACCAGCAGTATGCCTGAAATATGCCTGGGACTGTCCTGGCTTGCCTGTGCAGGCTTTCTCTTGACTCACATTGTCCTCTGACAGCAAGTGAAAGGGACCAGAAATACAAATGCTGGTTTGGCAAAGTGGGGAGCATTTTGTACGTGTCCAGACCGTCATCAGCCCAGGATATTGGCTTAAAGCCCCTGGCCAGAGAGGTGAGAAATGTCATCCTGAAGTCAGACATCAGTTCTTTTGCCATCCTGGTTTTGGCTGAGATAACTGGTCCCCAGTCTGATACCTTCTGAGACCAGCTGTGCCCAAATAGGCACAAGCTGTGGCCAGCTCTTTCTGCAGCATGGCATCCTGTGATTTCTTTGTTCCTGACATTCTCAATTTTCTAAATCATGTGCTTTGAGGGCAGGTGGGGTGAAAAATATGAGTTTGCTGCAGTGCAGTGTAATATATATTTAATAGGTTGTTACATACAGTACAAGGAGAGGAGAGGAGAGGAGAGGAGAGGAGAGGAGAGGAGAGGAGAGGAGAGGAGAGGAGAGGAGAGGAGAGGAGAGGAGAGGAGAGGAGAGGAGAGGAGAGGAGAGGAGAGGAGAGGAGAGGAGAGGAGAGGAGAGGAGAGGAGAGGAGAGGAGAGGAGAGGAGAGGAGAGGAGAGGAGAGGAGAGGAGAGGAGAGGAAGAAAAAGGAAATTAGCTCTCCCAACACTGGAATGTGAACAATTCTCTCTTATTACCCAGGAGCAGTCACCTCAGGAGCTGGTTATGTGTAATGCACCAGTCATAAAGCAGTGGGAGTATGTTAAAAATCAAGAAATGGAGTGGAATGGGGGCTGGGAGGTAGTCTTGGAAATGAGTAGTTCTCTCACACTCAGCAAGCCAGTTCCATTATCTGAATCAGTATAAAAATACCTACCCACCCGTAGGAATGTACTAAGTCACTCCCTCCATGCCAGATATCTCTGATTGAGAGTAACTGCTTGCTTTTGAGAGCCTGGAGTGGATCTCTGTGGAGTGCTTGAGTAGGAGGTGAAAAATCAGCAACTAATGTGATGGCTTCTGGTTTTGTTTTATTTATTCTGAAACATTTTTTCAAGCCCAAACAGCAGCCTGCCAGGGAAGGTGTCTCTGCTTGGGATTCATTATAGTTATTAACAGTAGCAATATGCCTCTGGCTAATTACACTTGGTTTGTGAGTGACAGCCTTTGATTGGACAGTGTTGCTCACCCCTCCTAGGCAGGGGGTTTCTTCTCAGGTCACAGATTAAGTCATTGCTAGATGACAATTTCATGGTATGTTATGGCAGTACATGCTTGAGCCAAAGATTACCACTGCTTGACTCTCTCAAGCTAGCTTTTTCACACATCAGCTGGAAATAGGAGACAGAGATCAGAGCCTACTTCTCAATTGCTGCCAGTTTGTAACAGAATGAAGATCTACTTGCAGAAATTTGCCACTTCAAACTATCTCTAATAGGAGCTGGATGTAGGGTTCAATGACTTGATGCAATGCTGTCCAAGTTGTCCATGTGGATGCAGGGATAGTGGAGGCAGGTTTATGGTTGGGAGCTTCAAGATGAAGCGTTTAAGAGTGACTTCTCTGGACAATCTATAGGCATTTAGGTACAATTTCAAGAAATTTAGGAACTCTTAAAAAACGGGTTGCTGTCAATAATAATTAGAACATTCCCCTTTGTCATTCAGCCTGCTGGACAACTTTTCTGACAAGCATTGCTGTGGACTCTATGCCACCTGTGACACTGAGTGTGGGGCATCATTCAAAGACCCATCTGCTCATTTTGGTCCTCTGGTCTTTGCTGAGGCCAGTGCTTTGGAAATTACTTGAGAAACGTGCAGTTCCTGAAGTCTTTTGTGTTTGCTATTTGAACTGAGGTGCTTAAAGAATGTTTGCAGCATTTTGCTGATGTTTTAAATACCATCTGTGACTTTTAATGAACACAATGTCCCTCTGCTTGCCCTGACTGTAGCTCTCAGTTTGCACTACTGCTGCTGTGGAACAATGATGCAGATAGCCTGGTATCAGTATTATTCTCTCTATTAACTATGAAACTCTTTCTTGGCTGTGCAGAATGGTGGGACTCTCCCCACTCATTGCAACACTTGACATGAAAGCTTTTTTTATGAATCTGGTTTGAAATGCAGCAGCTCTTTTTCTGATCTGAAATTATTGATTGTCTAGGGGAAACCTAGCACTGCTTAACTAACTAACAAATGACACATTTCTAAAGAAGTCAGAAGACACTGCTTGTTTAGAAACAACTCTAAAATTTCCACCTAAAACCATAGTTCCCTGTGGGTAAAGCTCACAGCAGTTGCCAGTAATGGTCAAAACAGCAGTGCCTGGATTGTCCCTGCATTCCTTAAATGAAAGAGAGAGTGGGATTTGAGCAACGACAAGTATTAGCAATATACATCTCACAGAGATTTCCCTGAATTGCTGTGAGGAAATGTCTCAACTTTGGCATTTAGGAAGGGTTGGGTTTCTCCAGTAAAGGGGAGGTGATGCCCTGAGGTCAGCTCTGTCTTTTCAGCAGCTCAATCACTCCAAAACTTCCTCTTCTGGGTACCTCATTTGTTAGAGACAGACCAACTGTTCTGAAAAGTAAAAGAGTCAAATCTTTCTTCCTGGAGGGTATATGAGTTATGGAGAGGCAAGAGAGGAAGGAAGGCAGGGAAAACAACTGGTCTCTTCATTGCTTTTTTTTATTTCTCTTTTCAAAAGGGTTATAAATGTCACTTCTCTTTTAATGTATCTGGAAGCTGAAGCACTCCTATAATGGAAATGGTCATATGGTTCTAGCACCACTGGGTTTTTTGTTCTGTTTTTCATCTCTCTTCTTGAAAGAATCATCTAAGGGCAGGCAGGGTAGGTAGGAGTTTATCTTTTCCCTGTTAGAAAGCTTGTGTTTGAAAGCCTCCTGGTTTTGTTTTTTTTTGTTTTTTTTTTTTTTTTTTTTTTTTTTTTTTTTTTTTTTTTTGTTGTTGTTGTTGTTTTTTTTTTTTTTTGGGGGGGAGGGCTTGTTGTTGTTTTTTGGGTTTTTTTGTGGTTTTTTGTTTGGGGTTTTTTTGTGTTGGTTCTTACAAAGACCATCTAAAATAATTCAGTGGCCTTTATCACTCCAATAACAAGCAGGAGGCTGCCTCATATAGAGTTTTATTTTTCTTCTCCCTTCCCAGCTATATCCCATTAGCTGGTAGTTTCAGGACAGAATTAAATGAATGGGTGCATTCTTTCCTGTCTTTCCTGGAAAGTTCCTCAGGTCGACGTGTATTGATAGGAGTAAAATTAGCCTTGCCCTTGGACTGCTTTATAAGTAAACCAAAGAATTGAGCTCATAGAAATGTCAGTCAGTTTTGGTTCCTTTTGCTCACACAGAATCCACATAACTTTCTTTACAGAGATATTTATGAAGCTATATTTAATTTTTTTTGTGTGTACCTTGAAGTATTCTGGTGAGCAGATCCCTGAGTACAAAGGTTTAAACAGCTGAAGCAAACTATACCACATGTGCTCAGAAAATGCTTTGTGAAATGATAAAGTTTGCTTCCCACACACGCCTACATGTGATGCATCATGCATGTCTGCCTAATGAACTCTGGGGTGGACTGGAGCAGAGCTGTATCTTCAGAGACATGCTGCAGAAATAGAGACAGTGAAAGGAGAGTTTTCTGTCTCTGTCAGCTGCTGGCTCATCCTCAGGCTTAGTCTATCTCAATTTATTTGTTATAGGAGAATCTCTGATTTTGTTTCAACTTCAGCTTGGTACATAGCAGAGCTTGCCACCAGCTCAAACATTCTTTTGGGGCTTTGTTTTTGGGACACAATATAAATAGGTAAATAGGTGAGAGATGGGAAGCTGAAATGCCTGTAGGCAATACAGATAAAAACAGAGCTGAAGCAATCAATGCTCCACAGCCTCTGGCCTCCTGTTTTTGTAATGGATGTTGCAGGCTATAGGCAGTGATGATTTGTCTGCTAGGCTGGTTCCTCCATTTGCTGCTCTTTTCACATGAGTAACTTTTTTTTTTTAAGTAAAATTCTTTAAAAAACTTTGTGGCAAAATAATTCAATTGTATCCTATTGCACACACTGACTGCCTTTGCAATAGCATACCTGATTAATGAGGTGGTAATTACACCTGCAAAACATGCAGACAATTTGCACATGGAGACTTTGTCATATGCTAATACTCTCATTTCCAGCATATTTGCATGCTCTGATGAATGGAATTCCTCTTCAGCCTCTCTTTTATCAGAGGCATGATTTATAGCTTTTAGCCACCCACGTTCACAGGGAAAGCTGGGAACAGAATCTGACTCTTAGAGTTGACTTAACCATGGAACCATCCTTCCATGTGTTGAGTGGGTTTGGAAAAGTGCAGGAGGGTTGACCTGGCTGTTTCTCCTGAAGATTAGTATTTCATTTCTCACCAGAAGGTCAGAGATGGGGAAAAGAATTCAAAAATATAATTGAAATCCACCAACCTAAAAATTATGAAGTCAGTTTTGCAAGGCTGCTTTACCCTCTTGATACTCATCTGCCTTATAGATGGGACAATTCCAGGCTGTTGGTAGAATTTTTCTATTTGTTTGATTTACGTATCTTCCCTTGTTCCTTGAAAAGGAAATACATAAAGTTGTACCTTTCTGATATGGGTCAGACTTTTCTGTCCTGTCAGATTGCTGTTTATTTTATACTGAAATTCTTTGTGGTTCATCATAGCCATTTCCCAAAAATACTACTTTATATGTGTATTTAGTGTCTGAAGTTAATTGACAATTATGCACATGTGCTCAGTGTCAAGAATGTTGTCCAGCTGTCTTTGTTTGAGTAAGATCTTTGTAAAAAACAACTGAGCTACTGCAGTGGGGTCAGAGTAGTTAAGTAATGTTTGCTATATCCTATTAATCTACATAATTTCATCACTGCTTTATAATCTCCCTCGTGTGATGACATGAAAGAATTTTGCCAACAGCAGTAATCTGTTAATAGGACTTGTACTATGGCCCATTTTTAAGAACTTTAACCAATCATTTTGTGACATTCAATGAGAAAGTGGGTTATAGAATTACTTTTAATGTGCTCAGCTGTGATTTCAGATAGATAAAAATTGTTCTTTGTTCAAATAATCGTTTCTTTTAATGTCTTTTAAAACTGGAAGTTAAGTGATGGCTATTCTGACAGCACAGGAGTAAAGAGAAACACAGAGCTCAGCTGAACCAGTTGAAAGGTGGCATAGCTATGTGCTTTTGTTTGCCAGACCTATGTTATTTTGGGTCTTTGGGAAAATTATCTGATCCCTTGGAGGTTTAGTCTGCCCCGTGGTGGGTATGATATGACTGCTTCCTACCTCAGCAGTGCTTGTGGTAATATATACCTTAAATATTATGAGGTGACAGAGCTGGGGTTACTGTTGTACCAAAGATCTTACAAGTAGAAATGAGGGCACAGTGGTAGTACTGAGATTTTTTCTCTTTTCCCACTGTTCCAGCTTCACCTCAGCACAAGCAGAGGTGGAAAAATGTCTTGAAAGCTCTAGTGGAGTGTCAAGAACTGAGTAGCAAGTAGGCAGGCTAGTGGGATATCAGGTCCACCAACTTATTTAGGAAAATAATATCAGTGATATTATCAATGACAGGTTTTTCTCTTGTTCCCCCCACCAAGGTGTAGCTTCAGTTTTTAATTGTGACCTTCAGTGCGGATTAAAAATAAGTCTATGCCTTTCCCCTTGGTTTTTTTCCCACTTGTACAGGAAAATATCTAATCCAATGCAGCTTTTTCAGCCACTGAATATTTACAGAGAGATTAGAGACCTGGTTCTACATTGGCCAGTGGTTTCTTGAGTTTCTCTACCAGTGCTTGGTGTAACGAGCAAACTGTTTCTGCAGGGAGCCTTTGGTTCTAACCCTAATGGGAAAACTCCCTTTGCTATCTGTGTTTCTTTCTAAATCTTTTTGAACACAAGGTTTTCTGCAAGTTGTGGTGACAGGAGACCAGTGAAGAAGATTCTTGTGTCTCTGGTTCTGCAGCAGAGTGCTGGGTGATCCACGTCACCAGATTTTAATAAATGCAAACCAGAGGCCGTGGCCAGTAGTAGAAACTCTCATGAGTTGAATCAAGCAGCAATTTGCAGTTGTGTTGCCTGGCTCCTGAAGCAACCTGGAAGATGGGTATACTCTGTAGCCTGTAAAACAGCTACAAGTCAGACAGAGATGCCAAGGGAAGGGAGTGGCGAAGTCTCTGTCAGAGAGATGCTCAAGAGAGGTTTTGGAGCAGGATCATGTCTAGCAGGGCTCTTGCCCAGTACAACCCACACCGGCTACAGATTGGTATCACACAGTGCTGCAGTCACGTAGCTGTAACTCATCTGGAGTTCCAGGGATGGAAAAGAGAGAGATTCTCTACAGTATAGTTTTTCTTATATTTATGTATCTTTTGTCTAGCAAAGAGTACTGCAATGTTTCTTTTTTACCCAGTGAAGGTTTTCTGGCTATCTCACCATCATCTTTCTTCTGTTTTAACTTCATATCAAAAATAGCCATGTTAGCAGTGAAATTGTCATTAAAGCCTCACTGAAATTACTGTGATGTGTTACTGTCAACAGATGAGTTACATGTCTTCATTTACAATTCAGGCAAGCAATCTCTAAAAATGCAAATACATGGTTTGGTGCAGTGTGGGCTGTGAGGAGGAGGAACAGATGTGTGGGAAAGCTTTTTACTACTGCTTCCTTTCATGGTGGTGATGGTAATTAGCAAAGGAAGATATAGTTTTATTAGCATGTGTGTATTGCAGCAAAAAGTACTAGCCAGGGCCTGTGACTCACTGAAGAGAGACTTGGAAAATGCAAAATCTTGCACTGCACAGCCCTTGGGTTCAAATGTAGCCCAGGGTGTTTGCTGGATACTGTTGGATTTCTTATTACAGTAGCAATAAGCAACCCTATCCAGCACAGGGACACAAGGTGTTAAGCACAGCAGCAATGTAGTCAGCAGTGCTCATGTTCTAAAAGTTTACAATCTTATTATTTCTTTAAAAAAAAAAAAAAAAAAAAAAAAAAACCAAAAACAAAAAAAAAAAAAAAACCCCAACCAACCAACCAAAAAACCAAAAACAAAAAACAAAAGCAAACAAAGTCCCAAACAGGTTTTAGGCACCCACATGCTGGGTTTTTCCTCAGGAAGACAGCCTCCCTTAGAATTCCCTTGTACTCTTGCAGCACCTCTGTGCAGCTCAGAGGATACTTGTGGTTCTCCTCTTCCACATGCCCAAGGCCCATGTCATTAATTGATATCTTTACAGGATACCAGGTCTGCAAAATAAGCCGTTCTCCCCTCTCGACAGTGATTCTCATGGTTAGAGACTTGCAGCCCACCTTCTGACTTTTCCTGCTCTTTCTCAGCAGCTCCATTCAGGCATTAGCTGGGCTGCCCTTAAAGGCCATGGTGGTTCTCCTCACCCTAGGAGATCCCCAGGCTTCAATGCCAAGTGTTGTGACCAGGGCAGCTGTATGGCATTTAATTAACTGACCATCTTGCCTTTGGCAAAAGGTGTGACAAAAGCCCTGGATTTTTCAAAGTACAGAAAGCACAATTTCAGCAGTGGAATATCTTTACAGGGAGGGAAACTAGGAAGAGGATGAAGCTCCCATGTTTCTGGAATCTCTGGTTCTTCAGTACCCTGTATGTTACAGTCCCTTCAGCCTCTATGCTTTCATCCATTGCAACCTTTTCTTCCCAATTATTTTCTGCCAGGGATCTTCTTGGAGCAAGGAAGGTGAGAGTTTGCCTTCATTTGCCCATTTCTTATTACACTAGTAAATGTAAGGAATACTTTAGACTGTTCCCTTCCTTTACATCACTAGTTCAGCAAATCCCTAAAATAGGGAAGTACTCCCTATAATGGGACAGACAGATGGAGAAACAGATCCATGGTATCTCCAGTAGTGTAGTGTTTCTTGCCTCTTCCTCTTGTCTAGAATCCACCATGTCTGGTAAATGCTGTTAAAGAAAGGATACTGGAGTTAATGAATTTCGGGTCCAATTCAAAATACAGGTATTTCCCTGTGTATTTCTTTTGGTGTTTTTAGTTTTTGCTTCTTTGTTTTATGTGTATATTTCATCTGTAGTACATCAAAAGAAAAGAACATACAGTTCAAGGCAGGTTCAGTAATGAAAATACGTCAATATCAAATCCAAACAATATTGTAAAGCTCACACTGAGGCTTCTCCATATGGTATGTTGATATTGCCAGCCAAAAACACAACATGCAACTTCCAGAGCTGGGTTCGGTGAACTTTTAAATCTGTACAAAAATAACTGGCGACAGCTTTCCTCATTGCAAAATCCTTTCTACTCTCTCCCAGAAAGAGCTGTTCCCCTGCCGGCTTTCAGCACCTCCTCCTCCCCGTCTGCTTGTTCCTTCCTCCCTCTGTTCTGCTTTTTCTCACGTTTGTGTGAATATTCTCCATCCCCAGTTCTTGTGACGGAGAGACGATGCTTCGGAGCTCTCTGCCCATCTTGCTTTCCAGAGACATTACATCACCTGCTGCTGAGCAAAGCTGATTCCCTGCAGCTCTCCCCTTCCCAAACATGGTCTGTCTTGGATCAGTCCAGTTGTCTGGGTGTGTGAATCAGTATTGCTGACCAGTCTGCAGAGTCTGCTGGTTTCTTTGTCCTCAAAATTCCAAAACAGCAAGCAGTTCCCAAGTCTTGGAGCAAAACACAAACGTGTGGCTGAAACCTTAGCTCAAGCTGAGGAGAGTGCAGCTGTGGGGTGATGCTCACTGACCACAAATTGTGTGAGACAAGAGGTCAGAAGCTTCCCCCATCACAGACCTGTTCTCACAGGGCTCTGCAGCCTACATGAGTGGACTAGATGGTGCTGATTTTTCTGTCCATTGTTGTTCCTAGATTTGGGAGCCTGCTACTGCTGTAGTTCACAGGAAGAGCCAAGTATGACGTTAGTGTGCAATAATTTACCTACTCAGTGTTATAGGCCAGTAAGAAGTGAGGGTGATGACCTCCAGCCTTCTTTGTAGGTCACCATGATTCACTTGGTTTTTATCAGGAATTATTCTAATATTACACCTGTGGGTATAATACTCAGGATATCTTTCACAGATATGATTTCCAGGAGAACTGTGGAGACCTCTCCATCCGATCCGAAGTGTCGGTGGGAACAACACAGGAGTTGTGATCAGAGCATCAAGTACTTGTTGCACTGAAGTGGGAAATCAGGGAGCAGAGTGCTGAGCTGGGAACAGTGCTAATAGCTGCATGGGCCACTGCTGATGGCAGTGAGATGAGGCCATAAGGTGATTGCAGGACAACAGGAGGTGACAACATAAAATGTTGTTTTCCTGTTGCTGTTTCCTGGGGAGGCTATCTGTCCTCAGATTGCTGTTGCCAATGATTTGATTTGTCTCTTTTCTGTCTCCCTAAATAACGCCTTTTTATCACATCCTACTCTCTCACTACTCATTTGGGCTGTTAAGTACCACCTGTTATCTACTCATCTTTTTCATGTGAAGAAACCTCCTGTTAGTGCATTCCTGTTCCTTAAAGCAGAGCTTATTGGGTTAGTCTGGCTTGCGGTAACCTACACAAGTATGGGCATTAATGTGATTTCTGCCAAAACCCGTGAAAATACCAAGGACAATGATGAGCATGATAGGTTCCGTTAAACATGTCAGTGAAGCTATTTGTTGTGCTCCTTGATTAGGTCAATTACCCGTAAATCCTCCATCCCTGAGGGGGTTAAGCCACCCTTGGTGACTGTCACAGGGTGTGTGCACACCTTTGTTCCTGGTCTGTGCCGATGTGACTGTAAATGAGGGCATGTCTGCATGGCATGAGCTGTCTGCTAACTGGAGCAGTTAAATGAGAATAGAGGTCCCTACATCAGTAGGACTCATTCCTGATATATAATCACCTTTTTAAAGTTTGTATTTGAAAGACATTTCCTAGAAAAATGGCTCATCTTTAACCTCTAGTTACACAAGTGCAAAAACGTGCATGGAACAGCACTGAGTGGGAACGTAGTGAATTAACAAATGGTGATTAATGACATCCAGCTCAAGAAAGGCTGTCATTTTGGGGGAATAGAGGTTTCCTCCTGTGCTGATGGGGATTCTAAGGAAAAATGTGTCATTGTGGAGTAATCATCTGACATGAGATCAGTAGAAAAGTCCTTTTTTTCCCCCATAAATTCTCCCTTTTGAGCCATATCTGTCCATCAATGTAGAAGGGAAAATGTGTCATAATACTGTAAGGCATGAATTAGAAATGACAGGAGAGATAATAGTGGACATCACAGAGATGAGTCAATGCTGAAAGAGGTGGATGAGCAATATGAGCACCATCATTCATTTTCTGAATGATCAAAAAACATATATTTTTTACAGTGCAGAAAGAGACAAGACACTTGTAGTGGATCTGCAGTACTGTGGAATCAGTGGAAACTTGATTGTAATTTTACCTGTTATTGTCATTAATAATGCTACACAAGCCTTGTTTTGGCTAATCATAGCTAGATTTTGGTGCAAGGGTTTAAGAACAGTTGTGTAGTTTTGAAGAACATCTTG
Organism: Anomalospiza imberbis; assembly: GCF_031753505.1. Taxonomy (NCBI): domain Eukaryota; kingdom Metazoa; phylum Chordata; class Aves; order Passeriformes; family Viduidae; genus Anomalospiza; species Anomalospiza imberbis. Next base: position 25,670,963 of record NC_089688.1, read on the forward strand.
GCAGTACTTCTAAGCAAGTTGTTTTTATTCTATTTCTTCTTTCTGTTCTTTATGTCTTTCATTGGTTTCTTTCATTTAGGAGGACTGTATTATTATGATACTAAAGTTGAAGGAACTGGGAGTTTCTCAGCAAAAGGTCTAGTAAGAAAACTGAAGTAACTTAAACCAGAAATGTATCATAAACAGAGAATGGATTCAGATTTGGGGTTAAGGGCAGGAAATTAAGGTTGTAATGAATACATGTTGCTTGTCTCTTTGAGTCATCTGGGGATTTCTCCACTGAACCATGGCAGAGCCACACTGTCAGCACAGGGAATGTCCTGGTTAGCACTGAGGTCCTCTCTGTTCTCCTCCCTGCTTAACTGGCATTGCTGGGAACTTTCTTAAGTGAAGGCAAGCTTTCAAGTTACTGCACCAAAGGATTCCCATGAATTGCTTTTAAGGCCTTTTCTGGTTTCAAGTACCACATTTCTCCCCGCCTGTACTCTTCTCAAGAAAAGGAAAATAAAGCAGTTAGAATGATGTAAATTTCATTGCAATGTGTTTGGTTTAATATCTCTCTAGCTCTTCAATCATGTTACCTTGCTTTATGCTATGCTAGTCTCTGTCAGGGTTCAAAAAATAAACTGTGAAAGGACGCTGACGAGCTGGAAATGTGAATCTGTTGCTGCATACCTGCTGGTCACTCATGTTACAACACAGTCTCAAAATACATCCATTCTCTTTGTGGCCATTTTTAAGAGTAGAGCCTCAATTTTCTTCCTGGGTCATGAAAGCAGCAGGACAAGACTGGGCTCAGGTGTGATTACACTCCAGGTCTTGCATCCTCGGAGTGTGTACAAGCCTCCAACCCTAGCTCCATGGAGCCTATTCTTGCCCAGAAGATTTTGATAGCAGGTGTAGGCCAAGGACAGCTAATAGTAGATCACAGGCTGAATTATTGAATTCACTTGTCACCTTCATGATTTTAAGAAATATATGCATTAAAATTCATGTCATCATTAAGAAGGCTTCCCCTGACTGACTGCTGTCCAACAAGGATTTATCAAAGGTGCTATATTTAAAGCAATGTTGATTGTATTGGCTATTCAGAGAATAGGGCTATCTCTGCAAGCATAAGTGAGACAAAGTACCCAAGGAATTTTTTCACCTACAGCCCACACTGTCGGGTTTTTGCCCCACTGCGTCTGAAGCAACAAGTCTTTTTTCATGTATTTAATTTCTTTTATAGGATGTTCTGGGTCTTGTTCCCATGGACATCTACAGAAATACCCTCTTTGTTGGCACTTGCTGTGATTCACTAGTAAAAGAATAAGCGTTAGGTAGTGGTGACACGAGACTTGAAAACTGAAACTCTGCCCTTAGCCTGAAAGCAGTGTTTGTGTTCAGAGGTACAAGCACAGCAGCAGAAGAAACTATCGCTTGAAGCTTTTTCTGATAAGTGCATCTGTGTGTGAAGTCTTTCCCAGCAGTGTAGTTTGTTAAGGATTTGGACATGTAATTATTGTTTTGTTGGGTGTCTGTTGTGCATGCAAATCTTGTATGAATCATTAAGAAAACAGTTTTGTCTGTCACATGCAACTTTCACTCTGTCATCTAGGAATGTCTATAGGGAACATATTTCCTGTAGAATGCCTTGGCCCCTGAGCAGTGTGCCAGGGTCTTCTAGTGCCAAGCTGAAACTTTTAAATATTCCTCCTCTACCAGGAGCAAAAAAGGTTAACAAAATGCTTATCTTGGTCATGGCAAGATATGAGAGATTTTGTGACAACTACCATTGACAAATACAGTACAAATTGATTTTAGAGGATTAAAAACGTAAGCATAATTAATATTGAGTTTAGACTTTATCGAGTTTTTAACTCTGAGAAGAAAATAATTCAAAATTCATAGTGTGCAAAAGAGAAATCTAGAAAATTATAAGTGCTAAAGAAAGCCAGAAGGGACAGGGAGATTAAGCAAAAGTAGCAAGAATGTTAAATTGGAGTGTTTGGAAGAGCGGTAGGTCTGGGTCTTGATCAGGCGAAACTGTTGAGTCTAGACCTGACTAACACGTGGTCACTACCTTCCTTAGCCAGCACCTGAGGCAGCCCAGAAGTCTGTATTCGTATGGTTGTGAAGCTGGAGATGGTCCCAAGCAAAAGGTTCCATGGCAAAGCCTCTTGTATTTCTGTAGTGAGTTCAACACCTTTCAGGACACCAGGAGAAGCTTTCGGAGGAACGCCTGTCCTCACATAACTTACGGCACATCCAGAACTACATGTCATGTCTAGGTCTCCTGCCTTGCTGTACAGCTACTGTCCAAGCTCCTCTGCAGTCCTCCAAAAGTTTTGTGACAGCTCTGTACCCAGTCTCACAGGACAGATGCTCTCGGAATGACAAAGAATGAGGCTCTTGGAATCTTCTCCAGAGAATGTGAAGACAATTTTTATCTTCAACAATTCACACGCCTGCTTTTTCCTCATTCTTTGTTTGACAAATTGTTTTCTATTTACAGCCAGCACATTTTAATGCCTTCTCCCTCCCCCCAGCCTACTGGGTTCTTTTTTTCTCCTTCTGACAATGTTACCATATGGTTCTATTATTCAGAGATTCCTCAACATGTATTGCAAAAATAATTAGGTGCTGCTGTGGTGTAAAAGCACATCTATGATCAATGGCTTCCTCTGGAAATTATGGGATAAAATATCCCAAGACTTTTTTCTGTCTTTCTACTTTCTCTCTGCCCTTTTCTGTCCCTCCTGGCCCCCCAAAAGTATGATAATAAAGGGAAGAAATTCTGTGCGAACTGCTATTTTAATTTTCTTTCTTAAAAGCAGTGCACAGTGTGATTGGTAGATTTTTTGAGCTGTGACTAGGGAAAGAAATCTCTGGGGAGAAAAAGGTATATATTTAGCCTCTGTACATTTAGAATAGAACTTAATTCTATGGTGATAACCAATGATTTACACCCTTTAATCCAAAAGTCCTCCCGTGCCCTGTGGGAAATACAACATATGTCCAGCAAATTGGTAACCATATGCTTCAGTGAACACATGCTCTCTCAGCCCTTCCCCTGCCTCATTCCATTGATGGTTCCCTGCTAAAGAGCTCTGGTCTCACAATGTATTCTGCTTTCATTGAAGTCTTTGTGAAGAGAAGAGTTATTTTCAGATTCCTTCTAGTATTGCACATTCTGTGTTTTTGCAAGGTTTCAGGCAGTTGTTTTTGCTGGGGAATTTCACAAGTGAATTGATGAGTAAAAGTTTTCTCAGCTCCTGATAAGAGTCAGGCATATCTCCTACACAACTTTTTCTCCCAAGTGTGTATTGGGAAAATAAATTAAAGTCAGCTTTATCATAAACAAGTTTCACAGAGGCTTTTCAAAACGGATTTGTTCCTAAATCCTTTCTTTCACCTCCTCATGTTATCAGCCCTCTAGTGCTGCCAATGAAACTGTAAAGATTGTAATGAATAATCCTTCTTTGTCTATTTGGCACATGGTGAAATAGAAAGAAAAATTACACCTATATGTTTTTTTCCTCCTTCTGGTCACTTTTAAACAGAAATGCTATAACAGAGCAGTAACACTGGCTGAAATATAAAACTAGTTCATGCAAAGGGGCACCAAATACATTAGCCTGCAGCTACCCTCCTCCAGCAGGAAAGATTATCCCAGATAAGTAACAGCAGGGTAATGTTGAACAAATTAGCTTGACTGATGAACCCTGAACTCTCGTCAGTATTAATGCCTGCTAAGTTAAGCAGGCCCGGGCTTTATTATGAGGACTAATCCTCAGAGGCCAATGCAATAGAACCTATTTTATCTTACAGATGTCATGTAGGAGGGGCTCTGGGTCTTTTCCAATGATCCCAACAGGCTTTTACAGTTTTGGTTTTTTCCCTAACCTGAAGGACTCATACTGACAGTAGCTGGAGGTGAGTGGCTTTGGTGGTGCTCTGCTGCTGGTATACCCTGTGCTGAATTCTTTGCATAAGGATGAACTTTATTCTGTGTTTGCACCGTGTGGAGGAGCCTGGGCTGGCTCAGCCCAGGACCAGTCACTAGGCATTGCTGCAGCAGCAGTAATCCAGGCAAGCCAGTCCTGATTACCTTCCTGACAACATGGTGTCTTAGAATTCATTTGCCTTTTCCAAATGTAGACATTTGTTTTCTCCCACTGCATACCCTTAGCCCCTTCCAAATTCAGACTTAGAAAACCAGAGCCCATCAGTCCTCTGTCAAAGGGTGCTCCTGAGTGAGCGTGGCACAATGAATGTTTACCACCTGCTCTTCCTCTCAGCAGCCAGGTGCTACAGGGTCATTTTGTGGAGGTTTTCTCAGAGGGACGTAGAAAAATGTATATATTGCAAACTGCCATGGCAGTGGAGTCAGCCTGCTGCCACACAAGAGCCCTGCTGCATAGTGGGATTCATGGAGTGGTGGATGGCTGGGTGGGGACAGACGTGCAGAGGTGAGTGTGCTGTGGGACAGCGTTGTGGGACAGGGTGTCAAAGCTGGGAAGCCCCTCTTCTGCTTGTCTGGCCTTTCTCATGAAGGCAGCCTGCTCTTTAGCACCAGCCAGGGGACCACAGGGGGTCAGTGCAATGCCACCAGCCAGAGATGGTGGGAGAACCTGGGGTGATGGGTGCCAGCTGCTGGCGTTGGTGGGCTGAGACATCCAAAGGGGCACCACTTGGCATCTGAAGTGTGGAACAGAGCTTTGATTTAATGTGTTTTAATGTGCTGAAGAACAGTTTCACAGTTCAAGTCTTTAAATTGGGAAGTGAGGTACAGGAGAACAATCACACACTTCTCTGACTCTTCATTCCCTCCCTTATTCTTTCATTCATGGGCATTTCTTTAAGCCATACAGAAAAGCATTTGCTAAAAAGGAAAGCACACCGAAAAAAAATATTTACTGCTACATATCTGAAAACCACCTGGAGTGTGTGGTATGATTGGTGTTGGATGTGAACTCTCCTGGGATGTCAGGAAAAGGATGGGAAAAGTCGGTGCTCCGGTTTTATTGCTTGTCTATGGGTTCCCAGTGCTTCTGAGGTACAAGAACAGAGATCAGCTTTTTCTTTGAGCTCCAACATCCGCTGGAAGAGGCCTTAGAGATACATGTTCCCATGAGGAAGAGAATATTTGTCCTGTCACAATGTCAAATTCTTTTCCTCTCCTCTTCCCAATTTGGCATAGTGCTTGCATATCTCCTTCCCAAGGGTACTTGTTTGGTTTTAGTTGCCTAAGGGGCAGATTGGGAGACAAGATATCAAGATTCTTATTCTTGCCTCTGCCAGAATATTCTTGTGACCTTGGGTAAGCAGATTTCTGTGCAAGATTGAAATAATATTTTATATAATGCAGGCAGTCATTCCCTATGTCAGAACAGTATGAGGAAGTTGGTTCACATTTATAGGATTCAGACCTGAGTTGAATTTGCTTAGACTGGTTAGGGGAATCTGAGGTTGAAACTTGAGTTCAATCTGTTCAGGTCATTTTTGAGATTCTCTTGGGGAGGCTACTCAAACTGAAAAATCTTCCCAGCAGATTGGCTAAAATATCTATGTTTATTCTGGAGGAGTAACACCAATAGTGTATATGTATGTGTATATATAGATAGACATAAAATTTCTCCGGCAATGTGTAGATTTCAGTGAAGGAGCTATTTTTATTACAGGAAAGGCTCTAAAAGAAAATATCCCTGGAAAGCTGTGCTGTGTTCATTGAATATTTCTGTGTCTTTGCTTCTCATCTGCTCACTGGAAAGGAATGGCAAACAAAAGCCCTTTTGTCATGAAAATCACCCACCAACCTCTGCCAACTGTCAGTCAGAGAAACAATGAATTTGAGAGCCAGATGTGCCACCCACCAAAAAAGGGTATGTGAGATTGGGTTAAAGGACAGAGAAAGAAATTTGCTGTCATAATAGGCCACCACAACAGTGCAAAACCAGCTCTGCCAGCACTGATCCTCTCCCCCATTAAGGGAGTTGATGTGACCATCTGGCTGTCTCTGGGTTCAAGTTTTCATGGGCACAGTTCCCATCAACACCACAAAACGGAAATAATTTGTTCCCAGACCTGATTGCAACACAAGTTGTAATTGAGTCCTTGACTGTTACAGTCTAGATCAGGCTATGGGCTAATTTAGGATGAACCAAGAATATAGATGAGAACAAATATGACAAAGGAATGTCATAGGTTGAAACTAAATCTGGCCACAGCTCATAATCAAAAATTGAAATCAAAAATCCCTAGGCAGGCACAGAGGGGTTTATGAGGCTATTCTTGTTCACATGATGCAATCTCATGGTTTAATGCCACCAGGAGTAATGACTTTTCACCACTTCCTTTCACCTTCCTGATGTCAGCTGGTACTTTTGGGGACTCAGGAGTCTCTGATGATGCTGCACCCTACACACATGTCCTACTGAGGCTTCAAAATGAGAGCTGGAACAATCACAAATGCACTGGAGTGAGTTGAAGGTGTAGTTGAAGGGGACTATCCAAGAAAGCAGCTGGTTGCTTTAGGTGTATGCTGGAATAGTTGGAATAATATAGTTTGATATTGATGCTGTAGTTCTGAGACTGACTTCAGGCTATTCAAACCAGTCATCTGCTCAGCAAGCCCAAAATTACAGTGCCATGTGCTTAGTTCGCCTGAATGGACAAGCAAGGGGAGTAATCACAGTGACAGTCAATTACTGCACCAGAGCAGCTTTAATAGAGTAGGGCATCAACAGGGACATCTCCAGAGGCTTTTCAGCATTTACTGGAACAGTGGTAATTTTGAAGCAGGAAAAATATTTCACAATAGAATTAATTCCCTTTTACCCTCAGGTAAATATATTCACCATAATAATGTTATAGGTATTATGTAATGCAGAGATAGTTTTGTCTCTGGTGGCTAGCTCAGGATTCCTGCTACCCAGTAATTTCCAAATGCTTTATTTGACATGCCAAATCACCGGTGCTCATCTGACCCAGCCTGCTGTCCTGTTGTAGGTGTCAGGGGAACATGGTACTGGTGTAACTGTGCTGATCAGGTGCGTGGTTACTTCTGTTTTGTTTTTCACACAAGAGTTACAAAGCTGCTTGTGACTGTGCTGCTGTTCTAAGAGGAATTTCTTCATATGACACAACTCATTCCCTTCCTGCTCGGCAAACTGCACCTCTCTGCTATATACAGATGGGACTCCACCAGCAGCACTGGGGGACTGGCTAATGCATAATATAATCTCCCTGTATGGGAGTGTCCTGGGTACTTTTGGGATCCTTAGTCTTCACAGCACTCAGTTGTACTTTTGCCTCACATAACCAGGTAAGAGCTGCTGATAAAATCCCTTTCTCAAGGACTGTGTTTAGAAGCCATTTATATGGCTTGGAGCTTTGACTGCATAATCTTTGGGTTTTGTTCCATTACCCACAGATATCAGATATATTCAATTCGTTTCCTGCTTTCCAAAAACATTGATCAAAACAGTTCTGTGGGGTTGAGCTGGCCATTGCCCAAAAATATTATATAAGGGCTGTACAGCTACTGACGAAAACAGCAGAGTATGTCCATCAAGCCCATAACAAGCTACAGACATATATATTTCTTCCCTCTCTCCCTCCAGAACTCCTCTCTGCCTCAAAAGAAATTTCTTGATATTTCCCATTGATGAAGCAATAATGTGCTACTCTTTACAAAGCCAAAAGCCTTCCTGACTATAGCACAAAAAGCTGCAAACCAGGCTTTCAAAAGATAATAATGCTTTAGTGCAGCTACATACAGGACAAAAATTGTTTGAGGGAAGCAAGATGCCAGAATTAGAAATTCAATGCCGGAAAACAGCATGCATTTCCTGTCACTGTGATGTTATTATATAGAAAAGGCTGCTGCCAGGCCAGCTCTTCTGTGCATCTCTTTGATAAATAGAGAGAATCTACCCAAATATCAGCCCCTCTCTGCATCAACTCAGTGATCTTAGTAACTTGTGAATAACTGGCCCTAACAGGCTTGCTCTGATATAGCCAACATGTAAATAAGTGCTTCCTGTATAAATTCCTACCAGGTTCATGGTGTGACACCAATTCACTCCTTCATTTGCCATTTTGCTACCTGAAGTGTTGATTTGGGCAGCCTGATAACTAAATGGGTGACCAGGAGAGATTTCCAGGCTCTCACGGTGTTGCAGACCAGATTGACTAAATATTCGTGGCAGAATCAGGGATACAGAACATCTCCTTCTTCAGTGGCATGAACTTTGATCGCTCTCAGAATCAACCCATTTGTGTTCCCTTTCCCCTGGTTTACAACACAGAAATTAACTGCTGCTGTTCAGACTTGAAACCTGTTTTTCTAGAGAAGTTCATCCTGGTGCTGAGCTCATTAGCTTCTGGGTTTGTTTCTTTTTGTGGGTTTATTTGGGGTTTTTTAAAGCACATTCCTCAGCTATATATCCTTGTTTTCTGTTTGAAAATCCACAGAAGAATCCAACTCTGCCATGGTTAATGCTGGCACAGGTTATGTAAGAGTGAAACAAAGTTCTGCAAATTCACTGTCACCTTCTTTGTGCCCACTGAGCAGTTATATCAAAGTTCATGTAACATTGTGGAAGGTTTTTATCAGCAGTAAGTTCTGAAAAAAGATGGAAATACTGGGTCCTGTCAGTGGTTTCTTCTCCAAGTTCTGACCTGGAGGTGGGACTGGACTGAAGATTTTAGCCTTTTGCTTTTCCAGTGTTTGTGAAAGCACAGATTCCAGTTTGGACTAAAATCCTTACAAATTAAAATAAGGTAAATTTACAAATCAAAAGGCCAAATTCTTAAATGTGCGATGGGTTATAACCCATGTAAATTATATACTTTTGCTTTTTGCCAGTGTAATGAATCTTCTAGATGGGGTGAGTCAAACAAATGGGTGAAAGTTGAACTGTTACCTTGTCTCTCTGGAGAGAGGTTTGGAAAAATCAGTCTTGTCCACATGCTGCAGTGAGGAAATTGTGGCCCCAGGGACAAGCAAATCTGGACATTTCAAGTCACTCTCCCATGACTTGGCAGTTGAGAGTTGTTTCCACACTGCCAGGAACTGCCTGTGCCCTTTGCACTGCCTGGCATCTGTGTTGGGGAACTGGGGAGAAATGCCTGAATGGCTCCTAAGTCTCTGCTGGGACAGACCATCCCCTCAGGGTTGAGATATGTGCTAAAAGAACATCCTGTGTTCAACTGGTGCCCATGCTGCTGCACAGGGAACCCCACAGGTAGAGGGCATCAAGCTCAAGTCTCTAAATTGATGTTTACAGTATTTCTTTATGCTTTGTGTTGTTTCCCTTGCAGCTTTCCCTGCTATAGAAGGAAAGTGTTCATTTGGGAAGGATGTCTCATTTTAATGTGCAGATTTAGGCTACAGTTTTCCATGGCCAGTGAACCAAGGTGGAACACCTTGAGGCAGATATTCTTTTCAGAAGTGCAAAACACTCTTGAGATTATTTGACGTTGCTCAGGTGAGTGGAAGAGGGCTGCCACTCCCACATTCTCTAAAATTATATATTCACAAATCATAATCTCAAAAACTCATTATGATGTTCAATGCTTCACATCAGCCCATCTTTACAGAACTGCAGGCATGGATATCCAGCATAATGCTTGCTAAAAAGGAAAAATCTGCTGTCACAGATCTTCCTCCACTAAAATTTAATGGCTTGTACCCACACGAGGCCAGAAGGAATTGTGCAGTGTACTGATTCTCATATTTTAATGTATAATTATGTATGTAATTGATCCTGAAATATTATTGGCTCAGTTAATATAAGTAAACCACTCTACCTTGTAATTTATTTTTATGTGTATCGTGTCAATGTGAAGGACCCTCAGCACATGCAAAGCAGCTTGGTTTGCAGCTGATGAAGCAAATATCTATTTCTATTATTATGTCTGACAGATGCAGAATGAACTTTCAGTAAAAAAGGTCAGTATTTAAACATGTCACCTTGCAGGTGGTGCTATTATGTTGCTACTGCAGTTCAGTTTCTGGTTTCCTCTACGTCATCTTCAGTTTCACATGAAAGTTTAGCTTGGAGGTGAGCATGCTCAGTGGGGATTCTGTACTCTAGCAAGCTGTTCCAAATTAAAATGGATTCTCTAGAGTGCTTGGAGTGTGGATTTATGCTTTGGGTTTGCACTGTAGCCAAAAGCAGCAGTCCTGCCCTCCCCTGAACATCTGGCTACATCTTCCTGCCACCTCCATTCTTGGTGCTGGCACTTGGAATGGGGAGAAAGATTTGTTTCTGCCTGTCCCAAGACTTTTCAGGATTTTGATTTTCAGCTGGATCAGCATCAGCAGGCCAGTTTGGCACTGCACCTAACCCTGTGATGATCAGTACCCACAAAAGAGACTTGATGGCAGTCTTTGGCAGGGAAGAAGAAGACTCAGAGCGTCTTAAACTGATGATGGAAACAAATCTGTAATGAAAGCTGCTAACTTGTGTTAGAGCTGGTTCTCCTTCCACCTCTGTTACAGCCATCCTACCTTCGAGTTCTTTCTGGATTTCCTGCTTGGAGTTCATTGCAAATTCTTCCCTCTCAGTAAGGTCCAGCTTTGAAGCAGGTCAGGACACATTATGGAGCCAAACAGAGACTCCAGTTTCCATCTGATTTGATCTGTCTGGGGATTTACACTGCACTCGCACCCTAAAGTTTCGCTTCTTGCTTTTCATTCAAAGGAAATACAAAACCTGAAACAAAAAATCGTTGAAGCCACAACAGTTCCCTTGCTATCTTTTTGGCTTTGGTAGCAAAGGCATGGAAACTCGGTCTCTGAATGGTGCTGAACATCATGTTCAATTAATTCAAGGGGACTTTAGCAAACTTAGCGAGCCAAGGCGTAGGCTGGGCCCAGAGCAGCTGTGGGTGTTAGGTTCGGTGATGAGGGGTTTGTGTTTTTAGGGATAACTTCTGCTCTGGGGTTTGCTCTCCAGGTGCTGCTGTGTTTCCAAAGCACATTGGCTAGATGGCGCTGGGACACACTTGTGTCCTGGCAGGAATGGGGCTGGCTTAGGATCAAGTCAAAGGATTGTTTGAGGGTGAAAAAACCACAGTCGACACTGTTTTTCAGTGCAGACATGACTTCATGAGTATCCCACTCAGGGTTGAAAGGCAACCTCTGCTATTTGTTGTATCCTCCAAGCCCAATATTTGAGACAAGGCATTGATGAAGTGCAGGATCGTTCAAGGTGTCTGTGGAGGTGGGGTGAGGGTCTGTCAGCAAGTCTGCACAGGATGTCCCTTAGAGGGTCACCTGGTGGGGAATGGCTCTGCTTTTCTTCTGCATGAGAAAGGTAGTGTGAGTAAAATGTCTTTAGTGACACTGCTGCTTTCTTTGAAGAGCTGGGAGGCATGATTTAGGGGAATTAGCAAACTTACCTCATTCCTGATATCCAGGCTGCCTCGTAAGCAAAGCCTGAGCTCTGTATTTTTGCAAACTGAGAACTGAAATGGGAAATATCTCTTCTGTGGTTGCTTTTATGAGAAGAGCACTTTTAAGGTTTTCTCCTCAACTGAAGTTATACAAAGCTGCATTAATGTGAAGACAAAACACTTCACCTCTGTTCTGAGGGTGCTAGAAGATTGTACATGCTTTTTGTGACCTTCCATTGTCTAATGAAAGTCCCAGTGCAGCTGGGTTGAGCTCCTACACAGGTTATCTATGATGGTTTCAGCCACTCAATGAGGCCCTGTGCAGGTTCTGAGTGCTTGAGCTGGTCTCCTTCATCAGACAGCATCATGTAAAGCAACATGATCTATTCATGGCCCTATAAAACCATGCAAAATGGGAGAGGACCTCTAAAGAAGGTTCTTGAAAGGCATCTCAGGGTTTTTTTTGCTTGTTACCAGTCATCCCTTCCAGACATCTTTTCTGACATAATGCTTGTCCCCAGATGGAGGTGTGTTGGTTGCAAGATGCTGCACAATGAAGGGCATTTGTTTCCTGCCTGACAGTTAAGGGATGTCTGTAGCCTGCTTTGAGGCTCTCTTTCTGTGACTTACTTCTCTCCTGAAGAGTTCCCACTGTTAATTCATAGCATTTTGTTCAAAGGGCCTATGACCAGCATTATTTTGTAGGTTTCTTTCACTTGCTGCTTCCTGTCCTGCTCTCTTCCAGCAGCTGTGAGCAGATAGCAGGGTTGATCCAAACTACCTCCACCAGAAGCTCTTCTTTATATCTATCCTCAGGTTTCTGTGGGAAGACACACCTCTAAGCACTGATTAAATCAACATCTGAAGAACATCTGAGTCTTCTGCAGCTGCTTCTCTCTGTTAGAAACTTGGCTGGGGGAGGAACTGAAGGCAGTCAATGAGCAGAACTGACTCTTGTCTGTATTCAGGTCATGAAAACTCTGCCTTTTTTTGAAAGCCCTCTCTTACAAACAAGTAATGGAGAGTCTCTAGGGCAAAAGATAGCATTTTTTTCATTGCTATTAATAGTTGCTTGGAATTTGAAGTCCTGCAGCAATTAAATGTCTTAATGCTGGATTCATAAGTTTGCTTTCTGGCACCTGCTTCTCTTAGGAGCTGTGTGTCTTCAAAGGCTGAGTAAGTCAGACAGGAGAACAGCTAATTGGGCATGACTAGAAATAGAATGAAAAGCTTAGTAAAAGAAATGGCATTCCTCATGGGGATATCCATGAGGCAGCATTGTGAAGGAAGTGGTTGAAAGCCATGAAAGTTGTGTCATGGCAGGCTGAGTTGAGCAAAGTGCTGAGGCAGGGAATGGTCATGGACTGCTCACAGATGACCCCTGAGTCCAGTGGATGGATGGAAAATCCTGGAGCCCCATGAAACCCCCACTTTTCAGAGGCCTGGCAAGGCTGGCAAGCAGGGGGGACATTCTTCAAAGTTTGGGTACAGCTAAAGTCTATCACTAGGTGATCCTTCTGGAGCTGTCAGCAGGAATTTTTGCTGCCTCAGCCTCAGTTCAACCCACTCCCAGGCAGAAGGGTTAGGGTCAGTTGTTAACCTCTGCTGGCCTGCACTCCTCCAGAAGGCTGAGAGGCACAGGCTGCTGTGTATATGAAATTCTCAGTCTCTGAGGAAAAGGCACTGCCCAGACCAACCATTGCAGCTCTCCCACCCCCAGTTATCCCACAGCTTTGTTCCCACGTAGCAGCAGAGAGGAAACAGTGAGCTAGACCGAAGGCATTGCTGCTACTTAGTCACTTCGGCCACCAAACTCCTCCTTCCAGACTTTTGTGGAAAGGTGGGTTTTTCTGTAAGTCTCAGCATTTTGGTTCTCATCTGAGGGAAGCTCACTGGATGTGGGACCTGCCTTTTTGGGTGGATGTGCTCTTTCTCTAATCTACAGGTTGGAGATTCCTTCTAAGATCAATGCATATAATGAACCAGACAAGTTGTGAGGTTTTGATTAATGAGGGAAAGGATTTTTACCAGAATAATTGCACTTCATGTTACACATGTACTTCCACTCTATATGAATTTTCTTATTTTGAAATAAGTGTGTCCAAACAGAGCTATACTGGTATTTTTAGCATTATAATTATGTTAGTAAGTTCTGAGTGAAGACCAACTTTTAGACACCAGGGTTATTTTGTAGGGTGAAAAGCATTATTACAGACAACCATTGTCTTCTGATTGCTAGCAATCTTGTGTAGTCTTGTTCTATTACTTATTTTCACAGTATCACTTTTCCAGACTCTTCCAGAGTTATCTTTAATTATTTGAGGACCCAAGAACCTTTTTCTTTGTCTCACATCTGAAATACACAGCTTTCTTTTACAGGCTGAATTTTTTGACAATCACAAGAGCAATCTGAAAACGTGACAGTTCTGAAAAGTGAGTGCAAAATTTCATTACACACAAGGCCCTTCAGAGAGGATATACAACATGTAGCTGTCCCCACAAGCCCAGCAGCACCACACTTAATAATTTAGGCTCAGCATTATTGCCAATATATTTTGCAGATGGCAACAGCTTATGCCATGTGAGAGGGAAGGGACATTTCCTAGCAGAGTGCCCTTATGTACAAGCTTAATAGAGACACCTTTAGAAGGACTCTGTCATTAATTAGAATCACAATTCCCCCCAGGATATTGATGCAGGCTGTGCTTGCAATGTGTGCAAAACCACGACTCTTGGAAATAGGATTGGTGAAGCAAACAAGAGACGCGCGGCATCCTGAAATTCTCCACCTGAAGAAAAATCAATGTTGCTTTCCTTAAAGTGCTTACAAACATCAGCACCCAGCAGCCAGGAAACCTTATGAAAGGAAAGAGCAATAATTTAACAGATGATTATCTGTTTTCCAGTATGGACAGAAGGTCAGGTTAGCTGGGCGGTATACACATGGATTAATGCCCAGCAGCGCCGGGCCAGGGTACAGCTGCACAGTCACGTTCCCTGCCCAGGCTGAAGTGAACCTGACATGGTCCCTGCTGATGCATCTAAATGGCTTCAGGAGCCCAGCAGCCCCCAGCCCTCTGGCAAGGCAGAGGTACCATATGACTGTCTGCATCTGACCATGTAGACACTTCCTGTGGTATGGGACGGGCTGTGCTGGCATCTGTGTACAGCACAGCCTGTGATGAATGCAGCCAGAAAAGTCAAGCAAAGGATCCTTCTTTTTTAGAGGCAAAGGCTTGGGCATTGTCTCACAGTTGTCTCATTTCCCATCCATGCCCCTTGGTCACTGTGGAGCCCTAACAGGGAGCCTGGGCTGCACAACCAACTGGGTCCCAGTACGCAGCCATCTCATCCTTGGCATATTTTTAGTGAGAGGAGAGGCAGTTCATAGCAAAGCCACAGGGTCAGTAGTCTGATTCTAAAATTCTTGTGAAACAGAGATCTAAAAAAAGTTTCAGTTACCCAAAATTCCCTGCTTTTTTCCCAGTTACATTAAATGGCCTCAAGGAAAACCTCTCTAAAATATGCCTTCCCAAAGGGCAAAGGAGGATCTCCACTCCTCTAAAGAGCATCTACCAAAAGCCCACATTGAATAAAGGAGCTTTTTAAGGGAGTCAGTAGGAAACTGAGAAGAATAATTTAAATTTACCCCATCCCGTGGCCCATGTGGTGCCTGCTGGGCTTTGCAACACTTGAAGGTCAGTGTTGGTACCATCTCTTTCAAGAGTCAAGCAAAAAACATTTATTTCCAGCAGAATCCAGGAGACAGGACCCCAGTAACAAACTGTTGCACACTGGGCTCTTCTCAAGAGGAGAGATGCTTTTCTGGAACCCTGACTCATCTGCCCAAGAGCTGTCCTGACCATAAGACTAGAGTCTGCTTTGTGGAAGAAGGGAGTGTGCAAGATGTGCTCTTGATCCATCTTGCTGGAGTTGGCCACACTGCATAAATAAATTCACTACTGAGCCAGAGTTGTGTTTCTGCAGTCCAGTGGCCCAGAGACTTTTTTATGAGAGACAGAGGTGCCAGTTTCAGTGACTGCTTCAGGCCCTTAGCCAGAGCTGGGAGAAATTATGGTACTGGAAGAAGAAAACAGATTTTAGCCCAAGTCCATATTGTGAATGCTGGGGTTCTTGTATTTGGCCCAGTTGTGTATCTGCTGAAGTAGAGATGGGCTCAAAACAAAAGGCAAGAAGTGTTGTGAGGGGAGCCCACCACCTCAGCAATAGAAATGACAATAAATAATGGTTATTTCTTCCCTGTTACAGGTTTTGCAGGATGTCCTAATTACCTTGACATTATTAGTGCGGAAGTTGTGCTCTATCCACCCACTAAGTACAGGAAACATGCCCAGTGTGTAATTCTATCCTTCACCTCGCATGCCTCCGATGGGCTGGAGTCTGAGAGGAAACTGAATAGCCTGGAAAGGTTAGCCAGAGACAGAGAGAAATTAACCCTTTCATTTTCACTCACTGCCCTTTATTTTCTGAAAGTAGGGTTGGTGGGTGGAGCACAGGTGTTGCCTTGGAGGGGTTTAGAGAAATCTTATTAGTATTAGATTCACCAGTTTCTCATAATCACAAGGGGTCCTTGTTGTGCAGCCTGTTTGTTTCAGATATGTTCAGTAATTGGGGGAAATTTATTAATGGTTTATTTCTTACTGGTTATTTACTATCATGTCACTAAGGCTGAAATCAAGGTTGCAACTTCACCATGTCAGACTGGGAACATAGACACTGCACAGAGCAAAGAGTTTGCAGTCTAATGTTTGACATGTAACAGATGAAAAAGGAAAAGCTACAAGAGAGAGGCTGTGGTCATTGTCTTTATTTTTCCTAAATATGCAAATTTAAAGGATATATTAATAGTCAAAAGAGGCCTTGCCATTGTGGACTAATTATTTCCTCTCCATACCCCGGCTGGAATGGGTGTCCAGCAGAGCAGCAGCTCATGAAGCCTCTGATTATTCTGAGTGGATACGTACAAACCCACTTGTGGTTCTGTGTCTGAGCTGCTCAGGGGTATTTGCACATAAAAGGATGGTGGAGTCTGGGTAGCTGGTAAAAGAGTAGACACAGGTGGAGAAGGTAATATAGGGAGGCACAGGATAACAACAGATGAATTCTATTGGTGCAGATGAGTGTTTGAGTTTTGGCATTGGAAACAGTAGGAATATATTCTTTAAGGCAAGAGAGGCCACAGAACAACAAGCAAGAAAACTGTAAGTTAAACACAAAGGTTGAGTTGGCTTGTGTGCATTTTAAATGCTGCTCTAATTTGTATCTATAGGACAAGAAGGATTAAATGGAGATAATCTCTTTACAATGGTGTAATTGGTACAGGTGAGTCAGTTAGCATCAGGATTGTGTACGTGTACAAATAATTGTTTAAGTAAAGGGATTGAAGGAAATACTGAAGAGTAGAGCAAGATGTACTCATAGAAATGTTTATTCCCTATTATAGCCACTTGGAAAGAGGTAAAGAGCAAGTCAGAATAACATTGCACTGTCTTATTTGCACACTGAGTTCAGGAATACAGAGTCTCTGCACAACAAAAAAAGAATTGGCTACATTTATATCAATAGAGTGAAAAAGAGCTTTGCCTTTCACTGTTCATTCCAGCTTGATTGTCCATGAAGGAAAGGACAGGTCTATAAATTTCGTGCATATAGCTATGAAGTGTCATTGCAGTGCTCTGAAGTCTCCCATCTGTGAGGGGTCTGCAAGAGAAGATATGCTTTTCGTGGTCCATTTTGAGGACTGCCATAGGAGGGACTTGCTATGCAGGAGACTTGGCTTTTGTTCTCATTTGTTCTGTGTGTTTCTCAATCAGACATAAAAATCATTCTGCTTGAAATTACCCATCTGCTCTCTGTAATTCAGGACAAAGCCACTAAAAAATCAATGCAGCTCTTTCTCCTCTCCCTACACATTACTGTGTACTTGAAAACTGCAGTCAGCTCTGAAAGCAGATTTCTATTTGCATTTAAACACTTCCCTGAAATATTTGCGGTAGTAAAGTAGGAAATGAGGGAGGGGGAAAATGCTAAAGTCTGAACACAGTATGAATCCTGAGAATTCCAGGTCTGAAAGTGTTATAATTGAGTTGTTTGTGGCTTAGAGCTTTTCTCAGCAGCAATTTCACAAAACTAGACATTAGATTTACATGAAATGCTCGCTTTGAAACCATGATTTGGATGACTTGTCATGTTATGAATTGTGGGTGGCTTCTTTGTTTATTTGTTTCCCAAGGAAAATAAGTAAGAATTTTATTTTATCCCACTTGAAAAGATTCATGTTGGAAAATTAAAAACTTGATAGAAAAAGTGCAACATTTCTGTGCTTACTGAATTCCTCTGTTACGTTTTCCATACCTCTGCTGATAATGCAAGTAAAGATGCTTAGAAAAGGGGTAGAAGGAGACAGCTTTGTTTTATTCCTCTTCTCCAACTTTTAAAAATATCCCGGTATTGTTTTGAGAAATCTGCAGACTGAGCACCTTCAGATGATTCAGCTGACAAATTTATTTCTGTTTTCAAACTTGTTACTGTGAAAGGAAAAAATGCAATTTTCTGGTTTCAAACTTCTTTTAAGGACAACTGACTCTTGCTTATTTTGTAACATTTGTATTTGCATTTGGGATCAATTGGTCCTGTCATCCGGCGTCTGGCACAACTGGAATAACAGGCTCCTTTCTGCCAGTTCCTTTTACTGATTTGACAGAAAGAGCTGCTGCAAGTAGTTGCAGCAGGTCCTGGAGAAGCACGGGTCACATTTATTTTCCTGCTCTTCCCTTCCAGCAACATGGGCATCACAGGAATGAGTGCTGAGGAAGTGGTGTGAGGAGGTAACACTGCAGCTTCTTGATGGCACCGTATGAGCGCCCTGGGATTATCCTCTAATTGATGCCTCTGGGCTGGCGGAAGATGATGTGGTGCAGGAACAGGAGCATGAAGGAGGAATGCAGGAGGTTTTGAAGGCTGATAATGCCTTCTGTGAAGCCTGGAGAACACGCATAATAGGTTTTGACCAGGCACCAGGGAAATAATATTTTAAAGCCAAGCAAACAGCTGGCTGACCCAGAAAGGATAATTAGCGAAGCTGAGCAAGAGCAAGGTGCACTAAGGCCCAGCTTGCATTACGCTTTCACAGAGACTGGCTTAAATTTCTCCACTTCACTGTTTCTGTTCTCTCATCTTGGCCCTATGTATAGGGCTGCCAGGTCTGAACACAGTCTAATTAGAACATTTCAGCACAGATCAAATAAAATTCCCTACTTCCCCCTCCCATGACCCTTGCTGTGACACTTACAGCATTGAAGTAAATTGTTATTTTAAGCTGCTTCTGTACTTCCCTGGAGCCCAGCAAGGGGAAGGAGCCTCTTTATGCTGGCAGCGGGGGAGTTAACTTTCCAGTAAAGCCACAGAGATTCAAATAAGTCAAATTGTTATTAGTCACCTAAGGATCAGATCAGCCAGTGGCCATTTCTGGAATCCACAAGGGATTTTTTTCCGACTCTCTCTCTCTAGTGGTTAAGTTACAACCTTCTTGAGGCAGTGATGGCCGTGCAGTCTGGGCTCAGCACTGGCTCCTCTAAGCCTGACACATAAACAAGAACGACAAGATTTCACTAATTCCTTACAAAAACTAGATTAGCCCATCTCTTCATAGCCACCAAGTGCTTGAAAAGATTGGGAAAAAACAAATCAAGCTTTTATTTACTAGCAATTTACTTCCCAGGAAGAGCACTTAAGGGGCATGCAGAGAAACGGTGACACTTCTGTCTGGGGGTGAGATTCCTTATTGCTGCATTTTTCTCTCTTCTTTTTGCCATGGCCTCACTCTGGGGAACCTCTGAGGACCCAGATTCTGCAAAAGGTGGAGAATGCTGTTAAATCAGCACTTGTGTAAAAGCCTGGTTCTGGACATCATGCAGGGTTGGGAGTACACAGCAGTGAGAAAGCTGTTTTCCCTCTCCTCCTCGGGGATTAGACTGCAGGGCATCCAGCTGGTCTGCACTGCAGTCCAGCAGTGGAGTGAGGGGTGTGTGGGGCTGTGCTGTTTCAAGCTGCTTTGAGTTAAACTGAGCTCTGTAGAAACAAAAGCCTTTTCCTTCCATCAAACCATGGTCCCATACCTGACGCTTGACCTCTGTGGCAGTGAACTCCCCAAATCTCCTGGAGCCAGGCTGTCATCTTGGCTGGTCTGCCCACTTATGCCCTTCACTTGCAAGTGGACAGATGATAGTGGAGTTAATTACGTGCTCCTAATTTTCTCATATTAATTAATTCCTGCTTCCTCCCACATCAGCTTTTCCTTTGTCATCATCACATTCCCCACTCACTGTCCAGCCTAGTCCCAGCCTCTGTTTATCAATATTCTGCTATTATTAGCTGGCCCAGAAATGCATGTTATAGCACTGATGCCACTAGAGCTGCAGGGTGCATTTTTCTATATTATTGACGTCCTTCTCTCTGCTGTGAAAATATCACCTACCCATTCTCTGGAACTTTCAGCCTGTAGTGTTGGTAAGGCACAGACAACTTTCATCCTGCTTTTGACCAGTCCCCTTTCCCTGCCATTAGGAGAGATGGTGGTGGCTTAACAAAGAGAGTGATGGAAGTAGAAGTGGATTCTCATAACTAGTTTGTGGTGTCTGGGGTAGATGGACTCAAAACAGGCTGAGCTGGCCACAGAGTGCACTGGCCCCAAAGCTGACAACTAGAAATAGTTGTGTTTGTTCTTGCAGGGCATCTTATGCCGACAGCCCTAAAGGTGGGCTGATCCCCCAAGGTTCAGGAATGTGGAGAACAACTGAGAAACCTTTATTACTCTGTTGCCGAAGTAGGTATTTTCAGTAGTAGTTGTATTTCTTTTCTTATTAAAGGCAAACGTAATAATGTAACCAGCTTCCTGACTGGTGGTATTGAGGACAGCTGAGATCAGAATAATTATTTTTAAGTGCAACATATGGTCACTTTTATGTCTGAGCATGGTTCCTATTGCCGCTTCTGTTTCATCCACTCTACTGAATTTTGCTCTTGATTTCTCAAAGCTATTTTGCTGTAGCAGTTCTGAGGCTATTGTTCAGGCAAGTTAATTGTTAAAATCTGCCCTTCTAGACTTAGTTAGCTGGAAGAGTTTCTCTCATGCATGAGCTTGGCTGCTGGAAGCAGGGGCTAGAGGCTGAGACTTCATTGCCTTCCCAGGCATTACCAACCTCTTTGTTTTAATTTTCTTTTCTTATGCTTTTCAAACCTTGTTGTGTTCTAAACTACACCTATGGGAAAAATATTTACACTTAGGCATTTCCTCAGTTAGGGGTGTTTTTCAGAGCTGGTCATATCTCTAGTAATACCTCTTCTTCAACTGAAAAGGAGAAAATTCCTTTTCAAATGAAAAGTCCACAGGATGTAGTTCCAGAAAGAGGCTTGACAACCTTCACACACTTTATAAAATGTTTCTCAGCAAGATATGAATTTTTCTTCCTTGTTGCTGTTAGACTCCTGCCACAGCCATATGGCACACAGACACTTGGATCTGGTGTTAATCTGTTCTCCCCCATGCCAGCATGACTCCTGGTGCAGCCCTCTGGCTGTGGGGACACAGGGTACCACTGCAGGGAAGGCTGAAGGAGGGAGCCAGGGAGGGGGCAGGCACTGCCTGTCTTGCTCAGATATCTGCAATTTCAAGTGGCTGTTTCCTCAACAAAGCCTAGAGGTGTGTGGCTCTTGTCATACTGCAAGGCATTTTAGCAGCTACCCATCATCAGACAGAAAATATTTTTCCCCCCCACAGTTCTGGTCTTTGTCACCTTCTCCAACCATTTACAACAGTTCCTCGAATGGTGCTCCTTGAATGCTTTGAATGAGCTGGTTAAATTGTTATGCTAGAAAATATCTGCTCCTCCCTTTTATAAATTTTATTTTATTTCACATTTTTCTGATCTTTCAGGGCTAGCAAGCTGGATCAGCTAACGCATATGGCTGGGCACTGAGAGAGGAGCAGGATCTGTTCTGTTTGGGCTCACCTCACGCTGTGGGGCCACACATGACACTTGTCCCTATGCCTTGCGTGTCAGGTGATGCTACTGCAAGGCTGTGGATCCTTGCATGAACCAAGCAACAACTGAGGTAAGTGTCCCACCAGGGTTTGGTTCTGCTCTGCAGATCCTCTCTGACAGCAAGGAGCAAGTGTAGTGTGTGCTGGTGTCTGCTTCTCCAAGTCTGTGCCCCAGAGAGCTCACAGACCTACACTGGCCAGTGCTCTGCTCCTTGGAGACCTCCAGAGTGGATGCTGGCTAGTGCTCTGCTCTCCAAGAACCTGTTGACATTGCCTTTGGTCATGGTGAATAAGCACTGGCTGTGGCACTGACACTTTTCGTGTGGACCTGTAAGACTCACAGAGACACCAAATTAATGCCACTGTTCTCAGATGCTTATGTTGCACTCATCTCACCTTCCCTCTGACATCCATTCCTGCAGCTCTCTGGGCACATGTGGCTTCTACAGTCCTCTGTCCTTTTTCTTTTTTCCTAGTGTAGCCTCAGGATGGGGAGGTGAGCACATAGTGCAGCTCTGTGAGACTCTGCTTGGTGCAGGATCTTCCAATCATGCATGACAGAAATGGAAAGCTGTCACTTGACAGCTGCCTGGAGGAACAGGTCTTACCGACCCAGCTGACTGTGCAGCTGGAAGAGGTTAAAAATTAGCCCTGCAATAATATATGTGAGTAATTGACTTTCTGCTGGTTTTGTAAGTATTACCAGTGTCATTCCAAGCGACCTGAAGTGGGAAAGGGCAGAGGGAGAGGGAGGAATGGGGTGGAGATGGGCAGGAACTAGAAATACTTGTGGTGTATTATATCAAACAAAGAAAGCCTTTGATTTTTTTGTAAAGGGAGAGATGCTTTGGTCATGCTTTTCTGCATGTCTCTCTTGAGAGGGTTTTATGTATGTTTTCCTCCATTACACCAAAAATATACTTATCCACTTAATCTACAGTGCCAAGAATGTTGATTCTTCTCTTTACCATTCATGCACTGAACTGTGTCCTCAAAGGGCACAGACATGAAGAGGGGACTCTTTTAACATCCCTGCCGTGCAGGGACCAGGTGACTTCCCTTTATTTCAAAAATGCTTAACATAGTGAGGCATCTTTGGAAAGCTGTTGGAGATGTAGCACAAAAATCAGTTCCCCCACCATGCTTTGATTTTACTCCACAGTTAACCTGGCCCCATCTCAAGCAGAGACCTGCCCATATTTCTGTGACCTTGATGATGCTGTGCTCATCTGTATGTGTCTGGCCACGGAGTCTCTGCTGCTCAGAGGCTGTGTGCTTATTTTGCGGCCACTTGGCTACCACACAGGAGCTACAGGAGGTGCATTGGAGAATCGCCAGAATTTAAATTATTTTAATTTCATTTTCCTGTCTGCAGTCACAGGGTAAGGAGGTAAGGTCCAGTCCCAGGTTCTGCACTCTACAGCCAGCCACGTAATCTGGTCTGAAGTAGCAGCACACTCTGGCCTGTCAGAAGTTTCTCTTCTGTGTATGGCAAGAGCCACTGATTTTAATTTGAGTCAGAACATGAGTTAACTGTGCAGTGGAGAAATATCCCCTGAGCAGCTTCTCAGGATGTCATCATAAGTCTACAGTTGTAGGAAACAGGGCAGTAAGACTTGAATTTCTGGTGTTAAAATTGGAGAGGAATGATATTGCAGGTTTGGTTTTGTTTGTTTTTTTTTTTTTAATTCCTTAAAAAGAAGTCACCTTGAAGGTCACCTTTTAATAGTTCTTTGGCTGTTCCTGACCAGATGGCATGTGAGAAGCAATACTGTTTTCTGTGAAAACAGCTCTGTAGAGAAGAGAAGTGGAGAAAGACCTGATTATGCTGGACCAAGCATAAAATCTATTATGGAGGTATTAATTGCTTGCACCACTTATGTAGTCACACATTACACCTGCTCTTTCCTGTGGGAGTCAACCACCAGTAGTGTTTTCCATTCCACACTGGATGTGATGCTAAAATACCAGGATTTTGCAAGGAGCAGGACTGAGCTGTGTTAAACCAATGACTTAACATGACTTAAAAAGAAAAAAGCCACACAGGAAAACCAGATTATGAGATTTGCCACCATTCAATTAAAAAGTCATCCTTTCCTGTTGTTCCTTGAGCACTGGGCTTTCCAAGTTCACAATTTTTTCCTGGGACAAGTGACTCATGAACCTGATAGGAAAATGCACCTGTTTTTAGCCAGAGGTTAATGCAGCTCTCCAGTTACCAGAGTAAACAAAAGATTTATTTCTGTCCTTAGCAGTTACCCTGCAAAGTCCAGGAACACAGGAAAGCTGGCAGAAGCCATTAGGTTTGAGCCAAGTTTGCTGAAGTCAGTAGAAGGTTTGTGACGTCCATAGAAAGATGCTCCTAGATGCCAGTGGGATTTGGCCCATGTGTTTTGCTAGAGGAGAAATGGGGAAAAAAATTGGTGCAGTGATTGTGCTGACAGCCAAGGACTCCAAGGAGCTGGAGGGTGTCACAGTGTGGGATATGTATTCCCTTCTCTGGCCCAGAGTTGTTTGTCTGTACTCTTGGCAAAAGAGCAGCTGTCAGTCACAGAGGTGTGATGGGTATCGACACATTCGAGACTGAGACTGATCAGACACTGCAGTAATGTCAGCCTTGCAAGTGGCTAAAACATTTGGAAATCAGAGTCTTGGCTGTATTGGTATCATGGAAGCTGAAAGGTTTTATGAGCCAGGAGTCACTCATTAATCCCAGAATGAGAAATGGGATGTGTTTGTTCTCCACTATGGAGATCACTGAAAAATGCAAACACAACATTAGCTTGTTTCAGGTCAGCACTCAACACGGTATAAAAACAACATGGATTGTAGCCTTTATTTAACTGGATTTAATTATATGCATGAGCTTCAAAGTGCCTAAGGCCTAACGAATGGGGACCTAAGGTCTGATTAAAAAAGCAACAACGCCCTAAGCCTTAAGCTTATTAGACCACATGGCATGACTGGACCATGCGATGTTTCAGGCAGACATGCTAGGAATAAAGCACCCAGTGCATCCAAAGCATTTTCAGAATTTCTACCTTTACTCAGAAGAATCTGAACACTGATTTTCCCTGCCCTCTTGTACCAGCATGGCTCAGGATCTTAGCTAGGATGGAGGGGTGGCAGTGTTTCCAACCACACCTCCCTGAAAAGTCTGCAGTGCCCTGAGAGAGAGTATATTGACACTTGGAAAAGAAATTGACCACTTGGCTTCTCAGTTTGGGAGATCCATGTGGCTAGGAAATTCCAAATAACCAAATTTCAGGAAAAGAGACAATCATCAAAGGCTCATTATCTTAATTTATTTTTTATTTAGTATTAGGATGTCAGATATTGTGACAGTCATCTATTTGTATTTCTGTGATTGATTTCAGAGAATCCTGTTCTTGGGTCTGGATAAAGTACAAAATCTCTCTTTTTCCTTTGGATAGCACAACACAGCTTTGTGTCATCTCTGTAAAGGATACCAGGCCTTAGCAGCCTCCAGGAGTCACCTCAGTGGGCTGACTGACGTCCACCTGCTTTGTCTCTGAACCACACAGCTCAGAAATGTCACATCCACATCCTCCTTGCCTGCTGAGTGCCACCCAGACACAGCGTGGCGAGGACACCTGATGGCTTGTGCTGGCTCTGTGCTCTCGGCAGGGTGAGATTTGCTGCCTGTTGTGTGCAGCAGTGCACCCATCTATGGCTGGGGCATGGTCCTGGGGTGCCTCCAGTGCCTGACCATTTTCTGGCAAGGAGACCCAGTCCAAGGTCCATTGATGTTGTGTGCTGGGCTGAGATTCCAGCTGGTGGTTTTGCTCTTCACACCCTTTGATCTTGGAAGACCCTCACTAGACTTCTCCCTGGGGAAGCTGGTAGTTCATAACCCTGAGGTGGGGAGTCTCTGGAATGCCAGGCTGTGTGCAATATGGCCCTTACCCTCAGTGACTTGCTTGGGTCTGCCTTCAGTGCCTCAGCCATGGGATCAGGAAAGGACCAGCACTGAAGGAACGGGGCAGGACATCCTGACCAAGTCACAATGGCCTTAGCCTGGTCCTGTTGAAGTTGTCATGAAACTGCCCTATAAGCCTGATCCCCCTTAAAGAGTAATTCAGCATTCCAGAGGGATCAGCTAAACAACAAATTTAATTTGATTTTCTACTATGTCCTCTCTCTCATGTGCTCCTATTCATCCATGGACCCCATTAACTCTCTGTCAGCTTTCTGCTTCTGCTGTGGCTGAAAGTGTCCCATCATTCCATTTTATGCTTTTAGCAAGTTGCTTTTCATTTTCTTGTTCTTTATTGTTCTTTCACATCCGCTTTGTCAGACTGTGTTCTTTTGCGTCTTCCTTAACTCCCTATCTTTTAAAGAAATTATTTTTAGATCTCAGAAGTGTTACATGGTTTAATCATGTTGGCTTACTTTTTCTTTCTACTTTGAGTATTTTTTATATGATGAAGAGTCTGCTGTATGGTGTCTCTAAACAATCTGATATCATCTAAAAGTGCTTTACTAGTTTTAGCTTCTGATTTCAATGAATTTCATCGCTTCTATGTGATTTCCCTTTTTAAAGCCAAACATTTAACTTGATATTCAATCTATATAGTACTTCTGAGAACTTGAGTCACTTTTATCTTTCTGGCAGGAACTGTTCTGACATTTATACTGTTTAAACCTGGTATAATAGTATTTTACTAATTAGTTTTTCTATACAGTTTCCCAGATACATAGATTGCCCATATACTTGCTTGAATTCCTGCATTCTAGTTCGTCATCTCTTATTTTCAGATCACTGCCATTTGTACCAAAATGGTTTTAGAAGTGGTTGCAGACTAGCAGCAAATTTTTGTGTGCTTTGTGTGTGTGTGCATGTGCATCTTACTTAATTAGGGCTTCATTTACAGAGACCTGTTTTTTCTGTTTCTACTTATCTCCATTACCTTCTGTCCTATCCTTTTTCTTAACAGTGAGATTTGAGAGCTTCAACCAAACTGTGAATTCTTCCATCTCTTCCTTACCCTGTCTTTAATTTAAAACTCTTTTTTTAACTCTGATTCCATTAAGTCCCAGATCCTTTCTAATTTACATAGATGCTTTTTTTTCCTACATATGCTTCACTTTTCTCTATAACTTTCCCCCTTTCTGATAAACCCAGCAATGTCTATAACAATAGTCTTGCAAACTTCAAACATTTATTTTG
This sequence comes from Anomalospiza imberbis, assembly GCF_031753505.1. Lineage (NCBI taxonomy): Eukaryota > Metazoa > Chordata > Aves > Passeriformes > Viduidae > Anomalospiza > Anomalospiza imberbis. The sequence goes on from NC_089688.1 coordinate 25,697,605, forward strand.
CATACATAGAACTGTTTAATATCACTTATCATTCATCTCCAGGTTTTGAAGTGCTCTCCCATGCTGCTCACTTGTGCTCTTCCCCTTGCCACAGTTAATAGCACAATCAGTCATGCTGGAAAGTTACACCCAACCAATATTAGGAAATGCTCCCTCCTGTCTTGTAAATCCCTGGTGCCACCAGCAAGAGTGGAGGAGGAGGAGGTGGAGGGGGCGGCATTCCAAGCATATGGATTCTCAGGCAAGGGAAGTGAAGCTGGGTACGTCACACATGCTTCTTATCACGGTCACATTTACTCATGGTGAAATCTTTCCCACTGAACAACGGCTGGGATTCTCACCATTTGCTGTTCCAGTGGGAATTTCATGCTCCTTGGAGATCTCACCCTCATGCTGCCTTTTCACAGTACCTCTCGGGCGATCAGGCAGCCCCTTCCCTCTGCCCCAGCGGTGCCATTCTTCCCGTGCCTCCTTGGTGCAGGCACAGATACCCACCCAGCCCAGGAACAGCAAGGAACAGAGTGTCACACCAGCGTCTCGGGGGTGTTAAACTGAAGCTCTTCCACACCGTGTGAGGTGGGCTCTGCAGCACAGACAGGCTTTGTGTTCACAGCGTTCTCCTGTCCTTTAGATGTTTTCCTGCAGTAATGCACGGGACTGATCAAAACTGGGATGCACTGTCTCATGAACAAGGCAAGCACAGGATGAGGGACAGAGATGTGATACACACTCAAGGAGAGCAAGTGTGACTTCTCTCTAGGTACTTCCCAAAGCTCCCACCATGCCGACTTCCCTCTGATCCATGACCACAGCACTGTGCGTCAGACGTCACCCCGGAGCAGCACAGCTCTTTCCCAGGAGATAAGTGAGGGGTTTTTTTGACTACACAAGAGCTCTCCTGAGCTTTCCCATGCTGGGAGGGAAGGTGGGAGGGAGGAGATCCGGCTTCCTCGCTGTCCGAGCGCCAGCCCCGTGGGCCTGCCACAGCACTGCTGGGAATATCCAGGGGCATTATGCAATTTGCAGAGGCGGTTTTTCATGCAGCCTGGCAAGGCAGCATCTGGTAATGGCTCTCCCTTTGTTTGTAGCACACAATCGAGCTCAGGATCTTCTCTCCAGTGCAGGCGGCCCACGGTGTTATGTCCTGTACCGCTGTGATGATGAGAACAGAGTTGTGCACAGGACAGGGAGCCCTGCAGCGCTTTCATCAGTGAATCACTGCTCCAAGTGCTCATTAGGCACAAATCATTAATGGTCTAAAAGGACTGGAATAATCTAGCTAGGCTCCCAGTGAAAGTGCAGTTTGTCTCTTTTTCAGGAGGCATGGGAAACCCTTCTTACGTCTGTTTTTAAACTTAGAATTTGGCTTCTGAGTAATGGCACTGATTTCATTTTTCAAAGGTCACGGGAGAATTCTCTTCTGCTATCTCCAAAGGGCATGACAAATGTTCCTGTAACAAAGTAATGAATTGTTCAACACAGTGCTCTTAGCAATTACCTTGCCATAAAGGTATTTGCAGCAGGTACAGTAAGATAAACCAGTTTGTTTCCTATTGTTTTTCAAAGAGGAAAAAAATGGGGTAAGGCTGCAGCCATTTGGTTGTGAGTTTGAGGAATAAATAGAATTTTATGTATTTGCTGAATGTTTTAGTGGGTCTTAAAATATCCTTTAATAGATTTAAAAGTCTATTTATAGACTGTCCCTTTTAGAGGTTGGAAAATGTATTAACTTCTGTATTCTATGTACCTATTTAAATTGCATCCAAATTTAAAGTTTTCCATAACATTAATTTTGCACCTTTTCTGAATGCTTCCTCTCATCTAGTCTTTATTTACAAGATCCTATATTATTTTCCCCAGTATCATTCTGCCTCCTGCATGAGAGCTCTTTCACATTTTGGACTCAAATTCCTTTGTAACACGGTGGGCAAAGGAGTCAGCCATGCAAGAAATTAGAAGCAAAAAGTACAGTATGTTACTGGATGCAAATCTGGGTTTGTTTGGCAGGAGGGAAACCAGCCCTGCATCACCAGCAGCAGCGTGCTGGCCTGTGGGTGAGAAGTGTCACTGTGAATCCGGTTATACAAGTGTGTGCCTGCCTCCCTGACCTCTTCCACTTGGCAGTCTTTTCTCTGCATTTTTGTCTGAGAGGCTAATGTGGGAGTGAACAGTGGGAACAAAACTGCCCCTCCAGCCCCAGGCTGAGCCCAGTACATCCCACTGAACATGCACTGGCTGGTTGGCTGGGTGGGGGCAAAGGGAGATTTCATAGCTCTGGCACGTGGGTAAGTAGAGTCCAGTGCAATCAGCCAAGTTTTTTTTCACCAGCCTGAAATAAAAATGAGACTAGGGAAATGCAGCCACGTTTGATGTCTGTGGCTGTCTGTGGCTATGCAATGGGCAGATGTTCATACCTACTTTTCCTGGAGAAGAGGAGGCAGTGTAACAACTCTCTGGAGTGAGTATCCCAGGAGAACACCTATTTTCTTGGGGCTGGGGGCTGAGATGTAGCCCCTGGCTGGAGAGAGGACACCTATACTGGATTTCCAATTTCTGCTCCAGCAATTTCTGTGCAAACAGAGCTACCCACCCTGAACTTTGGTTTAAACTCAACTAGTAAAATGAAAGATACTGTAGTTAAAGCCTCAAGAAATAAGTACAAAGAAGAAAAGTGTCTGTAGCTCTGAGACCATGTTTGGCTGTATAGTCTCAGGTTAATATACAGAGCCTAGCCCCATAGGGCGCTTTTTCTCCTACCTGTTTCATGGTGCTGTGTCTGGGCTTTGCAATAACTGTCGTGTGGGGTAAACCATTACATCTTTGTGTTACGTATTTGTGTCCAGCCTCAAAACATTATTTCATTCCCTGAGGTGAATGCTGTTATCAGGAGAATGAAGTGTCCCAGTCCCCTGGTAATTATTCATTAGGTAAGATATAATGTGTGCATGCAGGGCTCACAGCTACCAGTGGATCTCACAGGAGAGGTATGTGAGCCAAGCTTATATCAGCTTTAGGATAGGGATGGGTGAGTAACCAGAGTAAAAACAAAAAAAAAAAAACTAGACGATCAGGAGCAGTCTGCCCAAAACTTAACCCAAAACCTTTTCTTTTCATCTCAAGGCCAAACTTGCCATTCAGATCAGAAGGTTGGGACAACTCAAGGTCAATTTGCACCTACATCTAGAGCATATTACAGAGCTGCACTGAGGCAAAGCAATGTTTGGGATCACAAACCTGTGACTGTTCTACCCATACTTCTTGAGGTCTGAATAATGCTTTAACTTCTTGCCTTTTTTTATACACTTGTTCCCCATCTGATACCACGATTCTTTTCTGCCTGAAAAAGAATTGTTTGCAGCCTTAGTTGCATGAGTTTTGCATGGTGAGTGTCAGTGGATATAGGCACAAGCTAAGGAACAGCACAGAAAACTACAGTGGACATTATACCAAAGAAATCAAGTAAGTGGGAAGATATTAATTGGCTGGAAGTTGAGAGTGGGGGATTGATGAGACACAAATCTCAGACAAAATCCCTTTCCTCTGGGTGGACTCCCAGAGGAGAGGCCTATGACTGGACTGATTGATGCAGGAGCTTGACACTGGTGGGATAGACTGAACTTCAAGGCTTATTTAAAGTTAGTCCAATACAGTATAGGTGCTTGGAAGTTGTGGGAAGCAAACCTTTTCTTGCATGCTCCAGCAGTGAGGATGTAACAAAGGGAAGAGCACTGGTGACATTACAGCTCTTGGGGCTCTGGACATTCTGCCTGTTTGGCTTTTCTTTTCTGCCATCTTCTGTTCTATATGTCTGTTATTCACCCACAAAATTACATAATATATCACCAGCTAGAACTGCATCTGCGTGCTTAATGGATAGTTGATTATCTAGGGAGGGAAACAGAGAGGGCAAAAGCTTTTATGTGCCAATAACACTGCTGAGATGTCACGTGCATTACGGAAGAAGGAAAGGGTGTAACATGTCTGTCCTAATTTATAGCCAGATGGGCTGAAAGAGTCAAGGTGTAATGAAGGTCAGCATAGCTGGAAATGGGGTGGAGACAGTGGAAGTTACTCTCTTGACATAAAAGCAATTAATTCTCCAACAAAGTCCCTCTCTCATGCAGCAGAACAGAGTGAGGCAGTCCTCTCTATATTTAAAAGCACTCCCACAGCTTTGATCTTTTCCATTTTCTGGAAATGTAAGCTTGCAAAGAGGGTCTGGCCTCATCTGGGATGATGTATTGGGCCATGTGGTGCTGGCCTTGCAGAGCAGCATGGGCATACCTGCTGCTCCCTGTCCTGCATCATTCTGGAAAGATCTCCAAACACTCTGGTTGCTGCAGTAAAGGCAACATGCTGCTGCACTGCCCAGGTACCCTGCCTGCTTGGAAACACCATCACTTCTTCTCATAACAGTGGGGTTTGTCCACTGTCAGTCACACAGATGATATTTAGCTATGAATGAAAATGAAAAAGCAAATGAGAGGGAACACTGTCTCCTACCAAAACTCCATCTCCATGTACCTCAAAATGTGGAAGTTTATAATTGTATGGGATTGAAAGCAACCCTTTAACCCTGCATACTCTTCAGTGTCAGATATATCCCATTCCAATCAGTAGATTATGGCAATCAAATGTAGGGTTTTTTGGTTTTTTTTTTTTGTTGAATGTTAAAATAAACACTTGTTTTGAGGTCAGGATAGAGCTGTGTTGGCACCAGGTATCAGACCCAATTTCAGTAGAGCCTGTGGCAGATATGTACTGATTGAACCCATATAGTGGGGGGGTTTTGTGCTGCCTGTGCTGGCAGGAGACCAGAATGTTGCTTTGGGCTCCCCCAGACATAAAAATCCATGAAGTTTTGCAGCTGTAGTTTCATTTCATTTCACTGTCTGACTAATCTTCTTACTTGATTTTCTTTTATTTCCTCTATATGTTTCCCACACAGAAAGTCAAAGATTCCAAGTTGCATTTTGTACAAATTTTAAGATTAACTTCTCCAATTATGTGAAGTGACTCTGGGTTTTGGTAATAAAATGTGCTGGGATTGTGGGTAGAGGGAAAAAGAAGATTCCTCAGTGGGGGTAAGTGCTGATGACTTTAACAAAGTCATGGTGTAATATGCTATTACACCATTTCTGCTGACTTTTGCCTTGTTTAATTACCTTCTGAATCCCAAGAGGCTGAACCGTGCCTCACCAGCTCATTATGTCCCCTGGGTTTGCTCTCCCCAGCAAACAGGTGCTTTCCCTGCAGTCTCTAGAGGCTCTTTGTTGCTGTTCTGATACATCAAATATGTTTGTTTTGCACATTGATGTTTGTGTTTTCCGCACCCGTTTGTGTTTTCCAATTCCTTGGAGTACTGAGGATGCTGCTGAATTGCCAGAATCATGGTAGGATGCTGACTTGAGATTACTGTCAATGGCCTCGTTATGTTAACAAAGGATATTTTAAGAAATACAAAAGATGTGGCATTTACTTTCTTGGGAGAGGGAGGGGACAGAGAGAGAGAGATAATGTATGTGTATGAATGGACTTACACTGCAAGTCCCCCAACTCTTCAGCTGGAATTGACCACCAGCCTCTCTCCACATGGTAATCGGAGTAAGGACGGCTTCCGATTTGTATTTTGGGGCTGCTTTCAGTGTGCTTGGCTTACCCGTGCGTGCAATGCAATTACTCTTCCTCCTGAGGAGCTCCTCACCTCTGTCGTGGCACATCTGAAACAGGCACAGCCTTCGTAGGCACAGCAGTGGGACTTGCAGCATCACAGCATCTTTGTGCAGTTATAAGTCGGAGCTGCTGTGGTCTCATTCCCTCCTTCGAGCCAGCACTAGCATTGTTGTGGCTGGAAAATTAGTCACTTTGGGAAACTAAGCTGGGAGAGAAGTAATGCTGTGAGGAAAAAAGTCATTAATTCCCTGTCCACTTCCCTTCTGGAGGAACACAGCTAAGTGTGGCCAGGGCTAGGGAGGAGTTGGCACCTTAGTCCGCTCTGTTCCCTCCAGAAATTCTTGAGGAAGAATATCAAAGAGGAGGATATTGACTGCAAATCTTCTGTCTTTAATGAAATGGAGACTTGTGCACAGCCCGTATCTCTGAATCAAAGGGAGCAAGCTCTTTCCCTTCCCCCCTGTTGTCAGGCCATCAGAAGGTAGTTGGCATATCCCTAATTAAAGGAAGTGTGGTCCTTCCCTTAAGCTTGTCTGCTCAGTGGCATGTCTGTAAACACAGATCAGTAAGGTGTCGCAAATCCTATCCTATTACCAGTATTCAACAGCAAATGAAACACCCTCAAGCTTAGCATATTATCATTTCATGAATTTACAATTAAGGACCTAGATAAGATTAATTACTTCCAAGGTGACTCTTTACAATTGTCTCTTTATAATGGAGTTTGTAACCAGCCCACTGTGGCTTTGTCACCAGGAGAAATCACAGACAATTTAACAGTTGGATAGAAAAGTTTATTTAACAGGCCATTTTCTCCTTCCCTTATCGTTCCCTTAAGAGAAAAAAAATTCCTAGCAAATAGCACATCCAACTGATAGTGAACTTGGAAAAAAAACTGTCTACAACTGCAGTATTTACTTTATTTCTGTTGCACCAAGTAAAAATATTTTAGGCATCATGTTCTTCCAAGGCCTCTGAGTCAATGAAACGTAGCAAGATTGCAACAGAAAAGATCTGTACATGCTGAATAGAGTGACCAGATCTGACAGCTTTTTTTTCCATACAAAATGCTGAGACGAGGAAGAAAGGAGACTGTGAATTCTACCACAAAACATCAACTGCATATTTAATTATTTGTTAATCTGCCTTATGCCCAGCTGAAAGGGACCGACCTAGGTCCAACAAATTGCTGGCTCCCAGCTGATGGGAAGACTGTAAAGCAAAATGCAGCATGCCACAAGGAACTGGACACAGAGGGGTGGGATTTCCCCAGAGATGCTGCTGCCTGAGAAAGAGCCCCGCTGCTCCTGCTCAGGCAAAATGCTGATCTTAGCGTGAGAAGGAGACAGACTTTCTGCTCTGCTATGGGCTGTATACCTCAACCACAGCTTGACCAGAAAGGCTACATTAATTCTATGGTTGTTCCTGGCCTTACAATATACAGACCAAGAAGCATTATCTTTAGATGTACATGCTAAATTTCTCCCACATGAGACAATCATTTCTTTTTTTCTTTCCCAAGGTAGCATTCAGGGAAGTTGATTAGTAATCACTGTGCTTGGGGGTCAAAGTTCAAGCAATAAAAAGCCCTTAGCTACATCCTTCAAAACCAACAAAAGCTGGGACTTCAGGGTGGTTGTTTTTGATAGGTGGCCTCTTCCAAATTTTGAAGCTTCTTCTTGCCCACATTTTTCAGTCTGTGAAGTAGAAACCTGTGCTTTTACTTTTGGTATTAACTCCTGAGGGTCTCACCTCTTGCCCAAACTCCTGAAAAGATGGGCTTCCTGGAAGACACTTTATATCACAAGATCTGTGGTAGAAGCCTCATTTAAGCTTCTGAATTGTAATGCAAAAGCCTGCAGGAGTTAGGTGGGAATTGTGCAACTCCCTTGCAATCCTTTCCTATATTCTAATGAGCTCTTGTCTGCTCCCTAGTTACAAGATCACAAAGCAGTTCACTTCAAATTTCTGAAATATCAGCAAACTCTCCTCCACAAAACTGGAAATATTTTGAATATTAAAATGAGGGTGAGATTTTTCAAGTTTGTCTGGGAGAGCAAAATGACTTGGCCCCACTATGATGAGAAGAGACTGTACTGCTACAGTGCCTGGGCAGCTCTGCTTGGGACATCATAACTGGGGCTTGTCAGTCTGTGACAGGCTGAGAAGGGGCGGCAGCAGAAAACTTGTGCTGTGAATGCTGGCCATGAGCATAGAGAAATCAGAGAGCTCCTGAGCTGGTCTTCTGTGGGTGCCTGACTGCAGCTTGTTCAACTGTAACTCAATCACTGTAGATAGCAGCTCTGCCTGAGAAGCATCTGTATGATGGATCTGGGCTTCATAATGCATTGACAGCAGTTTTTTACTGCATTTTGCCAGAGCACTTGCATCACATCATTCCCATGGCATGAGTTGTTTATCTCTGGATGAGGATTAGCACAGCACTGTGCCATGCACAGCTGAGTAAGTGGGTTAGTGTAATCCTCCTGAGGATTGCTGTCCTGAAGGGATTCCTAGGAAGGCTTCATGCTTCTACCAGGATTTTAGATGATTTTAAATGAGATTTTTGAGGGGGGTTTCTGGCATTTTATGTGATGCAGTCTGTCCCCAAGACATCTGGGCAGTAGCTGGGTCAGCAAAGGCCATTGCAGAGCTTAAAGACAATTAGTATTGGTGCATGAGGAAAACACTACTGAGACAATAGATGACCAAAGTATTACTCTGACACCCCAGTACAGAATTCAAGCAGGGTCCTGCCTGGACAGTTGTGTGTTGCTGTTGATGTCTGGCACTTATTAGATGTTGATCCTCAACATATTCTTGTTTTGCATCAAAGCATTTGCAGAACAGCAAATCTTGCGCAGCATTGCTCTTCAGTAGGGGGGAGTAGGGGGGTAAGCATGCTGCCATGGCACTGTCTAGACACTTTAAAATCTGTATCCTAGTGTTTAGAAGAAAGAGCAAACTGGAGTTCCTCAAAGCCATAGTAATTTTTTTTTTTATATTAACTACTTGGTGAAATTCTCTGTTCTGAGTTATGTAGGAAATTTGGTCCCAGTTCATGCATCTCAAGTGCATAAGAGGCCTTTGAATTAAAGTTACTAAACAATGTTTTCCAGCAGGAAAAGAAAGCAAGCAGTACCACTGTCTCAGAGGGACATTTCTAGACTAAGAAATGTTCTACGTAATAGCCACATAGAAATTATAGTAGCTGCCCCAAAACGAACACAAAGAAGGCAATAGGAACTTCTCCCAGGAGTGAGAATGGGAACAGGGACAAGCAGGGATAGGAGGAGGAAGAGCACTTCACGCTTTTGGCCACAGCAACTCCATCATGACGTGTCACTTCACCCTCTGTTGTGCCATTGGCGTTGAAAATAGCCCTGCTAAAATAAAACAGGCTGTGGTTTGGGCTTGGGTGGTTTTCAGTGTGCACGAACCTGGATCAGCTCCAGAGCACAGTTCCACCACTTGCACTGTTCGCAGCAGAGGAAGTGATTTTGGGATGCGGGAAGCAAAGAGGGGGGAGTGAGACGGCAAGGGGGGAATACTGAGCTGAAGGGGAGTGGGATTTCTCAGCCTCGCTCAGTCAGCGGTGACTTCAGCCGCGTCGCACGGACCCCTTTCCTGCCGCAGCAGCGGCGCTCAGCCCCACCCCGCTGTAGCCGCGGCCGTACGCGGCTCCACTCGGAGGCCCTCGGGCCTGGCCCGCGGGGCCTCTCCCGCAGGAGCCGCGCTGCTCCGGCCCCGCTGTCCCGGGGCCTCTCCCGCAGGAGCCGCGCTGCTCCGGCCCCGCTGTCCCGGGGCCTCTCCCGCAGGAGCCGCGCCGCTCCGGCCCCGCTGTCCCGGGGCCTCTCCCGCAGGAGCCGCGCCGCTCCGGCCCCGCTGTCCCGGGGCCTCTCCCGCAGGAGCCGCGCCGCTCCGGCCCCGCTGTCCCGGGGCCTCTCCCGCAGGAGCCGCGCCGCTCCGGCCCCGCTGTCCCGGGGCCTCTCCCGCAGGAGCCGCGCTGCTCCGGCCCCGCTGTCCCGGGGCCTCTCCCGCAGGAGCCGCGCTGCTCCGGCCCCGCTGTCCCGGGGCCCCTCCCGCAGAAGCCGCGCTGCTCCGGCCCCGCTGCCCGCTGCCCTGGCAAGGTCGACAGAGGCGCCGATGGGAGACGGGCTGCGACCCCAGCGTGCGGCTTCCTCTGTAAATGGAGGTGAACGCCTCCTCCTCCCCCTCCAGTGGCAATTGCCGTGGCCTGAGCCAGACCTCACTCACACTGAAGGGCTCTGACCTTTGGGACCATTGGTAGCATCTCATGCAGCCAGTTAAGCTGAGACACTCTGGAGGTTGTACTTCAGTCAATTTTAAGCTGCAAGGCTTTGAGGGGAAACAGTGACTGACATATTAAACTTTATACCTTACAGAAGGTCAGACAGTCCCCTGGCCTTCAGCTGTGATGTGGGAGCAAGTTCAGTTTCCATTTCACTGCTAGTTGCCAAAACGAAATATCCCCATAAAAAACCCTTACTGAAATTCAGGCTTTGATGCAATTGAACTTTGAAGAAATTTCGCCCTGCTTGTACTGTGGCTTATTTCACTATTACAAGTAATTTTAATTTCTTATTGATGATTCCTGGTACTGCTCCCAGCCCATGATACTTTATACATCACTGCAATATCTAAACATAGTTAGTTTTGCCTCATGTCTGTAAGAGAGGGGAGCCCCTTTCTCCATAGCTTGGGAAATGGAGGCACAGACCAGTTACTTTCAAGGTCAGTTGTGCATGCCCCATCCCTGTAATTGCTCAAGGCCAGGTCGGATGGGGGTCTCTGAGCAGCCTAGTCTAGTCAAAGGTGTCCCTGACCATGGCAGGAGACTTGCAACTAGAGAATCTTTAAGGTCCTTTTCAATCCAAACCATTCTAAGATTCTATGATTAACTAGAGCCCTGGGTTTAGATCCTTTCTTGGCCATGGACAATCTTTGTCACTTCATGTGTGTACCTTTTGTTTTTAATCTGGTCTTAAGTGACTACCTATGGTTTAAGGTACCAGACTCTCCAAGTTAATCTAAGTACCTAGGATCCCAGACATTTTTGAGTAGCTTATGAGCACTTTGGATGAAGCGTCAGGTACCTTTTTGTGTTCTAGGAGGAAAAATTGAGGTCAGAAATCAAACTTTCTCAGGGAGCAGGGGAGACAGGTTGAGCTCCAACCTGTCTGAGAGCATATGCTTGAAAGAATGGCTGGTTAGGTACAGTGCAAACTTTATTCTTCTCTTCCCGCAAGTGTAAACTTCTTGGAGTCCATATATGTTAGGCAGGAAAGACAACTCATTTAATAAACCAACTCTGTGTATGTAGAAGAAATGTCAGGACCAGGATTGAATGTGTGAATCTGGGGAGAGAAATCCCATTTGTGCAGCAGAGCAGGAGCTTGATTTTGGTTATGATTTCTTCCCACTAGCTGGTCCAGATAACTACATGACATATCAAATCAAATAATTCTGCTTTGTGTAATAAGTAAATTCATTTACAGGTTTCTCTTATGGCAAAGAAGATATACACTGTGTGTCCTCTGTTAACTGTATTTTTTTAAAAAGCTCAATCAGCAAGCTTTTAATTAGCTGGTTACCTTAACAGCCTCAGAGAAGGCTGTGCCTGCTTTCCTTCTCCCAGACCATATACCCTGCTCCTGGAAAGTGCTGAGCTCTTGTGTCTTGAGCATGAAACAAGAAGGTAAGGTGAAAAAGTGTACGGTCAATCAAGCTCCAATTCCCCACAAACAGGCATCTTAAGTTATGAAGACAAAGCCCCAGGGAAGAGAGGATGCCAAGAGAGAGGAGCAACAGGTAGAGCAAACATGGAACACATCTTGGCAAATCTGTTTTGTACAAGCATTAGCACTTCATTTGTAGCACATGGCAATGTATCACTGTTCCAGCTGCTGAGGCTTTGAACCATCTTGTGAAACTTATTCAAAACTCTGGAGGAGGATTTAGCTCCTCAAGCTCCTCAACCTGTTTCAGCAGGGGTTCGTGGGCAGTCAGCAATTATTGGCAGGACAGAGTGATGACCTAATGCCTGTGCTGGCATGGAGAAGAGAAGCTGAGGTTTGATTAGGCCTCTTTTTAGGAACTATTAGCAGTGTTTGCCCTTTTCCCTGTAAAATACAAAGTAAAGAAAGCAAACCAACTCTCTCTCACACACACATGCACATGTGGGTGATGGGTGATTGACTTGTTTGGCTCTTAGTGCCTTATCCCAGGCACCTGCTTGCATAGCTGTGACACCTGAGGTGCTTTTGGGATTTCATGAACTGCTAAGGCATATGTGGCACCCTCAAAAATCCCTGTGCTAAGCAGAGGAAATGTAAAGCTAGAGAGTAGGTGGTGTCGGTAATGAACCAGCCAAGGAGAAGGGGAAGGTACAGGGGAAGAGGAAGAGGGAAGGGAAGGGGAAGTGGAAGGGGAAGAGGTTTTGGATGCTATTTAAGATAAGATGGCTGAATAGGGGCCCCATGGGAGTATGCCAGGAGAGGGAGAGCAGAGCTGCTGACAGACAAGTAATGCTGTGACAGGAAACCAGTGCTGTCTGTGAGCTTGGAGAAGGAAGTGTAAGGGTTAGGGTTAGGGGTGTAAGGTCTTGAGCCCAAAGCTTTTTCCTTGTGAAAGAGAATTTCCCTTCCTTAGTGGTACAAAACTTCCCTTTTATCCACCTAGTCCACAGACTTCAGGCAGTGCCTGTTCAATTGAGTGGCCTTTGTGCAGAGAATTATTGATAGCTTCATCTTTTATGTGCAAAGCAAGAGTGAGACATATCCTAAAGGTCAGGAGCTGGCTGGCCATGTTGGGGTTTCACATCTCCTGTGAACCCAAACGCTTCATGGTAAAATTAAATGGGAGGTCACAGGTGGGTTGCTGCCAGAGAGGGTAGAGAGGAAGCACCAGTGTCCTGCTCTGGGAGCCTGTGCCATGAGATGGACATCACCACTTGCTGGAGAGTCACACTGTGGGATCACCTGGGGCTGGAGACCAGCACAGGCAGTGGATCCAGGATCATTCTCTGCATTCTGTCTTCTGTGCCTGTCGAACCTTCTCTCATCCTTTTCCTCCCGGGCCGTACAACTCAACCATGTATTTGTGTGTGCCCCAATTTATTACTGCCCAACAGTACATGGGCAGCAGGTGAGATCCTTTGTGCCAGTGCCTGCACTAGCCCCACTTCTCTGGGTCTCAGTGAATCAGCTGGTGACATGTCCCCCAGCCATGCAGAGCAGGAGAGAGAGCAAATAAATTAGTCTCTGTTGAGCTGAGATTGACTTTGCATACTTCACCTCCTCATAGAAATATTGCAAAGAAAACATTTAATTAAGAAAAATGTCCACAATCTAAGTAACAGCTGCTCTGGGCTCATTTAATTTGTGCTCTAGCTGTGTGTTTATTTAAAATGTGACTTTAGGCTACAGCATTCACTACCCATGGGTATTGCCACAGCAACAGCAGTAGCACATGCCACATTTTCTGCCTTCGGAAATGTAAAGCCCTGTCTCACAGAAGCCCTGGCTTATGGGAACCTCATCCTTCTGCATGATGATTTAAAAATAACACTTACACAAGGAGCAGGCTCAGCAGCAAGACAACGCTTTTCCCTGTGTCTCCAGTTTCCTGAGAGTGCAGCCGGATGTTTTTAGATCATGTTAGGGATGTCCCAGGAGTTGTGGAAGGGGTGGCAGCATTGGGACTGAACATAGGAGATGGAGAGAGAAATGACTAAGCAACTATCAATTGTAGGAGGTGGTTCCAGTATCAATTTATTATTGCACATTTGATCCTCTGCTGCAGATTTCTGTGTCATCATTCTGGTGCCGAGCGATTGTATCTTCACGCACTAAAAAAAGATGGTAAGAGGTTATGCTGACTCAATGTTTTTAAGGCCTGAGCAAAGTTAGAAGAAACTGAAGATGGTTACCAGCATCTGAATCATGTAGTGCTGTGGTTGCAGCAGGCAGGGCTCTTCTCTTGTGGGGGATGCTTCATCATTTCGGACAGATAATTTGTGACTTGATCCAACTTTCAGTCATAATGGTAGGAAATTGGTAGGTCTTTTTGGACCCTGACATTCATGAGTATCACTAACAGAGACCTCATTTGCAGTCATCATAGAAAAGCAATCTGAGGTGCTAACGCAGAATTTACTGTGCAAGGCCATAGTAAAAAAGGGTTTGAGAAGCATTGATGTATCCTCTCCTATGCTGTATCTTCTTCTGCTTTGTGACCTGGTCCAAGACATTATCAGCCATGGTCCTCCCTTGATTTCCTTTGGGGGATCTCTTCCACAGGGTACCAGATTTGAAACACAGAAGCGCAAAGAACCAGAGCAGCTTCTGTACAAATCACCAAGCAGACAAGCTCCAAACAGCTGACAGGGGTCTCCAGGCCCTGTGACATGTGGGGTGGCCCAGGAGTGGTGATGAGGGAGCAGTCATTATACTAGGGAGAATCAGATTAAAATATCAAAGCAGTTTGTAGTACAATAGAGTATGCTTTTTCACACAATTTGCCTTGCACACTGTGGTGAATGAAAAATACACTTTAAATATGGAGATAGTATCTTTGGTTCAGGAAGTCTCTGGTATTTCTGGAGAAGTGTCACTACAGGCTTTCCTGTCATTTACATCTTCCCTAAGCATCTGTCACCGGCTGCTGTCAGAGACAGGACGCCTGCCTTCAATGGCCAGACAGGTTGGCTGCCCTAGGAACAGCCTGTCCCTGGCACAGGTACAACACCCCACTTCAAAAATCACCATCTTCCCATAGCTCATTTGCAATTCCCTGCTTGGGGGGCAGCTTTCAGTGCAGTATTTTGCTCAGTGGTGGCAAAGAAGTTCATCCCTCACTGAAATCTTCATGCTGTTGTAGTGTGATATTTGGGAGGTGGGAAAATCTTGCCAGATGACAGTGTGGGCTATTTCTGCATGACCTGGTCCTGAGAAGGTGGTAGCAACTTAGCCTGACCTCTCATGTGTGAATGGGGTGATGTTTTGCTAAAGTGTCAATTTTCATGTGTTCTCATTGCTCTGGAGTCTTCAGACAATGTAAGAGAAAGGCCCTGCCTGTTTTGTCAAAGGCTGCTTAAGAGTCTCCGGGACACTGGAGATTTGCTAGATTTTCTTCCTTTTACAAGAAGACAAAGTGCAACCAGGAAAGACTCGGTCACTTTGGAAACTCTGTGCCCTATGGTATAAACCCAAACTTTCGTACACCATCATGGGTTTGGATTCAGAGGGGACAGTTTGGTGCACGCAAACACAGATTTGGCATCAGTACCACAACCCTTCTGAAGTGATCATTTCTCCTGGACTTCTCTGACATCTCTGTTCTTCACAGGCTCTCAAGATTGAATTGACAACCCTACCCACCCTCACCAATCCCCTGCATTTTGGAACTTCTAAAATATGGACTTCTGAAGAGAAAACAAGCTGCTCCATTGACAACAGAATTTTCTGGTATTGCGCAAGGAGTAGCATTAGGGGAAGAGCCAGCACTGATGAACCACCACTACTTTTAGACCAGCAAGTGCATGAGATCCTGCCATTCACAAAAACACAGTGGTGTCAGTAGAGCAATGGATGTTTCAGACATGGTAACCCATGAACCAAGGCAAAATTCTGCTTCAAATTACATCTCTTGACAGTCTTAACTGGCAGCCAAACTGCATCTGATGTAATTTTTAAAGTGAAAATAACTTTTTATTACTGTTGTTGTTGTTGTTGTTGTTTTTATTTGACAAGATAAAATATACTGTACCAGTGGAAATCCTACTCTAAATATCAAAGTATCCACAAGCATGAACACCTAAAAGATAAAATGTGATCCTCTTTTTCTAGTATACCTGGCCATCAAGCTGACCAGCATCAATTTATTGGCATTCAGCATTCCCAGATACCTGAGCTGTTTGTGAATGCCTGTGGATATCTGATTTACTACTGAACAGCAACTGAGCCAGAGAAACTCTGTTGAGTATGAAGTGTTCCTTTCTTCAGCTTCTCATTTTTGTCTGGGCAGGCTGCTCCTGGTCAAAGTTGCGGCACCACAATGTAATAAGGACACGGACCTCTTAAAGCAGGTCCAGAGGAGGCCATAAAAATGCTCAGAGGGCTGGAGCACCTGTCTTCTGAAGACAGGCTGAGAGAGTTGGAGTGGTTCTGCCTGGAGAAGAGAAGGCTTCAGGGGAGAACTTCCGTCACCTTCCAGGACCTAAAGGGGCTGCAAGGAGGCTGGGGAGGGACTTTTCACAAGAGGTCTGTAGTGAAGCATAGGAGAAGAGGGAATTGGAGCTACATGAACTTTAGGGTCCCTTCCAACCCAAACCATTCTGTGATTCTGTGATTTACGTGCTCTTTGAATTGCACTGTGCCAGCCCTTCTTCACATCAAGCACATCAGCATGTCCAGCTCACATGAGTCTGTCACAGCTGCAAACTCAGGGTGTCCACGGATCCTGATGGGGAAATCAGGCTGTTGGCTGCAAAGGTGACATTGCTAGAAGGGTGCCAGCCTGGTTTCAGTGTCCTGGTTTTATTTGCTCACCCAGAGGTTCCACCCTGCACTCCACCCATGGTTAGCACGGTGTTAATTACTGGCCATCCCAGTGGGGATTGCGTTAGGCTGAACGATTTACAGATTAGAGCAGTGTGGGTCACTCTGCCAGGGCAGGTGAGCCGTGGTTAGTAGGACACCGTGACACACTGCCCCAAGCAGTATCCAGCAGGATTTGGCACGGCTGTGGGCAGTGAGCTGTGCCAGGGCACAGGGGGAGCACAGCCCGAGAGCCTGGCTGAGTGCCGGGCGCGTGTGCCCCTTGCATGGGCTGCAGCAAACAACTCCCTGGGATGTGCTTGCCAAAACAAGCCTCAAGGGCATGGCTTTCATAGCAGCTTTTAAACGAAACTGATCTCCCCTTGCCAAGACAGCCCAAGTACGTAATGGAGATGTTTTTGTGACTAAAGCCTGGGACAGGGGTTCACATCACGTAGGCGCAGTACCAGCCCTGCCACTGCTTTCTGTGAGACCTTGGGCAAACCCCATGTCCTCTCCATGCATCACTCTCCACACGGGTCTAGCTGTGAGGGGGTCTGGAGGCTAGGGAGGCTATGGTATTGCCCAAGGACAAGGTGCCCCATGAATACTCAGAGGGGTAGCTAGTGAGTGGTCCTTATCTGTTTCTTGTTTTTTCTTCTTCAAAGTACTGGACCTTGCTGTAGTCTTTGTAGCTGGGTGCAGCACTGCCCGTAAGTGTGAGCTGGGCATCCATTTCTCAGGACTTGCTAGCCCACAGTGCTTCCTTACCCTGACAGGGGCTTTGCTGAGAGATCAACACTGGCTACACAGCCCAGCCCAGGGCAGCTGCAAAGCTCTTTCTGTTCTTTTGAAAGCTAACGGAAAAAATGATGATAAGCTAAATCTACATCTATGCAGCAATTATATGGGGTTCCAGACCTTGCACCTGTAGCATAATACATGGCAGAGCCAGATAAATACCTTGCCTAATGATTGCTCTGGACAGAATACAAATCACATTATGCAGGGCGAGCTGAAAGCCATTTTTCAGTCAAAGCTGATGAGCTTGCAAAGACTTTCCTTACCCAGTTTTCTCTGACTGCAAGTTTGTCCTCTTCTCGTTGGAATCCTTCCTGTTATTTTTCTATCTTCCTGTTGCAGGATGCAACATTCATTACAATAACAGAACAAACTTTGAGTGGAAAAACTCTGCTTTATAGATGTCTTCAAGATTTCCCAGTTTTGTTCCTGTTTATAAATCTGCAGCCCTGACCTCCCCGCTCACCCTGTCAGGTACAATGTGGTAATAACATGGCAAAACCAAATACAGTGGGCCTGTGTACATACCCATAATTAGCAGGCAGGTGTTCTCACAGGATGCTTTGATGGGCAAAAGATGGAACAAGAAGACTGCATCCCATCCCTTACTGCAGTCAGAGTTAATATACGTTTAGAGGACTGATTCCAAAAACATCTCAAAATCAAAGTCCTGTTATTTAAAAGCAGACCTGAAGTCTTCAGTGCTTAAATCACAACTAAAACACAACTGCGGGCAGCTAGTAATGAGTCCTTAGCTACTGTTAATCACCCAAACACGAGGTTTAAACTAGTTATATAAATCCTCCTGTAGTTAAAGCAGAGAAGCACCTGCAAAAACTCTGTTTCAGTATCCTCTTAGCTGCCATCTTAAAAAGGAATAAGTCAATCTCTGGAGATCCCTTTGTTTAGGAGCTTGCACAACAGGGAAAGATGAAACTCCTAAGTGCCAGCCATGGGCAGAAGAGAAATCCCACTCCAATGGCACAGCTCCTCTGGGAACTCAACCCAAGCTTAAAATTACTGTATCAATTTTTTAATCTTAAAAAGTCCAGTGCTTTAGAAGTCCTGAGTAGATATCCTGCTCTGGCTCTCTGCACATAAATATTTTCAAAATCTGGTCAGAGGTGGTCCCAGCAAGTTCTGCAGATGCCCTAGTGAGATATACAGGAGGAAGCTGGGAGGCAGAACAGCAGCATTGGTACAAGCATGTTTGGAGAGGTTTTTATTGACTGGATTTGTGTGGGGATTTTGCTTGTTTGTTTCCTGTTACTCTTATGTTATCAGCATGGAAATACTGAATTATGTGACCAATGTAGCCAGTAAGACTAGCCACAGCTATTATATAACGTCTGGTTTTAGCAAACATCTCAATAATTATTTCTTTGATTGCAGTGCAAACATATCCTGTGTACAATATGTGGGTTACTGGGTAGAGCTATGTCATGACTCAGGATGATCCAATATTATAAGCAACTCTTAATGAAGGGCGTCATTTTCAGTAGTTTCTCTGTATTGACCTGTTTCTGTTCCCACTGAAGGTAGTGGCTGAGGAGGGAGGGCCTCAGGAAGGGAAATCTCAGATGATTTATGGGGGTTTGGCTCATGTCAGAAGAGGGTGGGCAGGTATGAGAGGGGTTTTATCACCGCAGAGGCTTTGCAGCGTCTCAAGGACAGGAAACTGGTACAGAGGGTTGGCTTTCATGCTCCTGCCCTTCTGCATCTCACATTTCACCAGCCCAGGGTGTGCAGGGTTATGGGTCAGAGTAAAACAAGTCCCTCATGGGTGGTTAGAGATCAGCACAATGTCTCTGGCTCAGGAAACCCTTGGGCACGGAAGGGGAGAGCGTGCTGGGGAAGCTTTGCCGCCTGTTCCCCCTCACACTTTTCCCTTAGGCAACTGCTATGGGCAACTGCTGGAGACAGGATACTGGGTTAGAAGGGTCTGTGGTCTCTCTCAGGGTGGTTGTTTTCATGCTGTATTCTGTTAGATAGTTTGAGGCTCTTTCTGTATTAAAAATAAAAGCCTCCAATTCTCACGTTTCCTTATGGAAAAAAAAAAAGTTATTTTGGTATCTTGCTTATATAACTGTAATAACTTTTGTTCTCCCTACCACCAAAAGAAAAGCAAAAGGCTTTTGTGTTGTATAAGATATTAATGAAAGAGGTTTCCTCTGAAAAAAGGATATTTGGAGCATTGCTGAAATCTCTGCTTAGGAGAAGTTTGGTCCCTTCATTTGGAGATAAGTGATCTTATACAGTCTTTCTGAGCCACTACAAACCCACATCCCTCTGATTTTAGTAAGAACTTTTAAAGAGTTATCCTCTCACTGTACCTATTTTATGACATGAAAATAGCACCCAGCTCTCAAAGGAGGAGAATTAAGAGGCTTTATGACATTTTAAAGGGAGGTACATTAAATTGTGTTCCACCTTTTATTTGGAAAGGGAAAGCAGTACAGCAGCTTCCAGGAACCACAGCTCAGCCCCATTATGGGGAAGATGGCATGAGACAATTTAACCCATCTAGGGAAAGGTGACAGAAATGGAAAGGTAAAAAGTGGGTTACTGACAAGTAGATAAAAGTTATACAAAGTCACAAACACATTCAGGAACAAAGCACAGCACGGGTCATCTGACAGCCTGTCCACCCTCTGTGCAAATATTATTCGTCAGGTGAAAGAATTATTCTCATGAATCACTGCCTTGTAAGAAATTTTAGAAAGCTCAGAGCAGTGATGGAGGGAATGACTGGATATTGAGCTTGCCTATTTAGTCCTGGGAAAGCCACGTTCAGGAGAGGAAATTGGTACCTGAGCCCCTGAAATGCCGTGCAAACAGAGTTTGAAAAGTGGACAGTACCCTGGTTTTGAGTTGGGGTTTTTTTTCAAATCTAAGATTTTTTCAAGAGTTCCTCCACAATTAAGAAGCAGAAGTGGTTTGGATTTTCCTATTTTGAAGCCTTCCTCTCTGCAGTCTAATTTAGGATGTTATTAAGGATTTTTTTTTTTAAGCGAGTACATCAAAAAGAACCCAACAACAAGTGATCCCAGACAGTGCCACAGATAAAACAGACCTTTCCATCTGTACAGTTTCACTGCTGTACATATTTATTTCTGGTAGTTAGCTGCCTGGTTTGCCAGTGTGGCTCACTTGCTGCTATTGTGAACAGGGGCTGTCGAGGGCATGTGGGACGCATCTTTTCCATCTGCTTCAGTCTGTGAGCTGAGAGGAGCTTGGTTCCCTCTGCTCTGCTGCGCAGAGGTTTTCTCTGAGTTCATGCTGTGCTGGGGCTGGGGGAAAGTCACTGGCTGCTCAATCAGTGCAGCTGCAAAATGTCCCCCGAGGTGTCCATGTCCTCTATCAGCAGCCTCTTAGGTGGGAAGGATGGCTTTGTGCTCAGCTCAAGGCTGGAGGAGGTGGTGAGAGGGCAGATTGCCTGGCTGAGCATGTTCTGCCAGAGGTAGATGTTAGCCAGAGTTTACAGAAGGGCTAACTAGTACTTTGTATTCTGAACCCCTGGCAATGCTGGAGTGCATAGCCCCAGCCTGGGAAGGAAGTTGGATCCATTTTACATAGGCATTACAAATTACCATTAGCTTTATCGCCCCAAAATTCTTCACCATGGTATGCAAAGTTGACTTGGCAGTAGCCAGAGTATTTTCCACATTCAATACGTAATTACTACACCTTCCCTTTGGATTCTCCATTGCTGCATATATGATTCCTGTTGAGCATCTTAGGTTATAAATGTCTTGAGACAAATGGTCTTTTGGGTCTGTGTTTATCCAGGATCTGACTTCCTGCCAGTCTGGTCAGAGGCTGGAGTCCCTTAGTACCTCCACATCACAGAGAAAGATTAATCATAACAATCCTCAGCCTCTTGCATGACTGGGTGATGAGTCCTCCCACACTCCTGCAGTACCAGTGCATACAGGAGATCCATGGGCAGGGTGTGACTTTACAGTGCCCCAGTTCAGAAAGTCCAGACATTTCATGCATATTAAACATCAGGTATCGTGTGCTGCTTTTGAGGTGCAGCATGTCTCCTGTGCTGTGCTCAAGCTTTCCACAAGAAGCACTTTGCCAACTGAGAGTGGCTTGTGCTTTGAGCACCACTGACCCCTTAGAACGGCTGAGGAAACTGAGATGCAGGGTGGGGAGAAATTTATAACCAGAAAACAAGAGAGGGAAAAAATCCACTGTTCAGACCTTTATGTTTATTCAGATCATGCTGACTGCCCTGCAGCTCCCCATCACGGTGTTCTAAGTCCTGAGAGCCTCCCAGGTGAGGTTTAGCAAGCTGCCTTGAGCTGTGTGTAGCATGGCTCTGACCTGCTGCTGTGAGCAGGCTGGAGAGCAGGAGGTGTCCTCCTGGACACGTCAGCATCCCTGACTGTGCAGCTGCACAGCCCTAGCTGATGGTACCCCACTGGCCACACTGGCAGCAGAGGTGTCAATGGGGAATGTGAGGAATGGGCGAGAAGGCTTCTTGTTGGAAAGGTGCCTAACACAGGAACCAACTTTCTTGTTGGATGTGAGTGTTGCAGAGGAGCCAGAGGTCTGTTTTGTGTTACTTGAGTCACAAGGGATCAGTGCTTGCAGGAATAAATGTGCCAGTAGCAGCATGAGTGGGAGAGAAAAAGCGCTTGGGGTGCTGCCATCCACCTCCTGCTCTGGCCTGGCCCCATCATCTCCCCCCAGTTCCTCCCAGCTGCAGCAAAGGCTACTTGGCTGCTGCTGAGGGGCCCAGCTGGACACTTCACCTCAGTACATTGCATATGTGCAAATTAAGCAGCAGCATAAACAGAGAGTTGGCAGTAAATATGATTTATCTGCCACAACAGAGTCTCACTGAAAAGAAAGGGAGCCAAGTGATAGGGCTCAGTCCTTGAGTTGGCTTCTGACAATTCTTGCCAAGGGACTCAGTCTGGAACATGCAGATTGGATTCACAGAGTCAGTAATACCAGGCTTAGTGCCTGGTTATGATCCTCCCCTTTACCACTTCCTACACTTCCTGCTGGGATGTGCCTGGATGAAGACAAACAACGCTGACAACTCTAAGGACTCAGCTGGCTAAAGAGGGATGTTGATGCATGAAGTCTTTGGTCATCCTGTAGATCCTTAGAATGGCTTAATACATTCCTGAGCCTTTTGTTTGTTTGTTTGTTTTGCCATTTTGCACCATTTTTCTTTGATTCATATACATCCATTTCTCTGTTCCAGGATCCAGAGATTTCTGTAGCTCAAGGAGCAGGGCCCACTGGAGGGAAGTCACTGGTCATTATGTTACAGGATGTGGATAGGAGCTGCAGTAACCCCCTGACCACCCCGGTGAGGACCAGCTCCTACCTTTGAGTAAGGATATGGGTGTTGCTGGGAAATGAAAGGTCATCTTCTGTTTTAGGAGGTGGAGGCTTAAATGGAGGAAGGAGAAGCTTACAGCCAACACCTGACTCTGCCTGCATTTAATTATCTAATGTGTCAATGCACAAATACCAGCTCTGCTGACCTCAAACATGTAAAAATCCCAAGTCAACCCACTTCCCCTTGTCCCCCAGTGTGGGTTTTCCATGCAAAGAGAGTACACATGGGTTCCTGCTTCCTTTTTATGTTGAAGCCTTCAGGGGACATGGTTTGCATTTGTCTTTAATCAAAGCAGCTGCCTTGAGGTAACCTGTAGGGCCACAGGAGCTGGGCTTGCAGAGCATCTCACAAGCAAGTAAAAAACTTGTCAGGTCCTGCCACGTGGGCACTAGGATATTGTGGTCGAATACACAGAACCCTGCAGCAATAAGAAAACTGAGGGTAAAAGCCCTATGTACAATGAAAGTGTGATGAGAGGATTGGGTAGGGGGTCCAGCACAGCTGAGTGACTCACTGGTAAAGCAGCAGCACTTTCCACTTCATGATCTGGACACTGCTTCCCTGAGGATGATGGATGAGATCATATCCATGGCAGGAAAGCATCTGGATTTGGGGGTGTTGGGGTTTTTTGTTAGCCAGGATCTCTAGCACTTAGGAATGGCTGGTTCTGGTCAGAAACTTATCTCAATTGATCCAAGGAGTCCTTTGTAAATGACCAGCAGAAGTTGACTGTAATACGAAGCAATTCTCTATAGTGCAATCACCTTCTCAGGAAGCACTTTAAATATTTTAATTGACTGTCTCCTGCTTTATAGACACTCCAAACAGTCTTAGGTGGCAGGTTATAATATGTGCAAGGATCCACAGCCCAGAAGGCAGGGAGACTTGGGTTTGCTCAGGGGTGTTGTCATGGACACTGAGAGTTTCCAGCTATACTCCACTGTGGGGATTTCTCTTATGGATTTTTGTAAGCATTATTTGTAGGAACAGTGAAATTTCCCTTTTTCTCACACTTTTTGCTCACTCACTCTTCTGATGTGGCTCTGCTGTAGTTAACATTCGCTCTTTGGGACTTTAAATAGATATTGCATTACTTTATACCTAGACCCTCAAAGTATCCATTTATATTAGCACTTCCAGGCTGATTTAACCAAGTTTTATCTGCAAATTCCAGTCTAGTTGAAATCCTGCAGCTGATTCTAAGGAATATTGCTGGTGATTTCAGAGTGAGCCTTGAGTAGTTTGAATGGGCAGGAACACATCAAGACACAGCCTTTGTGCTCAGTGCTTTTACAGCTCTGCTCTGTGTTAACCTGCCTGCACTTGGACCATGAGTCTCCATTTCCCAAGCCCTTTTCTTGCTCATAATGCTGATGGATCAATAGGGCCATTGTAGCCTCCCACCTTATGCAGGTGCTTTTATTTAATGCCTGTTAAAATGTTTAAGACAAAGCACAGAGACTGTGTACAAGCCCACTTGTACTGGTTGGGTGGGTGCTATGAATTAGTTGGCAGGTTTTAATCCAGTAAAGCCTAGTTAACACTGTCCTTGTGCCCTAAGCTGATTATGATAAATAGGCATGCTGTGTCTTAGCAGACGCCTGAAATCAGCTCAACCAAATGCAGTTAGACTGGCCAGGCAAGTTGTTTTTTTCTTCTCTTTCCCTTTTCTTTTTTTTCCCCTTTTAACTCCGCCAGTGGTTCCTCCTTTGCAGCCAAGGTCTGGTAAGGATGCAGTGATGGAAATTGGCTGCCATCCACCCACTGAGGTCACGGAGATTAGAGGAGCTTCTGGAGGAATGCTGCAAGCTCACGTGAACCCTTGGCAGCTGCTGGCTCCCTCACCCTTCACCCTTTGCAGCAGGGACTGCATATCCCTGGCCAGGAGGAGGCCAAGAATGGGGTCATGAGGTGTGTGGAACTCGGAGGAGGTGGCTGCGGCGAATGCAGATCCATTCCTGCCCCTCCATCAGCAATAAGCCCTCTGTGTGAGACAGGGGACAGTGGGGTGCTTTGCCCTCCCTCTTCCCTGTTTGCAGGTGTAGAGAAGCCTCTGGCTTCCTAGAAAGCACCAAGGGTCGCACTCTTGGGTTTCACCACTTGCTCTGGACATGTCCATGTGCCACTGCCCCCTGTGCAGGGACAGGTCAGGACACAAAAGTTGCCCCCATCAACAGGGAGAATCAGCAAGGTTCGAAAATCCAGAGCTCAAGGGGGGGGCTCTGAACCCAAGAAGGAGCTTTCTGGTTTGGGACATGCCATTCCCCCTGGCCTTTACAGCTCATGAGTGGGAGAGTTTTCTGCAGCTCTCCAGGTATGATCCAGGACACCCCATGCCTACAGGGAAGGTTTCCTGTCCCGAGGGGGCTCCTGAGTGAGTGTTCCAGCATTTCATGTCTGAATACAGGCTCTGTTGAGCAGTGCAGGAGAATAAAGCTCCCATTTAGGATATTGCTGTTGCCTAAGAGGCTTTAGGGATTGTGGAAACTCTTGTCTCTCGGGAAACAGTCTGGATTCATCTGTTGCCAGTTAGAGCCATGGGGCTGTGTGGAGGCCTGGGGTGAGTGTTTGAAGCTCCTAACTTTGCTTAAGACAAAGCTTGTGGGTGTGATGAAAGGGCACAGGGACGAGGGAGCTTCTCCCTGCCACAAGGAGAAGCTGCCAAAGCCCACCAGCAGCCCTGGAGTGATCTCGACAGGCATTAGCAAGCAATGGCATGAATTAGGGCTTCCCTTGCATGCAAGGATGAGGGCTGAAACATCATCCCACTTTTTAGATGTTTGTCTTAGCAGTATTAAAACAACATTGAACTAGGAAACAGAAATTCAACTGGGCAGAGGGAGAAAGTAGACTATGTCCCTTCTGTGGTGCCCTCTGTGTATCTAGGGGAGTCTGCCCCCATGGGCTCTCTCCATCAGCACTCCAAAGGACAGGACCCTTGAGATGGTTTGGGCTTAAATGCAACTAGCTCCTGTCTGGGCTGTGGGCTGCTGGCAGTGCTGCAGTGAGAGGGCGGCCCTGCATGAAAGAGAGACGAGCATTCACCAAACAGGAGATGTGGAGCAAATTCAGCCTGCTAGGAGGCCCCAGGGAAAACCTCCTCTCCTCTGAAGGGGTTGTAGCCCTGCTCTGGGTTATTGTTCAGTGTGTTGCTGGCTGTCCCCTTGCAGAGAGTGAGGAGGGAGCCAGGTGGCTGTGTGCTGCACACCTGGACAGGGACTGCAGAACACCTCTCAGAGCCAGAGCTCTGTGGAAAGCTGGTTATCTTCAGGTGGTGGGAAGGGTTTGGTGGAGACCCACTGCTCCCTGTTCCCCACACACCCAGCCCAGGCACTCCAGCACATGTGCATGGAGGGGGCAGCGTGGGGTGCCCCGACAAAGCCCCACACATGGCAGACCGGGGCTGCAGCTGTGGGTTCGCATTGTTCCAGTGCAAAGCAAATCGTGGGGGTTGGTTTCTGGAGCTTTTCACTACCTGAGCCCTGCAGTGTTTGCACAGTACTGACCTCAGTCTGGGTTCAGCTCTCCCACAGAGCCTGAGTGCATTATGAGTTTGTAGACACAACTGCCTGGAAACCAGGTACTCTCAGGATCTTGTTGACTTTGCTGTGTTGTTCACTTTGAATACCAGGTTTAAAAGGCAACCCGTGGCTTTGTGCTTACTTCCAGCTTCTGTTTACCTACCACATTCTTTCAGCTCTGAGAGCCTGTGTTTCATTCACCTTGATCTGCAAGTCTCCAGGTGACAGACTTGTCCCCTTCCAGAGTGCTCCTCTCTCTGCTAAGGTAGCCCTTTCTCTGCAGCCACTCATTTGCTCTGTCTCAGCTGCTTTCAGAGTCCGGTCTCCAATTCACCTTCCCCACATCCTTTTTGGCTAGTAAGTGTTGTCTCATCTGTGGTTTCACTCCCCTGATTTAATTCTTTACACAATGCAGAAGGCTAGACCACCCAGGAGATGGACATGCTGCCCTTACTAGTCCAAGTGCTGCCCTGGAGAGCTGTCAGTGCAATGCAAAGGGGCCCAAAGCATCTCTTTTCTTTGGGCAGTTTTGTGAAGGAGAGATGCTTGGAGGGGAGGGACATGGCTTTTATGGTGTGTTACTCTGCTCTCTCCACTGTGCTTCACTGAGGAGGGGGAAGCAGGGAGAGATCCTACAGATCTGGGAAGGTGCTGAGGTACCAAAAAGAGACATCAGATGTGCACTGATCTTCGCAGTGCCTGGGTGCTGGTCAGGTGGCAGCGTAGTTTTGGTGAGTTAGGAAAAGGCATTTGTCTGAGCTCAAACATTCTGGGCAGTCTGGTCATGGGCCAGCAGAAGGTGGGTCCCATGGTGGGTATGTCATGCCAGACACCAGGGCTCTGTCTCAGCCAGGGCCCCAGTGCCTGAGGAGCAGCCTTTTGCCATGTGGGGCTTCACAGGGTCTTGACTGGAAGAGCACTCAGAGAGCCCTGGCATACAACCTGGCCTAAAGCAGTGTCACTTCTTGCCCTTGTGTTTAGGTACCTCCATCGAGGATCAGTGGGCAGGGGATGCAACCGGCAGGAGAGAGTTGTACACACAACAGAAAAACAAATCTCCGCCAAGCCTGATACAGGAAATACTAAAAGAGAATATAAAGCTTATTTGGGTTTTGGGTTCTTTAGTGGTGTGTTTCTCCATCTAATTAATTGCCCTAATGAGGGTGAGGCTCTTATCAGACCCATGAGGGAGTCCACCTGGGAAGAGTGGGGGAGAAAATGGAGGGTTGATTAACATATAAAGAGTGCTAGTGAGAGGTAAAGATGGCTGTTGACCTCAAGCAAATGCAATCAGGCTGAGTCCTTTCCTCTTTGCTTTCATGTTGAGAGCTGTTTGCTCACTGTGGAGCCCTTGGGGACATTGCTGAAAGTGGGGAGGGAAGCAGCGTCCCGCCCGTGCTGGTGGCATTCACTGGGAATGCTGCATCTGCACCAGTGATGTGACTGCATCTGTCCTCACTGGAACGATGTCTGAAGTTCTGGGAGCTGGGGGGTTGTCAGTCCCTATCAATAAACAGATATGAGAAATGTCTCTAGGCCCAGAACTGCAATAACAATAGCAGAATTGGTGATGCATGAGTTTGTTCTCTGTGTGAGTGTCCCACGTATGCCCACAACCAGAGCCCAACCCCCAGGCTGATTCTCAGCAAGAGCTGTGGTCCCCTAGGCAAGGAGGAGCAAGAACCATTTTGCCTCTGCCTTGAGAGATCGAAAGCCCAGGTATGAATGGTGAAAGATGATGAAAGCTCTTTCCTCTTTCTTATATACTTCAGAGGTTTTTTTAAAGAAGGCAATCAGGCTGTCTGACTATGATCTGTGTAGTGCCAAGAGATGCAGCTGTGGGCTGAATGCTCCCAAACCTGCTGATGTTTGTCTGTGCTGCAGGTGTGCTGGACCTCAGTGGGTCAGGGGCAGAAAATGTAGGTGGTATGTGGGTGTATAATTAAACCCCTGAACCCTTGTGCTGCTGTCAGGTTGCATCATATTTGCAATCAGACAAACAAATCAAGGGGCTGGGGAGCCCAGCCACTCGGCCTGCTGACTAATCTCCCCTCCCCACGCCTCTGGCTGCTGAGCCCTGCTGTGGGCTTTTGGCACACAGGAGCCCTATGGCTTGGTAGGAGCTCAAAGGGGTTTGACTGGCAGGAGGAGCCCCCAAGCTGGGGACTCTCCACTAAACCTTTTTGCCCATGGTGTTTTGAGCAGGGTGTAGCAGCAGCAAGCAAATCTCTAGAGAGTGTGATGTTACAGAATAAAAGTGTGGGTGGCAGGGGCTGTTAGCGTGCTGGCAGTAATTCCCAGCTCCATGACAGTAAGCCACTGATATCATCACACATGCTGGGCCAGATCCCACATTCCTCCTTTTGCCTGAGTACCTGATGAAAGCAGTGGGAATTGCTATCCAAGGTAATGATTGCAGGATCAGGTGAATGATGACACCCTGTTTTTCTTATCACTTATCTCTGACACTGCCTCTCTCCTTGTCTCTTTCCACTACCAATGTTTTCATTCTGTGCTCACAAAGTGTAAGGAGAGCCCACTGGAGAGGTCCAGTATGCATGTGATCCCTGGAAAGTCCACAAACTTTTAGGGAAAACACTCTTCTGCTTTGTTTCCAGCAATTAAGTTGCATCAGAAGATTCACAAAGCCATGTAATGTCTTGCTGCTGTTGCCCTGGGTAAGCAATTGCTGGGTGATGTGTAGTAAGGAGCAGCGGAGGAGGTGGCTGGGCAGCAGCACGTGAGGAGGGGGTGCAGTAAGGTGTCCTGGAGATTACCTTTGTTTGCAGACCCCCTTCATCTACACCTTTGAGATCCCACTCTTGACAGTTTACCTGGCTGAAGAGATCTTATCAGGCATGATAAACAGATTCAAATGTTTGTATGATTGCTGCTGTGTCTGCTCCCTTGCCCTGGTAGGAATTCCCATGGTGCCCTGGATCTCTGCAGGTTGAGGTTCTCTGGCTCTGTTCCAGAGTAGGAAGGCAAAGTGAATTTGTGTCATTTGAGAATCTGAAAGAACCATGGGAAGTATGAGTTATACACACTGTTCAAACCCCAGCATTCCTGCAAGTTGAAGCCTTGGGGATAATGAAACGTTTCCCCCTGGCCAGGACAGCATGTCAGCCCTGCTGACAGGCACCCTGAATTAAAGTGGGAAGGGCTGGTGTTTGCAAAAAACCCTACCAAAACTACATGGTCTGGGAGGCTGACACGGCTTTGTAAGTAACACTGAGCTCTAGATGAACAATGAAGATCTCCTAAATTTTCTTGAGTGAAATCAAAGGTAACGGAGGTATCAGTCATGGCCTGCGTAAACTGGAATACGTGCCCTTATAGCTGCTGGCACTGGAGGACCCACAGGCTGCTCCACTTGGGGATCTCTTCTCCTGTGTGGAGGTTGGCCATGGAGGAGGGCAGAGGTGTCTTGGTGCAAGTGCAGGAGCACAAATGTGGCAGCCAGACCTTTGGGTGGATATTAGTCAAAACAAAGTTCCCCTTTATCCTGTCTGCTGGCTGAGACTTGGTTGGAAGTGTAAACATAGCCCAGCTGGGCTTTGTGTCTGTTTCTAGTATGGCGTAGGAGATTTCTCCTACTTGATAGAGGAGAACCTGCTGAAGGATTTTACATTGCACCCACTCAAATTCTTAGACATGGGAAATTAATACAGATTCAGTTAATAGTTTATCTTTCTGCCCAAAGACAGGCAAGAGACTTGTGTGCTGTCACATTTGAGTGCTCTTCACACCAGATGCAAGAGAAATTAAGAGAAGTTGAGAGCATGACCTCCCTGTAAGGACAAGGTAGTCCTTGGTTTGGGTGGAAGCAGAGCTGTACTTCAGAGACTGCTTTGACAGCTGTTGGTCTCAAGTGGGCTATAATCACAAGAGACACAAATATGCAACTTTCTCCCCATTTTTCTGCGTTGTCTGAGGATCTGAACTGCAATCCTCATGTTTGGGCCCCGGGGCTACAGAAGAGCAGGTAGGGGACCATGGGGAATTGTGCTGATGGGGACCTGCCAAGGACCAATCCTCTCTGTCATTCAGACATGCTGAGGCTGGAAGAATTTTTCAAGTATGTTGTGTCAGCTGTATGTGAACCTCATCCTTTTAGGTGATAGTGGCCATAGTGAGGTGGAATCCTGACTTTGTGGTGTCTTTAGGAGCCCCATTCCCACTGTGAGGGCTGGGGAGGTTGGCTCCTTTTTAGAAGAATGCTAGAGGCGCTGTCCCACAGCACTGCTTGGTGCAGAGACCAGCATCAGGAGCTGCAGGATCCCTGACTCCAGCCCCACACCTGATCACACGTGGCAGCTCTAATCCCTCCTCTCTCTGCAGGATGGTGTCCTTTTCCTTATCTATTTCCTTTCTGTAAGTGCTTTGATCTCTGGGTGGATTCAGTGCCAAAGCCAGGTGTTCCCAGATACTTTTTTTTCACTTGCAAGATATCAGTTATCAGACATGTTGCAAGTTTGTCTTAAAAATATTGATTTAGTTGAGGACTGGTGTTGCAAGCAGACAGGAAGATGCCCTGGTCAGCTTTTAAACACTTAGAGCTGTAAACCAGCAGCTTTCCTGGGAGAGCACAGCCATCCCAGGATGTGCTCTCCTGCCTCCTCACTGCACAGTGATACAGGGGCCAGGCTGAACTGGTACACACACCTCATTTGTAATACACTGCAGCTGCTAATAGGTTCCAACCAGTGTGTCTGATCACAGGACAGCCATGTGATCCCTGGATCTGCACACTACAAGCAGTTCATGGTTTTTGAGGTGTGATGAACTGATCCAGCAATTCCTGGTCCAAACCCTGTAACTCCTACTTGACAAGAGCATTTTTTGTTTTGAAGACATCAATGTAGGGAAACTCCTCCACTTCCTTTGGTAGTTTGTTCCAGCAGTTAATAATTATTGCTGCTAAAAATGTAAGTCTCATTTCTCACATGAACTTGGTTGACTTTTGCTTCCCATTGTCTTTTATGCTAGTCTCATCCAGTGTGAGCAGTGGAAGTAGGCCAGATGACTGAGAGCATCTCAAGTTCAAATTCTAGTAATCCTGCTAAATTTTCTGGAGGACTGCAATTTATTTTCTTCAGGGACGTGATGGACAAAATATTCTGCAACAGCTGGTAAGAAATAACCCTTCTGATTTTAAAGAATTGACCCCCACCCTCTCCTCTCTCTCTCTGCCTCCAACTCTGTTCTCCAATCTTTTTCTGCAGCTGATTAAGAGGGAATCCCCTGCTTGAAGAAGAAACTGAAATAGAAAAATCCCTTTTCAGGAATGGGCACTCTGTGTCTAATCAAGCTGGGATTGCATTGTTAGGAGGAACTTTTCAAAAATCAGGCCCACATCAATGCACAGCAAGATAATCTTTTTAAGAGCCACAGAATAAGCTGGCTGGCAGCTTTATATAGAGATGCAATCCAGTTCTTGTGTTTGGAAGCAAAAGAAAAATGCTTCAATGTAAGTTTAATTACAGTTGCTTTTATATATCCTTTATAATGCACATTTCAGCTTAAAAAAACCCTTGCAATTAATCTTGTAGACAAAAGCCTGATGTAACCAAAATCTGATATAAAATCTATCTCTACTTTCATATCCCTTCTTGAACTGTAATCTAAAAAGAGAAGAAAAAAAACTTTAAGGAGCTGAAAGAGAGAATTTCTGTATCTGGATGTTTTTGCAGTACAATCCTACAAGCCTGAGCTATTAGCATTCAAGAGCAAGGAAATATCACCACAATTGTTGCCTGTTGATGGGCTCTATCTCCCACTGACCTGTGCTCACTGGAGAATTGATGAGATGATACTTGATGTGACAGCACCGCTCTAATAGTGTCTCCTAATCCCAAATGTCAGTGTTAAAACTCCTGTCAATTACTCCTCTGTTTTTTCTCTAACATATCCAGCTGACATGGGTGCCTGGGAATCATTTGCAGCCAAGTATTTAATGAGTGTCCACCACCAGACAGAGTTTATTTGTGGCTATGTGGCCACCTCCTTCTGCACTGAGCTCAGCATGTCACAACACCTCCTGCCTCCCCAGGCAACATCTGCATGGCAGCCAATGTGACAGGCTTCACTGTGCCTTCTCCTGGGGTGTCCAAAGTGATCCAATTTAGGCTGACAGCTACAACACACAAGAATAAATATGTATTGTGATGGTCCTATCAGCTGAGCCTAGACTGGAGAAATATCTTCTACATAAGTGCTGAATTTTCAGATAAAGGATTGAAGCTGAACAAATGGATAGAATTGCCTGCTGTGAGAAATGGTAGGTACTAAATGGTCCTAAAGCCTGGCCCCAGTTAAATGACTTGAGGTTGGTTTGGAGTGGGATTTTTTTTTTCTTTTTGGTGGTGGAAGGCTTTTCTGCGTGTCTGTGTGCCTGTGTCCAGGTACAGCCCCCTGGAGGATGTCCAAGCCATCATCTGGTGTGGTACAAAGCTGCTTCGTTTCTGGCTGGAGGAAGACATTTCTCACAACAGTTTAGTTTCAAGACACTGTCCATGCCAGATGCCTGTGTAGCTCCCTGAGCTCCTCCCTCTCAAGATTAATTACGTCATCTGTGGTTGCATGTTCTTGCACAACTTTACACAATGCCACAGTTTCCCCCTTATCTTCATAATTTCAACCCTTTTTGTCTTTTTTAACTAGAGGTGGTGGAAAAAAGAGTCCTTTCAACCTTCCAGGAAGGCAGTCAAAGAGTTTTTCTTCTGTCACTGATTGACATGTGTGACTTGTCCTAGAGTAAATGGTTCTGTGTTTGGCTTTGGACGTGGGTTTCCTCCTCCTCTCTGCAGGTCTGCATTCAAAGGGATGTTTGAATCTTCCCCATAATTCCTGTCTTGTTTATCTTGGTGCATGACAGGAGGCAGGAGTTTCTGTATTTTTGGAGTGCAGAAACCATTTGTAAAGAACAACACACTGTACATTGTCCTCTGAAGCAGGCACAGCACTGCCAGTAGCAAAAAGCTGGAGAGTCATACATGACTTTTCCAAACATCAGGCCCCACTTTTCCTCTTGTGCACTAGGGTGGATATGCCATGCAGGAGACTTCTACTTAAATGCCAAGTGAAACACAAAATGTGTATATTCATGTCTGAAGCATCTGAAGTGCTCCTCTTGTTGAGTAAAGCCCCAACACCTCCCACTTCCACGCTGTCCCAGAGCACTTCCTGCTGAAGGCAGGCGGCTCTAGGCCCTGAGCACTTGTGCCTGCAGCTGACCAACCCACTGCACCAAAATCCAAAGTGTCTCAGACAGGGAGAATGGGCTTTGGCTGCCTCTGGCCCCTTCCTGGTTTCCAGCTCTTTCACAGGGTAAATTGAGCCTTTGTCCTGCTCAGCATCATGAGGCCAGGCTCCTGGCAGCAGGGACAATGCCCTCTTGTGAAGGAATAAGCCCGTAGGGAGGGGGCTGAGCCGTGCAGCACTGTCCAGCACCAGCCTCTGATGTGAATGGTGCCAAGGTGAGCGTTAATGGAGGGAGGGATTCCTGCCTGCTGCTTCTTCTGGGGAGTGATTGCCCCCATACCCATCTCCCTCTTGCAGGTTTCTGTCCCCACAGCAAGAGCAGCAGAAGCAGACACATCTACCTCTCTCCTGTGTTTTTTGGGTTTTTTTTTTTAACCTCGGAATTATCTTAAAATAGAGCCACCTACACCACACTGAGGTGAACGGCCAGCACAAAGCAGACACGCAAATTCATCACTCTGGGCTTAAAGCTGCAGCACAGAAAGGGCAAAGAAGGGCCAAAGTGTGAGCTGGTCAAGCTGAGGCCTCTGGAAATATCAGCAGAATCTGTGTCAATCAGAAAGAAATTCCACAGGCTTGTCCCAAATCTACTGTAGGTCTGCACTGGGCAGGGAGGACTCATCACACCTCTGTTCATGGTCCCTGCAAGGTGCTCTGTGCTGCTCCAGGAGACCCTCAGGAGAAGGCTTTGGCCCGCAGTGGGAGAGGAGCAGATACTTAAACCTGCCTTTAGGAATGACATTGGGGTATTGCCAAAATGTGCAAATTGATCTTCTGTGCTCTCCCTGCTGCAGTGAGGGTGATTTCTCCCCTCTTTAAAGACATCAGAAGATGCACAGACAGTCCTTTCATGCTAACCTTGTGACAAAGTAGAGTCACCATACAGGAAAGCGACGCTGAGCTGAGATTCTCCAGGCCTGTCTCAGCCTGTTACTGCCCTTCTGTGGACCCTTTGCTGCCACTCCACCAGAAGGCACCAGGCAGAGGTAAGCCCTAAGAAGCTCCATTGTTTGCACATCTCTCTGTGCTTTCCCTCTCTGCCTCTGGAGGTTTGTGCTGGGAGGTGTCACACCATGTGTGTGCTTCTTGGTGGGACACCTATGTGGGCTGATGGTATTTCTGGCTAGCTAGAATGCACAGAGGGTGCTGTTCTGATCCATGTGGAAAAGACTGCCTGTCACTATACATTCATAGCTCAACATGGTGCCAGGCACAGCCCCAGGAGCAGATTTGCAATATCACAAATATGTTTTATTCCTGGAAAAGCTTTAGCTTATGGGTAGGCACTTCTGGGGTTGTTAGGATAAAAAAGGAGCGGCAGCTTGAGCAGCCTGTTTTCTGTAGGCTTGAGTAGTAGGACAGGAATGCCATGTCTGCACAGTGAAGAGTTTCTCTAGGACTGACCTCCCTTGGTGGAATGATTTCTAAAGGAATACCTGGGTTTGTGTATCTTTAAGCCCCTTGAGTTCAGGTGCCCAAGGTCTTTCCAAATCAGTCCAAATATATATTTTTCCCTTTCCTGGTAGATGAAGGATGTGTTGTAAACAACTGAAACTGTCAGTGATTCAGCCAGTGGAAGATGTGTCAGATGTCCCTATTCCCAAAGCAGTACTGCTGAGGTCTTGGTAGTGACATGTCCCAGTAACCAGCCTTCCCCACTGCCCCTTAATCCGCACTCCTGTTACAGCACTGCTTCCCAGAGCACTATCTGTTAAGGGGCTCCTGAGAGATCCCAGGGTGCAGGAAAGGAAACATTCATGTCTGAGCCACGTTCCTGGAGGAGGAGGTTGGTGGGAAGAGAGATGAGCAACTGCCATGGAGGCTCACTTTGCCACCCACTCCTAAACTGGACTTCCAGTACCATTGTAAGCAATGCTGGACAAATGTTCTGGCAAGTGACAAATTGTTTCCCAGCTCAGCCCCATTCTCTTCCCACCTTTTTTTTTTCCCTTGTGAGTCAACTTCTGCCTACACAGATGCTTCCAGAGCAGCCTGAATGCCCTCTTCATTTTGCTCTGATGGGATGGTGAGTTTGCACTGAGGCACATTTTCTACCCCTGGATTTCTAGATTTTCATGCACGTGGGCAGACAGCAGCATGATGCTGAGTGACTGAAGTCCCTGTTCACAGTTCATGAATAATAAACCCTGCCAAAGCTTGCAGCCCCAAAGCCACATTCCATGGGACCTCCAGCACACAGGCAGCAAACAGCTGTAGTGATATGAAATGGGATGTCTTTGTGCTGATCTTCAGCCAGAGGTTACACTCCTCACCCCAGAGCTGGAGTGAGGGATGGTGATGGATAGTCCAGCTCCTCCAGCATGGCAGCCACTGGTTCTGCTGGGACCTTTCTGCTGATATCTTGGCAAAGGAAAGCAAAGCTGAATCTGCTGGGTGCAAAAGGGGTGGAGCAAGCAGCAGTTTATAGGGGAACATTTTCCTCATGCTCCGAAGGACTGACTTACTTTCTTCATCAGGATTGTAGGATGAGACCCTCTGCTAGCTGTAGGCTATAAGGTAGCCCTAGAGATCCTTCACTATGAGCAGTCTCTGTCAGAACAGTCATTTCCCAGGACAAACTTTGGCAGGGCAATGGGAAGGGCTTGACTTTGAAGGTTTTTTTCTCTTTAATAAACAAGAGGTTCTTTATAAACCTGGAAATTCCCCTTTTAAATTTGATACACTGGCCTCTTCCCGACTCCCAAGCTTCAGGGAGGAAGTAATAGGAAGTGAGATTAAATGGGCTCAAAGCTGAAGGATCACAGGACTGAAGACCCAAGCCCTGCTTGCTGGGGTGCAGTTTGCACGCCAATGGGCAAGGCAGTTTCTGGTGCAAGAGTTCCTGTGCAAGAGGCCGTTTGCCATAGCTGCAGAGGAAATCAGCTGTGTCACCCCACAGACTTCTGTCAGTAGGAAACTGTGGTGAAGGCTCATATTATAAGCAGCAGCTTTGTATTGGCAAGGGTTTCCAATACAAAGTTGACTTAGAAGAAGCCAAGGTGCTGCAGTGGTACAACTGTGTGTTTGATAATACCAATACAAATCATTGCTCATCTCCTGCTGGTCTCAGATCTTGTTCTTCCTACAGGACAGAGGTGAGCAAAAGAATGGCAGGTATCATCCCTTATTTTTAACTCTTCTGTTTTTAAATGAATGGCATTGTTGCTGGTATTTACTTCCATTTTACCTTAAATATGATACCCTCTTACTCTGCCCGTGAAATACAGGGGTGGAATGTAGTCCTACTTGCACAAAACACTTTGGTGCAAAGAAAACTATAATGGGCCCGAAGTGATGGCGAAGGTTTATTTTATAAAGATGCTCAAGTGAGCTATGCCATCAGAAGGATGCAAAGTCGAAGCCACATCCTGCCAGCTTGGCTAATCCATAAAAGAGCTTTCAGTGTTTTCCCTTGGAGTAACAGCTTTAAATTTTAATAAGCTGTAGTGTACTTTCACCGGATGTAATAAGCTGATACAAAGTTTAAATGGGGTTAAGTAAGTAGATACCTAAGAGAAAGGAACATAAAAGACATAAAGTATTTCCTCTCTTTTGCAAGTTTATTTCACTGGGTTTATTTTGGGAAAAGAAACTTTCATTCAAATTATTTTTTTGTTCTCTAGATGATTCAGATGATTGTCAGAGGAGGGAAACAATATTTGAAGTAACCGCAGAGCAACTTGAGCAGAGAGGACCCTCAGTAAAAAGAAATAAATTTATCAAGTTATTAATTCAGGTTACTTTGCCATTTAATTTTAAGACAGTTACCAAGTCACAGGCATGTGTGCCTGAACGTGACCCACATAATCCTGTAAAACAGGGATTTGTAAGAAGACTCCTTGAAAGGTCATCCAGCCCACCTGTACCCCGAGGCAGGATCGGTTCTGTTGAGTCTTTCTGGACAGAGTTTTGTTGAGCCTGTTCCTGGAGCCCTCAGTCACGGAGAGCCGCAGGGAGCGACGCCGGCACTCAGCTTCCCTGCTCCTGCGGTGGCTGTCCTGCCTTCCCTGTCAGCCATTACCCGTGTTACTGCTGGGAAAGGCGAGCTCTGCTTTATCCGCTTCCCCTCCACCACTCCAGGTGGCCCCAGCTTCCCCCAGCCCACTGACTCCAGCTGCTTCCCTTTTCCCCACAGCTGCCTTCTAGACACCCTGAGCAGGTCCAAACAGCGCTCAGAAACACCATCTAGGGTGATGTCCAGAGGGCAGACCAAAGCCAAGATCTACTTTTTGTGTGTTTTCTGTTTGCAAAAGTGGGAGAAAGCTTTTTGGGCATGGGATGTGCAATGCCATACTTGTGTTGGAGTGGGTTGGTTTGTAGTCTGCACCATGACCCACTGGTTGTCCTGTCCTGACTGTGTCATGCCTGGGGATCCTTAAAAAGAAGTGGGGGCTGTGGGATGGGAATTTTTCTTGTTACTGGCAGTGCTATAGATAGCAGAGGCATATGGGGTTTTACTGAATGTGTTTGTTTGCTTATATCTGTGTAGCCTACTGAAAGGGCTCAAAAACATTCTCTGCTAAAAGCGTGAGCTGTTCCATTTTAAGCTTAAAAAGTAATTTCTGTACCCAGGAGCTGTACTCATTCTCGGCGGAATGGGCATAGTAACTCACACTGTGCAGTGGATTATACTTATGTGATTATAGCCTCTAGGCAACAACCTGGTGCTTAAGAAATGAGTCAGTCAGAAAGACCAAGGCAGAGGGAATCAGATTCAGCAACGATAAGATTTGCTTCCAATAGATCTGGACTGAAGTATTCTTTCAAGACAGCATTCTTTCAAGATATGCTTGTCCTAATAGCCAATTAAACAGCACATGTAGGAATATTTTACGTTATTTGGTGTCTCACAACAGTCTAAAGAAGCAATAACCACACGCAAGGACTTGCAGTATGACAGGTTAGTTGAGTACAGAAAGGCAGGAATAGCTGGGAGACGTGAGTGAAAGCCCAGCCAAGCTGGTGATAGCTGTGTTAGTGCAGGGAGATCTGCCTATGCAGAATAGGAGCAGGTTCCTGGGAAATACATCCAGGAAAATGGAAGAGACAGGATAAGAAGGTAAGAAATGCACGTGGGGAAGCAGTGGCAGGAAGAGAAAAGAACAAATGAGAACTGGCAAGTTGATAAAAAAACAAAAGGGCTTTGTCTCTAATGACATTAAAGGCAGCTAACTGCAGAAATCATTTTCCCATGTAAGCAATTACTGCAGCTACCCCAGGGATAGTATGTGGTTGAAAATGGGAAGACGGGTTCTTTACATTCATAACTGGGTCTGGCAAGTGCTCCATCAATGTGGCTCATGGTGCTGTGGGCCATATCAGGCAAGCAGAGAAACTGAAACTTAATTGTGCAGATAGATGGATTCCCTGTTTTAAAAATTATCTTCCATCTGTATGTAGGGTTAAGCCACTAGCTAGTGGAACAGAAAGAACAGAGGCTTCTAAAAGGTGACAGGTGGTTTGGTTCATTCCTCTTTCACTCCTGATGTTAGCTGTTGACAACAGCTTACAGCAGTCACAGCAGTCACAGTCACATAGGCATGAGTCAGGTAAAAAAATCAGACCAAGACTGAGATTCCCTTTCAGCCTGATTTTCAGAAATGCTGAGTGCAGCCAACTCCTGTCTGTGTCTGATAGTGCTTTTCACCCTGTAGAATCAGCTTTTGGCAACAGGTGTTCTGTTGAGGCTGAGAGAAATTCATAATGAGATGAATGATCATGATCTGATCTTAGATCCTAGACTTTATTTTGTGAGTGACCAAGTCACGACACAAATGAGGTCTCAGTCTGACAATCTCCTATTGCCACTGCTCAGCTGACCTTAGCCCTGGGTATAAATTTCAGTGTCTTGAGGCTCTCCATTTACTGGCACAAACCTATCTGACTGCTTGTCCTGTAAGTGTTTTGACATCAGTCACTCCAAAATTAGAAACTGATGATATGGAAAGCTTAATAACATTAAATAAATGCCAGCCCATCTTCTCTGCTGCCTTGTGCTATGCTTTGTTCATCTGAGGAATGTCTTGCATTTCACAACCAACAGGAGGATGTGGGTTCAGGATTGTTCCCCATCAGGGATGTGATGCAGCTCAAGCCCCAGACTAAGACCCCATGGCATTCATGTTACTCTCTATACTAAACCTCCCTGACCTATCTCCTGAATGATCTTTGGTCTTCTCCTTTCCAGGAGCTCACTGGCTTTCTCTCACCTTTGGTCTTGCTGAGGTTTGGTCTTAACTCTTTGGAGTTACAAGCACATTTGTAACATCCAGGACAGGACATCCCATGTCTCAGGTGAGGCAAGTCAAGCCCTAGAAACTTGGCTGAGCCTGTTTCTTTTACTTTTCAAGAAATGATGTTCATTTATTCATGTAAGCCTCCTTTTTTTGCTGTTCCCTCGGGTGGAGGTCCAGCTACACCCCTCGGGAGATGGGGTGACCACTCCCCAGCTGCAGCGAAAAGTTTCCCTTTGCAGCGCTGAGAACAGGCAGAAACAAAGAGCCGAGAGGAGGTGGGGAGGGGAGAAGGGGAGAATGAGATAGGTTAGGGGAAACACAGCCTGGAAGAAAAGGAAAGGACCAGCTGATCTGAAAGTCCCGATAAAAGCCCAAGACAAAGGCCGAAAGAGCCTGGGAGATTATGAGGGGAAGCGGGAGGAGGAGCAGAGATGCAGCAGAACCTAAGTGGGAATGATGTAAAATGCTGCAGGGAGGAGGGGAGTTTCCTACCTAAAGGAGAGTGGTTTAATTTACTCAACCACTTCCATTTACAGCAATCGAGGCCCTTTCTTTCTTCTGGCTGGGAGCACCTGACAAATGTAGGGGCTGGTTCAGCGGGAAGGAGTATCCATGTCCATCCCATAGCCCTGACAGCGTCAGCCCCGATTGCTCATCTGTTTCCAAGTACAGCTGAGACATTTTGCTGGTGGGTAGAGAAGTCAGGGACACTGCATCCAGCACCCTGCAGCAGAGGAAGCATTAGTACTGCTGTTGTTAGCCTTGTTATTTTCTCCTAATAAAAAGGTGGTCGTGACTCACTCCATTAAGAAACAAAAGCAGAGTTGTAATCTGCTGAAAGGCAGTTGTTTGGATGCTCAGCATTAGGCCTGTAAAGGAGGAAGGTCAGCTGCAGGTCAGGTCTGGTGATATACACCTTACCACCAGCACGGGCCAAACTTCAGGTACTCCCCAGAGAACCGATTTTCTGGGCTGGAGTAATTTGCCCCGGCTTCAGAAGCATCACTTCAGGCAGGAGTGTGGAGGGAGAAAAAGCTCTTTTTCTCACCCCTCCACATTTCAGTTGGGTTTCCTGAGAGGAAATGATATTGTGACTGTGCTGGCCCCCTCCTTCCTCTCAGGAGGGAGGAGCACGCCAGCATCTGCTCACAGCATTTCTTCCCCTCCCTATGACCTACTGGGACCAGTTTGCCAGCTGAGCTGTTATTGGGGTCTGAGTCCCAAGGGAAGTAGGCTGCTTGTCGGAGAGGAAACAGTGGCCCCTGAAGCTGGGGGCTGAGAGGCAGGAAAGGCAGGTTGTGTTCAGGTGGTGTGGAGGTTTCCTGTGTGAGCGGGACTAGGTCACAGCACCCCTGCCTATACCAGATTTCCCATCTAGTCCACCTTTTGGCACAGCTGTAGTGATCCAGTTCTGACAGGAACCTTGCTGGCACGTGGGTCTCACTCAGCCATGTGGCTCTGACAATGCCCAGCTGCCTCCCAGGGTGGGTGCAGGGCAAAGGAAGGAGCCAGGCTGCTGTGATGGCAGTGGCCAGGTGAAGACAACACCCACGCTGAGATGTGCTGTGAGCATCTGCCCCTACCCACAAGCTACTTCTATTTTTGTTCCCTCTCATACCCTGGCTGACTCAGAGGAGGGGAGTGGGGGGGGGTGGGGGTCAGGTTAGAAGGAGCCAGATGGGAGGACTCTAGGGGAATTGAAAGAGGAAGAAGAGGAGGAGTTGCTTCAAAACCAGTAGTTGCCATTCTTTCAATCAGCTTGAACGTTCTCTTTGCACAGTCTCTTTCATGCTTCTCTGTTTCAGCTGCAGGCAATTTGAGGCAGGGATGGCACTTCCTGCCTGCTGTTGAGGTGAGCATTCTTTCAGGGCACCATCAGAATAAATGACAGCCTGCTCTTAGATAGCTCTACTGTCATCTACCTGGGCTTCAATGAGCCTGACTGGAGTTCACCCTTTTGCTTAACTTCTTCTAGGAATTTCCACTCATCGTTTTGGTGCCTTTACAAAACTACAATGAGAGGGCAAGTGCTAAATTTCCTAATTCTTGTGCGTCTTAGTGTCATGACGTCTGGACACAGGCACAGTCAGCAGTGTGTGGTGTAAGTCTTGCAAGTCCTTGAGACACAATCTTGCAGCCACAGGGAAAGGGACCCTCCACTCAAACAGCCATACCAGCAATTTCTGTGTTGCAAGTGGCCCTCTCATCCTTGTCCCCATTGCTTCAGAGCATTCACTAATTTTGCAGAAAAGGCACATCTTGCTTTGTCTCAGTCTACTACTCTTTGTTTGTTCCTTCGGCTGTAAACCTTGGGCTCAGTAACAGCATCCTCGGGGTTGTTCCCCAGGCAGTTCTCGCTGATCACTCGGTTGTCAAAGCTGCCTTAATGCAAACCATGGCCTAAGCAGGGGACCCAGCTCTTTCCGAGGGGATCTAGGAGCGGGCATCTCCCATCCCGCGAGCAGCAGAGGTCTCGCAGGCAGGTCTGCCCGGGCTCAGGCTTTTCTGGGGGTGAGGATATACAGTGAGGGGGGAATAAAGGGAACTGAAACTCCATTCGCAACCTGGTGCGAGAAGCCTGCCCTAGCGCTGCCCTTCCTTCTTCCTTCCTTCCTTCCTCCCTTCCTTCCTCCCTCCCTCCCTCGTCCCCCCGGCACGCTTCCCTAGTCTCCTGACGCTCGGGGGAGGGGGCGGGGATGATGTCGGGATGAGCCCCAGCCGATGAGTGGAGAATGTTTGCAGCGTTTTTCAGCTTCCTCTGCCTCCGATGCTGACCTACCGCCGGTAGGGAGGGAGGGGATCCCCGCCAGGGGGCGGCGCGCGGGGCGGGGGATGCCCATGTTTGGGAGGCGGGCGCGTCACTCCCCTTATTTGGGCAGTGTCGTCACGGCCCGGCCTCCCATTCATATAAATGCCCGGCGGCGCCGGCCGGGATTCCCTGCCCGGGCTCGGTGCGGCCCCGCGGTGCCTCCGTCCCTCCCTCCCGTCCCATCGCCGCCGGCTCCGCGCTAGCACCGGGCATCCTCCTACCGCTTTCTCCGCTCCTGCCCCGGCTGCGGCGGGGCGCGACCCTCGGCCGGCATGAAAGTCACGTCCCTCGACTGCCGCCAGCTGCGGAAGCTGCTGCGGAAGGAGCCCTCCCGCTGCCTGGTGCTGGACTGCCGGCCCTACCTGTCCTACTCGGCCTCCTGCCTCCGCGGCTCGCTCAACGTCAACCTCAACTCGGTGGTGATGCGGCGGGCCCGCGGCGGGGCCGTGCCGCTCCACTTCGTGGTGCCCGACGCGGCGGCCCGAGCCCGGCTGCTGCCGGGCGCCGAGGGGGCGGCGGGGGCTGCCCGCCTGGCGGCCGTGGTGGTGCTGGACCAGGACACGGGCCACTGGCAGAAGCTGAAGAAGGACAGCACGGCCCAGATCGTCCTGAACGCCCTGCTCTCCAGCCTGCCGGAGGCCGGGGCCAGGGTCTGCTTCCTGAAAGGTGAGAGGGGTCGCGGGGAGCCGACGCACAGGGGCTGGGGGAGAGCGGCGCGGTCGACCCTCAAAACACCCCTGGTTGGGGGCGGCCCCGAGCTGCTCCCGTTCCCTCTCCTTCGCCCTGCAGTGAACCTGATTATTGGTGGAGGGCAGGGAGGTAACACCGGGATTTTGTTTCTTTTCCACCCACTGGAAATAAATCCCGGATAGACTCTGCGGGCTGAGCCGAAATGCCTTTCCGCTCACCCCCACCACGCGTTTAAGACGCCGAGGGGAAAGCAGAGAATATCAGTAAAGAACAGCAAAAGTTGCAGATTATCAAAGGGGGAGAGACATCGGCACTGCGTGGGAAACAAAATCAGCCCTGCGGATATGAGGAGAGACGAGGCCACCGCTACTCGCTCTCCGCCCGGTGACACACGGACGCCCGTGTTGGGCGCCCGAAACTCTGGGACCGATGCCCGCCCCTCCACCGAGGGCAGAGAGGTTTCTCTCCGTCGGGCACATCGGGACGCTGGCAGGGGTAACCTAGAGGCGAAACTCCGGGGCTCGTCGGGAGACAGAAATACCTCACGTGTATTACAGCCCTTCGATTGCGGTTCTTTGTTTTCCTTCCGTGTAACCCGGGCTAATAAAACGATAAATAGCATAGCGAGCATAGCAGCCCGCCCTTTCCCTGTCCTTCCGCCCCTGCCTCCCCCCACTTCTGGCAGCTCCTTTGTCCTTCTGCCCTCTCGGTTTTCTCAGCGCAGCTCCCACCCGCTCTGGGAGCGGGGCCGTGCCCGCTCCCGCCCCAAGCCCCGCACACTCCCGCAGCGGCACCACGCCGAGCAGAGTTCCTAAAGACCCCCTTGCCATAGCGTGAGGCCATAAAAGGGAGGGGAAAACCAGGAGATGTTTCTTGAATAAAGCCTGCGCCTGTGCTCTAAAGGGCCAGGGTTAATTCACTTTTAATAAGTCTTTTATCACTACTTTTTGACCTGAGGTACCCAGTTTTAAGCCTTCTGTAACGACCTCTCGCTGGGGCAGAGGCATCTTCAGCCCGTGTATTGCCTGGTACCGAGATAGGAGGATGTCCCCTGGCTGTTTGCCACCATCCTGGTTCTGTCCAGCCACTATCAGCCTTTGCTGGATCTGACAGTCACCCAAAAGCACAAATTCTGCTACTGGAGGGTGGAGATATTGGCACTGTGTCGTTCAAATCTTTAGGGACTACACTAAACTAGAGATGAAGAAATATCTTCAGGGTCACGGTGGGAAGTCTGTGGTAAACTAGGGGCCGAATTAAGCTCTGCTGACTCTCAAACTGCTTTTTTGGCCACACGATCATCCTTTTCTCTTCATGTACCAGCCCCACACTTTGAAGTGGTGACTGTGGCTGTGGGCAGTTTATCCGGAGTGAGGGGTTAGTGTAGGCTCTGCTCTGTACATCTTGTGAGTTGTGAAGCGTCTTATCTTGAAAGCCTGTTGTTTTGAGGCTAAAGACATTTCCTCTCAGTGTATGAGAAAGTTTCCTGCTTTTCCTGCTGCAGTTTCCTTTTGCTTTTCTGGAAGTGCTTAGGGCTGCAAGTTCAGGCCCATGACTCAGTGGGCAGCACTGGTGATTCACTGGGGCCACAGACCCCCAGGAAGCTCTTGTGGCCTGGGGGAAGATCCTTGGCACAGTGGGGATATAAATCACCCTGGAACACTGTTCTGATCAGGAGAAAGGGTCCTTTGGAGGCCTCTGCTACCAACTTTGCAAATAATAGGCTGTAAAATCACCAGGAAAAATCCTCCTTGAGGTTTCCCCTTATATTCCTGTTCTCCCTGGGCATGGAGAGCTGGGAGGAGGTGTTGGCTACTTAAGTGCTAAGGGGGTCTCGTGGAAATAAGATATGAGGAGGTCATCAAGACCACCAGGTCATCAAGATGCTGA
Organism: Anomalospiza imberbis; assembly: GCF_031753505.1. Classification (NCBI taxonomy): domain Eukaryota; kingdom Metazoa; phylum Chordata; class Aves; order Passeriformes; family Viduidae; genus Anomalospiza; species Anomalospiza imberbis. The sequence goes on from NC_089688.1 coordinate 25,742,412, forward strand.
GGATCTGATCCCAGAGAGAGAAGCTGGAACTGAGTCATTGCATGCCAGGCCCTGTTCCCTCCGCTGCTTTCTGGCTTGCAGGGTCACATCTTTCATCTGTGTAGGTGCAGTTTCACTCTGGGTGAGCTCAGCCACAGCATGGTGAGAGTGATTGTGTGTCAGGGGAAAAAAAAAGATAAAATAACAGATCCTCCCTTGGCGCTGATAACGATTCTATTACTTATCGATTAAAAGGGAAGTGCAGCTCAGCTCTCCATGATGAGCAACCCAGTATTTGCAGAAATGACCTCAGGGAAGGTAGGTTGAGTGGGGAGGGGGAAGAGAGGAGATTGCTGGAGGATGGGATGAGCAGATGACTCACTGTAAGAATGGCCTGCAAATATCCTGATCCCCAAGGCTTGTAATTAACCATTCACCAGCTGCATGTGTTAACTGCCCCAAGAGACACGAGACTTGCATGTCTGTTCAAACACACATGCACATTTGGCTCGGGCAAATTTCTGTGTTCATTCAAGTGTAAAAACAGCAACATAGGGCATAAATGGGGATCATGGCTATGTATATAAACTGGACATACTTTTCCTATTCGATGGCAAGGACTGGGGGAAGATAAGGTCAGCTATGCAAAACAAGAGGATTTAAAAGTTCACCCCATGAAGGGCAGTTGGAGATCAGGGAATTCTGTAGAGCTTCTTGTGTTTGTTGTTTTTTCACACAGTGAGTTGCTAGGGATATAATTTTTTCAACCCAGTTGTTGCAGATATCATTTTATCAAACACCTCCCACCACCGCCATGTTCTCCACGGTCATTTGACTGCTTGGACCACTTTCTCATGCTGTGAGCTCTGGGATGAGCTGGCAGAATGTGGCCGGGGGTAGGAGGAAAGGTGCAGGTGCTGAGTATCTGCTGTAAAGTCACTCTCCTGCCCTCTGTCATGGAAAACAGATTTTCATCACATTCAGCGGGCTTTGGATCGTGCGGGCCACTTGCAACATGAGGACCCCACGGCAGGAATGAGTGGGTGACAGCAGCACGTCATGAATTTGAGCACACAACTGCTCAAACATTGCAAACAGATGAGACACCGGCATTGCGGGGCTGAACTGTCAGAGGTGGCTGTACCAGGCAGCCCTGGCAGTGACGCTGGTGGGGGTCCTGCAGCTGCTCTGATCCTCAGCACTTCCCTGGTTTCAAAATCCTTCCTTGCACCCGGGCACCCACACCGACACAGCTTATCAGGGTGAAACAGTTGCAGGTGAATGAATCACAAGCGGGAGGCTTTGCCTTCCAAGCCTTGTTTACTTGAGGGCCACACTGAAGGATAATTGAATGTGGCTGTTCAGGAGCCATTCATTTCTGCTCTGAGAAAGCACAGGTGGCAGACATGTGGCACACTGCTGACCTTTCCAGGCTGCTTCTGCTACCTGACTTATTCAGGTACTTTTTGGAGATGATGTTCTTCCATGCAGAATATTCCCAGCCTAGAAACAGGCAACAATTTAGCTGACGACAAACTTTGAGTAACAATGTAATAATAGGATTAATTCCTTTTCATTAGCGGCACATGGAATGAAATGAACGCAGTGCTTAACTGTGCAGAATAGCTCATGTGGGGCTTTTCAGTTGTCAAATGCTGTCACAGGATTTCATTAAGTTTTATAGCTGTTATTAAATAGATTGGTTTCAGTGGGACCATCTTCATTACTTCACTGTCTTCATGCATTGTGGTGATTAATGAGACACATGCAAGCATCCCCCTCTTGTGTTTATGTCCATTTAAAAATGCAAATAAAATATTTTGTGTGTTGTCATAGTGAATATATTAATGACAGGTTTAGAAAAGGTGACCCTGAGTACAGAAATCTTTGCCTCAAATGCTGGAATTAGTGGTCACGTATAAAACCTGGGGGAGGGAGTTTAGTCCCCAGTGTACAGGAGTTAATGGTTGCTGGACCCAACAGTATTACATTTGCTAACAGCTTTAATCTGGATTCACTGGGTTTTGGCAAGTTAATAATTGTCAGTGGTATCAGAGGTTTTTCCTTGGGTGCCCAAATTCTTTTAAGCAAACGCATTTTCCCAGAGGAGCACTATCCTTCGTTGACAGTCCCCTGGTGCTCATTGCTGGGCACTGCTGTCCCGCTGAATTGCCAGTGCTGGAGCTTCGTTTGTCCTTCACTTGAATTAAACCAGTCCATGGGAGGGCAAATATTCATATTTTCTTCTTTTTGTTGTTTCCCTAGGGGGATATGAAACCTTTAACTCTCAATATCCCGAGTGCTGCGTGAATGGAAAACTCATTTCTCCAGAGAGGACAGAAGCAGAGAGAAACCTTGCCAGCCACTGTGAGAAGCAGAGTGCCAACCACAAACCTGCTTACGACCAGGTGTGTGTCACGGCTGTGGTGGGTGACCCTCCCCTTGGGAATTCTCCCTGCTGCCACCGGGCTCTGTTGGAGGCTGGCAGGGTGTCAGTGGGCCTGGTGCTGCTGTGGGCTGTGAATAAGTTGTCACAGTCCAGGCTGACAGCCTGTGTGCTGAATAAGTTGCCCTTGTGTGTGGCTGGTCGGCATCACCTCCACCTGGCTTCAAAATTAGGCAGAAGGAGGCAAAGCACTGTATCTAGCCCCCCAAACTGTATTTATGAACTCTCTTATCACACACCCAGGCAGCATGAGCTGTCAGCAGCTCACTCCTCCAGAGGAGACTGAGAATGGGCAGGGGAGAGGCTGCCAGGAGTGTCACTTTTCCATCGGACAGTGGGGCACATTTTGCCCATGACTCCTCTGAGATCTCAGGAGGAATTTGAGGCTGGCAAGGGGCCAATGCCTCTGAGAAGAGAGACCCACCATTGGACTGGGGAAGTGGGGTTTCCACAGAGGAAGCCATCCTGTGCCCACCCAGCCTGGGGATTGTGTGTGCTCCGAGATGTCACCCTGCGGTCAGGAGCTTCCGCCAGGGCGTGCATTTCCTGCTGCTCAGGGGAGTCCCTTGTGATGCCTCTCTGCTCTCCAGGGAGTACCTCCTACCCCAGGCGTCCTCCTGCCACCTTGGCTGGCTGTCAGCTGTCCCCGATGCATGGGAACCCACCCTGTGGGCAGTTCAGGGGGAGTGGAAAGGCAGTTTTTTGCAGCTGGGGGGTGGCAGCAGCTCCTGTGCATCATGGAAAGTTACCTGCCAGCTCAGAAAGCTGTGTCAGATGGTGGCTTTTCTTTCACCATCTCGTCATCCAGCCTTTGATTGTGCTGAGGATGGAAGGAAGAACTGAGCTGACGTCTCAGAGTGGGTGATGCAGCAGGTGCTGTGCTCCAGAGAGGTGTGGGGTGAACGGAGATGGGGAGCCTATGTCCAGTTTTTTTGCTTTGTTTCACTTTTGGAGGTGTGACCAGAGGGGTAAAGCCCTGGCTGAGCCAAAGCAGCTTCTTCTTTTGTCCTAATCTTCATCCCTGCTGGATGTGGCTCCCTGCCTTGCCCCATTTTGGTAAAGCCTCAGTGGGAATGGGCACCACCTATGAAAGCACTTTGGGTGCGCTGCAAGGGGCAGCATTTTAAAGAAAACCACAAACATCCTGCACATTAGTCTGTTGGCTCTGACTTCATACCTTGCAGATGTGGACAAGAAAATGAAAACATTTTTCCTGCATGGGCTTTGTCACCGATTGATTGGCCAGCAGCACTGGGGTCCAAAAAAGTGAGAGAGGGAGGGAGCAGGCACCCACATGGACTCCCTTGGTTGCTCATGGGTCTCAGGACTTTTGAAAAAAGAATTACATGTTTCTGCTCCTTCCCTTCCAGGGTGGTCCAGTTGAAATCCTGCCTTTTCTCTACCTTGGTAGTGCTTATCATGCTTCCAAGTGCGAGTTTCTCGCTAACCTGCACATCACAGCCCTGCTAAATGTCTCCAGGAAAAGCTCAGAGTCCTTCAAAGACCAGTATTGCTACAAGTGGATCCCAGTGGAGGACAGCCACACAGCAGACATCAGCTCTCACTTCCAGGAAGCCATAGATTTCATTGGTAGGTACAAATGAACAAATTTTCAATTCTTTATGTATTTTAAACTCATTTAAAATGTAAAATCAATTAAAAATACATTTAATTAATTTTAAAATAAAATACACATAGAAGTCTACTGAATTTTGTGAAGGAAAAAAAACCCAGTTCCTTGGACTTGCATGCCACAGTCAGTAACCACCAGGTGAAGCAGAGTCAGCTTACTGCCTTACTGTGCTGAGATATCCCAAAGGTGGAGTCTTAGAAATCCAGTGTCCTCCCTTTATCACAGAGCTCTTTACATTCCTCCTTTTGATCATACTGGTATCTCACCCTTTAATCAAACACCCTAATGCAAAAAAATGAGGAGGCCTTTAGAAAAGTTTGTGCTATTCCATTTCAAATCTTCCTGTGTTCGGCTGAGTGGGTGACTGAACACGAGCTGTGCCAGGGAGCACAGGAGAGAGGATTCTCCCCGAGAAGCACAACATGGTTTTGTGGGGTGGAGAAGCCTTAGCCTGGGTGGATATCATGTTGAAATTGGTACTGTTGCTCCCCAGGAATATCCAAGAGAAAGAATAAAACACAGTTACAGACTCACTGGACTCATTGCTCAGCTGAGTTTGAGTCTTTCATCAGTGCAGGCAGAATTACAAAAACCTGACCTGAGGGTGCTCTCTAAGTCCATCCCCTTCCTGGACATCTCACACCTTTCAGGGAAATAATAATTTATGGCACCTTTCTGTTCTATCCTCAACCCCTTCTTATAGATGTCGAGTCACTTAGAAATTTCCCAGATTTTGAGGACAACTTTAATTTTCACTTTCTTTTAGAACTGGACATGTAGTGTAGATGCGGGGATGAGTCAAACCCCTGTCTTCCTTATTTTGTGCAGTAGCTAAATATAACTGGTTGTGGTGGCAGTCCCCTGGCAGACAATTGAAGGCAGGCAAATGATAACTTCCTCAGCTCTGTGTGTTTCCCTGGGCACTGCACTCACAGTTATCCATAAATTGGAAATTGAACATGTTGCTCAAGGCAATAGAGCAGAGACAAGTCTATTTTTTGAACAGCGTTTTTGTGTGGAAACGGCTTATTTTAAGTGCATTCTCTTTAATAACAATCATTGTGTTCTGTGAGTAACCACAGTGGCTCCTGTTGTGTAAAATGGGTGTTTTGCATAAGCCTTTTATATCCTGACTTAAGTCCAAGCATCCTTTAACCGGGCTATAATTAGCAGCTGCCTACCAGTGCCTGTGTGCTTTGTGGTGAGGCCCCAGGGACTGAGCTCAGCCTCTCCACCCAAGGGTACCTCCTAGTACTGCTGTTTGCTGCCAACTGGCCAAGCAGGGAGTTAGTATTTTGAAGAAAAATCCTGTTTTTCTAGCAAAGATGATGACAGCTCCTGCAGTTTTTGAGTGACCAGGTAGTGGGAGGGCTGGCCAGGCTTAGCTTTATACAACATCTTGAGCTGCAGGCAGAGAAATGCAGGTACAGCATTGCCTGCATCATAATGTTCTTGAATGTCAGTTGCTCCAAAAGAGAAGTAGGCACAAGGAAGGACACAGGTATGGACTTTCCTAAAAAGTGCAAAAATAACCAAATCAAGATCCACAGATTCTGAAGCCATGTTCAGGTCTGTCACAAGCTGCATTTTGTCCTCCTTGTATTTAATCTCCATGTCACCTTAGTACCCAAGAGAGGAGCAAGCCTCTCTTTGCTGGTAGACTGGCTGTGTCCCCCCCAGCACTGGGTGTGTCACAGTGTCCTCTCCATGCCCAACAACAGCTGATGTCTGCAATGGCTTTCCCCCCCAGATTACGTCAGGCGAACAGGCGGCAAGATCCTGGTGCACTGCGAGGCGGGGATCTCGCGCTCCCCCACCATCTGCATGGCCTATCTCATGAAGACAAAGAAGCTGCGCCTGGACGAAGCCTTTGATTACATCAAGCAGCGCCGGAGCCTGATCTCACCAAACTTTGGTTTCATGGGCCAGTTGCTGCAATACGAGTCAGAGATCTTGTCTTCCACCCCCAGCCCCCCTGTCACCTCGTGCAAGAGAGAAGCTGCATCTTTCTTTGCAGAGGAACTGACTTTAGGCAAAAGCTTTGAGGGCTCATGCTTCGCCTTTCCTACCTCAGTGTTGAGTTCTGTGCCCATCCACTCTCCTGTCCACCAGCTGAAGCTCAGCCCAATGACGGCATCTTCGTCCTGCTGAACACCGTGGGGAGCCTGGAGCTGGTGTGGTCCTGATCCAAACTGTGATCCCCAACAAGAACATTTCATGAATGTGCAATAGAAAAACTTCATCCACTTACTCTGAGATGGAGTGGTTGTCATGGGTCATACTTCCCATATGCTGTGACTGTAAGATGCAAGAGGTCTAAGCGTGGCAGGTTTTCTGAACTTTTATTGCTCTTTTTTTAAAAAAATACAAAGTGCTTTTTTAGGGTTTTAACCACACAATGTGCACCCATTACTGTATTTCCAGATTCCTGGGGAACAATGAGAAATCCATTTATTATGTTCTCAGTTCCCATCTCCTTCCAATCTTTTTGAAAAGACCCTTACTTAAAGTTTCTAGCAATAAACAGCAGCAGCAGGCAAGCAAGCAAAAGGAAAAGCACTACCTTTGCAACCACAGAGGTGGCAGGAATGAATATTTGTTCAAATCTTTCTCTGGCTTTCCTCCTCCCCTCTCCTGTGTCATGTTTCAGGTAGCAAAGGGCTGGAGTGGGGAGAGGGAGCACCTTTTCCAGGACACTGCTGCACAACCCAGGTGAACATCCCCTCTTGTGCTCCAGCCTCTGAAGTGTCAGGTATTGTCCACAGTGTAACTGGATACCAACCCCAACCAGTGAGTCCATTCAGGTGTGGCATTTCCTGTACTTCTGTATTCGCCTTTGTACTGGATGTGCTTTTAAGTAAAGCAGGGACTTAAGGTCTATCAGCTACCCTGCTGAGTTATTATCCTCCCTTCTGTTATTTAAGAACAGCCCTAGAATACTTGAATGTCTCAACAATCCTCATCACATCCACATCCCATCAGATAACACTGTAAAACACTGTAACTGCTGGACTTCACACCAAAAAAACCTGACAAGCTTTCAGCTCCAAAACAACTTTTTCTCCATCCCTTCCCAAGTGTTCCCATCGTGTATTATGTATGGTCAAGTGGTCTTTTTCAGTGTTACGTGACTTGCTTAGAGTGTGTGGTCACCTCTAGTCAGCCTCTGTCCAGAAAAAAAATATTTCTGTCTTGCTCACGTTGGCTTCCGTGTCCACAGGGAGTTCAGAATGAGTGTCTCTGTCTGTTGACCTTTTTAGTATTTTTTAATATGTAATATGTATGGGAAATGGCAATAATTTCCAGGAGATCTCATGAATGTGAAAAAAACCTGCAATGGTTTTTATGGTGTGTAAAAAATAATAAAGGAAAAAAAATGCCAGGAAAAGCGAGCTGTTTGTTTTACTTGGAGTGATCTGTGAGAGTGCTTTGGGAGAGCTTGGTGGCAGGAGAGGTCACCTGAGAAAAACACCATGGTGCAAAAGTGGTGTAAGAAGGTAGGAGAGACGGGAAAGTATCACTGTGCTGTGTGCTGAAAAGCCACCAAGGTGCATCACTACAGAGGGGAGAAGGTGAGGGGGAGGATTGTTTTAAACAGAATGACATGAGTCATGGTGGCGTCACTTCCCAGCAGCCGGGCAGGCACTTCTGTTTTGATTCATGCATGTTTTATATAAGATTTACCATCTTGCTGAAGATGAAAATCTGAACTGGGCACAGCCCCCACTTCCTTCCAACCCATGACAAGGGGTGCTACTTGCCCTGCTCCTTAGAGCAAAGCTTACGTGTGACATGCAGCACCTCTGGGTGCCAGGAGCCGAGGCATGTGGGTAATACTCATCTTTTCACTTCTTAAAATTAAAAAAAAATAAGTTAGAAGAACCAGCATGTCTGATGTATTCTGTACCCCTTTCCATCTTGAATTTTCTAGGCTCTTCCTGGCTCATCACTACAGCACATTTATGATCTGCAGTTCCAAATTATGGAGCTGAAAAATCTATGGCAAATATCTGGGCTGCAAAGCATGTGTGCATATACCAGGCGCTTGCAACTTCTTACCTCCAGGGAAGTAAATCTGACAGATGAGAAGGTCTTACTGGAGATGTGCCTTGGATTTCTTACCCAGAGTCAGAGGGATGTGTCAGCAGCCCTGCCTGCGCTCTGGGAAACCTGAACACAGGAACCAGCAGCCAGGGAGGTAAAGCAGATGATCTAGTAAGAGCAGATCAATTAATTTTATGAAAGACCTAATTGGTCCCCTTTGGGAAACTCTGGAAAGGGCTTTCTGCCTCTCAGCCCACACAAGCACCCAAGCAGAAAGGCCGTTGAGCTTAGTGAGTGTGGCCATGTCCAGAGTACTGAGACCTACAGTCTGGACAGAAACAGAGCAGCCAACAGTTCTCATTACAACTGCACTAAACCCTTCTGGGCGGACAACCAGCTTTGTTTCTTAAGGATTGGAAAGCTGAAACCCTCAGCAGAGTTAATGATGGAATATTTGCAGGGCACAAGGCAGTGGGCTGAAGGGGTTAACAGAGGGACTGCTGATCTTGACCTTTGACCAAGGCAGCTGGAAAAGATCACAGGCCAGATGGAGGAGCCAGGTATTAGCAGAGAGGGAAGGGCACTGCTTTGTGTTTGGAAGAGAGGTCTTATCCTGGGCTTTAAGCACAGTGTTAGCAGAGGGAGATGCTGGGCTGGGATTCAGCAAGGATAGAAGGCCACAGCCCTGTGGGAGCCTGAATAGGAGTTGTTGTCATGCCTGGACACAGCACACTGATGTTTATGCTCCTGCTCAGGGCAGGGGCCCCCTCTTCTTGGCTGGAGAAGATCAATTCACCTCTCCTTCTTGCAAAGGGAAATCCCAGCATCCAAGTCAGAGTGGGATGCAAATGCTGCCTCCCAGAGGGCTGTATTCCCATGTTCATGCTGATGCCTGCTCTGCTACTTCAGTGCTAGTGTGAGATCTCTGATCTGAGCACTAATATATGAAGGTGAGTGTGTCAAATCAGGATAGAACCTACCTGGGAAAAGGCAATGTGTTTGAAGTCACATGTGCAGGGTAGGGTCCCTGGTTCTCTGCTTCCAAACAGCAGCACCCAATAGGTACCTTCATCCTTGGGGAAAGGAACAGTTCCACTCATGTTTTGTGGTTGTGCACTGAGGAAATTCACCAGATTTGGTTGGATGGAAGATTCAGGAGGCTTTTATAGCCCAAATGAGCTTGGGTTTGAGTGGCTCATTGCTAAGGATGGAAGCTCAGGTCAGGCAGGTGTGTGGGGAATCTCAGAGCTGAAGGGTGGAAGGCTGAACTGCCTGGTTCAATGTGCCTGTGTCCCTCTGCCAGCTAAGCTTCACAAAGGAATAGGGGCCTCAAAAACAAAATTCTGATGGAAAGTAGAGACCCTTGTAGCTATAACAGCAAGGGGAAGGCTGCTATCAGGATGCTTTCATTCTTCAGAAGAAGAAAATGAGGGAAAGATGTCAGGACTGGTATACTCTGAGCTTTAGTTAGAGCTTATCCATTATGATACCAGAATCCAGAGAATATGAGAGCAAATGTTAAAGAGGATTTTGCAAGTTCTGTTGCCTATAGCTAGGCAGAGCTGTGCTAGTTCAGAGCTGTGCTGGAACATGACATCTCCCCATTCACACTCCTGATGGAGCACCCTTGTGCTCTCCAGGGACAGCTGGGTGCCTCTCAGGACCTGTTGCAGATCCTGGAGGACTGAACAGGGCTTGTGCCATGTAGCTTTTGGTCCCTTGCTTTTAGGTTTGCAAGGAGCAATTATGCTGCAAGCATAAGAGCAGTTGCTCAGCCTCTGGCTCTGCTCTGCACATGCTGTCTTTCCTTTCTGTCTCCGGGAGAAACAAGCATTCAAGAAACTGCCACAAAAAAATACATATCTTTACATCACTGCAAATCAGATTGTGAAGAAATCTAGGGTGGAGTTGGATGAGTGGGTGCTGTCCTTAAGTGTCCCTAAATGTCTTTTTAGTCCATACATTTGCTGGTGTGATTTGCAGTCTATTCTGGTTACAAAACATAGGCTTTCTCCTGCTTCTTCCTGCCTAAAGAGCTTTCCAATAGGTAGAAATTGCATCCTTACCAGTAAAACCCAGTTCAAACTGAGCTGCTCCATGGGGAGCTGGTCCTGAGCTGGCCCATCCCCATTCCCTGAGCACCACAAGGTAGACAGCTCTTCTTAGCTTCTTGCCTTATCATGGGAGCTTCTTTTTTTAGGAGACAAAGTATGAATGAAGAAGGTATTCTGCAGGCATTGTCATTTGTATGCTAAAAACAACACTTGCCTTGCAGGGAAGTCAAAGGTCCAAATGTGCCTGTAACATGGAAAAAAAAAATGTGTGAGGCCCCAGGTATGGTGAATTTGACCCTCCATCTCCACTTTTCACAGCTTCATGTTAATTGGAGAGTAGACACACTGCCAGCTCACTCTCTGGGGAGAAAGAGACAGGAACCAATTTGCAGAGCCACATAAATATGGAAGTAGGATTTTTTTTTTACGTGGGAGGTGTTACCAGTACCACACATTACGGTTTCTTGGCTTTATCACATCATAGTCTTTTACTGAGACATGAGTAAGTTTGCTAAATAGGAAATATGAAAATAGCTCATGAAATAGGTTGAGTCATCAGAGAAAATCAAATGGAGTTCTGACACCAGGGCCTCAGTTGTAAAATCCTACTTTATTTTACCATTGCATTAGAAACTTTGGGGTCATTTCAATCTTTTTATTTCAGCTTCAAAATTCAATGTACTCTGACATCTAAGTAAAGCCTTCTAAATCCATTCATGCTTTCCATCAGCAGTGGTGATACATCCCTATGTGTCCTGCCTATGAACACTTGCAGGGAATGTAAAGGTTACCAAGACAAAAAGCTTCTGCAGCAATAGCTGAAATGCTCAGTACTTCTTCCAGCTTTGTCTAGCTATTGAGAAGTGTGGCCCCTAGATATCCCTTTCATGCACTAGCCTATCAAAGTCACTGGATGTTATTGGTAGCTTCTGGGAATCCTAGCAGGACACCAAACAAACCCATAAAGGCGGCAACTCAAGATCAGGAGTGACCATGGTAGATAGAAAGGGGGAAAGAACCTTAAAGGGCCTCAGGGATGGCATTGCCTGGGGACTCCCATATTTCTGTCAGGGATTCTTCTCATATCCCAGAATATGACCTGTGTTGGGCAGATCATGGATGGAAAGCACATAGGACACAAGCTTTCATGGGAGCCATGTGACCCATAAGACACACTGCATGAGGAGAAGTGGGAAAGACCTTTATTATAAATCCTGCTCCAGCCTCAGCCTGTGCTACCTGCAGTCACAACTAGGACTTCAGAACATGCACCACATAAAGGTTGCTGATCTGTTGGGATGTTAGAGGCTCAGAAATTAAAGGCAAACTGATAAAGGCCTCAATTTGAACTTCAAACCCCCTTGGCATAACCATTTTTTCCCCAGATTTGGTTTTCTAAACTACTCATGTTAGTAAAGTTAAACATTTGAGTAAGTGGTAATTGGACCAGGTTTGTCTCCCAAGTGACATGACAATGTAGTTTTTATGGGCTCTCTTTTTTTGTGGGGGGCTTGGGGGGGTTGTCTGTGTGTGAATAGTGGTTGATTTCTGTCACAGTGATACCCCATTTCTGAGATTCCTTTGTAAAGCAGACAGTGGGTGAGTCATCTCTCGTTATTAAATTGCCCATACATCGTGAGCTGCCTCCAGGCTCTGAACCAAAGCCTATTTCCTTGGTGGGGAGAAGAGCCCCAGAACACACTGGGATTTGGATCAGGCCCTGGATTAATCTTTCCATTATATCTTTATTTTAAGGAAGCTTTGGTTCTAATTGGAGCTAAGACTTGCTTCTGCATTGAAATGACATTTGAAGTCTACAGGACTCAACTGGAGCAATGGGTATATCCTCTCTGCTCTAATGCTTCCAATCATGTTAAGTCAAGTTAACTGGAAAATCAATTGACAGGAATTCCAGCATGACCATTAACTTCCATCCAGCTGGGCCCCAAGCGGCTGGCCAGGGTGAAGAGATTCCTAGCAGGGATGGAGCAGAACTGTGCTCATCTCCTAGATATGCTTTCAGCCTGAGGTCTCCCCAGCACTACCCACATTACCCTGAGTAATTACTGCGGCTCACAGAGAGCCCAGGGTCAGGCAGTCTGGGATCAGTTGTGGGCTCTCCCTGTGGATTTTCAGGGCAAGTGATGCAGCTGCTCCTGCTGGCACAGCCACATTTGTCAAAAGCATAAAGGAAGTGAGTGAGACCTGGACTGACCAAACTGACCAGATGGATCCCTTGAGTATATAGAAAAGGACTATAGCAGCAAAACTGTGTTTTCCACAGGACAGCTCACTTCTGCAGAGGATATTTCTGCTCTGTTGGTAAAACAGAGCTTTGCTGATGTGGTTTTGCTCATGAAAGAAGCATTTTGGTGCTAGAGCAAACCTGGAATTCTCTCTAAATATTTCTCACAGGCTTATCTATATGTCTCTGGATCCTGTCTTGCATCAGGGATAATGATATCTGAGAAGGGCATAAAGCTTTATTCATATGTTTGCAATGCATATTAGACCCATGACAAAGACTGTCCTAAGCACAAAATCTTGTTACCATGATGTATTTATTGTACTGTGCTTGTAAGTCCATATGTTCCTTATTAGAAGAGAGAGTTTGTTGTGGGGTTTTGCTTTTTTTTTTTTTTTTTTTTTTTTTTTTTTTTTTTTTTGGTGGGTTTTTTTATTCTTTTCCCCCAGGATATAATGTATTACTTAATTAAAAACAAAACCAATTGTGGAGCACTTTCAGACAGCCACTACAGCCACTCTGCCAGGCGATGGGAGACCTGGGTGGGTGGCAAGAAATCTGTCTGCTACTGAGTGCTAAAGCAATGACATGGTTCAGTTTACTAAATCCAGCTGTGAAGAGCAGCTGGTTTTCTGGCAGTCAGCATGACAGAGGCAGGCAGATATGCTCGAGAGAATTGATCAGGGACCACCAGTGGAGAGAAGGGGAGGGTAAATTGTTCCCTGTGCTACTAAGTGTTAAAGTGGCTCCTGGCAGCTCTGATTACTAAAGCCAGCTGAGAGGCGTTTTTCTGGACCTGGCTGTGAGATCTGGTGGGGATACACTCCAGCCATGAAGAAGGGGGAAGCAGAAGAGTTCTGCGTAGCCAGCTACTGCCACACTCCGTGCTGCGGCCTGTGGGATCCTGGGGAAAGGTTGTCGGGACACGTGGGAAATGTCTGCAGACAGCACGCAAGGCTGCCAAGAGGCTTCAGACAGTGTTCCCATCCTGGTTTCTCTTCTCATTTCCTTCTTCGTCCTCCCTCTGTGAGGGAGCTGGGGGTGCAAGAAGAGGCAGCTGGCGCAGCAGGTCAGGGCTAGGAGAGATCGTGCAGAATAAACAGCAAGACACTTCCTTGGAGGGCTGGAAAAGATAATAAAGATGCCTGTTATCCCGACCGAACGGTGAAAATTGCGGCGGTGAAGCCTGCCAGCTTGGGTGTGACAGGACAATGTCCTGCTGTGTCCCTGGGCTCTGCCTGGGAAAAGCCTGAAAAATGCTGAGCGCTCATGGGAGTGAAGCCCAAGATAGTCCCTGGGGCAGTGGTTTCAGTTTCCATGTCAAAACTGGAAGTTATCTTTGTTTTCCTTTGATCTTCAAAGCACAGGGGGAATGTTCACACTTAGGGGAGGCCACCCGGTGTCAGGTGAAGCTGCTGCAGCTTGTTAAAGTCAGTCAGATGCCATAAGGTCAGCAACTCACCTGCCTCAGTGTGAAAATGCCTTGCAGAAAGGAGGCTGCCTTTTCGTGGGGCTCGTTTAGTTCTCTGGTTTAAAAATCACCTTTGTGGATCCCAAGGCTGTCGACCGATGGCTTAAAGAGGGAGTAAAGCCCAGGCAGTGTGATTCTGATCACTTTACATATGTATTACTGTGTTGAATGGATGTGGTCAGCCTAAATAACTATTTTTGTTCTAACTTAATTACAAATTTACTGCAGCCACCTCCTTCCAGGGTGCTAATTAAGAGCAGAGGCAAGGGGAAAAGGTCTTTTCAGAATTCCAGGATGCTCTGTGGAAGTCAAATATCCAGTCTGGCATCTCTGTCAGACGTAATTTTGTTTGTACTGGCCACAAAGACTGAAAAAGCTAACCCAAGATGAGGCAGTCTGGGTCACAGACCTACACGGGCTCTTTCTGCCTCTGCCCCACTGTCTGGCTCATCACATGTGCTGAGTGCAGACATTCAGAGATTTCTCTGCATCCATCCCCCAGTTTCTCCAAGGAATTTCCCTCAGTCAGTCTCTGTCCTGCCACTGCTGGGAACAGGTTGCAAAATATCCCTTTGGTCAATTATGTCATCAAACCAGCAACACCTCCAGGGCCAAGACAGGCACCGCTGCTTCCCTTGGCTGCTCACGCCCTCTTGTGTGAGGGCAAGAATCAGTGCCCGCCGTCCTGCAGGCACATCTCCAGAGCAAGCAGCCAGTCCTGCAGATGGGGAACATGTACTTATGTCTGTGTGGCCCTCCTGCTGTCGGGATTGCATTTACCACTCGCTTGAACATTAGGAGACTTTTGGAAGTAAAACTGACTGCTTTTAATTCACCTCCCTATTACCTAGTCTTGCACTGTTGTCTGAGCTGGCAAGCTTTCACCTGGAGCTTGGAATTAAACAAGTCTTTAAATTTCTACCTTTGTTTATGATTTATTTTAAGGAGAACCAGTTGATCTTGTCCTCTGTGGGCTGTCCCTCAGACCTACTGATGGATGGGCAGGTGCTGGCCTCAGGAATGTCAAAGAGCCCCGTGAAAGGAGCCACCCCCTTGCCCTGATGCCTGTGAGCTGGTTCCAACCCAGGCTCTCTTCAGGGAAGCCTCTACTGAAGCCAAGGGATGGTGTGGGCTGCCACCCTCACTGCTAGGACAGCTACTGGGTGCAACAGATCTGTGGGATCCAGCATCCCTGATTCACTTCTCCTTTGTGTTTATCCATCCAAAACCCGGTCTGCAGTTGCATCTATGGGTGCCCTCCAGCACAGCTGACCCCGTAAACAGCTCAATGCAGGTCCCTTCACTTCTCTGGAGTTTAAAATAGAAAAAACAGAGAGCAATGCTTTCTTCCACATAATTTCCAAATGCAACAAAGGTTTTTTTTGCATTGCAGCAAAGGAAAGCATCGCTTTCCCCCCTTGGGCAGGATGTGACCCAGGTCGCCCCGTGACCGGAGCCGGCCCAGCCCACGGCACCTGCCAGCGGCGCTCTCGGCGCG
This sequence comes from Anomalospiza imberbis, assembly GCF_031753505.1. Taxonomy (NCBI): domain Eukaryota; kingdom Metazoa; phylum Chordata; class Aves; order Passeriformes; family Viduidae; genus Anomalospiza; species Anomalospiza imberbis. The sequence continues at coordinate 25,757,782 of NC_089688.1, forward strand.
GCCCCGGGTGCGGCGCTCACTCCCCGTGTGCACAATATCTTCATTTATGAAATTGGTGAAGCGAGGGAAATTCATTCAACCACAGCCACATTTTATTCACAGAGAGGTTCAGCTGAAAGACGATGAGCAAAACAACTGTTTTCCTTAGTAAACCTGCGGCAGATTAATTTGTAATAACGTATGCTCTTCTCAAAAAGGAGCCTTTCTATGTTGTTCATTTTGTGTCGATGCTTTACCCTGCCAGTCTCTTCTTGACAAACATGTTAGCTTTCTTAAAATGTTGTTGGATTAAAGGGTTTATGGATGAATACTTAACAGTCAACAAAAATTATTTAACTTTACACATTCAAAGGATCATACAGATCAAGAAAAACTTTTTTTTAATTTTTAAAAAGAGGCTGTCTGACTCTTTGAGTTGTTCAAAGTGCCTAGAAACTGAGTCGGAAAAGGAGAAGAAAAAAAAAGAAAAACCCTCTGGTTCTTTTCATGCATGTTTTTGATATAGATGCCTCCCAGCCAATTCCCCAGTACAGCGCGTCACCCTGGCGCCCCTCAGGGCACACTGTGGTGGGGACAGGGAGCAGGAGACAAGAAAGAGCAAGAAAAGGGTCTGTAGGTGGTAGAAACCACCATGGAACAGAGATGTCACTGGTTAATGCTGTGCAGCCAGCATCTCAACCTGTAATTACATCCACCCCTTATCAAATTGAGATTCTTTAAAGGCTCTTACAGGCTTAGGGCTCCCAGTTCTATGTTTTGTGGCAGGCAGTTGTTCACTGTCAAAATTACAGACATTTCTGCAGGTGCTGCTGAGGAGTCAGACTGTGCATTGCAAGGCATGGGTCACTACAGGGCTTGAGAACAACAGAGCTCAGTAATTTGTTCAAGACAAAAATAAATTGTTGGAAAGGAAGCCCATGTGTGGCTTGCTTGCATTTTTTTCACCATAAGTGCTCCTTGTCCCTCAAAAGCTTGGTGGGTTGTCTGCATTGAGATGGATGCATGTGCCAGGGTGTGTGAAGTGGTTTCTCTCACTTCACCTGCTGGAATCTCTAGTGAGTTCAAAGGTGAGAAAAAGTTGCATTATGGCCCTGCTGCCTTAGGATTCAGGACTGGGTGTTCTAGGAGGAGAGGTATTCTTGGCTGTCCCACTGTTACCTTGCTTGACCTTGGGCAAGGTATTTTCTCATTGCCTTTGTTTCCCAGCCTGGAAGTAGAACATCGGAATATCAGTTTGTGAGTTCAAAGTACCATTGGACACTGGTTTCTGCAGGGTCTAATCAAAATGTCGACCAAAATCCAAGTTCCCCGGTTTGCTCCTGAGATTCTGCTGCGACACCAGCACTAAGAAAAACAGTCTCCCTAAGTTCTGCCTCCCCTAATAATTTCAAGCCATGGGAGCACAAGAGATTGATGTTGCAGTGAACCTACTGATTTCTACAAGCATTTGAAAAAGGCAGTAAATACCTCAGTGATTGCAGCCATTCATGAATGAAAGCAGTCTATACACGTGCTGGTTCACAACTGAAAGTGGTAATAGAAGAGGTTAATAACACTTCAAGTGCTTTGTCCCTCCCTGCAATAGGTTTAACATTTTTTTCTGAGGAAATTCTACTATTTGAGAAGAGAGAAAAAAATTCGACAGAACTGAAATCCCATCTACATGTTACTGTTAAGTTTAATAAAAGAAATGCTTGACATATATTTATGCTGATGAAGACTAGATGAATTAAAGCAGTGTTCCCACTTCCTCCTTTCTGATGCTAATGTCTAATTCTAGCATAATTATACAAAAACGCTGCTTATAAAGCAGGGCCATGGAAAAAAAATCTCTGCAGCACCTACTGAAGCAAGGTGAACTCCTCATGTAGCAAGCACTGATTATATGTTTGCAGGTTCTCAATATAGAGTGCTGTTTTACGAGCTGCCAGCTTTCTGCACTCCTACAGCCACAGCAGCTTGACAGAATAAAGATTACATGCATCATACTTGGGTTGGAAGCATATTTTCAGCAAGTACTACAAAACCGAAAGAATAACAGAAAATATACCTACCCCACCACTCCACTCCCTCAAGTACAATCTCTAAAAGCTATGTGGCAAAACCTGTGTGCAGGGGCCTTATTTGAGTATTTGAAACACTCTTTGAACCAGACAATCATTTGCCACTTAATCCTTAATGAATACAGTTGCTATTTTTGCAAGCACGTCACACTGGTGAGAACGTTTGCTGATGGAATATCAGTGGGATGTGATTTTATTCTTATGAATAAATATAATGTGGTGTCTGTGCACATTTGTATGCACACGAGCCCTCTCAAAACTGCCAGAGTGTGCTGTATATCCAAAGTCCTCGAGAGGGAATGAACACCTGGGGATAAAAGAGATGCCAGGTCCTTGTTTGTGCTTGTTCATAATAGAGTGATGCACTTCTTGGTGCACCTCAACAACAGGAAACTGTCTGGAGCGCCAGATGTGGGTTGTTTGGCTTGACACAGGGTTTTCAAGAAGACTTGGTGCATTCAGGCACAAAAATGTCGTTGCAGCAGTCAAGAGAAAAGGCAAATTTTCCTCAGCTGGTTTCTCCGAATCCCTCCTTTAGGGCAGGAAGATTAATTCCTTGCTCTGGGGGGTCTATGATTAAGTGAAAATAAGCTTCTGAACTACAAAGGAAATCTCTAAATCGTGACTCAAGGCGTCCTGTACCTCTAAAAGCAGAAGACAAAGAGGAATGAACTTTACCGTCCACATCCACCTGTGTCTTTAGCAGGAGTTTGGTAGTGAGGAGAAATCCCGGCTGTTTGCTGGGACAAAACCCTCGCTGCCGTGTCTCAGCAGAGGTTGGACTGCCCTGCCTGCTGTGGAGTGCCAACAGAGTCTCAAATGCAGATGCAAAACATATTTCTGTTTTCTCCCATTTGAGTGCTCTCAGGTGGTTTTGACAATTCCAGGTTTACTTAGAACATGTAAATCTGTGTCATCTAGATTGTGTAAATGGATACCATTTATTTCCATGATGATGTTAACACAAAAATAGATGTAAATAATTCTTTTAACCAGGTACAAGATTGTTTAATTGTGTTGTAAGGAAAAGTGGGGAATGTGACTTCTGTTTCTTTTCTTAAACTCTCTTCTCCCCCCTGCCAGGAGTGTCCTTGGATGGGCCAGGCATGTGGGATCTGAACTACCGGCATCTCTAACTCACTTCACCCCAGAAAAAGCGAAGAAGAGTAAATTTGGTTTCACAAACTAATCCCAGAAAGATGCAGTGAGACTTATTTGAGGATTTAAAATTCCCTGAAATCCTAAAATGAAAGGGATTTTGGAAATGCAGACAGAGAAAATATTTTTCCCTCAGTCACATTGAGCTAAAGTATTTAAAAGCCAAATAAGACAGGCAGGAAATTTTCATTTTGAATTTGTTTGTAGAGCAACCATTAAACGCTTTAGTTTTTTAAGCCCTATGTTTTCTGAAGAAACAATGGACCGTTTCTTTATAGGTGCTGGTAATAATCTGTTACAATAGCCTCTTGAAGGGCTGTTAGTAAAATCATTTAATTACATGGCACTTGAGAATGTCTGGGACTGGTGAGATTTTCCCATTAGAGAAGAGAAGTAATTAATCCATCTATTATTCTAGGAGAAGCAGAAACTAGACCTTTCTGTTTAAATCTAGTTTTTATTAGCGTTAAGAGGCTCAGAGGCGGAATTCTATCGCACGACTAGAAGCGCTGGCTCCAGCTGCAGTTTTGAAGGAGCACTGTCGAATCGAAAATTGCATTTTCTCTGAGATGTCGCACCCCGACTGTTGTCACAACACCACCTGAAGTCACCGCAAGTGGAAGAGATTAGGTGAAAATTAATGTTTCTCTCCCACCATTTCGCTTATTTTTGTTTGACAGCTCCTCCGGGGAGCTGCATAGTGGCTCGGCGAGGTAAAGGAGTGGGCACGGACTCCAGCCGAGCTGTTTTCCCGGGAATGTTTCGCACCATCGCTGCTTGCCCAGCTCACCCCGGGCACCTGTTTGGCTTCGCCCAGACTTTTGCCCCGTGGATGCAGAGCTCTGCTCCCAGCCCCACACAGCCAGGAGGACGTGGCTGAGGGAGCGGCTGTGCTAGGGCGAGGGGCGCGTCAGCGCAGGCTCTAAGGCTGCTGATGCCTATTTTTTATTATCATTTTTATTTTAAAAAATTATTTTTAGATCCTCGAACGGAAGCCGGCTGTCCAAAGCCAGCCTTTATTCGACCTCCCGCGCGAGCGGCCCCTCAGGGCGGCCCCGACAGCGCCCCCTAGAGGCGCGCGCCGCCGCTCGCTCCGCTCGCCTCAACTTGCCTTTGGCGCCCAATCCGCCCCTCGACGGGAGAAACCACTTCTCACAACTCTCCGGGGGGAACCCGGCGCCCGGGAGGCAGAGTGGCCTGCCTTCCCCGGTACGCAGCGCCCTCCAAAAGACCACCGAGGCACTTTAGAAGATTGCAAAAAGGAAATTCCCGCTGCTTCACGTGGTGTCCTTCTTCGGCGGTACAGGAGCGCATTCTCTGCTCCGCAGTCCTCCCTCCAAGTGGCGCTGAATGGTTCGCGCCAGGACGGGACGGGGAGGGTCCGCCGCCATTTTGTTTGCGTGAGGGGTGAGCGGGCCCTGTGCGGGAAGCGGCGGGCGGCTGAGGGGGCGGGAAGCGGCGGCGGAGACCCGCGGTCAAGCCGAGCGCTCGGACCGGAGAGAGACGGCGAGGGCGGGCTGAACGACAGCCTGGCGGGCCTACCCCATCCTCGGCAAATATGTACATCAAGCAGGTGAGCCGGCGGGATTCGCACCGCCCGCAGTGTGCGGTGCGGCCTGTGCCTGGCCTAGGGGGCTGGCCCAGCCCGCCCTGGGGCTGGGGGCTCTGCACCTTCACATCTGCCAGGCCCGAAGCAGGGGGCCCGTGGGCTTGCGGCGGGCTCGGAGGCCTTTGCTTCGATCTTTTCTGTCCCGGGGGGCGGATCGAGGTCCAGGCTGAGGGAGGCGCCCCCGGCCCGTCCACGGGTCAGGTCCTACCGCCGGCCGGGCTGGCAGCGCTTTCTCTCCTTCTCTGCTCCCCTTTCATTCATTGCAGGTGCGAAGCGGCGCTGGGGTCTCTTTCACGGACCCGAGACTTGTTCGCGGGGACCCTCTGTACGCAATCCCCGGTGTCCCGGCCGCGGAAGGCTCGTACCCAAAACAAAGGGCTCTGCTCAGCTGTCAGCGGCATCTTTCAGCTGTTCAGATTGTGGGGTCTCTGCCTTGGGATGCTGTCTCAGGCCCCCGGGCATGAACCATTTTACCTGTTAGGTTTCACCCTTGCCAAACGATCTATGGCTGGTGCTCAGTTAAAAGGATCCTGGTATACATCTTTTTCAAACTGTTTTTGAGGTCATCATTATATTACTTCTGCAGTTTCCGTGCAGCTAGTTTAGCAGCAGATTTCTATTACTGCTCTCGTATTGCTGCATATGTGTGTTCATACAAAGCCTTCCAGGACTCTCATTTCCTGGTGGACTCAAAATTGACCTGTTTCTCACACCCTGCAGGTGCTTTTCTTAAGAAGAATACTTTATTAACTTTGAAATGCATGTTCTGCATAGGTACCAGGTTTTCATCTACTGTTTGGCTGACTGGGCAGTGTTTCAAACGCCTTTTGATCATACTTTTGTAAATCACTCTTGATTAATCGTCATAGGTGGGCACATTGCTTTAAAGACTTTGAATAAGAGTTTTTGTTCTCTACATTTGAATTACTTAAAGCAAACAGTAGTGGAGATCTATAGAGTAAGTCTAAATTAGCTCAGAACAGGGGAAACGTTTCATTTTGACAAAAACTAAAAGAAATTTGGGTGGCCAATAACCAGTACTGTTATAGGGGCTATAGAAGAAAGTGTAGCACTGTGTAGACGTGAGAACAAAAAGAACGAGAATGAATTTGATTCCATCAGTATCCCCTGTTTTGTTGCTTTCCATAAATTGTTCCTGGAGTTTGCACATTAAAAATATTTAAGTCTTAATCTGAGTCAGTACAAGGCAATGAAGAAGTCATGAGGTTTCAGAATATATAGGATGGATGAAGTGATAAACCATCTAGAGAAAAGCTTTGTGGAGGAGGTGATGGTATTCAGAGTCTACCTGTATCACACTCCATGGTGCCCAGGTCTGTGGCTGCTGAAAGTTTGTGCTTCTATAGCAGTATTCAAGAAAAAGTAATTGGTTGGATTTCTCATTTTGTAGAGGCTTTCAGGTTCTTATGAGAATAAAGTAAGTGCATTATTCCAATTTAATGTTCTTTATATATTATGTGAAAAAATGAAAAGTAGTAGAGACCAACTTTTTTGCCCATTATTTAATTTCTCCCCTTCCCCTTGAAATCTAGTGAGTTTGGAATCAGCAGTGTCTCAAAATGTTTGGGCTTTAAAAAATATTGTTAAATATGTTAAATCAAAATGAATGAACATAGTTGCTGTGGCCTATGGTCAGTGGCAAGACCTGATTAAGATATTCTGTTCCTGCTTTTCCTTTGAAAGCTGCTGGCACAGAGCTTGCTGAAAAAGTCTCCATCTGGCAGATGAGGGAGACTGGTTTTTTTAGGGGCGGTCGGTGTTTGTGTTCACAGCCACAGTACCTGGGTAGTCTTCAGTCCATACATCGTCTTAAACTTGCTTTCTGTAGTTTGGTCCGTTAAATTCTGAAATCTTTGATTGCTTCCAGTGCAGTGGATCTGAGTGGCTAAAGAAAACTATGTCTGGCCTAAGGAGAGGGAGCACAGACAATTGCAGTTCAGAAGAGGTTTAAGGTAGGCAGAGTATTGAAGGAAGCTGCAGTGGAATGGTGTTCCTTTTCCAGAATAGCTTCTGCTTCAGTCTGATGTTTGATGGTCAAGGATTAGTAATTTGCTGCCTACCTGTATTCTTACAGGTAGGAATTCTTACCTTCGGATTCCAGTAATGAAATAATTTTGCAAAGAGAATTTGACCAGAAAGCCATAGTGCCTGGGAAGAGAAGGGCTTTCAAGGTCTGATTAAAAGTTAGTTAATGCCTTAAAGTTTTATTTCATTTTGGTTTTTATAAATTCCAGTGTTTGATTTGCTGTCTGACATGGCATTTTCATTCAGTATTAGTGAGATGGTTTTAATCCATTAGTACAAACAGGTGATAAGAGGAGTTTTCCACCACAATACTTAATAGTGGCCTGCCACATAATGGGAGAAAGACTGAAGATTGAACTTGTCATGAGTAAATATGGGCATTTTCTTCTCCCAGTCTTTTGTTCAGTACTTTTTGTGGGCAGGATTTTTTCCCCACTGTTTTTTTAACGCTGACAGAATATGACAGAATATGAATGCAGTTCTGAAGGTAGTTGTTTCTTGAGGTGCTGGGGTGTACACTTAATAGAGGCTTTTGTGGTAGTGAGGAAAGGTTTGCTAAAATGTTTGCAGTACTACTTCTAGGATTTTTGTTGAAGTTGTGCTTCTTGAATAAAAAGTATTATGCTCATTTTGTGGAATATGGGCTACTTTAATAGTTGAAGGTGTGAGAGAAGGAACAACATGTTCAGAGAAATAGTGATGGGACCATAGACCTTAGAAACAAAAAAAATCTAAGTAATTTCATATCTTAAGCTTCAGCACTAATAATACTGAGAAGTATCTTGCAAGCTGTTTTTGTGTCTTCTTAAGAAGTAATTTTTAGTGTATTGTAGGTGTCCTAGAGAAACACTGTCACTGTTTTAACTGTATCCTGTTTCTTTTGGGGAAGAGCTGGGTAAGGAACACAGCTATTAATTGGTAACTGTAGTCCTGTTTCAAGTGTTCTTGCTGAAAAATCTGCAGATGTCAAACCTTCAGGTGGCTGCTGCCTTCCTGGTGTTGTACTGAACAGAGCAAAGCTGCTGTGCTTTTACCACAGCTTTGATGTATGGAACAGGCTGCTTGGTGCTGGAAGGTGGATTAGTTTTGATTAGTTTTGTTGCTATGCAGAGCTGAAGTTTTAGGTTGTTGTAACTCTGTACCTTGTGTATTGATAGGCCTGGCAAACCTCAAAATGCTGCTGGAATTAAAGAGTTGAAGTTTGATGTGCTGCTTTCAGATGACTGTTTGCTGCATAGCTCTTGAAGTTATTTGTGTACATTTTTGTCTCTTTAGGCTGTGAATTGGAGCCAAGACCAGCTTGCTTTTTTATGTTTCCCTTTAGATTGCATAGTAAAATAAGACTATTGCATGTAAAATAGGCAGTCTAGTACAGTTTTTGCAGCCTGCAATGGCACTGCTTGGAGAATTCACCAATAAAATTCTCATGCTGTAAATAGATTGCATTCTAAAAATTAAAAATAAATGCTTGTTACACTCAGTTTTCTTTTCTCTATATGATACTTCAGGGAAATAGATTTTTTTTCCTAGTTTGTTACAAAAAACCTCTTGGAACTCTCTTGCTTGCCATGCTTTGGCCTGCACAAGAGCCAGCATTTCTTGCTGGGGGAGAAATCTGTCCCTGAATTGATGCTTAGGTGGGGGGCAAGTTTGATGTAAGTTTCTGATCTTGAGCTGGAAAGTTGAGTGTGTGCAGGAAGGGTAGGCAAATTATAATTTATATAACTATTCTGTCAATCCTTATAGTAGAAAAACTGTTCAAGAACAGAAAGAACTTTGTTAAAATAACTCCCTCTTCTCACCAGGTAATCATTCAGGGCTTCCGAAGCTACAGGGACCAAACCATTGTGGACCCATTCAGCTCTAAACACAATGTCATTGGTAAGTTCTGATACTTGCCTTTTATCGCTAGTTAAAATTGCACTTTTATTTCAGATGATATTCATGTTAATCTCCTTTATAGTTTTTAATATTCTGGTTACATTTGATGATTATATTGTCTGTTTTGGAAACTTCTGTATGTAATGTACCAGAGGGTGTGTTCCACTTACAGCAAACAGCTATTAACGTTCAGTTTTGCTGGGACAAGAGCTGAGTCTTCAGAAACTGAGTGAGGTACATAAACTCCTTCCTGGGTGCACATCTCTGTATTCACCAGACCTCTTTTAAAGGTTGTTCTTGCAGGAACAGCAGCAGAGCATTTGCATGGGATTCTTTTTTTTTTTTTTTTTTTTTTTTGTCTGTGCAACTGTCATTATTTTTATAAATAAGCACACCAGCAATTATAAACTCCTGCAGAGAAAGAAGATCATATTTCTTCCAGTTTAAAAGGAATTAATTTCTGAACTGTAGCCTGTCAAAAAATATAAGTTTGAAGTGCAGTTTCATGAATAATTCCTATTTTAATAGCATGTTGTTGTCCACCATTCTCACACTTCTTCTATTTCTGCCTATGGATGCCTGGCCCTTTGTTTGCATTGATTTTAGTGATTGTGCAGCAACTTTTGAGACTGCTGACCCAACAGCAAACAGTCAATTTTGGACATAAAATCTTAATAGCCAGGATTTAACTCTGGCACTAGGAAAAAACAATGCATATGACATGAACAGATGTCTTGCTTAGTACTGTTATTTCTGCAGGATCTAAAACTTTATCCAGGTATTAATATTTTTAAAATACACTAAAAAAATCTCTTTTCACTGAGAGATTTTGCTTTTTTTTTAAAGACTTCATAGTAATCTCAAGTGGTGTTTGGAATGAGGTGAGTCTGGATGCTATGTAGGCAGACTGAGAGGGAAAGCCTGGGATGTTCATTGCTGCTGGAAGACAAGGGGATTTGAAACTGATACAGTAGGTGCTGATCTTAAAGAGAAGACACTGCATCTTGCTGAAACACTGTGGTATAAACACTGAGATTATATTGGTGTAGTGCTGTGTTCTTACACCTTTATTTTTTTATATAGAAGTAGTACTTATTCCGGTATTTTATGATTAACAAGTGGAGTATTAAGAAGTTAATGTGCTACATGAAGTTCATACAGTCAACCTGAATGTATAGGCAAGTTGTTTCCTCTGGATAAATGTTCTGGAGCCAGGAGAATTTGACTTAGGTTTACTGTTCTTATCCATCAGATTATCAGTATAAGAACCAAAAAGGTGGCAATAAATAGGATTGGTTTAACTATTATTCTCATTGTGGAATAGTTTTGGAGTTTGTAAGTCAAGGTAATGTGTCTGAGTGGGCAAAGGGCTACTGTCTTGTACTCAAGTGATCCATCTGCCAAGTTCATCTCATTCCCTGGAGATTTCATTTGCCTGTGTTATATTTGGGTTCTGATCTTGAATAATTTTGGGTCGCATTTAAGGTACATTGCACTGTTGACCTATGTCAGCTGTAACTTGTCATACTTTGTGTTTTAATTTTCAGTGGGAAGAAATGGATCTGGAAAAAGCAACTTTTTTTATGGTAAGCATGGATTTCTTATTAGCCAAGAGATGCTGAAGATACCAGGTTTCTTTTCTTGTTTTTGCTAGAACTTGGTTTAACAAATGATCCTCCTCAATAAGGAGTGGCAGATTGGAAATTACTTGGCAGTGATGAAGGGCAGATCTCAATGCACTTGTTTAATACTTAGTCTAGGTTTTTCTCTAGAATTCAGCTTCTCTTACTAAGGGCCTTCTAAGGCTTTCAGCTAGCAAAAGTATTTACAGGAGAAAACTGATTCTGAAAGTTGCCCTCCATGAAAGATAATTATGATATTTGCAGTTGTTTTAGACATCCTTAGTGGCTAATTTCTGCTAAATAGCAGTTTGGCACAGCTTAGACATTCTTTTAATATAAGGTTATGAGAGGGATTTTGTGAGGTGGGAGTATTAATGGAGGAACAAAGATGCTAATTAAATGAGGTGTTAGTAGGCTTTGTGACAGTTGTGTTTATAAATTGTCTAATGCTAAGTATTTTAGCAATATTTTTAGCCTAGCCTGTGTGCTGTGTATATGTAGAGGGAAGCTCATGAATCCCTAATAGTTCAGCATTGTTAGTGATTATACAGTGAACCAGTAATGTGGCAACAATGACTACTTCAGATAAATCCTGCTATACAGCAGGTTGAGTGATAAAGATCCAGCAGATTAAGGTTTTTAATGAAGAAATATTGTAAGATTTTAGCAACAGCTTGATTGTATTATACAACAGTAAACCAGTGTGTTTTGAGTTAATGAAATTGTTGCTTGTTGCGTATTTCCCTGAAGGAAAGAATAAATTTTCTGTTTCTTTACTATTTTATTACAGCAATTCAGTTTGTCCTCAGTGATGAGTTTAGTCATCTTCGCCCAGAGCAGAGACTGGCTTTGTTGCATGTAAGTGAATGTGTATAGCAGCAAAACTAAAGAATAAGCTAATACATTTGAATGGTACAACAAAAATGTTAAATTGCTGGGCTGTGGATATTTTAAGCCAATTATTTTGAAAGTAACTTTCTTTGTTTCAGTTGGCAAAAGGGAAGTTATTACACAGTAGTACATTATGTTGATAATGCACACCAGTGGATGTGTAGCCAAGATTATCAGAAATAAAAATGTGTGCTGGATCTTATGTAGATGCTCTTGCATCTCAAGTCCTTGAAAGGAAAGGGGAGGTGGGTCATCAGGGAAAAGAGGACAAGAATGAGTTCAAAGTCTTTTCTAAGATGGCAGCTGTCTAACAAGAACATCTCTTCTCTTAGGAAGGCACAGGTCCTCGTGTCATTTCGGCATTTGTGGAGATTATATTTGACAATTCTGACAACAGATTGCCGGTAAGTTCAGTGAACTGCTTTGGACATAGATTGTCCTTTCAGACTCAAGTGATCTCAGTCTTATGGAAGGCTTCAGCACAGTACCTGGTTTTGAGTAATTTCTGGTAAAAAGTGTCATAAATGTTCTGGTGTTAGTTACAGCTGCTTGCAGTAGGTGCGTGTATTTACTGGGTTTTGTTTTCTTAAGATTGATAAAGAGGAAGTCTCACTTCGCAGAGTCATTGGAGCCAAGAAGGACCAATATTTCTTAGACAAGAAAATGGTGACGTAGGTACTTCTTTTCCTTATCTGAATGAGAACAGTAGTATTTCTGTAAAATTCTGTAGACAAACCCAACACTTGCATCCCTAGCATGAAATAATTTATTCCTGTTGTGTAATACTGAGTGCCAGTAGTTTGACAGCTGGAACATCAGTCCTTGTGCAATAGACAGCAGACTTTGAATTTGCAGTTTAATGCATCCATTGATGTGGTGTTTAACTGCTTGCATAGTATTTATTTCAGGTTTTTTTTGAAATAGAAGAGTTACCACACTCTCAGTGGTTTTATATCCTTCCTTGAGATATGTTTGCCTGTATTTCCCTCCTCTGTGCTTTGAGGTGCTTATTTCTTAATCTCTTTCCAATTCTATAGTATTTTAGATATTTTCCATTTTTATTCTCTCATTTCATTTTAGGATTAACCATTTTCAAATAAAGAAGGTTGTTCAAACAGAGCATGCATTGCACACAGTGATTTTACTGCATTTTTGTAGCTCTCACTTCTACTCTAAGTTTTTAATGGATTCATAATAACATTTCAGGAAAAATGATGTCATGAATCTTCTTGAAAGTGCTGGATTTTCTCGCAGTAATCCCTACTATATTGTCAAACAAGGAAAGGTAAGATTCTTTTTCACAAAGTAGAAGAATCGCTGTCAAAGGTATCATGTTTCCTGGATGCCAAACTTAATTCATTTATTTCAGGAGTAAACCAAAACCTAAATCTACCTCTGTTTGAAGTAGTTCTTGTATGTAAATGCTTCTTTGGCAGATATTATTGTTTTAGTAGTTGATGTTGATTTAAAAAAAAATCATGTCTGTAAATATTGATATTTATCAGAGGGTTTTTATCATGGTGATCATTGCAATCAGTTTTTTTTCCCATATACTGTAATACAAAGCAGGCTTGATTCCTGTGCAGTAGTTCAGTGTAAATTCAGAGATTTCTGTGCCTATAGATGAGGCTGCAAGGTAATGGTAGAGAATTTTAAGAGGTTGAAAATACTGTTAATGGAGAATGAATGGAAAATGCAGAAGTACCAAAAGTGAACGCACATCAGGAAAAGGGCTCATGGCATGGGCTGTCTTAACTGGTCTTCAAGATCCAAGCAGCTTTCTAGAGCTTTCAAAGGGCACTGACATCTGCAGACAAGCAGACTACTTGTAATGCACAGACTACTTGTAATGGCTCACAGCATGGGTCATCAAGACCGGGAACTGTCACCTCCAAAGGTTACTGGAAGTCATACTTGAAGAGGAATGCAAGAGGAGAAGACTTGAGGAGCACTTGATGTCAGGGATGCTAACCCATAATACAGTCGGCCAGATATTTATCAGCATACATTTTCCTATACATTTGAATGTGTGTGTTTGAAAGAAACAGCTTGAGCTGGAAGGTTGCTAGTAGTAGGGATTGGTGCACGCTATTTAACAGCCAAAATACACATACTGGTTTTAATATAAGACAAATTAGAAACAGTTACCTTCTTAGAAAAGCATGCAGCCACTGAAATTCTATTGAAAGGAAGTGGGTTTTATGCTGGGTGTAATTGTATGACTGATTTGATGTCATATTAATGAGTGTTTCATGATGTGAATTACTCTAAGATTTATAACCCCTGCATTTTAGTGTGGTTTTATGGAGGCATTTAAACTATTTGATTTAGCACCAGGACTTAAAAGCCCAAGCTTGAGTTTCTCTAAACAGAGTGGTGGTTTATGTTTTCTTCAGTGTACATAGGACTTGTATCCTGAGTTTTAGCAACAAATGGTAACATTTGAAAAGCAGCAAATTTCATTACAAGAAGAATACTTGCTGTCCTGAAGTAATGGTCTCACAAGGAGAGCAGTGTGGTGTATGCTATGTATCTGAATCTTCCTGCCAAAACCTCAGGCAAGCAGGCAGAGCAAAAGAGTGCAATCTTTGTTGTGGTTAGCCATACATCCAGAGCAGGTTATTGAAATCATAGATCTTGCATTTTCAGATCAACCAGATGGCCACAGCTCCTGACTCTCAAAGATTGAAGTTACTAAGAGAAGTAGCTGGTACCAGAGTGTATGATGAACGTAAAGAGGAGAGTATTTCACTAATGAAAGAAACAGGTAAAACTTTAAGAAATTATTGCTTTATGCCACAGTAATTCAATTAAAACTAAATCTTCAAGCTTTTTCAGTAAAGCTACATAGATGTTATTTGTGGTATGTTAAACAATGCAGAGCTTCTCATATTTCTCCCTTGAATTTCCAATATCTCAGAAGGTTTACTAAGTTACTTTCTGTGTGCTTTTAGTAATAAAACCTTTTAGCTAAGCTAATACAGATAAATTTACTGTTCAAAACATGTAAGTGATGTCAGCTGGTAGTGATCCAGAAATCAGGATACCTACTGCTGTGCAAACACTGAAGTTCATGTTGTACAGTGTGTATTAAGTGTGTGAGCCAACAGGGTCCATGCTTCTGTTGCCTTACATAACAAGTATCAACAGTTCTGCTGTTGGGATTTTTTTTTGGAGAACTTCTGACCATGGGGTGTTTTTACATTTCAAGTATGTTGACAAATTGTGAATCACTGGAATAGATTCAGTGGCTGTAAAGGTAGGGGATTATATTACAGTGTTTAACTGAATTTCAATTGTCATGTTTTCTAAAGAGGGCAAGCGAGAGAAAATCAATGAGTTGTTGAAATACATTGAGGAGCGACTGCATACTCTAGAAGAGGAGAAAGAAGAGCTGGCACAGTACCAGAAATGGGATAAAATGAGGAGAGCATTAGAATACACCATTTATAATCAGGAACTTAATGAAACCCGAGCTAAACTTGATGAGGTAAAATATCTTGGCTAGTACAAAATGTAATGAGCTGTTGGTTTGTTTTTGCTACCATCTCCTTGTGATCCTTGATAGAATCCTGACAGTGTTAAGAAAACCTTCCTGTCCAGCCATCCAGGAGCCACTCTGACAGTCAGAACTGCACCACCTGAGCTAGGACTGAACCCCCTTCCCAGCACAGGTGCCTTGCTTGACTCCCTGCACCACACTCAGTCTGACCGGGATTCCCATAGCAGAGTCTCAGATGTCTTGATCCTTAAAATAATTTAATCTTGGTGCAATAACTAAATAACAAAGGAAGGTGGGACCCCAGCAAAGGAAACTGGCTTTTTATCCCATCAGAGTAGAAGTGTAGGGCTTCTGCTGTGTCTCTGAGTGCCACAGGTTCCTGTGCCCTTTATTTTGCAAAAGGACATTAGTTCTGTTGTCTGTGGCTTCCACCATGCAGAACTTAATCTGCAGCAATCTGCAGCTGCACACCGAACTACCTGCATTGTATGTACTCCTCAGCATCACTGTTCTTCACTAAATAAATTATTTTCTTTCTGGAACCACTACTAAAGCAGAATCTGGCCACTTAAACTATTGGTGATATTTCCATACAGCTTTCTGCTAAACGAGAGACAAGTGGAGAAAAATCGAGGCAGCTGAGAGATGCACAGCAAGATGCTAGAGATAAAATGGAGGTAAAAATACTTTGAAAAGGGCTCTCCAGTGGTGTGTTTTGCTTTGTGGTTTTGGGGATTTTTTAGAGGAGGCAGGGAGGGAGAGGATGATGGCTGGTGGTGTATATATTAAATTCAGTTGCATGATTTCATCCTGTTTGGAAACTTGGGGTTTTTCACACATCTAGTGTATTGTGATCTACAGAATCTTGTGAGTTTTGATAAATAGTGAAATGTTCATTCAGTGTTTTAAGATACTGCATACTTAAATTTTCGTAGGAAATAGAACGGCAGGTTCGAGAACTGAAGACAAAGATTTCTGCAATGAAAGAAGAGAAAGAGCAACTCAGTGCTGAAAGACAGGAGCAGATTAAACAGAGGACTAAATTAGAGCTGAAGGCTAAAGATCTACAGGATGAATTGGCTGGCAACAGTGAGCAAAGGGTACGTAACACCAATGAAGTCTTAAAATGTCATTGGCACAAGGAAGTGTTCATGTACACTGAAGTTTTGGTTTCAGACTTGAGCCTGTCACTATTTTGTAAGGTTTGTTAAATACTAACTTTAAATACTGCTTTGTTTGACTTTCAGAAAAGACTGCTAAAAGAGAGGCAAAAACTTCTTGAGAAAATCGAGGAGAAGCAGAAAGAATTGGCCGAAACAGAGCCAAAATTTAACAGCGTAAAAGAAAAAGAAGAGAGGGGAATTGCTAGGTCTGTGGCATTCTGTGCAAATTTTATCAATGCTATCCATCTGCAGTTAACTACTTGGAGATGGTCTGTAAAAAGCCTGCTTTATGTTGGGGTGGGAACAGTATTTGGCAAAATGATTTTCTAAGCTTAACCACTTCTTGAGGATGATTTTATTGTTTATACATGATCCTTTCCTTTTTGTTGCTGATTTGGTGCTCGAATTTGAGAGCCTGGTATGAGACTTCTTGAAAATTCCAATAGTAATTCTTAATGCTTGCTCCTAATAAAATCAAGATTTCTTTATAATACAGCAAGTCTTTCCCTTCTCAAAACAGACTTGCACAGGCTACACAAGAAAGAACAGATCTTTATGCAAAGCAAGGTCGAGGGAGCCAGTTTACTTCCAAAGAGGAAAGGGATAAGTGGATAAAGAAAGAACTGAAGTCTTTAGATCAAGCCATCAATGACAAGAAGCGGCAGATTGCAGCTATACACAAGGACTTGGAGGATACAGAGGCAAACAAGGAGAAAAACTTGGAACAGTACAGTGTAAGTTTTCAGCTTATTCTCAGTCTTTTTGAGAGAAGGGTTAAATACTCAATCTTGGATAGTCAGTCTTCAATACCTATTTATAAGGAAGATGTGACGTTCTGGTTGGATGTGGTCTTTGAAAAATGCTTATTGGAACCATCTACATATAAACTTTAAACTCCTTTAGCATTGCACTGTCTTCAGTCTCTATGTTGGCTTTGCCTTCTGGTACTTTGCCCAATGTGTTTGTCCTGAGTTATCAGGAATAGGCTTCTATCTGCCTTGCTCTTGTCTTTGTTGAACAGAGCCATGTCATAGAAAACAATTTGTTACATTCTTATAGAAGTCCGTGTTGTTTTCGCTTCTCTCATTTTCCCCAAGCAACAGGGTCTTTTTGACTATGAAGCAGGCACTGCACCCTTGTACCATGGTTGCAGCTAGTTAGAAGATACATCCCTAGCCATATTAGAAGATTAATCTGTTATCTGCATAACTTAGATTTTCATTTCCATACAGGAATGGCTTTTACAGTGCAAGTACAGTAAAACAATCCTAAGATAGCATTCCTGCTAGGAGCTCCAGCTGTGAAAACCCTGCTTTTATATTGAGAGAGCATATAGTGCAAATGCTGATGGTCTTCTTGGTCTTTGTGTAATATACCTACTGAAACTGAGAGTCAGTCTGACACTGTGCAGGAGTGTAGTTGTAGAAAGATGGTGTTCTGCTAAAATACTGCTTGATTGAGACCCACATTAGCAAAATTGTGATTCTCTGAGTTGGTCAATGAAGAAAATAGCATTTACCACTGGCTGACTGCAATTGCACTGTACTGCTCAGTGGTAATTCTGTAGAATTGAAGGGCTTAAATTTGTTTTGGATTTTGATTCCTTTCTAGAAACATGTCTTGGTTTCCTTTTCCTCCTCAAGGAAGGTTGATTTATGCTTAGGTGAAAAGTTGTTTAGCTTTTTGTTGTTCAAAGAGAAGGTGTCTCGGGCGAATGTGATTGAGAGCTTGCGAGGTTAGTTTGGAATGAGCTGTCTGTGTTTTTAGAACAGTTACTGCTTGTACACATATAAATACATAAACACTATCGAGTGCTAGCCCTGAACTGCTTTGAAAATGGCAGGTGTTAAATGAGCAAAGGGAGGATGTCTGTGCATTGGCTTAAACAGCACACTGTTGACAGCAGCAGCCTTGAAAGTCTAGTACTGCTGGAGAGCAGGCTAAGGATTTTGACTAATAGCAGGTTGACATGGTACACAAGATTAGTTGTACTTATCACAAATGTCATTTCAGAGCATGATGACACAGAAGTTATATGTATGTTAGTTACTGTTTTGATTCCTGTTCTTGCTGTGACTTACAGGGATCCATTTCACTTTAATGCCCAGAGGCACAATTCAACTCAGTGCCTGCCTTGCCATCTGTGTGGCACCTACACCTTGTTACTGCTTCTTTACAAAGCTGTCTTTATTCTTAGTGCTTTTGCAGCGTGTTGTAAACTGGTTAAAATGTTTGTTGGAATTTTCTAAATTTTTAGTAGTTCAGATTTGAATAAAACAAAGTGGTTTTTTTTTTTTTTTTTAATATAGAGAGCTGTGGTTTCATGCTGTTCTTTTCTTTGTGTTAGAAACTGGACCAGGATCTTAATGAAGTGAAGGCTCGTGTTGAAGAATTGGACAGAAAATACTATGAAGTGAAAAATAAAAAGGATGAACTACAGAGTGAAAGAAAGTTAGTAATTAATTGAAATATGTCTCAATCTCACTTAATGTGAAGGACCCCAACTGTGTAGTTGTTAACGTGTCATGTAGGTATGTTTTTTAAATATGGCCATGTATGAACTTCTGCACTTTGCCTTCCCATTAGATTAGCAGTCTTTAAGAAAACAGTAATAAAACTTACAGATTGCATTCACACTTACAAAATTTTATTGGTTTTGTTTTGTAGTTATCTATGGAGAGAAGAGAATGCAGAACAGCAAGCTCTTGCTGCAAAGAGGGAGGATCTAGAAAAGAAACAGCAGCTTCTCAGAGCAGCAACAGGAAAGGTAAGATAACCTCACTCTTCATAATTCCTTGTGGAATCTCATTCTTAAAGGACCAGTCAGTTTTATCTGAAAGAGATGATAGTTGTTTTTTTAAATTACAGTCTTTCTGTCATAATTAAGATGAACAAATTATATTCTGGGCTGAATTTTTCAAATATTTATAGCTCTAGGATGACTTGAAAATTAATTTTCTAAACTCAGGGTAGTTGATGTGAGGAGACTAGGCAGAAATGGAATATTTTCAAAATTTTCTCTGATACCTTTTTTGCTTTAAAAAACCTAAGTAAGAGACCATCACTTTTCAGTTTTGTTTGGGGCATCTCCTCTTAGGGCTGTAGGTTAGTTAACAGAAATTTGGCAAAAATGGAGATTACAGCTGTCACAAAGTTAAAGCTAGAATGAATATTATGCCCACGCATTGTAACTGCAATACAGTAATTAGCTGTATTTTAACAGGCCATTTTGAATGGTATAGACAGCATAAACAAAGTTTTGGAGCACTTCCGTCGAAAAGGCATAAACCAGCATGTTCTGAATGGCTATCATGGAATCGTGATGAATAACTTTGAATGTGAACCAGCATTCTACACCTGTGTTGAAGTCACTGCAGGGAACAGGTAATTATGTGCTATTTAGTGCAGCATCACAGCTTAGTTGTTGTTGCAAGCTTCTACTGAAATTTTATTCTTTTGAACTTGATGTCATGCCTTCTTTTTGTCAAAGTGCCTTCTCTATGGCATGATCAAATTGCTATTTCTATGTGAAGGACCTAAGAAGAATTCTGACTATTTAAATAGTAATCCTAGCTGCTCCTGACTTTGTCTAAAAAAAACTGAAACAAAACCAGAGAGGAAAAAAAAAAAGAAAAAACCAAAAAAGGTCCCAGACCCACACTCCTGACACTTGCCAGGGGAGGATTGGTGGTGAGACTGAATTATATTGAATAAAATGGACAGCATATTCCAGTGTGGAGAATTCTACAGTAAGCAAGGCTGACATTTCAATAATAGTAAGAATTTCTTCACTTGTACTAGGAAATCTCATGGTTGAGAATGGTCTCTAAACTGTCAAAAATTGCTGTCTAAAAGTTATCTGAAAAGATGTTGAGTGTTAATGAGTTTGTGCAAGATGTTTTCTCGAAGAAGTAAATGCCTGTTGGGTGATCCACCACTTGATGCAGCATTTAACACTTCAAATTAATTTAAATCGTCTTTTTGTGTGATCACTCCCTGATCCAGCTCAGGAGTAGTCATAAACGTTCTTGTTCTAATGAAGTGCAGATAGTGCATAAGAGCAGGAAAGAGGACAGAGGTGACACGGTATTGCAAAGTGTCACATAGAAATGTTGATACCACTATGATTGGAAGTGCAGTCTCTTCTGAAACTTGTGTCAGTGTGAACAAGGGCATCTCTTCCAAGCACTTCACAGTTCTCCCTGAATCCTGTGCCCCATAGTTTGGAAAACGCTGTAACAAGGAAAAATCACTTATTTCAGTCCCTCTGGTGCCAGTCTTCATAGTGCACAGGGAGATGGGGTCTCTGTCTCTATGTGGTTTATAGAGGCAGCAGAGGCAAACTTGGGAGATGCATGCAGGGGTGGGGGGCTGAATGTTGTGTGATGGGAATGCAGGACAGAGGTGTGGACACAGTGACACTGTACACATATTGAGCTGCTCCTGGCTGGACAGTGGAGTGTAAAGTTATTGGCTAAGCCTGTTTTAACCAAAGTGAAAAGAGTATCCACTTGCTTTTTCTAAGGCATGGAATTGGAAATGCAGTGCAGCTTTATAGTGATGTGTTATGTTACGATGTGTTATGTTACGATATCTGCATGAACACTGTCTGTATACAAATACATTTGTCCTTTTAGCATAGTAAAGTTTTACCTACTTGTTTGCCTTGTTAAACAGGTTGTTTTATCACATTGTGGATTCTGATGAGGTCAGTACAAAGATCCTAATGGAATTTAACAAAATGAACCTTCCTGGAGAAGTTACTTTCCTCCCTCTGAACAAGCTGGATGTTAGAGATACTGCTTATCCTGAGACTAATGTGAGTTAGAATTACTTCTGAACCTATTGGTGCTTCATGACTACAAAGCCTTGTATTTTGAGCTGTTTACATTGCTTATTGCCCAGCAGTTGCTTTTCTGTTTGTCTGCAGTAAAATACTATTTCTAATGTATACTTCTGAACATAAAAAAACAATGTTATAGAAAAACATTTTTCTACAAGGTATCTGCTCTTTATTAAGTGCACTTTACAAGTGAAAAGGCAATACTAATAAGTAGAGCTTTATTGTAACCTGATACTCAAGAATTACTTTAATTACTGAGTTGTAGTTCTCTCACTTCAGGATGCTATTCCTATGATCAGTAAACTGAGATACAATCCAAGATTTGATAAAGCTTTCAAACATGTTTTTGGGAAGACTTTAATTTGTCGTAGCATGGAAGTGTCTACCCAGCTGGCCAGAGCTTTCACAATGGATTGTATCACTCTGGAAGGTAAATACTGCAATTTTTTATAAGTTATTTTTTGCAAAAATAGAATTCCTGGGTACATGGGGCTCATTAAACCTGGTCTGTTTAGTGTTGTTGAATTAAGATTATTAAAAATAGTAGTATACGTGACTGAGATGTATGTACAAGGTTGCACTTGGTTAAGTACAGTGCTTAAAAATACAGGATTTCTTTACAAGGTATGGAATTTTCTTATGATCTAAATTTTAGTAGCAATGTATCTCCATCCTGAGAATTACAGAGCAGATTGGGTTTGAATCCATCCAGTTTTTTAATCCAGTTTAACCGACGTTTATTTTCCTGGAGATTTTATGGTGTTTTCCCCAAGCTCAAAGCAGTGTTTAGAGTGTGAATGAATGGCCTTATTTCCTTATAAAGGCAATGTGAATTCTTCTGTGCAACAAAGGTATTTACATCTTACGTTCACTGAAGTAATCTATATCTGTTGTTAATTGCCTGTATTAAAGAAGGCAGGTTCCCTGCAGGCTTATTGTTGTCTCTTTGTATCTTAAAGTCAATCTGAAAAAATTCCTAAGGGTGTCTGAGGAAGAAATTACTAATTTTTCAGTATTGGCATACTGTATAAGCCGCAGATGCTGCTAATTACTTCATCTCTTTATTTCCTCATAGAAGACTTGAGATTTTTTTTTTTTTCAAACTGGTAGTGCTAGGCATTTGCATTTTTCCCTTAATATAAGTATTTTTTTCCTTCAAGCTACATGGTTTCAGAAGTTAATTAAAAACAAAGATAAGCCAATGCTTAAAGGAGATCCTAGCCATCTGTGACGATCTTGAGAAAGGAAATAGCACTTAAATTGAATACAGAAATAAACATTTCCCTAATTACTGTAAACATGCATGGTTGCTGAGACATTCAGTGCTTTTGTAGCTTAATTGAAATGTTCTGGTTGATCTGCTAAGTTGCGCTGTAGAAACCATGCTGGACTTATGGCAAGAGTGTAGTGTGCATTTTACATCTCATTCTGTTCTGCCCTCAGGTGATCAAGTCAGCCACCGAGGTGCTTTGACTGGAGGTTATTATGACACCAGGAAGTCTCGGCTTGAATTGCAAAAAGATGTTAGAAAAGCAGAAGAGGAACTTGGTGAACTCGAAGCAAAGCTCAATGAAAACTTACGTAGAAACATTGAAAATATCCTTTTGTTGTTAATGGGGAAGGTTGTATGATGACAAAGCTTTTCTTTTGTGGTTACAGTAATAGATGGAAAACAGGAGACTGACTTGTTACATATTATCTGTGTTTTGTGAGCAGCCTGGTTCTCTGTGTTACTGTATTTGATATTGATCTTTAAAGCTTAGAGGTGAGGTTAAACCCTAGATTATGAGGCTTTCTATTACTTTTAGAGT
Organism: Anomalospiza imberbis; assembly: GCF_031753505.1. Classification (NCBI taxonomy): domain Eukaryota; kingdom Metazoa; phylum Chordata; class Aves; order Passeriformes; family Viduidae; genus Anomalospiza; species Anomalospiza imberbis. The sequence goes on from NC_089688.1 coordinate 25,780,371, forward strand.
CTGTTGTAGAAACTGCCATAACCAGATATTCTTGTTATCTGTGTTAATCTTCACTGCTTCTTCTGACTCAGGCTATATTTTTAGTACTTGTGTCCTGAATTGATGTGTTAAATAGTCCACTTATGCTGTGGAGGTGAGGTGGGAGACAGTACTGTTGTAATAAGCTCTGAGTTGCTTGACAGTTTGGTCTTTCCAGTCTCTTTGAACTGTGTCCTTTTGAGATCTAATATCTACAGTTCAGGAGTAAGGGAGGTTTATACATTTTTCTTATACATCACCCAGGTCATTCTGTCCTTCAAACTGAACTCCTTTGCATTTTGACTTGCATCAGTGCATTAGAGACATCTGTTTTGTATTTTGTACGATCTGAGCTTTCCTTGCATGTTCAAATATATCCCTGTGTTCTTCTGAATGTCATGTTGTGAAATAAGCAAGGAAGTCTTCATTTTAGCTTAGTTCCTGATATTGATAAGTTACTTGATAAGTTGATAAATTGCTCATCTTATTTTTGTGATGATTATTGATTTTTACTCTACAGGTGATCATTATGGTTTGGTGGAGTTTTGATTTGTTTCCTATTTTGATGAAAGATTAATATGTCAGATAGAAAAAAATTGAAGTACTAGTAGGAATAAAATGATTTTTAAAACAAGGACAGAATTTTCCTTAGCCCACAGTACGGATTAATAATGAGATTGACCAGCTAATGAATCAAATGCAGCAAATTGAAACACAGCAGAGAAAATTCAAAGCCTCACGAGACAGTATTTTGTCAGAGATGAAAATGCTGAAGGAGAAAAGGCAGCAGTCTGAAAAGACATTTATGCCTAAGGTTGGTATGAGGATATTGAAAACTATTGCTTGGTTTATTTTAATTGTTTCATTAATGTTACTGATAAAATTGCATTCCCTTCTGTTAACATCATAATATGAAATATGAAGAGATAACTAGCGATATGTCACTAGATAACTAGAGTTAAGTAGAGACACGTTGATATGAACAGGTGAAATTCATAGAAATCTAGAGATTGCTTTGAAGAGTGATTCTGTCTATCTGTCCCATAGCAACGTAGCTTGCAGAGCCTGGAGGCAAGTTTACATGCCATGGAGTCAACTAGAGAATCGTTAAAAGCAGAACTGGGGACAGATTTGTTGTCTCAGCTCAGTCTTGAAGATCAGAAACGTGTGGATGCTCTTAATGATGAAATTCGACAACTACAGCAAGTAAGGAAACAAAAATATCTTGCCATTAAATGTGGTACCTTTCTTAGCAATAAACTTTTGTCCTTTTGTATGAAAAGTCACTTATGAATATAGTGTTAGTAAATTAGTGTTTCATCAGTAGTAGGTAGGTGTGTTTAACGTTCTGTCATTTGCAAAGGGTATTTACAAGTTTTTCTCAAACCCTAGGTGAATTTTTCCAGTTGATTGTGTGAGAATTAAGGCTATTTGTGTTGGAATCATCGCAATTTTCTTGCGCTTGCTATTGACTTTCCAACAATAAATACAAATAGATATCATTTGAAGGGAGGATGCACAGTATGAGAAAGGAAAATTTCTATAAGTGTGTGGTAGGTGAGACAAAACTAAGCTTTTGATTGATGCACATGTTGCTGGAAAAATACTGTTTTAATGTACTCTCTAAAGTATTTCTGGGTTTAAGAATTGGGTTCAGATACAAATATAGATTAATAAACTCAGGGATCTGTACAGTTGATTTTTACACTAGGCACCTTTTAATTTGTTTTTTTTCTGTCAGTTAAATTTAGAGGAACAGTCCAGCGAATTGTGATATTTTAACACACAGAATTGTGTGAGGAGGGTTTTTTTGTTGTTGTAGTATTTTTTTTTTCTATTACAAGGTAAAACTAGTCCTGGTAAGGCAACTGATATACTTCTCTACTTTCTTCAGGAAAACAGACAGCTTTTGAATGAGAGGATTAAATTAGAAGGCATTATCACAAGAGTTGAAACATACCTCAATGAGAATCTGAGAAAACGCTTGGACCAAGTGGAACAAGTAAGGATTTTCTTTTAAATGTACTTTTGCAGTCTGGGTTTTGGTTTATTTCTAGAGCTAACACATATAAATGATACATACTTATTTGTTACACTGCATTGTCTGTGGTGGGGTTTGCTTCCCTATGTATAAACTGAGTTAAGCATTCATTTGAATTTCAGCAAGTTTTTGCCAAAAGCTACTGTGAATACGCTGCCTGTGTATCAATAGGACTATAATAATTTGTTTGAAAATCTAACTATTCTCTTAGAACATCACCAAAATATTGAATAGTATATTATGTAATAGTTATATGTAGTTGTATGTAGACTAACAGAAGTTAGCTTGTTTGTCTGGCCTATGTTCCCATTCATGCTGAAGCCTGGTGGCATTTATTTGTCCCATAGGAACTGAATGAGCTTCGAGAAACAGAAGGTGGCACAGTTCTTACTGCCACAACATCAGAACTTGAAGCTATCAACAAACGAGTGAAGGATACACTGGCACGGTCAGATGGTTGGTAACATCATGTTTTGGAAAGAAAACTCTCCAGGGTTTTGAAAGTTCACACATACCATATTTGATTTAGAAATAGACCATAATGTAATTAACTTGTGTTGGTGGTAATGGGCTTCCAGCTTGAGGGTGTGATACTTGTAAGGCAGCTGTCCTACAAGCAAGATCTTGTGCAATTGTTCCTGAATTTTGTCTAACCCATTTAAAACTCAGCTGCTGTCAAATAGGCTATCACATCTGTTTGGCTTGAAACTTCCTTTGCTTCTCTTTCTAGACTTGAACAATATGACTGTAGTACATTTGTTTGGGGTTTTTTAAAGCCATATACTCATGGGGAAGAAAAGAGGGATTTTCAGCCTTTTGCCTGAACTTTAACCTTGTGTTCCTTAATAGATCTTCTTTAGTCTGTCTTTTTGTTTCATAAATACTTTGTTGGATGATTGCTGATCTTACAGAGGTGTGTAAAGCTTTGGGTTTTGTACTCTTGCTCAATATTGCAGATCTGGATAACTCTATTGACAAAACAGAAGCAGGAATTAAAGAACTTCAGAAGAGCATGGAACGCTGGAAGAACATGGAAAAGGAGCATATGGATGCTATTAACCATGATACAAAAGAACTTGAAAAAATGACAAACAGGCAAGGCATGCTCCTCAAGAAGAAAGAGGAATGCATGAAGAAAATACGAGAGTTGGGTTCACTTCCACAGGAGGCTTTTGAAAAGTATCAGACTTTAAGTTTAAAGCAGGTAAATAGTGTGCTTGGTTTCATGTTTTATGACCTGAAACATTAGTGTCACCTGAATCTCGCATGTCAAATGTGGCTAGAATTGCAAGTCACTTTGATGTGTTAATGTTTTCCGTTTACAGTTATTCCGCAAGCTGGAGCAGTGCAATACTGAACTGAAGAAATACAGTCACGTTAATAAAAAAGCTTTAGATCAGTTTGTGAATTTCTCAGAGCAGAAGGAAAAATTGATAAAAAGACAAGAGGAGCTGGACAGGGGCTACAAATCCATCATGGAGCTGATGAATGTCCTTGAGCTCAGGAAATATGAGGCTATTCAGCTGACTTTCAAGCAGGTAACAAAATGGGAAAAATTGTAAAGACACTGGTGCTGAAATCAGTCAAGTTGTCCCATGGTGTAGCAGCAATGTGAGAAGAAGATACTAAATAAATCTGTACTAAGAGAAGGCAGTGTCATGTAACTTGAGGCTTGTGGGTTTTTTAAATACTGAAAAGTAAATAAAGCTACCATTTTCAGTATGTTCCCATCTCCAATACAACTCTAGCTTTGCTTTAAACTTCTTAAATACTTCCTGTCAAGTAAGCTCTTGTATACTGTGTACGACCCTTTCTGGGAACTGTGGCAAAAAATGACACCAAATCCCTTCTCCAGATTTAGTGAAAGTAATTCTAATATTAGCAAAGAATCTTAACTACGAAATGTGTGAATTGTTCTCTTTAAAGGTTTTTTGCTTAACTGAAGGTTACTAAGTAAATTTTATTTTTGCTACAGTTCTATGTTTTAATTGTACCATTTTCTTGAAAAAAATTTTGAAACTTCTCATACTACAAAACCAGTTGTTCTGACTCTTGTTTGTATTAAGCCAAGCTTTGTACAGCATACATTTCTCACTTCTGCTTAAGAATGTGGGTCTCTTCTTTGAAGTACATACTTCTTGTGTTCATGCAAAAACACTTGCCTGCATTTGATTTCACTCTGTAAAAATGAGTAGGTTTATTGATTGTTTCTTTTTCAGGTGTCAAAAAATTTCAGTGAAGTATTCCAAAAGTTAGTACCTGGTGGTAAGGCCACATTGGTGATGAAGAAAGGAGATGTGGAGGGCAGTCAGTCCCAGGATGAAGGTGAAGGCAGTACTGAGAGCGAAAGGGGATCTGGATCTCAGAGCAGTGTTCCATCTGTAGATCAGTTTACTGGAGTTGGCATAAGGGTAAAGAAAAATATTTGGTTTTTAGTCCTTTGAATGTTTGTTTGGGTTGTCTTTTAATTATATTTTTAAAAGGCAGCATTTAGTTGATCCTATTTGTTTAATAGCAAGTGATGCTGTGGTTTAGTGTTTTGAACTCATCTTGCTGTTGCATTGTTTTCTTAGGTATCGTTCACGGGGAAGCAGGGTGAAATGAGAGAAATGCAGCAACTTTCAGGTGGACAGAAATCTTTAGTGGCCCTGGCCCTAATATTTGCCATCCAGAAATGTGATCCAGCTCCATTTTACTTGTTTGATGAAATTGATCAAGCCTTGGATGCCCAGCATAGAAAAGCTGTGTCAGGTACTTGTCTACCTTTAATAATCTTCATTGTGATTGAAGGTAATAGTTTGTCTTCTCATCTCTGATGTTTAAGAATAAAGCTTTTGATCATAAAAACACATTTTTGAGAAGCCCACTGTGTGTTTGGGGAAGTTTTCATGAATTTGGTTTTATGTAGAAGCTCTGTTCTGTTACTGCATCTAAAGGGTCTCCTTACTGCATTTCAGTGTGTTGAAAAACAGTCCTGTTTTGAAGTCTAGTTTCATTTTAAAAATTAACGGACAAATGCTTAATCTGTTTTTTGTTATAGAGATTTTATACCATACTAGGTTTGCTGAGTGGCTGGACTTGTCAGAGTTCATACTGGAATTAATGAGAATACTTGTATGTATTATCTGGGAAATGAAACTGGTATAGATACTTTCTTGATTTGTGAGGTTTGCTTCATTAACCAAAACCTCATTTTGAATAAGGCAAAGAGTTTGCTATTCTTGTCTGTCTCACTTTATTGAAAATACTACATTAATAAAGAATTTTTGTGTTCTTTTTTAGATATGATTATGGAACTAGCTGAACATGCTCAGTTTATTACAACAACTTTTAGGCCGGAACTGCTTGAGTCAGCTGACAAGTTCTATGGTGTAAAATTCAGAAACAAGGTAAGTAGTATGATAGGCTTCTCAGTAAACACCTTAATTAAGATAAGTTGTGTATTTGAGACTTAGCAAGAGTTCAGAGTGAATCAGACTCACTTCAGCTGATAAATTCCTATTTGTGACACAGTCTTCTACTAAAAGTTCTCTCGTTCTTGAAAGAGAATTTAAATACCTGCAGATGTCCCATGTCACATTATTTAAAGGGATTATAAATCGATCATAGACCTGTTGCTGAGTCCTGGAGCCTTCAGAAATGTCTGTCTTATTCTGCAGGAGGTCCTGTAATAACGGAATGCTTCTTTGTTCCATCAGGTCAGTCATATTGATGTGATCACAGCAGAAATGGCCAAAGACTTCGTAGAAGATGACACCACGCATGGTTAAAGGAACTTGTAATTACTGCTTATTTGGAAGATGTGTATAGTGCTATGTTTATGCCAGGGACCTGTACATTTAAAAGATGAAGTATTTAGTCCTTGTTTAAAATAGTTTTTGAACTCACATTTTAACCAAGACCTCAAAAGGCTTAGTTTCAAATGAGCTCGAGTATCCATTTTGTCTCTGTTGCTGTATTTTATAAGATAATTGTTAATGTTACCTTTATACAATACCTGTAGTTTGGAAATTTTATTCTCTTCCTTCAAATATTTTGTAAAGTGTTTGTTGCTGTTTTAAAGCTTTTCAGAAAGTGCTAGCTATTTCTTCTTAAGTATAGTTTTATCATTTATATTGCTTCACACGTTTTTTTTAATGGCTTCAATTAAAGTGGTTGGTTTTATGGCTGTAACTTGTATATATTAAGTTTTTGGTTTATGTTGTCTCTCTGAAGAAGAATACACTGAGATGGAGGAAACACTTCAGTCATATTGAAGTGGCATATTTCAGAATATGAGACAAAGTAATTCTCCCAGACAACTCTTCCTTTTTCCCCTCTTCTGCACATTGCCAGTGCCAGAAAAAAAAAACTGCCCCAGACCTATGCTTGCCCAAATTCATAGTGTTCTGGTTATTGAACTGAAAAAAGGTAAGTATCAGAGAATCCTGAAAAGTCTGAAAAGACCCTAGAACTGTGTCAAGACAAATCACAGCCCCTTCTTTTCCTGCACATTGTCCCGTGTAACAGCTCCTCCAATTACATCCCATACATCCCCCAGACCAGCATAACTTGAGCCAAGTGACAAAAAGTGAAATCTTTTCCTGCTGTCTACAGTTCTGGCAAAGGGATATTGAATAGTTTGATGTGTTCTCCTGGAGCACTTAAAAGATTTACCACAAACCATGAATTCTGTAGGTAGAAAAGCAGTTGTAAAAAGAGAATCCACTGATGTTAAAACAGTACACCTATAAGAACATAATAACCTTAAACAATAGCATACATGACTTTCAGTAGCACAGTGAGAAACAGTGAATTTGTATGTTGCATTTATTCTGCGTAGGGCGCGTTCAGCACAGCAGATGAATAAAGCTCTCTGATCGGTTTTGATCTGCACACACTCTTGCTCCCCACTGAGAACTTCAGGAAGTGCAGGAAAGGAGAGCATGAACTGTGATGGCTGGGCTCAGGAGTGCTTATCCTTGCATCACAAGGTAGGCTGAGAGAAGACTACTGAAGCTGATATGGAGCAACTTCCCCAGGTAGTGATGGAAATTACTACCTGCAGTAAGTCTTACGCCAGGAGAAGGATATTGTGGCATAAAGCTTTCTGTAGTTCCAGGGTCTCAATAGCTGCAGACAAGACTCAGTGAAGAGAGAAGAAACAAAGTGTCCCAAATGACCCCAAAATTTCTAGCATGGAAAGAGACTATGTTTGAGAACCCTGAAGAATCTGAAATTTGTCCTCTTCAAACAGAGCTCTGAATATTAGGGTTAGGGTGGCTGCTGCAGACCTGGGTGTTCCTGAATTACTCACAGGTGAAGCCAGTGAGTTTAGAGAAGGACCCAAAGAATATGGCCACAGGTTAGCACCTCAGGTTACTGATTCAGTGCCACGTGGTCCAGTGTGTGTAAGGACACACTTGAGGTGTCTAATCCATGACCACCAGATACATAACTTGCTGTAGTGGTAGCAGGCTCTGCTCTCAGCTAGTTCATTAGGCTTGCTAGTGCTAGGGATATCAGCACGACAGTTGTTAGTTTGAATTTTGGAAGAGAGAAGTACACATGCCGTGAAGCTAATTACTGTGCTTACTAAGAAGTGTCATACTAAATCCATCTAAGATTGATCATGAATTTTATCACATAATCTCATTAAAGTGAAGTAGATTAGAGCAAGGGGTTTTGTTTTGGTGGGTTTTTTTCCTACAATGCTCAGCGTAGAGAAGCCTGAGTCATTTGAACAGCTTCATCTGTGTTAGGAGATCTCTGGGTTGGGTGGAGCATTAAATTGGGTTAACAAGCACAGTAGGAAAATGGGTAACCAACAATCTGGTGGAAACAACTGAGCACTATGTTGGTAACAGCACAGAGGAAGAATAGGCCTTTAGCTATTATTCAGTTTCTCATCTGCTAAAGAATAAGGTTTGAACTTCTTGCACAAATTTTGGGAGATTAATCAAGATTTTCAGAATCCCTCTTCAAGGTAAGTTTGGAGAGGGGTGCTGTTTCTTTGTTTAATTGCTGCTAAGCTTCAATCTGTCCTTGAAAAGGTATTTTTAGAGAGGCTACTTTCTAGTTGACACTTTGTTGCCCTGTGACCATACTCCTTCCTACGTGCTCCTTTTTAATGCTGTGATGCCTCTGTTGTGTAGCTACTGTGAAAAAACATGATGTCACCAGTTGTTTGATCTGGTGTACTGAGTGTGTTGCAGTAAAATTGGTACACGAGACTGGAATGGGAAAGGCTGAAATAGCAGCACCTCCTCGAGATGTGAAAGTACAGCCTCTAAAGTGCTGTGAATGCCCTGCAGTGAGCTTGGTTAAAAGCTACCGTTAGAATTAAAGAGGGCCTCAAGCAGGGATGAATCAGGCAGATTATGTAGCAAAATCCATGTCAGCTCACTGTGTTGAAAAATTAATTGCATGGGAGAGAACTGCATGAAAGTAGGAAAAGTAGAACCTCATTTGTTGCTGTATTTTTTTAAGGAAAGTCCATATACAAAGGTCAAAGTATTGTTGTGAAAAAAATACCAGTACTTATAACCTAAAGGAGTTGTGGTTTTTTTTGTTTTTCCCCCAAGACTGCTATTAAGGTCAGGAGTAGCAGAGAATTTTCCTTGCTGTTTGCTTCAGATTGCTATGGAATGCAGTGATTGGAGTAAGGTGTCCAAGGTGGATGATCTTGTGTTCTCTTTGTAATGGTTCATATCTGCTCCATACAACATCAGAGTTTACAAGTTGCCTTTTCAGTCTGTCAGTGCTTTAAATTTCCTAGAGTTTTAAAAATAAGCTTTGTTGAGAGTTACTACATCCCTGAGTTTCTTCAGTGTCCTGGTTTTTCCACCTATAATTTTAAAGGCAGAATTCAGTGAAACTACACACTTGCTTTTAAATGTTGGATATCTCAGAAATTGTAGATATCCAGAATGCCACTGGTTTCACTAATATAGGTGTTCAGTTGTTCTTTTTCTTAATTATCAATATGTGAAATTTAACACCTGAGTCACTGATCACTTCTAATATCTTAGGATAATTTTCATCTCCAGTAAACATTCTTCAAGTACTTTGTAAGATTAACACCTTTGAGGTTCTTATTTTTAAGCTTATCTAAATGTTACAATATGTAGTTTGTAACTTTGAGCAGGAGATGGAGCCAAACTGGACTAAATGCAAACTGGAAGTTTTCTTTATTGTTAAAGTTGAGGGCTAAATCATAGCTTTCCTGTGAGGATTTTTGGAGTTCCAGAGACTTCTACAGTCGTTGTGAGGATTCTGAACAAATTGAGAAATACTAGTTACAGATAGTTTTACATGGACCTGAATGTAAGTAAATGGAAATAATTCACAGGTTTTGCTTTAAAAATTTATAAAAGCCTTTTAGATTTTAATAATTTGCTAAAATATCCTTATTGGGTAGAACTTTGCCAATCTAGAAAAAAGTATATATAAATTTATGTAAGAATAAACATTGCTCAGATAAAGTAAAAATTGGAACAAAATATCACAAAGGTAGTTGATTCTGGTTCCTCTATGAGAAATTACTAATAATTTTTTCTAGTGATTGAGAACCTTGTTCTCTTCATGCAGATGAACTTGTGGGTGTGGGAGGTGATGATTCCCCAGGCACCAATGATCAGAGGGGGTAGGCTGCTCCTGTTAAAGTTCTTCTGTCAAACTGGAGGTATGAAGTGAGTTGCCCTGACTGTTGAAGTCAGTATCTGCTGGGATCCTCTCAGCTGCTCCTATTTGAGTGTATTTTTTCCATAGGCACACAACAGCATAGCCAAAGAACAGCTGCTCTGTGCTTGGAGCACCAGGTTCTGATGGATAACAGTTCTTCATCTGGGGGGAAATAGCTGTTGATTTTGCAAGCTGAGAGTCTTCAGACATTGATCTTTATTTCCAGCATCTGCTTGCTTTCTTCCTTGGACACAATGGATGCTTTTACAGTCTCACTAATAGCCAGTAAAAGTATTCCCAGTTACAAGATGAAAATCTTTTTTCACGTGTGTGCTAAAGTTCACTTCACCAGTGACAGCATTTTAACTTCCAGGAGGGTTATGAAAGAGGGAATTTGGTTTTACAAAAAAGCAAATATGTAGCCACTTATTCTAGTGCAATTATAAATGTATTTGGGGACTATATTAGTTGGAGGTATTTCTCGTCTAGTCCTGGCATTGCATCCCTTTTCTCCCTCTTACAGTCAGCTGAAGTGTAGAGAGAAACTGAATTAGGCTAAGATCCTTATTTCTAGTTACTCTGCTTTTTTCCTCCTTTAGTGTCATTTTTACTCTTTCCTTCTTGATCTCTTTAGTTCCCCATATTTTGGCTGCAGCCACAAGAGGACAATTCTTGGGTTTGGTCACCTTGACTGCCTTGAGTTTTTGATTTTAGTTTTCTACCTATGTATTTTGTCTCAGGCAAATGTTTCTTACATAATGCAGCAATAGTGAAGAACAAAAATCATTGTTCAGTTGTCCTTGACATTATTTTTTTTTATTTATTAAGTGCCTCAAATTTCTGTTTGCTAATTCAGATAAGGGCTTGTAATTTCTTACTGTAGTCATGGCTTGCATTTGGGATAGCTTAATTCCTCTGTGGGGAAATGTAATGATGAGAAATGACATGCAGGTTCTCAGGTTCTGATGCCTGACAGTTCCCACCATTCTAAAAATGAGATTTACATTGGGTGGGATGAGCATTTAGACCTCACTTCTGCAGCTATGCCTATTAGATGTTTGTTGGGTTACGGGATGTCAATGATATAGAATCTGCGTGCACTGGGCTTTAAATAGGAGGCATTCCAGACAGAGCATGTGTTTGAGTCAGAAGTACATCTAATTGCTGTTGATATCATTAAAGGTTGTAGGCAGATGCTGCTGGAGCTTTGAGCACAATGAAAATCTGCCTCTGTTCCTTCACAGGTTTTTCTGCTTACATTTTGAAGAACAAAAATGCATCTGTGACCCTCAGTGTTCAGATCTGGCCAGCTGGATGCAGACCCTCACAGTGCAGAGGAAAACATCCTCTTGCTTAAACTGGGGGAACTCAGCTTGTGAATTAATTTCTGGCCAGTTTTAGAATTCACACTTGTAAATATTGAGTAGCTGGGATCTCTCAAGTACAGCTGTAATTTGCAGCACTGGTTACTTGCAAATAAATTACATTCCCATTGCTTTGTAGTTACAGTCAGTCTGACAAAACTGTGCTGGGGTTACTCTATGTTGCTTCCATGACAGCTAAGAGGGATTTCTAAATTTTATAATATGTATAAATTATAAAATATGTAATATTAAAAGGTATAAATATATAATAGATGTAAAAGCATCTAGAATATATAAAGACATAGTAAAGAAATAGTCTTCTTAAGTTTAGCCTACAGCTGTATTCTAAATTTTGTGTGAATTTGGACAGAGCAGCATAGGGTTTGCTTGCTTAAATGGTAAAACCCCTTTTCTAATGCAGAGGAGGCATTCACACAGTTCTTGCAATGCACAGTGGTGGTATCTATGACCTACTTTAAAAAATACTTTTTATTTAAGAAGGCTCAAAAAAGACATGTGCCATGTCAGTTCTGGGTTTAAACATTTATTTCCCAGTTGTGCTTGCCTACAATAGTATCGTGTGTTTGCCCCTAGATAACTTTGGGGATATTTGATGAGTTATAGTGTGGGTTATTTATCTTGAAAGGATACCAAGAAACTCAATCATTGTTACGACTACAGCCCCTTTCAAACAGTCTTTTGCCAAGCCTCTTTCTTTTATGCATGACAATTCTTTGACCACCTTCTAGTCAGTGCTCCAGGATTTTTGATCCCTAGCATAAGCCATACCAGACACAGGCTGAGGATGAGGTTCAAACTGATCTTCCTTGATTGGTGCTGTTCTCTGGTTCATTCAGAGAACAAATTTCCAACAGAAAAATACTATGGAGGACCAGACAGTATTTGTGAAACCAAGTTTTAAATTACTCAGTCTCATTGCCTTCATTAATCCTCTCTTACCCCACAAAGATATTTATGCTGAAGATGGCTTTGATGCTAAAGAAAGATTCAGATGGATACCTGGGTAGATGCATGCACAACTTGGAAGTATGGCAACATTTAAATCCCTTGTTTAATAAGGGACACTCTAAAAGGTGTGTTCACAACTGTACTTTGATGAATATATCTCAAAGTTTTCAAGAACAATGGTCTGTGTATCTAGATGAAGGGTGTCTTGCAAATCTAGTAAAAGGCCTCTTGCAAATTTGAGGGTGAAAAAGAGATGGGAACCCCTACAATTGTACTTCTTCAAATGAGGGAGGAGAAATAAAACAACTGGGGTTGTATTAGTGTGAGGCACCTGAATCCAAAATGACCCATTTGGTGTCGTGTCCTGGGAAGACATCTCAATCTGTTACATAAGACGTCAAGGGTCCAAGCCATAAGAGAACCATTCCTAGATTAGATATCAAGGTTGATCACATAAATATTCCCTCAGTATCCAGTGTAAGGGTAAAGCAGAGATCACAAGCTGAATGGAGGTGAAGGATTTGTTTTCATGAAGAAATAATTTGGTGGATAGCTAGAATAAGAGGGAAAACCGGAGAATATTTGCCTGCTTTCTGTCTTGTAGTTCCTCCTACCTCTTCCTCAGGAGGCTGGGGTACTTCCTGGATGTAGAGCAGTTCTTCAGTGAATAAAATGTTCCCTTGTCAGAATGGGATCAGCTGGTGATACTCAGCACACTACACCTGGGCTTCATTGTCTAATTCCTCTGTTTGAGTTGCTGAGTGATGCAGCTTGGGTTTGTTTCTGGAATGTGCAGTGAGACAAGGGAAAAACATGGATGCATACAGCTGGTGTGATAAAAGGAGACAGCCAGGTCTTCAGGGTGGCTTTTATCTTGGCTATATAACAGTTCAGGAGAAGTGTCTGTGGTGGCTCTGAGGTAGCGGGGAGGGTGTTGTGTTGGTTCTCTGAGTCAGCACCACCTTCTAGGAGACCAATCCAGAACCACAAACTTGGAGACTGGCAGTCAGTTAGGGATACTTGAATTGTTAAATGCATTTTTCTTGTTGAACCTACTTGTACAGAAAGGAATTCCTTCTCCTGTCTGATCCCTCCAAGGTCACCTGGCAGCAAAAGGAAAGGCTGCTCCGTGGGTTGCAGTTTCAGATTAGTGACAAGAATTTGCAGAGTTATCCATACCATGTGCTCCTAAGGAACCCCTGAATGGAGCCCTCGGATCTATGTGTGGGTTTTTACACTGGCTGAGTGTGGACGTTGTATTAATAACTCTCTGTTGTGTAGAGCACAGATGTTGGACTGTGTAGAAAGAGAGCTAAAGGGCTGGATGAAGGCCATGGTCAAGCTCTCTGGCGCTTGCTTTGTGACATTCAGTAACTCAATGGCTGCTGTTGTCTTTGTAGGGAAGCTGTGCAACAAAACCACTTTGAGCAGTCAGCCTGTGCAACAAACACCATTACTGATGCCACTCTATTTCCTTCTCTCTGTGGATTTCTAGATGCCAAAATTTGAAAGGCAGCATCCAGGATGCTCTATTGCTCTTTCTGCAGAGAAACCAAAATACATGATCTGGGAAAATCTCTGTTTGGTTTGCATTCTATCCTCCCAAAGCAGGATCACCAGCCTTGCCAGTTCCTATGAGGTTCTCTGCTTGGTGACAAGAGAACTTTATTTAGCAGGACATGCCATCAAATAGCTCCAACTGGGAAACTATTAAGAGCAAAGTAAATAAAAAAAAATATTATTGAAAGAAGCTTATTAGGTATAAAATACTTAGTATCAGGTTCACAGACAACTTATGCATTGCATAAGTGCATTGTTCATAAATAACCTGTAATATCACATCAATCCCTAACTTCTGCATGCTGTTTTTCCACTAGGGCTTGGATGATCATTTTATGAACCAATTTCCTGAGACCTCAGCACCCTTCATGCTTTGCAGTTTCTCCTGAGCTCACCTTTCAGGAGCTATACCCAGTGACTGCAGTATGGATATGTGTATAATGGCTTGGCAGGTCTCCACAGTTGTGGAATTTACAACCATTGCTGTGCATGTAAAGCTTGGAACAGCTTTTTTTATTATTTATTTCTGGTGTATGATGAATTAGGCCATCTGTCTCCAGTGTCTGCTGACCCTTCTCCCCCACTCTCCTCTTGCCTGGTATGTTGGCTCTGTCACACAGTCAGCCAAGGTCAAGGTCTGGAGGCTGAGTCTGTGACCTTCGCTGCTGAGCCCTCGAGGGCTCAGTCCTCAGTTTCCCAGGGTAATTCTCCAGTATGTTATGCACCCACTGGCCTGAGATGCCATGGAAGGAGGAGGGATCTGTTTACAGTAACATTAAGAATGCGATAATAGGAACTTCCTTCACACACAGAGCCAGTGCTTGCAGAGTACTTTATTTAAGCCCAAAGTTAACAAGAGGACCAGTTTTTCAAATCATAAATGAGACACTTCCTGGTTTGCATCTAAAATGGCAGAGGACACTTGACCAAATGAACTGAACATAGGTCTTAAAATATTGAATGCAGATGCACTTAAACATACTGAGACGAGGCAAGCTTTGATGCAACAAAAATAGCCAAGTAAAATTATCTTGGCTTATCCCATTGTGCTCCTTGCCTGAAATAAAAATATATGATAGTGACATAAGTAGCAGCAGCCAAACAGGTATGAAGGTCAACCCTTATAAACTGGGCTAACACTAGTAACTCTAGAACTTGGTCCAAGATTTCTGAGATTAATGGAAATTTTTCAATGGAGTTTAATTGTGTTTTAGATTAAGTGTGTAGATGCAAAAGATTTTATGTTACAGTAAAATGTCTGCAAGCACTTGGGGAATCTTTTGGAAGGTTTCCTGTAAATAGCTAGATCTTTAGCATGAGTGTAAGACTGGAAAGTTTATTTACTGCTTTTGGCAGCCCCCACAGGGATATACAAGTGCCTGGGCAGCTCCTCAGGGAAGTGACTTTTGTAGTATTGCCAGTGCTGTTGCAAGATGATGAGTCAAGTATTAAAAAAAACAGTGAGAGTGTATGGAAATGATGGGGCTTTGTTTTTAAATAGAAGGCTGTAGGTTCTTTTTGTTTGATGCTTCCCTTTTGGCCTTTAAAGGTGCCTGCAAACCATATTCAAAGCAGTTGTATGTACCCAAAAGGGCTAGGAACAACTTCCCAATCAGAACCTGAAATTGCCATGCAGTGATATGACTAAAAGATGGTACAGAGATCATGGATTTACATTAACACCTCTGGAAGAGGTGATACTGAGCTAGCAGAGGGATTGGTGGAATGAGATTTATTGAAGTTGACCAGCAGTGAGGAAGAGGAGGAAATTCCTTCATGTAGAAAGTAAATGACAGAGCAGACGTAGCATGCATGGAAAAGAAATAACTCTTGTGTTATTCTAGATCAGGATTACCTCTGACAAGGAAAAGTTATGTGTAGTGCTATGTGAATTCTATGCACAATATAATTTAACCCAACAACTCCAAAGAGCTGTTAATGTTCAGCTCTCCTTTTTTTTTTTTTTTTTCAGCTTGACGACATGTTTTTGTACCTCTTTTGGCTGCAGTGTTCAGAGGTTTGTCTTGTGGGTCCAAAGCAGTCCTGTCTGGATGTGAAGTAGCTGAAGAAGTTGATGCTGAAGGATGATAATTGCAAATACAAATAGCTGATCTCACCCCTTGAGAAGAGTCCAGCCTCTTCTAAAGATCAGAGCCTGCCCAGACTCAGCTGTGTTTGTCTATTAACAGATGAGATTACTGCTCTGAGATGAGGTCCTGCTTATGCTGCACTAAAAGGTTGGTCTTAGAGCACTCACAGGTATGTGAGGCCACATGACTGCCTGTCTTGGCACATGAAGCTGGATGCTGTGCCACTCCCTCACATGTGGCCCAGAGTGTACATTCACAGGCACTTATAGGACCACGCTGTAGAGAATTAGTAGATCTGCCACGAGGGAGCCTTGGCCCTTCTGTAACAGGCAACACAGACATAGCCTTGGTTTTTCTGGAATTTAGCTTAAAAAAACCCCCTTAAGTCTGTCTCAGTGACTTTACTGGGAGTTATTATGGAGTGAACCAGAGGGAGAGAAAATGAATCCACTGCATGTAACCTCACTGTGAGGTAATGGGCGTTTGGTGGTGGAGTGACTGATAAAATGTTTAATGTGTTTTCCTGATGCTTTTTTTAGTGTTGAAGTGTTAATGAGTCTTAGAGACAATTTTTGATCAATTCGTAGTGTATGCCACAACATAAGGGATCACAGTTTCAAGAACAGAGATGGACTTATGAGTTGAAATGAAAATCAAACATTCCCTTCATTGTTGTTATAATAGTTCCTCTGTACTAATAATCCCTCAAAGACCAAAACAAAAAATTGTTTGCTCCTTGTAAGGGAGAAAAGTTCAGAACCATAAAATTCAGATTACTTTGAGACTTCTGTCTCTCTGACTTTACCAACTGGCAGAAAATTGGATGACATCAAAGAATTACTGGAAAAGAGCTTATTTAATTTTGAAATTAAGTGGAAATTGTCACATGTGTTTGTAATGCTAACAGCTGTTTTCATGTCACTTTACTGCAAAAGAGAGCAGCATTATGCCTGGATAAGTATATAGAAGATGAAGCTGTGAACTGTGATAGAGATGTAAGTTGAACTTAATGTCATGCACAGTCAGGTGTTTCTGCTGTCTGTACTGCACCTGTTAGGTGTTTTTTTTCTTTTGTTTGTTTTGGAGATTTTTAAAGAGTTAAATGTTAAAATGAATTAAATTAATTCTTAAATTTAAATAAATAATTTTACTTCAAAACAGCTCAGGTGAAATATGCAAATAACAATCCTGTCCTAAAAAGGAGTTGGAAAAATATCGAGTTTTTCATGGTTGTTTTTGTAACATGATGAAAATACCTCTATGGGGAGCTCAAACCTTCTGTAATTTCTTACACATTGATCTAGGTCATATGTTTTTAGGGAAGGAAACAAAGAGGGAAGGTAGTTGCAGTAAAACTCAGCTGCAGGCAAACATGGGTGAGTTTTGGCAATGAAGTCTACTTCAGAGTGGTTTGTTGGTCCTTTGCTACCGCTGATTAGTGTGGTTCCCACACAGTTATTGGCTGCCTTGAAAGATTTTTGGTAAGCAGACTAAAGAAATATGGTTCTAATGAAGCAACATTTGATGCACAGTGTATATCTGAAGGATTATCAGAGGCCTTGGATATACAGTGAGATACAAGCCTGTGGGCCAAGTGCTTTCAACCCCTATCAGTGTAATAATTCATACAAAATGTGCCATTTTACCCATTTAATTGTAGAACTTGCTGGGAAATTAATAAAATCCAAAATAAAACTATGTAGGGTGTATTGATAGCTGGTGTGAAAAGCAAAACTATTTCAAGATTTGCAAATCTGCTCTGACCTAAAAACCCAATTCCTTAAAAGAACACATTTAAAGCCAAAAAAAACTTATGGAAGCTAACAGTTCTTCCTGCAGCAAGACTTTAACAGTATCCAGGGTCCATTAATCATGTTCATTGTTGGGATCCCAATTGCAGTTTCTGAGATGACTTTCTGGGTTTGGAACTTGGGTGTTCTGTTTGTCTTAACCTTCTTTCCACCAAAATTGACATCCTTATAACGGCACCACAAATTATGCCCTTATGAAAAAATCTCATTAGGATCATTCAAAAAAGTTTGAAGGCTAATTATTTGTTGCTCATTTAAAGGAGTCCCATTTATAGCAGCAAAAGTCCTGTCTTGTATCCCTTGAGCTGGACTGGTGAGAGGAAAAGACCTCTCACCCACTGCTTAGACTGTCAGGAAAATAGTTTGGGTTGTGGGAGGACAAATACAGATTGAGAGCAGCCCGGGGGATGGCCTGCAGCCACACAGTGCATTTGTATCAGTTTGTAGGTCTGCCCATCCCTTGCTGTTGAGCATAGGCTGTTGTTAGTACTACAGTTTCCACTGTAGTGGAATATTCAGTGAAGATGCTGAGAAAAGCCTCCCTGAGTGTATTATGCAATCTAGTATGCAGAATTGGAGCTGAAACAGCCCATTCAGTAGGAATGGGTTTGTTTTAAGTAATTCTTCCAGCACAAGTTTATCTGTGTGGACTGAAAATTACAATATTAAATGCCCAGCACGGAAATTTTGTGTGAGGATTATAAGACTTAAGTTTTCTCAGTGTACTGTAGTCTGGGCTTCCTGCTGGCACAGAAGCTTCCACTGCCAAGGTTTTCAAACACTAATGCCTGGAATTATGAAAGGAGGAATAACAGAAGAGAATGTTTTTTCTGTTTCACTCCTTCTGCATGACAATGACTATTAAAAACTTCTGCTCTTCTCTCACTTCCCTCAAGCAATTTATTTTAAGCTTCCCAGCTGAAACAAAGCTATGGCATTTTTCCACCTGAGTAAAATTGCTCAGTTTTCTTAAACATAAAGCCTTGGATACCAAAAAGTTATATTTTTAATGCTGCTTTTATTTTCCCTTCTCCAGATTTACACATAAAATATATGTACACAGAAGACTTGGGGTGTTTCCGATACTGAGTGTATCAGCTTCCTCTCCTGAGCTGAGTCAAGGACAGTTATCTGCAAATGAAGCTGAGGCAGCTGCACAGCTGCTGCATCCTCAAAGTTTGAGTTGCTTACTGTTGCCACCTCTCTTTTGCTGGGTACAGCTCGGCACATTCAAGGTCAGCCTTTCTCATTCTCGCAGTGCACGTGTGGTTGTGAGCACTTGCATCTGATTCCTCTAGTGCTGAGACGTGTCCAGGGGTGCTGCATGTCTAATCTTAAAATAGATCCACCAGATGTTTAATATCTGAGTGCAGTGTGATCATTTAGTGAGGATTATAGTTCTTTAAGTTTTAAGCAGTAATGCAATTGTGCTGTGTTTTTAATTAGGTGTTGATTTCAATGAGTGCAGCTGGTGCTGCAGTGGTGGAAGGCAGTGTTTTTGAATCCATGTGATGCATCACCACCACGTGCTCGGTGCCTTGCTACTGGCCTGATCTTGTGAGGTGTTCATCACAGTCCAAAAATAAAACTTGCTCACAATGTGATGTATGGAATAGTCTTACAGGGGAAGGTAGGAGAGAGTTTTATTGCTTGGATCACTTGACATTGGGACTGAATGGAAACTGGAAAATATTATGCCACAGCAATCGTCTTTCAAATTGCCTCTAGGTTTGCAGGAAGCAATTACAAACATTTATAATGCACTATATAGCTTTCTTTTCTTCATTCCATTAGCTTAGTTCCATAGAATTTCTTTTGTTTGGTGAAGGCCAAGTAATCCCAAAGGGTAAAGAATTTTGTTGGAAAAACTGTTGCTCACCTTTCTGTCTAATTCTGATGTTCTGTTAAAATGTTATATTAATAAACAAATGATTTTTATAAACAAATGAAATTCCAGCACGTAACTACACAGACCCAGCATTTCACTGCAATCAGTTTGAGCTACAGCTAGGCCTCTTGCCTGAGGCTGCAATGCTTCTACTATAAAGCAATTGGTCACACCTCATTATTGAGGTTATTTGCAATAGTGTGCAAAGGACCAAGTAACAGATGTTTTGAAATGGCTAATCAATTTTTATAGATTTAATTAGGTTGATGCCTGCACATATTTCCAATGTGCTTTTCCACCAAAGCTAGGGAAAGGATCTTAAATTCAAATTCAGCCAAGCCTTTGTGAGGCTCAGGCTTCAATGTTAGAGCATAAGTATTACTTGCATGCTATTGCGATATTCTATTTTGGCCACTTACACTGGAGATTCTTGTCTCTGAACTTCACTCTTAGAAAGTTACATTTGGACTTAGATGTATGACACTTGTTGTTTGGAGTGACACACACAAATCCCCATATACCAGAATGAAAATTCTGCCCTAATCATCAAAGGGAAGTGAGGACTAAATGAATGTGTCATGCGTATCCAATTTCTCCACTGATCATCCAGAGAAAATAAATCACAGTGGATGTCCTTCTATTTCTTATTTGTTTCAAAAGCTAGAAGGAGTTCTCTGTTAAAGTCACCCTGGGTTTCCCCAGGGAATACTAAAATAAATTAATATTGTCTGATTAAATGTTTTGACCCATATTTAAACCACTGGAAAATGATAGGCCTATTTTATCATGGCAGCAGGCCAGCTTTTTTTCTTTTTTTTTGGTGTGCTACTGGAATCAGAGGATAAAACTGGAGGATCACATCTTAACTGAACTAATAACCAATTTCATTAATTTTTAATACATCTTTTTCTTTTGTAAGTGTACTTTTCCAGATAGATTTTTGTGTATCAATTGCTCAGCAATGTCTATTGTCCATCTGTGCTAAGATCTCCTGTCATCTTCTGTTATACATCAGAAAAGACTGCAAAAGTGATCCACAGAAAAGAAATAAAAATGGAGAAATGCATTACAGAAAGGTCTGGCTTGATTAAGTGGGAAAATTTAAATGGCACACATTGCAGATAGGTATTCAAGTCACATTGATTTCAATCAGAATAAGATAGCTTACAGTCCCTCATCTCTCTGAAATGTTCCCTTGCACCCTAAGGCAATTTAATTTGGAAAGAATTGTTGGAAGAAATATGATAGGTGTATAAAATGAGCAGTATAAAAAGCATGCTGCCACAGCAAGGGCAGTGCCCTGAGATTCAGAACCTGCTCAGAAGTTAATTGAAATCAATTGGAAAGACTTCTGTTGACTTAAATAAGCTCTGGATCAGCCCTTGTGAGAGCTACTTTCAACACCCTGGTCTACCACAAAATTTTTGAATGGCTCAAAGCAAGTCATTCAGAGCCATATCCAGAAAGGGGGCCAGATATTGTAATGGGATTGCTCCAAGGGAAGAGTGTGAGAAAGGTTCTCTGTGCAGCCTCACACTAGGGCTCTTTTCAGAAATGGGTTATGAGCTGCTAATGTAAAAAAAGTAATGATCTGTATTTAATCTGTGGTGCTTACAGTTGTAGGATGTTGTCCAGATGATTTTAAAACATTTAAAATATTGGGATTACGCATTTAGGATTTATAAACAGCATCTGTAGTCAGATTAGTTTAGATTAGTCAGATTAGTTTTTCACAGGCCACCAATCCTCATGTTTCCCAGCATAAACTCACCACGAGTTGGAATAATGAAGCAGATATCTCAAGGGAAGAATATGTTACCATTAAGCAATTTATTGTATCATTTACAGATTTTGTTATCCAGCCTTTATGTGGATGGAAAGAGGATCTGTTCTCACTGCCTGGAGAATGGCAGAGCTGTCTATAATTTGTTTAACTGGGGCCATTCCCTTGAGGTGATGGAGGTTCCTGGTGAGTTCTGGACCCTTCAGACACAATGGGCTGGGTCTCTCTGGCTGCTCTAACCCCTCACAAGCTCTAGCAGTGCTTTTGGTGCAGTCAAGAAGGCTCTGCAAGCAAAGAAGCTGGGCAGTACTCTGTGGGAAGGAGCCTTAGCCATCTGAAATGAGATCAGCTCTGATGGTCAGAGCATGGTGTTAATAACACCAAGGTTGTGGATTCAATCCCTGTATGGGCCATTCACTTAAGAGTTGGACTTTTAATACTTTGCCCTCTAATCATATCCTAGGAAAGGACAGACAGTTTAGCTGGAGATATTAAAAATGCTCATCTGGAAGCAAACATTTCAGCCAAATAACTGCTTCTGATCCTTGTTCAAATTCCATTTTGTTTATGCTTACCCAAACCAACTTTTATGTGAATATTTTGAGAATTGAAGGAATTAGTTTTATGTTTACATGTTTACTCAAAAAAAAAAAAAAAAGAGAAAGAAAAATAATCACTGATCTTGTGAAACCTTCACCAAAGTCAGACTTGGGGA
This sequence comes from Anomalospiza imberbis, assembly GCF_031753505.1. Lineage (NCBI taxonomy): Eukaryota > Metazoa > Chordata > Aves > Passeriformes > Viduidae > Anomalospiza > Anomalospiza imberbis. The sequence continues at coordinate 25,802,272 of NC_089688.1, forward strand.
GAGGTAACTTGCATTTGAATTGAATTCCTGCTTCTTTGCCTGTTATATATTTATATTAGCTAAAGTAGCTTCCATACAAAAGGAAGAGACCAGTCCCAGAAACTCAGAAGACTGGAAATTAAGGTAACTTTGGAGAGATGGGAACATGCAGTTCAACCTCATCTTCTGAAAAGGCAGAGGAATTTGAACTTTCCTGACATTTCTCTTTACTAAGAATTTATTTTCAATTACTTAGAATTTTATTGAACTGGAACTACTCGGGTTTATATATCTTTCCCTTTGGATTGTGTCTTACCTTCTTCTGCCTGTCCTTATCAATGGGATTTTTTTTTTTTTTTAATCACAGGGGTTCTGAGATGTTTTCTTGCTTCTTTCAAGCATGTGACCTCACTTGTAATGTCTGTGCCTCTGCTATCAGTTTTAGTGTCTCTTGAAACTGAGAGGGTAAGGACACAACTGTGCTTGTGAGAAAAGTTAAGAGAAATTATGTAATTCTTTCAGGAGTATTACCTTTCTCCTAGGCTGTTCAGCATGAGTTGATTGATAAAGTTTGCCTGAGGCTACATATATTTTGACAATTCATCAACTTACTGGAAAAAAAAAACTATGTAACATGTCAAGTTCTCTATGAAAAAAACATGTGGAAAGGGAAAACAAGGAAGAGGAAAGATGTGATTTTAAAAGCTTCTTTTTCTTTTTTATAGCTTTTTGTCCTGAAAGTGCCCTGTTTAAGAAAAAAAAAATAAATTGAGTAGCCGATATATTGTAACTACAACCAAATGTATTTCTCTGTGACCTGTGAAAGGTAAGGGAGCTTTCAGTGCCTAAGATGGATTATGTGTTCTTTGGTTCAAGGAGACCACTGCCACCACTGTTTCCAGAAATGAGCATTTCCAGAAATCAGAATTAATTTCATATGAGATTTTAGGTAGACTTTAGGCTTTAGCCTTTTCCTGGCTGAAGGCTGTTTTTGTTTTTTCTTGTACCCTGAGCATAAAGTAATCACATTGCTTTGCTTTGGTCTGCTTGCAGACTGCATGGTAGTCCTTGCATTCCAGACTGTATGTGTGCAAGGTTTGGAAGATTAATAATAATGTGCTATCACAGCCAAGGGCAGTCCAAGTAAAAGCTTTGTGGACTGTGACTGATGGGTGAGGCTTTGCCACTTCTTTCACCCTGGGATTGCTAGCCACAGTCTCATCATACATCTTTTTTTAAAAGTGGAGGGAAAAGGGCCTGTCTTTATCAGTGGATTAAAGCATCTGAGTTTTCAGACAGGATTCTTTAAGTGCAAACTATCCTGATATGATCATATTTATTTTATATTTTGTATGTAGAGACATGTCTTCTTCAAGACTCTTACTTGAACTGCCTATTAGCCAGCCAAAATATTTAATAACTTGGATTTAAACAAGCATCAGTTAAACTAAGATTTCCTTAGGCTCTGGTTCAGGGTTTCCTGGATGGAGCTGAATTTAAGGGCCACTCTATGTGTGAAACATTATTTTCTGTTTAGGGCCTGTGTTTGCAATGGCTTCTGTGTCTGGGAGAGTGATGCATTCATTCCTTAGAGACACTGTATGACTTCCCTTTCACTAGGAACAAATACAAACATTCAAGATGTTTGTGTGATCTCTGCTTCTGTCTATCTCCCTAAGAAAACAGCCTTTTCTTCTTCCCTACTTTGACTGTATCACTTTCAAGACCCTCTTTAGATGCATGGTCGTGCCTTTTATTAATATAAGTTGTTTGCCACCTTCAAGCCACCCGAACCATGGACCTGTAGGGACTAAGAAGACTTGCTGGACCTGCAAACTACATAAGTTATATTAACTTTTGCACTTCTTGCTTTCCAATGGATTTTTCATTGCCATTCCGGAGTTTGCTTGCTTCAATAATCATGGCTAATGGGACACCCAGGCATAACTAATCCTTCCTCTTGCCCCAAAGTTGGCTTATGTTTAACTCATTCCTGACAGATGGTTTGTGCAACCTATTTTTCAAGCTGCTGTGTCAGGTGTTTCAAAAATTGGCATATTGTCTCATTTGTGATTAGCAGATTTAATCTGAACTTCTCTTGCTGTGATTCAAGTCCACTTTCCTCTCTCTTCTTCACCTTGGGGATCAAAACCAATTTATTCCATTTTCTTTAAATGTTATTTTCTGCTTTCAGTCTTTTCATTTCTAGACTGAACAATGCCCTTTCCATCATCCTTTTTTTGGTAACTCTTCTTTTGTAGGCTTTTGGTTAGTTCTATCCTTTCTTCTGAATTTTTCAATCAATTTCCTAGAGAAAGTACCACTGCCAGAGTGATGTAGTGTTCTTACCGAGGCCTTATCACCACCAAAAAAACCCAGGGAATTACATCAGACAAAACTCCTATTTATATAACTTAGGTTGATGGATGCCTTCCTTGCATGATATTGTTGACTCATGTTCAGCTGTGATCCTCTGTAATACCCGCAAGTCTTGTTCAGAACAACTGGTTTCTGTCTAGTCATTCCCCATCCTGTACTTTCCCAGACAATATTTTCCTTTCCTAAGTACAGGACTTAACACCTGTCCTTCCTCAGCTGAATCCTGTGTTCTTCACATTTTCTCTGATCACTCCAAATTGTTCTGAAGACTCTTTCTCAGATCCAATTTGCCCGTAGCACTTTACCCCACATGCACATTTCAGACGTGTGATCTGTTCCGTTACCCAGACTGTTGAATAACAATATAGGAAAAGGAATTAACCCTTCCAGATTTCCAAATTATACGCCTTTCTAGTTTGACAGCAGACTACTCATACCAGCTGTCACTGAAGGTTTCCAAGAAGATATGCATTCATCTTCTTGTAGCCTCATCTACAGTATGCTACTAGTTCTCTTTTAAGATTATTTTCTGTGATGGTGGAGCTTTTGCTGTGTTACCTGTGAGCACGAGTTATTGCTGTTTAATTCATGTTTCTTTTTACCCCAATATTTATCTTTGCTGTTTGTTTTCTATGTCCTTCCTCACAAGTTGCTGACAAAGAAAGAGGTAAATTCACTACTAAAGAGGGAAGTAACAAAGGAGAAGCCCTCCAGAGCTCAAGTCAAAACGTTTATTATTCTTAGTATTTCCCTATCCTAAATAGCACGTTTCAATAAACTAATATGACATCACAGTAATAACAGTTGTGTTTTCCTCCATGGTTATAATAACATTTTGGGATTTTTTCCCTTGATAATTTTCTTTCAATACTGCTGTTTCATTTTTCAGTCCCTATGATAATTATTTACAAAATTTATGTTACAATCCTATGTATTGCATATTCTTCAGCTTCCTAATAGGGAAATTACTTTAAAAATCCTTGTAGATTTTCTAAGGGGAAGAAGCATGTGAAAGGTTAGCAGCTGTGGTAGTTCAGTGAAACAAAAAAGAACTGTAGGTTCTAAACTGAAAGGCTAATTTTAGAAGATGACTTCAACAGGTGAGCAGATCATTTCAGGTGACTTCAGAGTCCTTTGCTTCTCTGCATTAAATGTCAATGTGCATTTCTCTGTTGACTGTTACCCCGAATATATAGATTGCAGGAGCTGAGTTAGATTCCAGATCAGCAAGATCATGTTTTCCACTGGAAGTATTCCAGATGATGATAAACATCATCAAATAACTTCAGGCTCACCATGAATGTTGATGAAAGCATATCTCAGACTTCAGTGACACATAGTCTCACCTACCTTATCTAAATGCCACGAGAGTTGTTTGAAATCACTGTAGTATCTATGCAGCAAATGCTACATGGATTTGGCACGCTTTTGCAAGCCTTCTTTCAACTGTAGATCTGGCCTCGCTGCTCTAGACTGCCTATGGTTACATGACAGCAGGTCAGAATGTCAGTGGATTCCCCACTCTTGTTCACTCAGGGCCCACGGTTCCCTCAAGAAGGTTGTCTCAATGTAATGGCTCAGCGCCACTGTCTGGCATGCAGAACATTCCTGGTTTGTCTCCGGAGATCCGCACTGCAAGTGCTGACATGTAACACCACAGCTGTGCAATTTGTCAGCGGACAAGGGGAAGGAGCCGTGCCTCGCTCCGTCAGGAGGCAGTGCAGCTCTGGCAGTGCAGCTCTGGCCTTGGCTCTGCGCGAGCTCCGCAGCCTCCCAGAGCCAGGGCACCTCGGCGGCTCATGCCAGCAGGCAGGGCTCGCCCAAGTGGCCTGTCAAAAACTCAGTCCTGCAGAACATCTTTCACAAGTGAGAGGTCCCAGCAACGGGTCTGTTTGCCATAGAACAGACCACCATGCCCTCACCATAACCAAACATCATTTATAGGGGCGTAAATGGTGCAGTCTTTGGTGCTGTTCTACTTAAGCAGACTTCCATAAATCACTTATCTTCATATAAAATATTAAAAGACTCTACTTTGTAATCTAATTTATACCCAGTTTGTGTGTCAGTAGTATTTATCATTATCAAATGGTACTCAGCAGTTATGCAAAAATCAGTGTTTTACCATGGGTAAAGAAACCATTAAGTTTAGACTTCACCTCCAGGTTTTACTTCTACCTCCAGCTTGCATACACATAAAGAAGAATTAATATTTAAAGGCTTGACAAATTAAGCTCTTTAAGGTCTGGATATTACTTCTAATATAGTATCTTTAAAATTAAAAATTACTGAAGTAAAATCTGTACAAAATATATTAATTATGGGTATTTTTATTAATAGTGAAAATGTGATAGTTATTACTTACCACTTCGGCAACGAGAGGAAAACCTCCCCATGCATACATTAGAAAGGAGTGGGGTAAATAAATAAGCAATTATTGTTAATTCTCTTGTGCTTATGGGGCCGTGAAGGATGAGAACCAGAAGTGAGGATGACTGGAAGCAGACCAGTTACACCATGATATGAATGGAAGTATGTAATAGTGAAGGCACAGAAAGATAAGTCAGGTTATTAACATGCATATTTCAGTTATCTGAAGAGATGAGAGTAACATCAAGGATTTTTTTTAAAAGCCCTTTTTTTCCTCAGAGTAGTTTAACATTCATTTTTTACCGTTGCCATTATGTTTTCTTTAATTACATTCTGCTGTTCTTTAATACAGTTAAAATGGTAAACATTTGCCATTTCTGCAGCTGGAAAAGAGCATGATACAAGCCATTAGTGACATAAGCCAGTATTTTGGGATCAAAGAGTGTGTATGCTTCCTAGGTATGATCAGTTGCACATTCCAATATTTTCTAAATTTATAATATGTGAATTGAGGATTATGTTGTCACTGGCTCAAGGTGCTGAGGGAATACACAGCTTCTCACAGTACCTGCAAAAAGACATCATAAGTTTATTCCACATTGTTCTGCATCAGGCTTAAAATTCTGCAATGTTTGCCTTTCATTAGCTGGCTGTCCCAGCATATTTGAAAGTCTCAGCTATCCATGACTGAGTGTCTGATAGCTTATCTCCAAAGGTTATTCTTTAGCATCTTGATCTACTTGACTCTTGAAAGCACATGATCTGCACACTGCGGCAGTCAGTCCAGCTCCTGAGTTTTGTTTTTCACCTTTCAGAAGTCTGGAACCAGGCTGTATCTCTTGGTGAATCATTTGTAAGCATCATTATCTGGTTACTCATGGGTTGATTATTTTGTTCCTAACCTAATCAATTCTTCAGGTGATTCTGTTTTCCTATAAAAACATCTGCTCTATAACCATCTAATTCTAAAGGACTAGATCTCCCCTGTATTTTCCTTTCAAACTATTAGGAAACTTTTTGCTTTCAAAAATATTGAAAGAAAATTTTGTTTGTTTGCTTATAAAGCAACTTGCAGTCTTGAGCTAAATTTTACCTGGTCCTTTATAAATGTAGCTGGAGTATTTCTGAACACCACCAATGACATGCAGTCATGAGAAGCAGAGCCCACACAGGTGCAGGAAAATACAAAGCCAGAGTAACTGCAAAAGAACCTACCAGTTGTGGCCACCTGTTGCCATTCACATCCAGTGAAAAGAAAATCACTGAAAAGAAAAAAGTCAAAAGTGGTGCTGACTGAACTATTTTTCAGGAGAAGCTAATAGAAGTAAATAGCGACTTACCCAGAAGGTGAATTTCACATACCCAGGCACTGGAAATTTCTGCTTCAGTCTTCAGCTTCTCTATCCAAACAATGGTTGGAGAGAACAAGAAAACATGTACAGCAAGCTCCAGAAACAGGCTTCAGGGTAACCTGGGAAAACCTGATACATTGATAACCATAAACTGACTGGACTGAAGTGTTTTTCATTTTTTTTAACCTGAATTTTCCTTCATTAGTTTTGGGAGTTGAATGAGAGAGTGCTTTTCTACCTCTCTCCACAGTGTGTTAAGGAGGACGATGCAGCCATTCTTCCTAGATGAAGTCTTTTATTCCTGCAACTGGATACTTGTGTTACTTCAGTCTTATTTCAGAGATGACATCTCATTCTACATGAAATCATGTTTATATTTTAATGACTATTGCTGCTGCAGAACCGTCACAACACTATCTAGATCACACTTTATAAATATGAATTGAAGTACCTGTGCAGAGTAGTAACAGTAAAAACCAGAGTTTATTCTCCATTGAGTCTGGGTCCCTTACCCACTTTGGGAATAAACCGTGTTAGACATGCAGTGGTAACTAAACTGTTGCTGCTCATTGCAGTTTAAGTGAGCTGGACATTTACATCAGGGCATGACGTGCACGGCTGGGCCAGCCCTGGCCCTGAGGTACTCACATTATCTAGGTTTTCCAGCTTTCATTTTTTTCCAGCTGCTTCTTTTCCCTGATAATGAAGAGTTGATTACATATTAATTTTCAGATTATTAAAATTAAGGCAATTAATTCTCAAAGGTATAAATTTCAGGTCACAGAATAACAGGTTTAGGCATGAACCAATGAAAGGCCTTAGGCAGACTAATAGGCAGATTGACATCTTTTATTCTTAGAAGTGTTTCCTTGCTACTGTGTAACTTTACAGTTAAATAAGCTCTTAAAGCAATGAAATCATTGCTGTTTTTGTTATTTGATGCTGAACTATTTGGGGACACAGTATCTGTGCGTGCCTGACTCCATCACTGTCCTACTTTATGATCCCTTTCTTTTTCTCCAGGTTCTGCCTGTGCCTTTCTTGATCTGTTCCTAAAAATGGAATATTCTGGGTGTGAGTTCATTTACACAAGAGAGCTGCTTCTGATTTACCCTCATGCAAGTTAGAACAGCAGTTAGATCAGGATTTCAGTTTTAGCATGCAGACTGCTACAACTGGAAACTCCAAAAAGGCATTGTAAGAGGTGGGGGTTATATAATTATATTTAGGAGATGCAATAAACATATTAATCTCAGCTGAAATTATTAGCCAGGAGTGTTTTTTGCATAAGGTCTCGTTAATACCCATGGCACAGATACTTTAAAAAAATCAACAGTTTTAATCTAAAATCATAGGTATTTAATACATACAAAGTCAGCAACAGGAAAGTCAGCGTTTTGCCAATATTTTTACCAAAATCTCTATTAGCTGACAGTTACACAAACACAGAGCATGTCTCTAGCCAAAGGGGAAAGTCCTACAGCTCTTATTTTTCCATGTGCATAACTATGTTCCATATAAGAGAAAAGGAACTTGTATAGCTGTTAGCTCTTTTTCAGTTCTATTGCCAAACCCAAACCCTAAAAGCGTGTTTTTTGCACCAGCCACTGTTGTTTCTCTCTTATGGCAGTGCTCCAGAAATACTGTAAGGGTTGGCCAGAAAACTGCTTATATTGATTTCTTGAATAAGAGAGTCCATGAACATTGGTCAGTCTGTGCTTGCTCACACCCACCCACTTATTTCCCTGTAGGACAACCTCTGAGTGAGCCTTTGCTACTGCCTTATGGTAAGGCAGGGACCAGCTGGTGGTGAGGGGTCAGTGCTTTTGTCACACCAGATCATGCCAAGCCAAACACTGGGATATGACAGAAAAAGAAAAAAAAAAACCTTATAAGAAGGAGACACAGGTGTGAGAACTGTTAAAATAAATGGAGAAAATCTTTGCAGAGTTTTAGGACCCCATGCTGAGACTGAATGCTGAGTTGTACAGTGGATGTATTAAGTGCAGAAATAGTAGTGCCTAGTAAAACACACTTGATCCATTATTACAAGTGATGTAATATGTCTGTGCGAAGTAACACGTTCTTGTGACTATCCACCTCCTAATCCAGGGCCGTGCATTAGTGTCATAGCTGTGCTCCTGTTGCCCTCTGAGCCATGAGTCACCATCTTTCACTTCCTCAAATAATTACAGGCAGCAGTTGGCTGTTGCTTGGTCTCAAGGGCTTTCACTGTTACTCAGGAAATTCACACAAAGCCACTGTGGATGATGAGTGGACACCTGGATTTGCTTTAAACCTTGGGCAGAGATGGTCCCACATGTTAAACTTTTTTTCCCATGAGTTGCCTCACCTGTCTATGAGACCTTACCTTTCCTTTGTTGGAAGATCAGGCATCTTGTAGCTACACAGTGCTGACCACCCCTTGGCCCTCACTGAACCAGAAAACACATAATTTGCAAATTTTTTTTTTCCTTGTGGGAAAGGATGTGAAGCTCGATTTTTTTGTATTTCTCAGAATATAGCGTAAGTCAATGTGTCTAAACAAGTACTGATGGCTATTCATTTTCAGAAGGTGCATTTAGTGTTACATTACCATTAAGTAACTGTGCAACTGAAATCTGGCCCAATTCTCCACTGCCCTGCACCTGGTTGGTGCTCTCCATCTGCAAAGTGTAAAGTACGTGATTAATGCAACTAACTTAAAATTTTCCAGTCACCAGAGGTGGCATTTTGCTACCATTTAGAAGGCTACATATTTGTAAATGATTGTGCCAGGTGCAGGAGAGGAGAACCTGACCCCTTCAAAATTTGTCTTCTCCCTGAATTAGGATTAATTTTTCAGAGAAGCCAGGATGTTTCTGCTTTCCTCGGTGTGTGTGTGCGTGTGTGTGTGGGTGTGTGTGCATGCTGGGGGGAGGGTGCGTGGCAAGCAGCGGTAGTGCAGGATCAAGTACTGAAATGGTCTTTGACTTGTCCCCCTCTAATAAACAGCACGATACAAAGGGAGCAAGAGCTGGAAGAAACATTCTCAGTGCTACTTGTTTAATGCAAGAGTGCAATTTCTGCTCCATCGGTCATCTGAAATTTCCGACCAAAACGCGTGCAGGTAAAACTTTTTTTGTCACATTGTATCATCAGGCAGCAATTCCACTCCTTAGTGCTGTGTTATTACAGCAGCAGGTAAAGACTGCCTGAGTAGGTCTTGATCGCCCTTAATGTACGTATTTGGAAGCAGGAAGCCCAGGATCGACATCCTTCATTAAAAGCTCAGACGTGGTTGGGCCCAGCTGTAGAGATGACTTGTTACTCAAGAATGTTTATTAATTGGCTGGGGTACACTCCTCTCCCATTTTATATCAGCCGACAGAGCCTATGTCTGATAAATGACTGATAACATTTCTTGGGAGGTGCTACCAGCGAGCTATTAGAACAGTACACACGCTTTTCCCCTTGCCCTTGGCGTTTGATGATTGTAAATTATTGCCGAAGTGGGAAGGCATTGCTCACTCTTTGCTGTACAGCTCATACTTTGCCAAGCGCGGTGCCCGGGACCATCCCGGGCAGGGCCAGGTGCGCCCGAGCCACCCTGCCCCGAACAGGTGCGCCCCAGCTACCCTGCCCCGGCTAGGACACAGGGCAGAGCCGCCGGGGCGTGGGTCCCTCCCGTCGGGCAGGTGCGGGCGGCGGAGGGAGGGAACGGGCCCGGCGCCCAGGTGGGGCCGGGCCGGGCCGGGGGCTCCGCCCGCCCCTCCCTCCGGCCCAGCCAGCGCCTCTGGGGCTCCGCACAGCACCGGCCGCCCCCGTCGGTGGCCGCAGCCCTCCGGCAGGGCGGGCTCAGTCGCAGGGGGTTGCCTGTCCCGCCGTCGCCAGCCCGGCGGGGGGAGCGCGGTTGTCTCCAGGGCCGGTCCTCTGCCCCCTCCCTCCCTTCTCTCTGCCACCCTCCCTCCCGCCGCCGCGGCCGAGGGCTGCGCGGCCACCCGCGCCTCCCGCCGCAGGGGCCGCCCCGTATGGTCCCCGCCGCTGCCATGAGCCAGGCCCCGGCTCCCCGCGGCGCTGACCCGCCGGAGAGCGATGCCCGCAGCGGGGCCCCCAGCCGAGGGATGCCGCCGCCGCCGCCCAGCCTGCCCCAGCTCCTCCACAAGTAAGAGCCGCCCCGCGTTCCGCCGCGCCGGGAGGGCGGGCGGGCAGGCGCGGGTCGTTCTCCCTCCCCGGTGGCGGTGCCCCCCTTCCCTCCCCCCGCGCCCAGACTGACAGCCGGGCGGGCGGAGGGTCGGCCCGGCACCGGCCCTGGCCGTGGCCGAGCGGTGCCCCGCGGGGCTGAGCCTCGCTTCGCCGTGCGGGAGGCGGCGGGCCCGTCCCCGCTGTTCGGGACACGGACTCCCCTAAAGACCGGCAGTGGCCTCGCTGCCCTCTGAAGTTTTCTGCCCGAAAAGCCGCTCGTGTCGGTTTCCAGAGGGTTCGCCCCGGCACCGCGTCTTCCGCGCCCGGGAGCTGGGAAGTTTCCGTTGCTTGCCCCGCGGCGGTGTGTGCCGCCTGCCCGGCCGCCGTTCCGCTGCTGCGGTCCCCCCGGCAGGCCTGGAGCGAGGGGCTCGTGGGGTACCAGAAGCGATCGCATCTCTGCAAAACTGTCGCGGGAAAAGTAACCTGTGCGGGCGTGGAAGTCTTATTAATGAGTGCAGTGATGCGAGTGGCATTTTGCTGTTTCGTTTTCCACTCAGAAAGAGGGGAAAAAGCACTTGTGCTACACAGATGCAGTAGTACCAGTGATACTTATCTGGCTAAATGAGAAGCTTGAAGACAAACCGAATGCTCTGTAGTTAATAGGTGAAGCATGAGTAAGGCCTAAGCTGATGATCTGTGCTGATTCAAGGTGGTTAAGTGCTCTGTATCTGATTTTTCCCCAACTCAAAACATATTAGAAGAGGTAAGGGCTTTTAATCTGCTAACAAATATCCAGCTGTGGAGCTATTAGAATTGCCTTCTATTACTTTAAGATTTGCTGCTTGAGTTGACGAGCAGGACCCTGGGTGCTGCGCAGTGGTGAAGGTTGAGAACCGCTTTCGATATCATGTCCCAGAGCGCCAAGTGGACTGAGCCCGTGTGCGGCCCTCAAGTAAAGCGCGAGTATGACAAAGCACCGAGGAGCTGCCACGGCCTTGACGCTGGGCTTGAGCTGCTCTCCTGCAACAACCCCTTCAGCAAAGGCGCTGGCTTAGGCGTCTCCATTATCGCTTTCTTAACAAAACCCAACAACGTAACTAATGGAGGAAATGCTTTCAATTCTCTCACATTTGCGAAATACACACATGTACAGAAATACTTAAGTGCAATGTATGTTTTGATACCGCAAATTTAATGCATGAGCGTTATTTTGAGTTGGGAATCACGTCAGCTTTTATAAATATGTAAATATCTGGACTTCCTGCGGATTGTGGTCCATAAATTTGATGCTTCATTTTCTTTCAGTCTGTTTGCTTTTAAATAATGGTTTGTAACTTAGTCGTGAAAACGTTCAAGGTTCTCATTACCTACATTTTTATTTCTGATTGGAAATACAGACTTGGAGATTTGCACTGAAACTGAAGCACTAATTATCTCTTCCTAAGTCCACTGGGCTGTTGTTGTGTTACATGTGAATTATTGTGTAACCATAGAGTAATTTACACTTACTCAAAATCAGTCTTAAATTTTAAACTACAGTATCTAAAGATGACCCTTATTTTCTCACAATTACCATGTGGCTGCGTATTGCAAGTCAGGTAGATCTGTTGAGAATACTTCACAATTGTATTTCTGATGTGGCGTATGTTACGTATGAGGGCATCACAGTCTTGCAGTCATGCTTCCTAGCAGATTATAGGTAGGAGAACTTGAAATGGTTTCCTGTTGACCCTCCCTTTAATGGAAAGATTTGAGAGAGATGCTGTGTTCTGAGTGTTCTTTGTCATGTTATTGTGATGTAGGGTGGCAAACACCAAACATCTCCATCTAAGGTCCTGCAACTTGATCTTACAGTTTTGTAACCGCGTGGCGTAATTTGGTGTGTGCCTGTTTACCTGACAATTAATAAATGCACTTAATTGGAAATGCAGGCAAATTGTACTTTGTTTTTCTGATAATAACATGGTATTTTATAATCTAAACTGAATATACAGTGAATAATTGAAAGGAAGATGTTAGGGACTATCCAGAATTGCTCTTCCAAATTTATTTCTGACGCGCTAGAACAGGTATTACGACTGGTAAAATACAATGGAAAGGAAAGCAGTGATTCTTCTACCAAATGAAGTCATGGTTTTATTACAGGAAAGAAAACACTGATCTTTTCTGAGCATTTTGTTTTGCTTGACTTTTTTAGCAATTGCCATCTTTTTGCTTTCTGAGCTGCAGTAAACAAATGTGCAGTTGCAGAATGTTAATTCAGAGTCAAGTAGATCAGAATATTCTGTGGTGTTTAACAAAAAAACTCCCTGTTTGAAGTATTTCATTATAATATCGTATTAAATACGCATTTTTCATTATCCCATTTAAACTTTGAAAGCTCTCTGGATTCCTTCTTTCTTCCCCTTCAGTAGTTTTGTTAGGAAGGTTTACAGATGTTAGGTGAAGAGCAATGTAATTTTAAAAAATGGCTTCCTACATGGGCAGCTGATAAAGCTTCATGTGAGTGCCAAGCTTTGAACAGGGATTAAAATTCAGTGAAACTGGAGATCTGAAAGGTCTTAGCAGCTACATTGTCTGAACTCATGCAACACAGGTAGCATGTTCTATATTCTTTAAATGCCCCTCTGTTTTAACATTTATAATGTAATCTTAATATAAAAGTATTACTGAACCTCTAGTTTGAAATTCTCTGCTGATAATATCCAACTACAATTAAATAGAAATTAAAATATGCTCTCTACATGTTTGTACTTTTTCCCCCGCGTGACTACGTCAGTTGAGTTGATAGTAAAGGTCCAATGATAAGATTTACAGAGTTAAAGCATTCTATCTATGCAGGTTGTTGTGATGTTTGATGGGAAAATGCTTCTTATATCCAAAACTAAAAGCCTTATTGCAGTCAAAGCCCTCAAGCTGTAGAGCTGAGAATAAGAAATTGCTGGGAAAGGGAAACCTGAATTTACATGCTTCAGAGGATGACTTACAAAAACATACCCTTCTGTGTGAAATAAAGCAGAAGACTGAGAAGAACAGCAGTTGTAATGGTGTTGGCCGGTGTTCATAACCAGTTTCTGCTGCAGTGGTGTAGAAGGAGTGAAAATGCAGGGTAGGATCTGTAGTGTCAGCAAGTGAAACACGTATTGGATATCTCTGCAAAGACCAATGTGTGTTTGGAATTGTTTGTTGGCTTGGGGTTTTCTCCCCCTCTCTTGGTAAGTCTGCTCTTATGAGAAAATGTATATGGTTTGAAAGTTTTATTTATAATTTGCAGTTGCATTGCAAAATGTAAGTTTTAGATGACAGGTCAGTGTGTGACGAATTTTAGTACCTGCTGTTAGATTGGCTGGAGTGGCTAAGCAGCATGAGAGAGTGGAGACTCCTATTAATAATTCCAGGTGTGTGATTCATTGCAGTCTGACAGAGCAACTAGCTGGAAATACCTGAGAGAAAGGACTGAGTGGTGGCTGTGGGTTAACTATAGAGATGTTGCATGAAGAGTGCTTTCTAAGAGAGTTCTTGCCAAAAACATTTGCCATGAGTAAACTCTGATTATAGGAGACCTCATTGTATCGAAATCCAACTCTTTGTATGCTTTTGGTTCCAATGATTTGTCATGGGTCACATCTGTCCAGTGGAAATGGAGCAGTTTTTAACTCCCTGTGTTGATACAGGAATATATGTTTGGTTTACAAATTGAATAAAAGGCACCTTAAAATAATGGAGGGAAAAGCAAAATTAATATTTTTTTTTCCTAAAGGGTTGTGCCCTGGAGATTTTGAGCTCCTCTGGAAGGAAGATGGAATTTCCAACATCTGCGCCCAAGTTGTCATCAGTTTGTGCCAGTTCTGGGGGCAGAGAGGAGGAAGCAGGCGGGTGCTGAGTGCTTTGAGTCCTTTATTTCCCTACAGCAGCAAGGAGAAAACTTGTTGGGAAAAATTATCTGCAGTTTATCTTTTTTTTTAAACTCTAACCCATTATGTTAAACACGGGGTTTTTTTATTTGCATCATTGTCTGTTTGTTTAGTGTAGTGTGGGATTTTCTTTTTCCTTTTCCTTTCTTTTTTTTTCCCCCTCCCCTACTCAAAGTCTCTCAGGAGAGATAAAATATGAAATGTACTCCCATTATATACATTAGTCATGGCAAATAGTTTGGCATATATGGCAAAGGCTAAGCTGTTACTTAACAAGGAGAAACACTGGTTTTACTGTTTCTCTTCTTACTGTTACTGATACAGGCTTTCCGTACTTATTTGCTTTTTAAAGTACATCTCCAAAATCTCCGTTTCTTCTCTACCTGATAGGGCTCTGAAAACTCACAGAGTTTGTGTTGAAACAAATCTAACAGCCCTGACTAGAGATGAAAACAAAACAGACGGGGCTGTAGTTGTCTTAGCTGAGCAGCTTTACCAAAACAAGGGACAGGAGCTGTGAAAGCAGCATGGTGTGGGACTCGCCAGGGAATGTGGGAAGCAAACCCACATTGTTAAGCTCCTCCTTGTGTTTCCCATTTATTGTCTCTGTATATTATGAAACAGGCAGTGGGGGAAAATGCAGTTTTTCTGGAATTGTCTGGCTTCTTGCTGTATAATTACTGAGACTCTTCTTACAGCTCACCTGAGATTAGAATCAGGACTTAAAATGCCAAATGTGTGTACCAAATGTGTGTGTGAATGGAGGGGGCAGGGACAGGGACAAACGGAGGATGCTTCACTTTTAAGTTTAGTTGTTTTCCAAAATCAGCATCAGTGATTATAATTATCTTCAAGTCATGTAATTAAAATTTCTTTTTAAGTTTATTTTCTTTTTTTGATGGAAAGCAATGACCCCTCCTTTATATCAGCTGTGACCCAAATTTTTAAGATTACTTAATTATATGGAGTTTCTCTGCTTTAAACAAAAATGACTGAAAATGTGGAGTTTGGAACTTGGGTTTGTTCTGTTTGGTTGATTTTTTCTTTAATCTCTGATTTAAAACCCAACAGCTTACTGGCAGAAAGGCAAAATAAAAAGATTGAAGAGAGAGCACAGAGGTACAAAAGCAGAAAGGGGTTAGAACAAAAGAATTTAGAAGGAATGTATTGCATGCAAACATTTCCAAGTAATCTGACTTTTATTATTAGTTATCAGTCTATTCTTAGTTGCCCAGAAATGTCAAATTTTAGTGGAGAGAGACGTAACAGCACTGATGCCAACTTTAGTGAAAATTTAAATAATGCGTAATTTATAAGAAGAAATATATTAAATGACTTTTGGAATACAACACATGGCAATGGAGTCCTCTTTAGTAAAACTCAGTTGCCTGGATGTTGCTTTTTATTGGAAATTTAATGTACTGTTCCCATCAATGGGAAAGCTGGAAAATATGTTCCTTTAGTTTTCCTTTTAATTCACCACTTGTCCTTTCAGAGCTTGTGTGCACCTCACAGTAAGAGCTGTGTGTGACCTGCTGAGCTACTGCTGTTGCTGTGGTGCTAAAATCTTCCTGATCTCATTTGGAGGAAAGTAAAATGGAGATGGGAAAAACCTCAGTAACCAGTTCTGATCCTTTCTGGGGGCTATCAAAATGGGAGGAAACTAGATCTTCAAAGATTCATTTTTACTTCATAGGGACGGTAGAAATTTATTTAGGATGGAAAAAATGGGTTATTTGCATGAAATAATAATGTCAATCACTTTAAAATACTTCTTCAAATAGAATCTGCTTTCTCAGAAGAGTAAGTTATCTTGATTTTTCTTTTATTTAAATGAATTCATTTCATATGATTTGCAGCTAGACACTTCATCAAACTGACTTTATTCCCCTGAATATACTCCTCCCTTTTTTCCTCCTCTTCATCCTTTGTAACATTTTATAGTTGATTTAAGGATGTAATCGCTCTGTTAGCCTCTGCCCCTCTCTGTGTCCAGCTGCTTTCCCTTTGTCACGCTAATGACCCATCACAGTGGAGCTGTCACTTGACACACAGGGGGAAACTAGAAAACGTCTCCCTTTGGGCTTTAGAAACGTTTAATATCTGTCCTGTTCTGACAGCTCAAGCCTAGCCCGTTTTACAAATGCCTCTTGCCTATTTAGAAGAAAAGCGGAATAAAAGCATCGGGTATTCTGTTGCAGGAAGGGGGCAAAGGCTTGTTTTCGTTAAGGATCAGTAGGTATGAGTGCACAAGCAGTTACTTTGTATCAGGAGAACTGCATTTCTGGGTGTGTGTATGCTCACTTGTGAAATGGGAGTTTAACCGATGCTGATTATGCAGCTTGTGGTACAATTACCTTATGCATCTAAGGAACTACAAGGAGCATGCATTGTTGTCAGTTTTCTCCATCTCTCTGTTGGGAGATGAACTGAACAGGCAACGAGCAGGACCAGGGTGGAGTTGTTCTTTGTGGCTGTTGCACGAATGATGCATTTCAGATTTGTTCTTTGCCATTTCTGCTGTTTAAAGATGTGCAGCTGTTCCACCAGCCTCTGCAGAGTGCTCCAAAGATGCCATGAGCACTGCCTGACTCTGGGGGCGACAGGAATCCGTAGCTATGATGGTTGTGAGGAGCAGTCTATCTCCTGCACGGTTTTAACACTAACGCCTGTGTTATGTGAAATCTTAATGACAATCACTCCTTGGAGAGAGATTCCACTTCTGAATTACTTCTTCTGAAGAAAAGGCAGGGACAGGATAAGGAGGTCTTTAACTTGTGTTCCCTTTAGTAATGTCTCCTGCTGGCCAGGATGATCAGAGAAAATGGCATTTTGGGCAGTTTATGAGCAAGCTCCCTGACAGCTTCCTGATCACCTGGTTCCTTCTCTGACTTACCAGCTTTTGAGATAACAACAGCATCTGGTGTTATCTAGTCTTAACTTCCTCAACTTGCCATGAAACTTGTGATTTTCTGTAGATTAGGAAGCAGAGTTTTAGAATTCAAGAAATGTCAAATGTCTTGTACTTGGTAGTGTCAAAAGCTACAGTTTTGTGAGTCATGGCTTTGCTTTTTTCCTGCATGTGCAGACATGTGTGAGTTGATGGTGTCTGTGAGTTAGGGCCACTTTGGAAATGTGCAGGAGTTGCAGTGCATTTTTACTTATATTTTAATATTTGTCTTAGGAAACAGGCTTTAAGTACCTCTTCAACAAGTGGCTTGATGGCTGACATTGCCTTTACTGAGATAAAAAATACTGTCTGTTTCTGCAGGAGCAAATCTTATTTCTGTCTCTGCTGATTAACATGTTTTCCCTCTAAGGGAAGATGTGCTAAGTAGCTTCGTAGGTTGATGACACGTGCAGTTCCTTACACTGACCAACTTTTACTGTTCTATTTTTGGCCTCATTTTTAAGAAAATATTGTAATAATGTCTTTCTCACCCTTCGTTCTGTTCTTGTTGGAAGTAGAGTGAGAGCAGATTAACTTCTGGTATAGAGAAGGTTGCTCCAGTCCCTGCAGAGCTGGGCACAGCTATTGGTATTTGTGTGGTTTGCAGTTTGGATGCTATTCTGGTGATTGTCAGAGGTTTCCTCTGCTCCTCCACATAAAATTCTGTCTGAGATTATTCATAATTCAGACTAAGGATGGCATTTGGAGAAAAGATGACTGTCATCTCCTGAAACCATAGAGAGAAATATTAGCGAAAGAGGATGAGATTTTTTTCAGCCTTAGGCTCCTCTTATCTTTCAAAGTCTTCCATTAACACATCTTAACATTCACACCCTTGCTATCCATGTACTCTGCACCATCCATTTGTGTCCCTCTCAGGGCACATTCTTTTAAGGTCACCTACAGTTTTCCACTGTCCTGCCAACTCGCAACCAAACATTGGCCTCTTTTCTTTATTTACTGCTTCATTCAAGGACACTGTTGTGTTCTGTAGCAACACCTTCTCATGGTGCAGACAGGGCTAACCCTTTTGTTGGCATCTTTTGTTGACTCTCTGAGAAGAACCAGGAGGTCTGCCTCAGGTTACTCTGCCATGCATTGCACTTAGCAAAGTGTCATTGTTGCATCTAGAGGTGGACATGTTTGTAAGAACTACAGAAGAATAGTAACTGAGGTGGTTATGTAGGTACCTCTGTGTGTGGCATAGACAAACAGGTTCATAGGTGAAGTGTTGTAATAAAATAGTCAGAGTTCTGTGGTACTTGAATCCAAGTCAACACATTTTCTGCACTTGAACATACCTCCTCTTTCCCAGCTTCTGGTGAATAAAAAAGTGCTATTTAAATACTCCAGATTTGACAATAAAATTTAAATTAATCACATGTCATGTGTCTTTGGTAGATCAGACTTCTACAAGACTTAGGATCATTACTGTTCGACCTAGGTTTTGTGCATTGCAGATTACTAAAAGATTGAATTTCCTTCCAAATAAAAAAATTCCTTCCAATAAAAAAAGGAATTAAATCGAAATTTGGAAGGGCTAGAAGTGACTTTGTAATTTTGTGTAGATGGTTAAAGTATATCTGTGCAGAGTAAAGCAATATGTCTTTATATTATAAATATATAAGATAATTTATAGCATAACAATGTTATAAATTGCATAAATAATGTTAGGTGGCCAAGAGTTTGTTTGTCAGTGGTTAAATAGGACTTGAATTCCTCTTTGGATATAGTGTATATGCTATGATCTTCTAAAGCCTTATTCATACACATGAGGATTATTTATATGTATAAGGCTTTAAAGGATCAGATCCTATCATCTAAATTTGCAAGGCTTCATGACTCTTTAGTGTTTGTTTTTTGGGGTAACTGCTGACAGAAGAGACCTAATGTAGTAGAAGCCAAAGTAAATAACAGAAAGTTAACTTATGTTGAAGCATTAAAACTTCCCTTGTAAAAGTGTATGGATCTGTGCAGGGAGGAGTATGGATCCATGCTCCTTTGTGGTTCTTAATAGCATATTAGAGGTCTGACATGTTTTCAAACCAGTACTCTGGGGTGTTGAAGCCTCACCAGCTGCAGGGATTTGCAGAGTTTGAGGTGGAGAGGGGTCTACAAAGAGCCCATCAGCTCCTCTGCACAGCGCTGCCCTTACAGGGGGCCATCACTGCTGTCTTCTCATTTGTGCTGAGCTTTTGGGAGAAATAAAGCATGGTCCTATATCTCTCATCTAAGCTGGCTACTTGCTTTACTTTCTGTGTAAGTTCTCAGGATTTTTTTGTTTGTTATTTTTGCTGCCCTTTTAAAATGGAATAACATGAAAATAGCAGATACAACTTCAGAGAAGCTTTTATAAATTTTATATCCCCATCCATATGGCAAGAACATAAAATATCAGCAAATAATATTTTCTGGATCGCTGGCAAATTTTATGGAGAGAATCTGCTCTTAAACTGCAAGACAGCAATTTGTAGTCTTTTCTGTACAACATACTGTCTCTTACTGTGTATTTTGGCAGCACTTGTAATCTCCTTCTGCTCTGTAAAAATATAAGAACCTTTTATACAAAGATACAAACACTCAGAAGGGAGCCTCTGCATGCTTGACTTATTGGTCTGTTTAGTGTGATAGATTTTTCTCGTACCCTTCTCTGAAGCATTAAAACCTACTGATTTGCTTTGACATTTCTGAAATCTCAAACTGTATTATGTAGAAGTTGGTAGCAGTGTTCAAAGCCAAGGACTTGATTGGCAAGTTTTAGCTGTGAGTAAATTTTCACAGCTGATCCATAAATCCCCAACAGACCATTAGGAGCTTCGGAGCGGCTCTGGCAAACTCCCCTACAATAATTGTAGTTTTATGTTTGTTATATTTAGTTTTCTCACCTCTTAGCTGGATGCCAGGGGGACCTCACTATAAGTAAACCAGCTTTTTATTTACTTTTTTTCTCCAAGCTAGCAGTTTGCACAAATAGCACAGCGTGGGAGGAGGGCTTGCTGGTTGGCTCCTGGTGGACAAAACAGAGACGGACCAAGAGTGTCACTTGTGACGAATGGACCCCAGATCTGGGGTTAGACATTTTAGTAATTTGAGGAGACTTAATTATATAATTTTTAGCCCTCCACCTCCAGCCACTGTTCTTAAGAAACAACAAAACCATCAAGGGAGCAGGAAAAAATGCATCTTCAAACATGAACATGACAGAGTTGTATATAACTGTGTGAGACAGAGAGGCAGCTCTTAATTTAAGTTCAGTGAGGTAATTGTACTTATTTATCTGTAGTGAAGCTGGCAGAGTGGCCAGCTTTTAGGAGTCAGCACTACTCTAAGAACAGAACTGCATGGGTGGCAGCGGCAGGGGCAGCAGGCGTTGATGGTGGGAGTATTTCTGGATCACTTGGGAAGCTGGCTTGGAGAACACATCCCCCTCACATGCAGGAAAGCCAGTGCTGTAGGGACTGCATTGCATCTTCAGTAAGTCCTGGAGAATGCTGCTTCTATAGTGCTGCCAGACAGCCTAATAAAGCCCGAGAGGTTTCTATCGTTCCCCGGCATTTAGATCCTGCTGGGCGGGCTCTGAAGCCATCTCAGACTTGACTGCTTGTTTGAGCAAGCAATGAATATTTTGTATGTTTCCTTCTGGAATTGGAACTGCTTTCCAAAAACGTCCTTGCCCCTTGATGGAGTCTGGTGTATTACCTTGCTGAAGAGGGCTGTGTAGAAGGAAGGTGTGTCTGCATAGTGAACTCTTTCAAAGGGAATTTTTCCTTTTTCAGAGACATTCAATTTATTTTTCTATCTTCTGTCTTCTGCCACAGAAAACCAACCTCTCATATCTAGAATCCATGAAGGATTTGTTTACACAGGAGGGTGAAAGAGAATCATTATCTGAACGATTTAGGAATGGAATTGAAGAAGAATTGGTCTTTGAATTTTCAATTTTTTTTTTAAATTTAGAACAAGAAAAGCAGAAATCTCATTTATATTAAAATCTCTTTCAAACAAAAATGCCTTCATGTTACAGTTTTAATTTAGGAGGATCAGAAGCTTTGTTGATTAAGGTCTTGTTAGGATAACGATAGAGTAAGTAACTATAAATAGTGATGCAGTGAGTGATGATCTCTTCCTACAAACTTTGTGTTGAACTTAAGCAGGAGAAAGTGAAAATATCAGTTGACAATCTTCTTGCAAGGGAGCATCTCTAAAATAGAGGGGTCTGCAGTAAAACAAAAGGACTTAGTCATCTCTTCAGTCTTTAGTTTCAAGTGCTTTAACTGCATTTGATGCAAGAAGTCAAGTGGAAGTTGTCATTCCAATGGTGGGGATAGAGTGCTCTTGATGCCTGGGCCTGTTTTGGTATCTGACACTTAAACTAGAAATGCTAGGAGTGATAAGAGTAAATGAGCTCATTTCATGTGTACAAATGAAATGCAGAGCATGCTTCTGCTGGGAGAAAAGACAGTGACCTTCGTCTGAACAGCATAATGGAGAAAAGTTTTCAGAACTGTATGGGACTTCTAACATAAATTGGGATTGGGTTAGGTAGGATTGTGGGGGGAAAAAACACATTATGGTAATTAAAAATGCAAAATTGTGTTAAGATTAAAACCAAAAGATATCGGTTATATGAGTGTAAACAAACTACACATCTTCCTAGGCTCACCTGCCTAAGTGTTGTGCTCTGCTTTATTTCCTCAAGAGCTGAATGGATGGGAAGCAGTCACTAAAAGGGATGGCATGGTCCTTCTGTGCTTTTGGGGACACGGTTCACTGAGGCAGTGCACTAAAGATCATAATGGCAGGGCATCCTCACCTAGGAAGTGCTGGCCAGCAGGTTGTTAGTGCAAATTTCAACTGACTTGCATTTCACTTCCCTAGCAAATAAAGCTTGCAAATGCTTGTTCACAGAAGGAGTTGGAGTGAATCAATGACCAGTATTAATGCATGTGAAATTTTATAGGTGGACCTTCAGATGAATCAATAAATAAATGCCAAGTGTAAGAGGGGGGATCTTTCTGATTGTTGCTCTAAAATACAACCAAGGGAATGTAACTGTGGAAGAGGATGGGAGACTTCAGCAGGCTTGTTTTCACTGCAGGATTAACTCAGACTCCTGCCTAGGTTCTAACCATTGTCATCTATCAATAAAATTAGTCTTAGTTAAAAATGTGCTTTTGTGACACCTGAGAATTTGGGGGAGAATCTGACCTTCACTTGCATAGCTCACAATTTGGGAAGAGTATTTCAAAAAAATAATCTACAAGCTGTTTAGCCTTCATTTCCACCATTCCCCGAAGGACAGAAAAGTTTTCAATGTGGTGCTATTGAACAAGAAGAATTTCAGTCCTGCCCCTCTGTCAAAATTTGCCAGCCTGAAACAGTGTTGGATGGGCAGGGACCCAAAAGGGGGAGCTTTTGCTTGGATTAGGTTAATCAGAGAAGTGTCAGGAAGGTGAAATGTATTGAGGGAACCATACCCAGAGGAAGAATCTTCCTTTATGTGGGAAAAGTCGGTGTATTTCTCCCAGCTTCCTTGGAAGAGCCTGGGCATTATGCCAGCATTAAGTCAAACAACATTTCTTCCCTCCTGCACCCACCCGCCTTTCTGGTTGGTGTTGACATTTTTCCCCTACTCTTAATTAAAATAAGAATGAAGTTAAGGTGCAAACTCAATCATTTGCTTTTCCCTCCTCATGATAGAAAACTACAGCTTTGGTAATTGCAGTAGGTGACTGATGGGAAAACAAAGTGTCTATTCCTGCGTGGATGTTATTTACCTGTGAAGTGGCCAGAGCAGTAGCAACGTTCTCGAACTGCTGTTTGTCTTTGAAAGTGAAGTGATTTCAAGAAGCAAACCAGAACTTTTTCCTGGTTGAAAGGGTGCCTAGGCTTATGTACGGCCACAACAGGATATTAATAGAACATACTGCATTTCCTTCACATAAAAATACGAAGGGCACTTTGCTGAGAAAAAATCCTGCTGTCCCTTTCTGTCTTTGGGACCAGCTCATCACCCAGCTAAAATTAAAACATGAAGTCAGGCAGTTCTTGCTCTCTATTTTTAAACTGCTTCAGCATATGAATGTGAGTGTGAAATCTTTCTTTAGGCCTCTCTTAACTTAATTACCTACTTATTCAAAATATTCTCTTCTCAAATTGCTGAGCTATAATTATATTAATATTTTCTCTAGACACACTTTTGCTACTTGATGTTTGTTTAATTAATTTTATGCTTAATTTGTAGTTCTGTTATTATTTACAGTGATGGAAACGTCATGGTAAGTGTTTAAAATCTATTTTGATATGTTAAAATTTAGCAAGTAGATAAGGTTTTTGTATATCTGTTCCATGTGTTCTTCTGGAAAATATAATGAGAAAATGCACTTAAAAAAAAAGTATTCAAATTAAATTAAAGGGAATGCCTTTTTATTCTTTCTCTTCTTCACATCTTTTGCTTTGTGTGAGCTTATTCTCACTTTATTTTGGTTTCATGTCATTTCTTTTGTTTGTGTGAAAAGGGTGATGTGATGATCCCAGAACAGGAGGTGCAGTGGAACTGCTTATATACCGTAGATTTGTACCGTTTTTCTGCTGATTTAGATATACTGCATTCTTCTTCCTGCATTTCAGTGAGTTTGAAAAAAATCCGTGCAACTTCCTTTCAAACGGAGCTGCCTCCGCTTGCCTGGAGCGCTGCTGTTTTCCAGCGGCACAGTCTCAGCCTGCAGAGGGTGTGCTTCCTCCTGCAAAGCCTCTGCTCCCAGCTCAGCGCCCCTAACACCCCGTCCATGGACACGGTGTTCAGAACCCAGCGCTGCACCCAGAGCTACCAAGGAAAAGGGTGTCTCTGTTCCCCGTGGCATTTGTCCCTTGACTTTTTTGACTTTCAGCTGTTTGAAGCACAGGCTGTGTGACTTATTCCCGACTGACCCCTGTCACTGGAAAGGACACTCCTGAGAGAACACAGCGCTTCTTTGCGTACTCATGTAACTGCTCTTGCTCCTAACCAAAGTGCAAAATGGAAGAAGTCTTCTCAGTGTTTTCCCGGTTCCTTTGCTTTTGTCAGTGGGGAGTAGCTGTGGCGTCGGAGATTTTGGGAAGAGTTTTCCCAGCAGTTTCCCCTGTCTGGCCAAGCAGTGATCAGGCTCCACTGCATGGGGTCCTTTGTGTTCTGTCAGGTAAATGAAGCTGGGTGAGGTGATCAATTTCAAAAGGCATTCCCTTCAACATCCACATCCTCCTGCAGCGTGCACATGGGAGTCTATTTGCACTCCCACCCTGCACAGCTAAGTGAGTAAATGGCCTGCTACAAACTGTCTTTAGGGTGGCTGGTGCCTGGGCGTGGCAGTAAATGTGATTACATGTGCCCGGGCAAACCCCACTTGCTGTTCTCACTGTTCTCACTTTGAACATCATCTGCTTACCAGAAATTCCGGAGATTTCATAGAATTGGGTATTGGATGACAGCGCATTTCTGCCACTGGTGAGAAACATGTTGCTATTCACAGTGGTTAGTGTCAGTATAGTTAGATAGCCAGACAGTGATGCTAAGTAACACAAACCTGGAGTCACAGTCTTTTGGACACGTCTTCCCGTGCCAGTCTTGGTGCCTGGAACAGTTTGCCCATTAATTTGTTCCAAGCTTCCACCCCCTCCCTGTCCTCTCCAGAAAACCCTTGGCAAACCATCTCTTCTGTAAATCCTCCTGCCTTGGCTGGCTGCTGTCTCTCTGTTCATGCTCTCCTGTACTGCTGCCCATTTTTTACTTCAGATTAAAAAATTGTCAGCACAAAGATTTATGTGAGCATATTACATCCTGTAAAGAAATACACAGACCGCTTATTCTTTGAGAAATGTAAAATTTAATTTTCAGACTTCAAAACAGATGTGATGTTCACATAGATACTTAAAAAAAATAATGCTAGTTACATTAATAGATTGTCTTTTCTCCAACGGAGACTGTAGTCCAATGTTAAAAATGCCAGACTAACAGTACCTGCAGAACTTCTGCTTCTGCCATCTTTGTCTGCATCTTCTGCTGCTGTTTAGCTTTCTAAAGTGATTAGTTTTGTATGTTTATTTTTGTAAATGAATTAGTGAAACTCATGCTTGACAAAAGCATCTTGGCAAAATCAATGGGTTTTAATGGTGTTCACATATTTCTGTGCTTGAAATGAAGCCTGAAAATTTTGTTCTCTGGAATATTACATTATGTTTTGGCCACTGGAAATGAAGCACCTGACAGCATTAAGCTATCAGAAGGATTTCCAGTCACGGGCAAGCAGCCATCATGTATATGTTGATCCACAGTAGGAGATCTGGACAGCTTTTGATTTATTAGTGCTCATCTGTTCAATATGAGCTGGTGATCAGGACAGCAATTACCTTCAACATTGATTGAAGAGGACTAAAAAGGAAAGGAGAATTTAATGCATGCAAGTCTAGAAGAATTGCTGATTGTTCTTCTAGATGATCTTAAAAGTGCACTTCTCAAGGTGGCAAAAAGAACTCTTTTTGTAATATCTATGCATGTTTAAAAATATCTTACAAGCTTTATCTTATTTTAAAGCAGACATTTTGAATTCTCTAATATCCTTTTCAACAGATGGGGTTAAATAACTAGAGATTTAGAAACTCTTATCTTTTTTTTAGCAGCTTGAGCATTTATCCATTTGTTTGAATGCTGCAGAGTTCAGATTAACAGATTTATTAGCTGAGCTAAACATTTGGTTTTAAAAAGACTATAAAATTTTTCTTAATATTTGGGCTTTAAATAGTTGTAATAGTAGACTTAATTTGAAGAATTTGAAACATCCTCCTTCTTATTCCAAAAATGGCACATGAATTGTATTTATTTAAGTGGGTAATAAAACTAAAGAGCCAGGTCATAAAGCACTTTTCACTGAAATGAATAAAAATAATGGCAAAATTCCTGTCATGTGATCTGATAATGAAAGCAGACCTTCTTGTGCAGCATATGGTGCAGGTGGAATAGAAAACAGCTATCTTAGTGTTAGTAATAGAGATGTGTGTAATACATCAACATTTTTATGCGTGCATGTGTTTTTTGGGGTGTGTATGTGCACTTTTATACAGATTTATTTTTGTAAGGAGCTCTTGTTTTAAAGATTATGCACAATTTTAGCTATTAATATTACTAACCTTTCCCAATGTATAAATACTCCTGGTCTCCCACACAGCTGCTGTGCCATCCAAAAAGGCCTGTGCTCCTTTCACCAGTCAATTGTGTAAAATCGGTGTTGGAACACCGACGTATGAGATAAATTACATTGTCCCAAAGATCTCTTGGTTTCTTACCAAATGTCTGGGGCTGCCTGGGTCAAAGCATTGATATGGTGGAAACTGGCTTTATATTTCTAAGGCACAATTTTAGAAACAAATAGTTTGCTTTTTCTCTAGTTGAGATTTCACATTATTGCATGACTTGTCCCATGACCTAACTTTTACAGAAACTTCTAGAAAGTACTCCTTCTATAGGTTTTACCACATCTGTAATACATTTGTGACAAGGTTAGCCTGACCTGATTGTTTGAAGAGCTGGAGATCATGGAAGAGTTGAGATTGTTGTATCAATGTGGCTTTGTATGGAGAGTGTGTGTTTATATATATATATATATATACATATATATATATATATATATATATACACACACACAGACATAGATATGTTTTCTTCAACTGTGAATAATCACTCTGTTGCCTATCTCCTTAGGGATACTGAAGTCTTGGAAGTAAAATGGGAATGGCTTCCTGGGAAAGCCAATCCAGAGGTTTCATTTACTGAGCTCTCTGCAGGTTGCCCTGTTAAGGGCTTGGCTTTGTCTTACTGGAAAAAATATCTTAAGGAGCATGGTGGGATTTGTCAGCCCAGGGCTATTTGTAAAGGGGATTCACTGTGAAACTAAACTGCTGCGTGTTGTTGACCCCTGTTGGCTTTCAGCCGTGGAACAAGTTTCACAGAAATGGATCTAAGGGCTGTTGCGCAGACTTTGCTTCGCATGTCAGAAGCTGTGCTAGTCCCTTGCTGGCAAGGAGCAAGGCTGGCTTCTCTTGTATTGAGAGCCCTGCAGCACGTGCATCCTGGGCCAGGAATAAGCTAGGATGCTGGACATTACTCCTGGGAAAAGTGGGTGACACTAAAGGCACCTGTGACTATACAAAACACAGTGTCTGCTGAGTTGCTCTGTGGTGCATTCTTAGGGCAGCATTTCTCTTCAGCAGCTGACCATGAGCAGTTTTTTCTGCCCATCAGCACGGGAGTGGTGGATAGACCAGGAATACCCTATAGCCCCTGGGACTGCAGTGGCTCTGCCTGCTGCCAGCCTGTCCCACCCATTCCCTGAGCTGTGACCCAGCTTTCTGTTTGGTTGTCTAATGCCATCACTCTTTTGAGTCTCTCTGTACCCCTCACAGAGGGTGCTAAGCAGATGCTGGGGAATATTCAAATCACCTTGCTGGCCCTGGAAAGCTCTATCCCAGTATGGTTTCTCTGAGCTAACAAATCCACTGCAAGAATGGAGTTAGCAAGAAAACTTACCAGTGGAGATATGCATTGGTACATAATTGGTTAAGGATATAAGCTGAAAATCGAGTTTGTACTTAGGTATGGTTTTTATTAAGAACAATATCCTACTTAGGATTTCGGTAACATATTTTACAAATCACTCTTCAGATGCTCTTTCTGGAACTCAAACAGTCACATTATAAATGAAGAACGGATTCAGGAGGCTTCACAGTATTAGTGATTATATTGTAATGCTTTCCAGATGGTAGAACATGATGTAATTCATACTGCCCAGTTTGTTTCACTGCACTGGATACTGTTATACTCAGTAAGTAACCAAGAGACTCTAAGAAGCTCATCAGGCTGTTATGAACAATAGCTGGTTAATCCATATATTCTTTATTATGTTATGAAAACTGCAGATTAACAAATCACTTGGTGAATGCAGGAAGATTGATTGCTGCTCAAAGCTCTTAGAGAACTGGATATGCAACTCGGATTAGCTTAGCTCAAGCTACACATTGGTGAATGAATTCCATTTTCCTCAGGGCTATGAAGTAGTTTGCATCTGTTCAATTGCAAATTCCCTTAGCTGCACTGGGTAGTTTTGATTCTTCTTTGGAGAAATGGCAGGAATGTTGATTTGTTGCTGTTTACATTGATCTGAAATAAAATCACAGCATTAGCATCACTGGTTGTGTGGGCATGGTAGCTAAGGTCAAATTAATTGCAGCTTGCAGTTGCTCATAATTCTGCCAGGGTTCGTGCAGTAATGTTGTTTACTAACTGGTGCTTTTATTAGGCTGACAGACCATCATTTGAATGGCAAAGCCATCAAATTTAAGTAGGCACTTAACTCAGGATTTTCTCAGCATTAATTGAAGGCGCCAGGGGTACTGTGCTGGGACAGGTGCAGTGTTGCTGTGAAGAGGGAGGATTTGAGGAGTACATGGGGAAGGAAAACTCCCTGTGCATCCTGACATTCAGCTGTGTAGGGTTTCTCACTTGAACCCACATACAAGAAGTGTTCAAGGGAGATGAGGTCTGGGGTAGGAGGTTTCAGTCTGCTGGCAGTTACCCTGTAGAGTGGGTTTTGTAGGCACTTCTTTAGGCTATCCTATCCTTTGGTTGAATCCAGAAAAATGGGGTGGAGAGAAAAACAGCAAAAGAGACATAAATACGTGGTTTTAACTAGCTTCTGGAAATGAGAAAATTTCCTGAGGTGGGTTTAGTATCTTGTGATTGTCTAAATATCCATGGACCATCTGCCCATAGGTTGCCATTGGCAGGTTCAGATCACTGGGTTAGTTGATATGATCTGGCATAGCGTTTTCTACCCTGTCTGTAGGCTTTCAGGCAAGGAGGGTTGGAACAGGAGCTGAGAAACACTGGAAAGAAGAGCAGTTTCCAGCACAGTTGTTTTTGTAATGGTTGTGTGATGCTGTTTTGCCCAGTGACTCCCTCATCTGGTTTTTATCATGCATGGCATTGATTAACTGCTATCTGTTTTTATTTTTCCTTTATCAAGACTCTGGGGAATTCCACTGTTCAGTGTCAGATCAATGCCTTGTAGGGAAGGGTGGAAAGAGAAGAGGTTTACATGATGCACATGTCTCATTTTACAGTTTCCTGATGATCTTCAGTTTGGCTGCTTGTAAGGAGCATTTGTTGTTTGTAGTCACTCAGCCAGGCTTGTTTATTGGCTTAGGTTGTCTTTGCTCACTGCAGTGTTTCTGGTGATTGAAGTGCTTTGCCATCCTGATTGCTTCAGCTTGTCCTCTGAAACAAAATTAATGACAGTGGCTTTTGGAAATTGAAGAGTAGCAGAGACCTAATTACATTTTTCATTAAATATTCCTCCTAGCCCAGGGGAAGAGCTGTGATGCTCAGTTTCATGTAACCTTTTTGCTTCTTTTTGCAAAGAGTTTGTGGTGAACGGGCTCACCAGTGATGTAAGGGCTGAGAGAGGGGACGGGGGGGAAAAGGTCTTGGAAGGATGCTGTTTTCATGCCCTTCTCCCACAAACCTTCTCCCTTTCCTCCTTTGCCCCTCAGCAGCTTTTTCATCAGGTTTTATCCCATACAAAATCTTTTTAGTCTTCCTGATGTCCTGCCATGTCCAGATCTGCAGTATTCCTAGTTTCTTCTCCTTTACGAAGCCTTTTTTGATTTTAGATTTTTTTTTCTGTAATAATTGGTTGCTTCTTCCTCAACAGCTGAACCTTGTATATAAAGCACAAAGTAGAAATATCCATTGCTTCTTCCTGTTTGTAAGAAATGCCATAGAGAATCACAGCAGATTGGACACCTGGAAGGGTTTTTGCTCAGAAATCCAGCCCACTGAATTGGTTTACAATGGTAGGAATAGAAATTCAACATTTGTTTGACTGAGAGAGACCAGAGATTTTCAGACTTGATAGAAAGAGAAAACTTTATGTTCTGGAAATGTAACATTTATCTAAAGCCTGAAAATGCTCTATTAACAGCAGCTTTCTAGCATTACAGGGTCTCTCCTCAAAAAAAAAAAAGTACTTTCTTGTGAAGGAGGGAGCAACTGTAAAATACATTACCTTTCTGAGGAGGAGTAGGGAACCTTCTGTGATTCTAGGAACCCTTTGCTGTATTTTAAAGAGGTATAAACTGAGTGGGGATCCTGCCTGGGAGGATTGTTGGTGCGCAGAGTGCTGCTGTAAGCACAGATTTTGTGTTGGCTCAGTGCACAGACTGCAGGGCTCGCAGCCGTGAGCGCAAAAGGTCAGGATCACATTTAGCCCATAACTATCAACTCTGTGATACACTATTAGTCATAGAAACTTGAGAAATTTGTTAGATACCCAGAGTTTGATTTGGATATCTTGGGATAGTTTTTAAAATTTCATCGCCGTTTAAAGTGGTACTGCCAGGAGGAAAATCAGTTGGTCAAAAGACATTGTTTTTAAAAGATTTTACTTCACTTCTACTTTTTGTGTATTTACCATCATCTTCTAATTTTAAAAGAGCAAAGTTATATGTCAGTGTAAAAGCTGTCTGTCTAGAAGTAAATTCATTAGGCATAATATGGTTAAAATACTTCCACGCATCTATTCATTTGCAGCAGTAGCACCAGGATCATTTTAGCAGAAATGGGTTAAAAAATTATTGCAATACGAGTGAGATTTTTTTTTTTTATTATGCAAATGTTCCTTTAAAATTTTTACCTACATTTTTCTTCCCACCTCCGCTCTCAGTTTCTAATTAATCCAATTTAGGCAATTTTTGTTAATCAGTAGTGTGGTACCGTATTTTGTTGTTGTTTCTTACGAGCTGTGTTTACCTATATCTGCCATGTCAAACTGTAACTTTTATAGGAAAGCTACAGAGCAAACCATAAACCATTTATCCTGCATAAATCACTTTAGTCATTAAACATCAGGTTGTGCATATTAACCTTGCCCTTTTTTGTTAAAGGGAGAAGCTTTTATGGAGCAGTCACAGGATGTGGTCTTTTGTTCTACTTACAGACATTTTTTTTTTTTTTTGCAGAAATCATAGAGCAGGATATCAAACTGTATTGTTTATTTATTTCCCATTGATAATAGATAAGAACAAGCCAATAACCATCCAGAAGTCTTGTCCTATGCAGAGACTCTTCTGAGTAGGTTAGAGGGAAGTGATGTGCAACTGTGTGAATGGGACAAGCAAAATGGAAAATCACTGATGTTCATCCATTGGTCAACAGTAACATACTGTGGCACATCAGACAATTTTACTGCAATTAAATATTTTCTATTTAGATTTAACAAAATAATGTCTCACATTTGTTCATATTGTAGCTCATTCTTGCTTACTCTATTGGTGTATTTCTTCCATCAAAGACAGCTACAGAAATGTCCCATTTTTGTGCTTGTTCTCTAGATATCTGGAGCACAGAAGGTGAAATCATTAGCTCAAGAAGCTGATATTTTATGAGTAAATTTAAAAATGTTTCCCGTTCTTGGATATATATGTAGTGGAGAAGGAGAACATATGTTTTTATTTGAATCCCATCAAGAAACTTGCATGTCACTAAAAAAACCCTCTTCCAAAAGCCAGAGTTAATTTTTCTGTCAAAAGAAAAATGTGGGGTTAGAATCTCAGATTGGAGACAGGCAGGTCAAATTCTTTATCACTTCTAAACTAAACATATATAATATTTAGCTTAGAATTTTGTTTAATTTACATAATGGAAGCTATTTAGGCATGTCTGGATCTCCTTAGTGGTATTTTGAATTATTTTTTAGAGTATATACTGGAAAAACTTTTTTTTTACATTAAATGACTTTTTTTAGATTTTGCTTGGATAGAATTCAGTAATTTTATTTAGTTCAAATTTGTGAATACAAATATTTTAAATAAGAGAAAGTGACATTCAAGAAGAAATGTAATTGAATAATGTTAATTTCATTGGTTTAGTGGGTGTTTTCGTTTTGTTCTATACACTGATACTTTGTCAAATGTGATTATTTAAATACTGCTTAATACTACTTTATACTACTTAATACTTATACTTAATACTACTTTAATACTTAATACTACTTTAATTCTGCTACCTGTGCTTTCTGTTACTATTTACATATGATTTCCCCCCTTGATTTAATGAAATTTTTGATCTCTCTGCACCTACTCAATGCCTTAGAATTCCATTATACCTGAAGATTTTGAAAGGCAAATATTAATTATTTTCTAAAGCTTCCTGATACTGAATTTAAAACACATTCTGAAATTTATGTTTGTGTATTGTATTGGAAAACTGTCAGTACTCAGTCTATAGAACAGATGATTTTAGAATATATGATTTTAAAATAAAAGTGAAGGTTTTCCTTAAAAAAAGGAGAAAAAAGTTTCTTATGCAAGAGAGCCTTCCACTGGAAAATGTTTTTGTTCTGTTGGTTTGCAAGGAAATCTGCATGTTGCAGCTAAAAAGCATTCTACCACCTTTTTATTAATCAAACTGCATATCTCAGAATCTGGTTTATTTAATTTTATTATTCAGTTATGAAATTCTGTAGTGGAGAAAGTGTGTATCCAAAATCTGCCTATCCAAATTAGATAAAGTTAATTGATTTGTAACTGGGAGCACCTAGTGGAACCTGGCAGATAATCTTGTTCAACGCATTTACTAGGTCCTTCTTCTACAAACTCTAGTTTACATTAACTTACAGATTGTCCTGACCTTAAGTTCTGTTTCAAGCACCCTCTTCCCTTTCAAAAGATAAATTTTCCATAGGCCAGTGCTTATCTGCCTGGCTTCCTGGCTGACTGGGGTTTAAGCTATACTGGCTTGGACAACACAAGCAGTTGAACCGTGTGAACTCACAGGAGTGCTCAGCAAGAACATGGGGAATTACTGAGTTTCTATCAGAGGAGAGCAGACAAAATTTTATAAGAAGAAAAACGCAAAAACAAAGATAATGAATCAGAAAAGGTAGTGTATTCATTTGACTTGATGATATTGGTTTGTTAAAATTACTTAGAATAACATTTGTTAGTTAATGCTATTTTTTCCGTGATAGATAAGAAGGAGAACGCATTATATCTCACTGCTGTGTGGCTTTCCAATCTTTTGTTAAGCATTTGTGCCTTCAATGTGGGATATTGTATTGAGTGAAGAAGGCAGAGGGAGATATGTGTTTTGGTTTTAATTTTCAGTGGAATGGGTTAGTAGTGGTTTGGTGAAGACACCTATGCTTTATTGAAAGCATAATGTACAAGAGAAAGGCCTTTAGGGTAGGATTTATTTTTCTTAATTGCTTTTGAAAAACATGCTTTTTCTTAAATATCATTCAGAGTTGTTCCCAAATGATTCCACAGCAGATATGGGTGCTGTTTTTCTGAAGTGCCTAATGTGCTTTGCAAAATGACTAAGAATGAGATAACTGTGGAAATATTCTCTGCTGATTTCAGATGCAGACAGTCTATTTTTGACCTGGAGACCAATATCAAGCCCTGGGTTTTTGTTAGGTCAAGGGAGTGGGCACCAAAGGCCTTATCTCTTTTTTCCTTTGTTGACAACATACCCTTATCCTTCCTGAGTCCTGTGGTGCCTGCTTGATAGTGCTGGCACTTAAAAGACCTAGATAGGAGAAGTCACAAACTTTTCTCTGTTTTTAAGGATGCTCATTACAGTCTCTAGCAAGGCTCAGTGAGCTACAGGGCTGTGGGAGAACACTGCTAGTGAGACCAGGAAGCCATAGGGAACCATTCTTCCTTAAACAGAGATCTGTTAAAACCATGAATTAGTGTAAACAATTTGGAAGTATAAAAAATTTTATAAACATCTTTATTTATTTATTAATTTATTTATTGGTTTTGTTCAATAGGTGTACTTTCAATGTGTATTTTTGTGGTGCATTTGGGATTTGTTTTAAAATTAAGCAGTTACTTCCTCTTATTTCCTTTTTAAGAAGGGCCACTGCAATTACATAATGTTTTATTTAAGGAGAAGTTATTTATGTGCATTATTTAAAGATGATTTTGTTAGATAAGTGGTAAAAACTTAATATAGGCCCTCATAAAAGTAAGGCATTGAAGGAAACTTTAGAAGGAAGACATCAAATTCTGTGCAAACTGTTAGAATGCATTAAAAAGTGTTTTGTCTGTGCTGGAGTGTGGTAGTGGGCCAATTCACTCCCATTATGTTAAATGATGGGTTTTTTTAATCATTTAGTATCTTGTCTTGACACTGCCCCCTGCCCCAAATTCTTGAACCCTGCAGTGTTGAAAGAGCAAAGAAGCTTAAGTGCAGAGTTGCTACTCTGTCTCTGTGGGTTAATAATAAAGAATTATATATCTGAGAAACTTTATGCTTTGATTGGTTTTATTTATGTTGGTATTTAAAAAATAGAATAAAACAATGTAAATAAACTGAAACTGTGAAAATTTATTTTTTATTTTTACCTATAAATAATGCGCAAGAAGAAAATCCCAGAAGAGACTGTGCATTGTTATCACTATGGATAAATATAGGTGGTTTTGGCAAAGTGGTAGTTTTTCCTGTTTTCAGTCTCTTACATATTATAGCAACTTGCTTTGCTGGAAGGGAAGGGGCAAAGAGAATAAACAATTTATTCAATATAGGCATTTAACTGGTGAATGGTTCCCTATCTAAAGACACATTTGCAAAATATAAGCAGAACTTTGAAGGCGGAAGTGAAAATTCATGAACTTCTGTGTTAACAGAAAAATGAAATGTTCTTTGTGTTTGTTCAGACTGTATAAAAATGTAATTATTAATAATCAATAAGTTGCCTCTGTCTCTTCAACTTAATCATACCATGGAAAATAAATTACAGGAATACTTTCCTCGTGGTAAATACAGAATACACTTTACAGGGGCCATGGAGGTTATTTTATGCCAATTGTTGGCATGCCTACCAACACGAGCAATTGTTGTGTGATTGGCAACAGTGGTAAATTATACCTGAAAAAGAAAATTAAGGTGACAAATAATATATATTTGACCTTGTGTTAGTGAAGGCTTGCAGAAACTACTATTTAACACCTGCATCTATGTAATTTTATTAGTTAATGGGTGAAAATCTCTGTATGAGGGGAAAATACTGCTGTGAACAAAGGAAAACTGAAATTCTTTCAAAATGAGTTCTTAATCGGAGAAAACATAGTTATCATAGAGGCAGCTTACACAGTCTGGTAGTGCATGTATAAGGTCTTCTCTGGTCATCTTCATTGTATTAACTGCTTTCTGTCTAAATGGTATTTATCTGCAATATCAATGTCATGGACCTGGGCAAACTGTTTTAAAATGGTTAGAACGAGTTTTATGAAATCTAACTCAGAGTATTTTTTTACTGAATGAAAAAAAGTGCTGCAAGTTGGTATTGAGTAAAAAGTAACTAGAAGAGATGAACAGGTATTTCCTTGATATCATACTTTTACTTATATCACTATAGATAATTTCTGAGTGTCAGGTGAAAAACAGAAGTTAAGTTGAAACCACAGAATAAATCATAGCCTAATTAAGCCCCTGTTTTTCCTGAAGCAACAAAGATCTTCATATCCTTCAGGAGAAATTTGTTGGTGTATCTTATTAATTACTATTATCATAAATGGTTTCTGTTGCTGTCGTCCCCACAAGTGATACTCATATATTAACTAAAAACAGTCCTAGTTATTAACTAAAAAATCCAAATCAGACAAAGTAGTCACTCCTTGTCCCGGGAGTTTGTAATTCTGACTACACAGATTTGTGAAATGCTCTTATAAAAAATTACAAATGTAGTAGCATAGGCTGCTCTGAAGCACTCCCTAACCCTGTGTATTGTAAATGTAGATTAAACCCCAGTGACTCCTAGGACTAGATGAGTGGATACAAAAGTGCTTACCTGGTAAATACTGTGCTGTCGTCTTTTTTGGTGGCTTGTCCGCGGCTCCTGGTTAGAGATCTGTGGAGTTGCCAAATGAAAGTGTCAATGTTTTTTAGTGTCATTCACCCGTTTTGCAACTGTCAAAAAAGGGAAAAAAGCTTAGAAGGAAAAAAAAAAAAGGCAGAAAAAATTAACTGTGGTAGAGAATGAGCTGCTTTGGTCCCAGCCAGGTCCTCTCCACCTCTGCAGTTGGAGAATTGGGATTATTTCTTTAAGCCACCTATCTTGAAGGATTTAAACAGCCAAAATATTCTGCTTGACTGGTGGAAATGGCTTAACATCTGCAACACATTGATGTATTTTATGTTAAAATTTGTCATGGTGACTTTTAAAATCTTCCAAACCGCAGCTTTCAGGCTCTTCATGTATCAAACAGGTAATACAAGTCAGCAGAGTATCAGAACCATGTTGAATATAACAGATTCCTTCGGTGGTATTTTGCTGTCCTTCGCTTGGAGTTTGCTTTCCAAAGCAATGACCCGTGTGTTTTTATTTAAGCTAGAGTGAAAGCTAGAAAGGTTACTTTTTATCAGATCTTACTGCTGCTCTTCAATATGGTTTGAGTAAAATGTTTCCCAGTAAATGGAATGGCAAAGAAAACTCAAAATCTTGTTGCTGTTCGTTGTGTGATTGAAAAATGGAGCTGTTAAACTGCAGCAAAACTTTCAAGTACTGGCAGTGACCTGCTGTATACAGCACTGGGAGCAAACCTGTGAAGGAGTTTAAGCTGCAAATTATTCATTTGCACAATATATGAAATATCACATTGATGTGACATAAAATTTGTTTATCTCAAATACTCCAAAGCCATTGTTAAAGTACACGTAATAAAATCAGAATGGAATTGTATTCTGTAGGAATAATGAGTTCTGGAACAGTTCTTTATGTGTGCGCTTAAAAAGTGCCTTTTTACTCAGTGCATATATGTTATAGGCATATAACTAAGCAAATCATGCTGTTTTAGAACTCCAATATATGACCAAATAATCCAATAAGTCATACCAATGAATATATCCTGTCTTATTACCCTCAAAGAGCAGGAAGCAATATGAACCTTTCTGTTTCAGGAGCATGAAAATACAGTTTTTTATTCCTTTTATTATCTTCATCATATCTCTCAGTGAGATTGTACCAAAAATTAGGATTTTAGAGATTCCTGTTCAACTCTCTCAGAATTTTAGTTTTATGCAAAGTTTCCAAAATCAGTTGGTTTGAGGTTTTCTGTATATTATTCATTAGTCCCCCTGGAGCTTGAAAATTTCTATTTTAGAATTACCAATTCTTTTTCTGAATCTTTTCTTCAGGAAGCCTCCCAGGGAATCCTCTGCATGCTGTCTGGAATCTAAGCAAAATAGGTGTTAATATCGGTATTAAGATTTCCTAAAGAACCAGCAGAAGCAATAAATGCTGTATTTCTCAATACAATGGCGAAACAAAGAATGGGAATGTTGTTTGTTGCGCAGGAAAATTATCTCATTGTGTTCAGTTAGTGATTTCAGATACTCCTTTATGAATAGGTGGCATTAGACAATTTAAAACCCAAGCCCAATTAATTCTCATCAATAGATCTTCAATCCTAGAGATGTTATTCATAAAAATTCGTTCACTTGTCTTTTTGGGCTTGAGAGAAAAATAAAAAGCACCTTAAAATGAGCCAACTGTCAAACGTGTGGAGATGTTGGTAACCTTGATCACTCTTATCGGGAAGTGCCCCCTAAAGAGCCAATGGAATTAGCAATTTTCTTTCAATCAGAACACAACTGGGACAGAGAAACCCCGCTTTCGTTAGTGGGAAGCTTGGACACACTCCAGTCAACTGGGAACAAAGAGTTGTCTGTCAGGGTCCAGGGAGCCCCCACATCTGCTCTTTAAACAGGATGTGGGGAAGGGTAAAATCCTCTCCATTTGTGACGCTAGCATGGCTTTGAGAACACCTGGAATTACTGGACCCAGCATTTGAAGCTTATCTCTGGAGCTCATTTCTGATAGACTAAATCCCTTTAGAGGCCAGGTTTCTGTGTTGTGTGGGAGATTGGAGTCTGGGCAGATTTTCCACTGAAGGTACTGAACACTAAAATCTGAACCCGGCCCTCCCTTGGAAAGCCGTAAAATAATTTAAACAAATCACTTCTGGGGAGACTGTTTAGCCTGATCCTAGATTTAATTAAAAAAAAAAAAACAAACTATAAAACAAAATAATAAACAAGCACAATCTTTGAGTAGTTTTTACTGCATTTCATTGTCCACTCAGAATTTTGTAAGCAAAAACAAATTTATGGCTTTTTTTTTTTTTTTTTTTTTAATTCCTTTCTGGTTTAGTTGATTTAATTTGTGTGAATGTTCATTGAAGCAGAGAACATTAAACACATAATCAGGTTCTTTAAGGAAGTTCTTTGTGTGCTTGAAAGAGTGCTAAAAAATACCTGTGCATTTTCAGTAGAGCATGAAAGTGTTTCCTCTGATCAACGTGCAGTGAAAATGGCCCAAGTACATTGTATTAGCAGTCAGCTTTTAGCGGACTGTATTTCAACAGTTTCTAAGATAAACGACTAGTTAATAAAAGGAAGAAATATTTTGATAGACAATTTTTATTTCTATATTTCTTCATCATCTATCTCTGTTTCCAACTAAATATACTGTCAGAGAATGCTGTAAAATTTTACATAACTAGTGCTGTTTACTTTTATTAAGTTTGGGTTTGGTTTTTGTGTATCATGTCACAAAGATTTGTTAGGTATGTATTATTTTGTTTTTTCATTTGCAATGGGGAAACCATAAATAGGCTACCACGGCCTCTTAACATTGCTAGATTTAAGGAATAGTTGTTACAAAACTGGAAACTTATAAAAACTCTACTTTCTATTTCAAAGATTTTTATTTAAATCAGTGCCCTAATTTCCTGAATATTAAGTAGTAATATAAAATGAATTTTTATATAGAAATAAAGAATCTGCTTCAGAATACATGTTGCAGTAAATTTTACAAAACAGTTGTAATAAAAAAATATGGTTACCGTCATCTTTATTTCTGGAATTTTAAATTTTGTGGGAAAGCTCTGAAAGTAAAGGGTTGACAACCATAGTTGAAATTATGTTTTATCGAATCTAGTAGGTAAGTACGTTAATGACTGCTTTTTGTGTTCATTCCTCATCATGTATGATAGCATAGAATCTTAAAAGTGTATCAACTTGGTTTTGATGTTTTTAGTATTGGGAAAACCTGGCAGTGAAGGGGGTGATGCAGTACTTGTTGAGGGGCAATTGAGTGTGTTTATTCTTGCCGTTTCATTTTTATGGTAAATCCCAAAAGTTAAGAATGCTTATGGGTATTTTGATCATTTGAGTTTTCTTGAGTACAAGTCTCAGTGATGTGCTCAGAGTATTAAAATTTGTTTGTATTCAGCTTTGGTGACTAAAAACAAATGTTCAATTTCATCTGTTGTATAATTGTTATCTTAAAGTCTTTAAGAAGCCACAAATGACAAAAGAGTTAATACCTTAGATGGGGTTTGTTGCATCCTTTGTAGCAAAGAAGTCTGCAAAATACTGAAACTATAGCACTGGACATATCATAAGTTCAAATAAAGATAATTATAGGATTGTTTGAATGATTAGTTTTAAATCTAAAAAAATAATATTTTAAATGTAAAAAGTTAGGTGCTGGAAGGAAAATCCTGGTGACAGCATTGGTGTTAATCTGGCTGGTTCACAGTTTGCCTTCACTCTTTCTTCTGACAGTTTTAATGCCGTGTAATCCTTCATAATCTAAAACTGGCTATGCACTTCCTTTTACTGTGAAATAAAATATCACCTAGAGGTAAAAAGAAAAGAACGAGTAACAGTTATTAACAAAACCCCTGATGTAAATAACAGATGTTTTTCTAATTACATGGGAGAAAGTATCATAGTTGCTATAACTTTTAGAATAATTTTCCATTACTATGCTGCTGGCAATCTCTTCAGCATTTAAGAAATAAGTTTTTCTGAATTGCAGTTCTGAGATGATTGAGTTGCACATACAGCTAGAAGCTGCTATGCTGTTGGCTTGTTGGAAAAAAGCACAATGAAAATAATCCTAGGTGTTGGCTGTCATAGTAGGAAAATCTTAATTTAAACATCTCATTCTTTGTGAATGCTGTAATAATAAGAATTTTTCTTATGTTAGAATCTTGTTTTTAAAAAATAGTAATACTTAGCGTGAATTGATGTTTTGTTATCTTTTTCAGTGAAGTATTTTCAAGCTTTTTTTTTTTTGTAAATTTTAAGTATATGTTTAAGAAGGACAGTATAAGGAAACTATAGCAAATATGAAGGACCACTGATTGGCAGTAAGGGAAGAATAAATGTGAGAGTAGTAAAAATGTTACATAATTTCTGTTTCTCAGGAGTTAATATATGTGTGTCAATACTGGCAATGAAGAAATTTTCTTGAAATCCTCACTGAGCTCAGAAAATTCTATGCTGTCCAGAGTGTTCAGGGAACAAGTGCAAAAACATTTTGATGTTATAGTTAAATGCCAGTGTATTACAAAGATTGAATAATATAAGCTTTCTGTGTCAGAAAATTCTTTGATGTGTTTGGCATTAGATTTTTGTGGGAGATATATATATATATATATATATATATATATATATATATATAAAATCATTACATAAATATTTTTAATTACTACTAGTCCATGTTATAGAGAAGTTCAACTAATGGTTATACCTAATTATTACAGTAGGTTTACGGTTGCATTTTAAAATTTTAAAGGATATAAATTTGTTTTTCTCTACATGTGTTTAATTATCTTGAAGGTAGATTAGTTTTCGTTCAGTTGTATAACTGTACTTTTTATTTATTGAGCCATTCTTATTCTTCTACCTTAGGGGAAAGTGTTTGCCAAACAAAAAATATCGTAGTGTGTTACCGCGCACTTGAAAACAAACTGGAAATAAAGAGCAGTCGTGCACATTACGGCTTCCCTGTCTAAAACACACATATCGTGCCGTCTCTTCTTTCTTTTTCTTTGAGTTTAGGAGGCTTGAAACTAACTGTCTTTTTTTAAAAATAAAGCTTAAATTAGATTTCATTCCATTTTTATATCCAAACCAATTATCAGTGCTTTTTTTTCCAAGTACTTTTAAGGAACATGCAAAATAAGAATACCTGACAATTATTTTGTAACTCCTGTAAGACGCGTACAAAGTAATGGCTGGAATATAAGGCAGATGAAATTACAGACATTGCAGTAATCTACCGCGATACTGCAAAAATTAATTAAAAATGTACTAACAAAGTAAAGGCATGAGGCTGTTGTTTCCCACGGCGCTTAGGGCGGGAGCAGCCTGTCGGGGTAGGGCAGGAGCGGGCAGTTGCAGTAGAGCTGCGGAGTTTCCCACCTGCCTCAGGCCCGGGGACCGCTCGCCCCGCGGTGGCAACTGCGCGCGGCGGCAGCGGCGAGCGTCCTGCGGCCGCCTCGGAGCCAGCGCCGTCACCCTCGCTACCGCAGGGCTCCCTGCGCCCTTCCCCGGCGCACATCTGACACCAGTGGGTGCCTGCACCGCAGAGACTTTGATAAGGATTAGAGGGCTTTAGCACGAGTTCTGTGGTTTCATTGGAAAATGCGGTTGCAGCTTACAGGGGTAGAGGTTACAGTGCGTTTTGAAAAATGAGCTACTAGAGGTCCCCATTACACTGTGGGTTAAATAATGTGAGCTGAAGCACCGGAAAAAATAAAATAAAGGTGGAGAGAACAAAGGGGAGGAATAACACTGACAAGTAAACTGGGCACACAGACTACTTCTGGAAGTACTTGGCTTGCCTTGACACAAGAGTAAATATCTTAATAGTTATTTGCCAGTGTGTATTTGGCTAGTGACAAGGCTCTGCAATATCTTGCATCCTTTTAAATTTGCATATTAATTAAAAATAGAACATCTCGTACCCATGTGAATGAACTGAGATACTCTCTGAGTGCAGTTTAAAAGATCAGTATTATAATTTAAGCCATAGAAAACACAGGTGCAGAGAACATAAATAAGATTGCACGTGTTTTAGCCATTCCATGTCGTGTACTGTTTAATTATCCTTCTTTGCTTGTAATTGAATATAGCCAAACCAGGCTTATGTTTATGAACTGCAATGGGTGATATTTCTTACAAGGTTCCTTTATGAGATTGCCGTCTTAACTGACACTCTTGACCAAAAGTCATTTTATTACCTTTAAGCCTGTCAAGATCAGTAGGTGATTCTTTTTTTGCAGCTTGATATCAGATGAGACTAGTGTGCACATGGAAATACTATTTGTGCTAAGATGTAAATGATTAAGTTTTATAGCAGAGAGTTAAGAAAGCTTGCAGCTTTTTCTTTTTAAATGGGCATGAAAAGCATTGATGTGCGTCATCAATGGTAATAGTCATCTCTAAGGAAAAAGCACCTGCCAGGAAACTTCATGGGGCAGGGAAAGACTGTCTGTGTTCACACCATGGCTTTTAATGTAAAGCCCAGTTGGAACTATGAGCTTGGATGTTTTTGTTGACATCTGCACAGCAAACTGATATGTCCAATTTGTATTCCCAGTGAATAAACGTCTGTATCACCAAGCTTGCCTATTGTTCTCAGCAAACGGAAACTGCATTACTTTAACCTCTGGAAGAAGTCATTACCATGGTGTGGGAGCTGCATGGGTTTACTTTATCCAGTTCTGGTGTGTTGCTGTTGCTTGGTGCATCAGTAGGATGAGGGTGGTTGGGGTGGCTGTGTTTTCCAGTAGTCTGAAGACCTCTGGATTTCAGCTTTATTGACAACTGGGATTATATGTGGCTTTTGGTGGCTTTGTCAAGCTGCTAAAATGGCCACATTTTGCTGTGAGTTTGCCAACTTTGGTCATGTAGAAAGTGTTGGACGGAAAGAAAATATGAAAGAGGGGTGAAACCCCGCTGACCTCTGAAGTCAGTGTCAGGATTGCAGTCAACCTGTTTATTAGTAATTAAGAATGACACTTCAAAAATAACCATACTGCAAAACAGACTTGCCATCACAAAGAAGAAAAGAAAATATCACTTTACTTGAAGTTCACTACATGGAAGCAACGTACAGGCTTTTATACGCATTTTTCAGTTTGGAGAG
Source organism: Anomalospiza imberbis (assembly GCF_031753505.1). Lineage (NCBI taxonomy): Eukaryota > Metazoa > Chordata > Aves > Passeriformes > Viduidae > Anomalospiza > Anomalospiza imberbis. The sequence continues at coordinate 25,845,419 of NC_089688.1, forward strand.
GAGCTAGGTTTTTCAGGCCAGCGTTAGGCTGGAGAGAGGTTTTCAAAGAGGTCACCAAGCTGTTGGAAGAATTAATGTGACATTGTTGCAGTTAGTGGGTTTGTCACGTTGGGGCACTGGAGTGACATTGAGGCTGGTTGATCTCTTCCAGAAACCTCTGAACTCTGAGAATAAGTTTAGAGGTGATTATAGTACGCTGTATCATTTACATAACTTATTTATCAGTAACACTTCCCGTATTGTCAAGTGTGTGTGTTTATATATATGCCTGCTGAAAGGATTGGGTTCAAAGGATAAACTCTGACAGTGATGTGGACTCTATTTGACCTTGTCAAAAGGTAAGTACCTCCTCTTTGGTTGTGCTGCTTTTCATAAAAGAAAAACCAAATGTCTGCATGAGCCATTTCTTCTTCCCCTACACAGGCTATGCAGGACTTGTAGGAAAAAGGAACAAGTCTGATTACAACCCTTAAGCTTTTGATGACAATCTATTTTAGTTTTTGTTTATATGCATTTTATATTGTTAAAGACTTGACTCAAGTTTAGGATAAAGGACTGAAATAACAGGGATTTGGGTCACTGTTGATAGTCAGCAATGTCTGTAAGTGTGGCTTTTCACCAGTTTTCATGCTATATTAATCACATAGTTTGAGAGCAGTGGTGGGACCTGTCTCCTCACCACCAGTCCTCAGCCTGTGTGCCGGATGTGTAAGCACAATGCCGCTGGCAGATGGAAGAGTTGCAGTAAATATGCACAGTTATGGTTTAAGTGAAAAAGCTGTGGGAAAGGAAATACATTAATCCACTGCGGCTGTTTTTGCTTTTATGTAAGCCTCTGTAATAAATTGTGAGTTTTTCCTGGACTTAGCCTTTAAATATCTAGATTCCTTTCTTGATTGGAGGAGGGAGTAGAGTAAAAATTTAACTGTAGCATTAAAAACCTCCCAAAAACCAGAAGCAACTGAAAATTAATTAGGTTGTGCAGGTGGAAAGAAGTCCTCTTCCATGTGGCCGTTTTCTTGAACACTTTTCAGGAAATCTTGGTGTAGCAGATCATAAAACGCACTCTTGCGTACAAGTGCACTGTTTGTTTAGGTGGTGTTGTGGAAGTGATGTTTAGGAAGTGCTTTAAAGGCAGAAAAGATCACATGCCTGAATCTGGGAAGAGATAAAATTGATGAACGATTGAGTATGAACTTGGTATTTGAAAGTATACTAAATTTAACTCATTGGGGTTTTGATACTTTCTTCCTACATAACCAGGAATTTCACTGAAAGAGTGCATCTGATTCTCTTTTTTGATAATTGCAGTTTTAATAACATTTAGTATGTAATTGCTCAGGCCAAAAAGGAGAGGACATTGAAAATTTTACAAAACTTTTTTTTTTAATTCAGAAGTATTAATATAGTTTTGTGTCTCAGACACCTAATTTTTGTTTTGATTCTTATGTCATCATAAGAATGTTTTTTAGTCACTACAATTTTTATATCCTGAAAGGACCTGGTATGCTAAGAAGGAAATTTCATGTGCCATACAAATTTGGAGGAAAATAGCTTTTCCTGTCCCATTTCCCCTTCTCCACTTGTTGTAAATCACCTTTGCGGTACATGAAATCTTTATTCCTTACTTTTACATTGACCTCTGCCCAGTGTGGCAGCAGTGCAGGATACCACAGTGGTTGTTCCAGTGCAGGGTCTCCAGTGTCTCCATAGGGTTCTGAGGGAGGGGTTTAGGCTTCTGCTCTCTGCAGATGCCACAGCTGCTCTTGTGGCATGTGGCACGACTGGTTTGCCTGTTTGATGTTGGTGTGGGTGTTGCTGCAAGGGCTGGTGACAAGTGGCTGTGCACGGAGGACATGGGTAGCAGGAGCCTAAGCTTTCTCTGCAGAAGTGCTGTTAACATGGAATAAAATGCCTGCTCAAAAAGGGGTAGGAGCAGCAGAGGTTGGTACTGATCCAAGCCTAATGTATCTGCAAGCTGTGCCGGTTGCTTTTGGTACTTGTGGGGATGGATAAAGCTGTGGGCAGACCTCTGTGTGGTTACATCTCAACCCATTTCTTGTGCTCAAGCCAGTTTATTTTAAGCTATCTTGAAATATCTCTATGCTGCACCATAGTGGGTAATGTATGCAAAGTCATGCATCTCAGTGCTATCAGTTGCAAATTACTCTCCTGTCACATGGAAACCTTACAAGGAAAAAAAGATAATAGATGTAAATAGTGTAAGACTCAAGTTAAACTGTCTCTGACTTTTAAATATTGCTGTCTTGCTTTCCAGAAACTTTTGTGGAAGCTGGGAATACTCTAGGAAAAGGTGGCACCTAAGGACACTGCTGAATTAAGCCATGGCTTATGTGTGTTCTGTTGTTTCAGTAATTTCATATCCTCCTAAGAGCTTGTCGATCTTCTTACAAGGGTTTGATGTGAACAACGTCAGGGCAGAAGCTGATGTAAAATATGTATTACACAGCCAAGTCATGCACAGTGAAATGGGTAAACCCACATGCATATGTCCTGTGGGCACCTCCTCACTGGTTAAATGTTATTTTTGTCAGGTCTCTCGTGGTACTTATATACATGATCAGTTTTGTTCACCTGCCTGTGGCTTTTCACTGAAAGCACATTGAAAAAATGCAAATATTACCATAATAAGCTAAAGATCAGGAAAACTGCATCAGAGATAATTTTAAAAAAATGTTATTGAAGTAGATTGTGAGAAGAATAACTTCAACTCTCAAAGCAGCTTTTGTCCTTAGGAAAAAATCCTTTCCAGAGGAAAATTTTGTATTGGCCAGCGCTATCTCTGATGCAGATGGGGCACCTAATTTCCTTGTGAAGGAGACATTGTAGCCATGTAAAAAGAAGATGCAGATGTTTTCCTTGTTCAGATCCTCTCCTCAGTTAATGCCATACTATGCACCATGTGTGCACTGTGCCATGTGGATCCTGCAATTCTAAGAAAGGCTTTCTTTCAACATACACTGCAGCATTCCAGAGCTCTGGCAACACAGATCCCCATCACAACCTTTCTCCTTCATACGTCTTTTCTAGGGCTTGACCCGTGCCAGATACATAAGTATCTTAGGAATTAAATTCTACAGACTAATTTCCCTTGCTGCTTGTTTTCCCATGTAAGACGTCTTTCTTTTCCTGCATGAGTTGCATTTATTTGGAGTTAGATAAAAGGTACAATTTCTTGTTCACAACCACAGGATAGCAATCTGAAGTTTCATTAGTGTTTGCACAACTTTCTGCCACCTTTACATTTTGAGATACAAAATGTGAATCTCTTACCCCACAAGCTGACAGATTGCTTTTCTTCTTAAGTGTTTAATTGTTCTGTGACTTGTCAGAGTTAAATATCCCAGATGTTTCCATCCTACCAGATTAAGGGAATAGTTTTCTTGACCTCAAGAAAACAGACTGAAGAACAGCCTAATGTTTTGTTCGGGCAGTAGATTGTGGTTCCAGCCTCTTGTCTGAGTGCCTTGTAATCTTTGCCCCTAATGGAAATATCCACTGGCATATGTGGAGACTGAGAGGAAGGATTATACCATGTTACTGAGTCTATTTCAGCATCAAGGAAATGAACTCATCAGCTGGGGGAATGAATTCCTCAGTCTGTTGTATTTTAGGAATAACCTTCTATTTAATTACTTAAAAGCATTTTAAAGTACCTTTTGTTGCATCAGAGGACGATGCTGTCTTTCTGATAAATGTCCCTACACAGACTACACAGGCTATGACATTCCTCTTACCCCATCTTGATAATCTGAAAATCTTCTGTGCTGGAGCATCTCATCCAGTAACATAGGAACATCAGATAAATTCTGTGTTTCGTTCCCTGGTAGATACATTTGTCAGCAAGTTACACAATAAGATTGTGTGAGAAAAGGGTGTTACACCAAATCCTAATGGGATCTCTTCCCTAGGAATGGGAACATTAGAAATATATTAATGGCAGTGCATAAAGGTATTGATCACTTGAAGAAACAAGACTGACTCTTGACATAATTAAGTTATCTAAGAAAGAAATTTTACACTAATCTTCAGAAAGAATATTGTAAGGCCACTGCTTAATCTCTGTACATTATATCAGAGCCCTAGGTCTGCTGCACTTGCTGCACTGAGCTGGAGAGCTCCATTCTCCTGGGTTTGTAGCAGCTTTTCTTGGGCTGTCCTGAAATTTGGGGCCTCGTTGCATGATGGGATAAACCTTCTGAATTTGGGGATCATCTGCTGTTTTGTTTGCCAAAATACATAATTCCTCTACCATAGTTTTCATTCATGTTTTACTGCTTTTTTATATATGAACATGTGGGAGTAGCACTGTTTCTCTGATCCTACCCCAAAAGCAGCAGCAGCTGAGCATGTTCACCTGCATAGCATTGAACCCCCTTTATCTTTACCCGAGCGAAACAGAAAGCTTGAAAATGAGTTTGGGAGGACAAGAGAGGCAGGGATCTGATGTGCAGGAGATGCAGATTACCCTACACATGCAAAGGTCACACTGCCAGAAGGGCTTTTAATCTCTCAGACATCATGAGAGTCTGAGATGTATGTACATTGGCTAGTTGAACATAATCTTTAAACAGCCAGTTTCAGTTTCTTACTGTTGGTTATCTTGGTGTATTTTAGCATGTTCATCAGAGGGCTGTGAGGCTTTCAGCCTTCCCCTGAAGAACTGATTATTGCTGACAAATGAAATGGAAGTTTTGTTCATCAGTAAGTGAATATTCATCGTAATGAATGACATTAAGTATGCTGATTAAATAGTAGTGGCAATCAGTAAGTTCTAACAAAATTAGCACAAAGTGCCGTATTTTTTCTCTTGATGACTCAGATCTCTGAAAACCTGTTAGAACTCAATCTCTTTCTAAAGAGTTTCCCTGATTGTTTATGAAGGCATACCTCAAGGCATCAGCAACATCTTGTCTTTGTTCACCTCCTCTCTGCTCTTCAGAAGCTCTCCAGAGCCCCAGCCATGGCTCTTCAGGGGGTTGTTCAAGCGTGCTGGAATGCAAAGTGACCTTTGCTATTAACCAATGCTATGGAGATCAGTGGGAATGCAGCAGAATATCCCAGTGGTAAATCTGGAATCCTTAATTTCAGTTGTGTGCATTTTTCTAAATCACTTGTGCAACCAGGCTGAAGTTTGGGCTCCATGTGCCTCAGCAGTGTAGGCTGATTCAAGAAACAAGTGTTACTTTTCAAAGTCTTCTGCAGTTCAAGCTGCATTGTCAGGATTATTAATTGGGAAGATATTTAATGGCATCAATAAGCAATAGAATGAAACAGCCTAAAGTTTAATTCACTTCAAAGATTTTTGAAAATCTTTGTCAAAAGATTTTTGTGAGATGTCAAATTTGACATCTCACACAAAAGCTTCATAGCACAAAAGTATGTGAAAGTGATGCATAATGAAACGTAATTGCACAATCCAAAGTGTTTGCCAAGGAGCAGAGAACTATAATCTTCACAGAAGAGAGATAATAAGTTGTTAGTCTATTTATTGTTCTAGCTACTACTATGAGCAAACATCAGATTATTTTGAGAAGTACATATGTATGTGAATATTTGTAATAAATAATTTCTCCCACATTCCATTCCTGGTCAAGATTATTATCCTGTGCTGACTTTGGCACAGAATGTGAAATCATTTAGACGATAAAGCCAGTGCAGATTGTGTCAGCTTGCTTGTTTAAAGCATTGTCCCTCCATGAAAAAACACAGCAAGTATTGTGTGATCTTAACTACTGGGCTGCTTCTTGCAAGCCTTCAAGATATAAAATTTCTGACTGGTTATATTTTAATTCTCAAATGAACCAAGTGGGAGCTTCCTTTTTGAGAGAGGCACTGGCTCTGAATCTGTTGCTGCATTGCATCTGAGGTCTTTGAGTCACTTTGGCCCTTTGCTCAGGAGGCTGAGCTGGAGGAGCTCTTCACAGAGAAGCAGGAGTTCCTGGCAGTTTCAGCAGCATGTGCCTGAGTTTCTAGGATGGAGCCAGTAGTGGAGCCAGTGCTTCATGTTGCTGCCTCCACAAATGCAAAATGCCGTCATGCACTGCCCAGCACCTTACTAAGATCCAGCAGACCAGCCCCAAAAGTCCTGTCCACAGCCGGCTCTCCCAGGGCTTGCCAGGTTGGTGGTTGATGGTGGAAAAGAAGAAGCCCAACCTTGCAGACTTTAGTGGTCTGGCAGGAAACCTCAGGAGACCTGCCAGGGTTGTCTTGCCCTGTACTTTTGCAAAGAATATTTTGATTGCAAGTGGATTAAGGACTCAGGGTCAGAGGCAACATTTTAAAGCCATGAGTATATAGTTAAAAGAATTTATTATTTTTGGAAATAAATAGAAATCCTTTTCTTGGCTTCATCAAAGTTTGGAATAACAGCAGGATCAACAGCAGGATTGTTGTTTTTAATTGCTCTGAGTGTACTAAGGACTGACATTGAGGAGGTCATGGTCGTTAATTACATGATAGATAATAATACATAGTGTGAAATTATTAGTGTTAGTATTCATGTAGGCATTATAAGTGACACAGACTAAGCTTGGGTTCTCATGGACATTAATTGCAAGATGATTTGTGTTCACCCAAATAACAAATGAAAATTCATCCAGAACTATTTGTATAGTGAATTGGAGTTGACTTGAGTGATCATTCTGTTTTGAAAGTCAGATTTAAGATTTGTTTTCTGTGCTTAGAGAGTGGATTCCAGGTGATGCTGTGTATCTGGTTGAGACACGAGATGATCTATGCATTATTTTTCATTAATTGATTATAAAAAGGAGAAAAAATGGGAATCTGTTTTGACTTCAAAAGCTCTATTCTGTTCATTAGGCTTATTTAAAAAGTACTAAAGTTGTTTTTGTTTCTTGTGGTAAGAAGTCACAGAGAAATGTTACATTGTTCCAAATCTAGGCAATCCAAAATCCAAATTATAAGCATCATATGACTTTATTTGTTGACCACCAGTTTTATCTGTTGACTGTAGAGGAAACGAGGGGTGATTACAAATCTAAGCTTACCATATTTGTATTGCAGTAGGTAAATATAATAATGGCAGTATTCCCAGGGAGAACTCCTTGATTTGAAAAGCCATTAATTCATTGTTCCATCCTTTGTATTATTACAAGGCTGAACTGTAGAGCAGTTTTCTGGGCTGAGATGCAGTCACTGTTTAATAGAGAAGAAAGGAGCCACCATAGAGACGCTGAGTTCTGATCCTGTAGATCACTATCTCTGGTCAAATTCTTGTATTTGCCCAAACCTGATCCATTAAGATCTTGTTGCCCTTTGCAACTTCCTTCAGCCTGCTACCCTGAGCAGTCAGCAAGGGAGAGGTGGGCCAGGAGACTCTTTTAGGAACATCTTCATGAATTTGCCATAGGGACATAGAGTAACAATGGCAGACAACAGGAAATAAAGGCAGTGGACATAATTGACAATAGTGTGCAAAAGTAAGTGGTTTTGCATTTAATATCTGAATATTTCACAGAGACTTATAATTACCTGCAAGGTTAATTTGAGATTAAATAATACTGAAATTGATAAAATGTGAAGTGGTGGATATACAGTAACACACGCAGTTCTCAGGTCTGAGTTCTCAAGTTCTTTCCACTATCTTCTGCAGATGGGCTTGTTTTGCTTTCCAGATAATTTGCCTGATGTTTATTGGAGGTTTCCTGAGGGATTTTGTCCCTTCAGGTTCAATTGGGGCTTCCCTTTTGATCTGAGCAGTAAGAAAAGCCTGTAAGTCTGAGGGCAGCAAGTCCCCTGTATGTTTCCAGAAGCACAAAGATGGATAGACACATTTGAGAGAGACTGCAAAGGTCACTACTGCAGTGTCCATTCAAGAGCTTTATGGCTGATAAAGAAGGGTTAAATGTATTTGCCTGTTGGAGAGTAATACCCAGTTGTCACTGATCATAAATAATCTAAACTGCAGGTGGTCTTTGGTATCGACAAATGCAGGCTTTATGACCTATGTTCAAGCTAGTAAACACTTCGGTGCATCTCTGTGCTAGCTGGGCTAAAAATAGCCCCTAACCAGGGAAAACTACTAATGATTTCTGTGTTTAAATAACATTTCTCTTTTACTATCTGCACTGCAAGAGAGAGTGAGTAAAAGGCTGTGATCAAAATAAGTAAAATCTTTGTGGAAAATAAGAAAAATTTAGGAGAGGAGTGATTACAGCAGCCAAGTGTGAAGGCTGAAGGCCAACACTATAAAGCTGTGTTTAGATTTGTGTCTTAAAATTATGGCAGTGCTAGAAGCAAGGAAGCAATATCCTTGCAACATCTGTAAAATCTCAGTCAGCAAGGCTGCCATTTACTTGAAATTGTTTCTCTGTGTTTAGATTAATTTTATACTGCAGGATAGTTACTTTTATATGATCATGATTCCAGTTAATAATTAGAAATCAGGACTTCTGCATATAGTTAAGAATTGTAGCTGCAAAACAGAGAAATGCAACAAATCTTAGAATAGACAATCAGTCCACCCTTCCTGGCACATTTGTAAAATTTGCAGTTATTTAACCTGTGCATTGTTTCAAACAGTAGCTACCTAAGCTTCAGTGAGCAATGAACCTCTCTGCTGTAGAGCACTATTGATTTAACTTGTGGAAGGTTTACTGAAGTCATGTGTGTACAACTCCTGCTAGTTAAGCACGTGTGTTAATCTGTTAAGATTTATTTAAGAAAATGCCAATGTCATGGTCCTGCTTTGGGAGGGTTTGCTTGATTCCTGTCTTCCTTCTCCTTGCTCACCTGTAAAAAGTACATTGCACTCAATAGCCAACAATCCAAAACAGCAAAACATCATTAAGCAGAAGTCCTAAAGCACATAGGAGTTCTTGAATAGAGAAAAGATTTTGCAGATTGAAATACCAAAAGCTAATTATGGGCAGACAAGACCAGCAATAGAAGTCTTTCATGTGATAAATCCAGACTGAAGTGATTTCTCCAGCTCTTACAGTTAAGTTGCAAGATGGGAGGCGAAGCTGAACAGCAAGAATTGATTCTGTATACTTTTGCATAGTACATACCAAAACCTCTACATTTTGGGGTGCTTGCCAGGCAGTAAGATATGATGAAAGATTTTGCCTGGAATTTGTAGCACTGGAAAGTGCTATCCCCATGCAAGCAGGGATGTTAGTGGAAGGGTAGGATTCACTTGCATAATTTTTCAACATCTCGAGACTGTTGCTTATTCCCTGGTGGGAGTGGGAAGGAAGAAGGAAAGTTACTAAAGAGCAGCATGGAGAAGTGCTAAGAATATTTCCAAAGAGGTTTTTTGGTTTGTGGTTTTTTTTTTGCTTTATTATGAATTAAGATTTATCAAATTGTTTGGCCTAACAGGTAGGTTTGTCTACTCACACTTATTCTGAAAACTGTGTAGCTACTAAATTGACATTTTATTCATTCCAGTGCCCAGCAGAAGTTAATCCATCCTGTCCCTTTTTACTAATGGCATAGGATACCAGTAGTTTTGGACAAGTGTGGTCCAGTGTCCTGTGGATCTCAGTAATCTATGCCTACCTTAATCCAGGGAGCTAAGTTATTCTTTTATAAAAGCAGAAAAAGCAAAAAGTTTGTATAGAGTTAATTTAAGTCAGATATGGTTCACAATGCCTTTTTCTGGAAGCACGTGTGCACATCTGCTCCCAGAAGGACCTGTAAGACAGGTTGTAATGATAAAATTATTCATGTTTTTATCTTTGCAGAGTCTGGCTCTAGGTATTGAATCACTTGCAAATGTGTTTAAAATAACACAAAGGGAAGAAGGGAGGTAGAGTGTTTCTATTGTAAGATTGGCTACAGGGAATTTTTTATAAGGGTTACTTATACTAAATTATAGCACACAGAGTATTTTCTCTTTCTATAACTACTCTGAACGGGGAAATGGAGAGAGAGAAAAAGGTTTCTTACATACATTCTTGGATTTATGATTTTCGGTATACTGATTTAGGTTCTGTGCTTTGCTCTGCATCTTGTAACAATCACCCACTGCCCTTCATGTAGCAATGTGCAGCCCACTTCTGCCAGATCTGTTTTGACCCCTGGGAAGCAAAAAACAATTTGCACATCCACACGTAAACGTTGCAAACGGCAAATTGCACAGGAGCAAATGAATCCCTTTTTGCCTGTTTCTGTGAAAGGTTTGATGTTCAAGTTTATTTATATCCTGCAGCCTTGCCAAGTGTATGATGTAATTTCCTAACTTGTGGCCTCATGACTACTTGCTGATGTTATTCCATTTCAGAAATAGCATGAATGAAATACAAACTTTGTACACCTAAAAGAAATTTTGTCTTGTCTGCTTCTCCCACCTGTCGTGTCTCTGTATCGATAGAAGATGCTGCTGCCATTGCTGGCTTCAGAGATCAATTGGTGAACTGCTGTTCCAAGGACAGTTCCTGTATAAATCTTTCTGTGAGAAATACAGAATACCTGTTCTCTATAAATATATATGTTGTAGCTTCAAGGTTCAAATACATCCCGAGACACTGGTGCATATGGTTTCATCCATTTACATGTGCATTTAAGTTGGTGCAATAGCCTCCCATTTCTTCAGTTGAAGGGCTTATGCAATTTTAAATCCACTGCCCTTGTAAAAACAATAATTTTATGGTTTGTGGCTGTATGGCGTGTGCACAGTAGGCTAAGCTGATTGGTAACACCAAGGTTTCCCGTGAAGCTGGTGGGATTGACAGCCACAGCTTGATGATGAAGACAGATGGAAATCTGCTGTGTCTGCAGGCTGTCATGCCCAGCAGGTCTTAAGGCTGCAGCTATGTGAACACCACTCACACAGCAAAGCCAAGGCCCCAAACCCGTGGTCCCTGGAACTGGTGGGATATGGAGGAATGAAGACAGTTTTCCCTAAATGCCTGTTGTTGTTAAGCTTCTTGGCTTGCTGCTTTGGAGAGCTAATGCTGTTATTAAGACAAGCCACGATTAGTGCAGCAATCCCATGGAGGTGAGGAGTTAATCTAGGTATATTTCTCATGCTTTCCCCAGGGAAGGTCTAAGCAGCATCTACTTCACTTGTGTTGTTGATGCATCTGCTGAGTACGTGCCAGGTAGAACCGCTGTCACTTGACATTGCTTGTGTGGAATGACTGTTCCCTCCCTCCATCAGCTGGGCCGGGGCAGGCGATGGCCAGGGTTAGTCAGTGGCTGGATTTGATCTTGTATCGTGCTTGTCTCTCCTGAGGTGTTGAGATCTAAGTGCCAGTTTTAATCACTATGAAGAAGTTTTCCCTTACTTCTCTGTATCTTTTATGACAGACAACTAGAAGTGGCACATTTTTTTCAACCAAATATAGAAAAAATGTTGTTTCATGCCCATCACTCATCTGCAGGAACATTTAGAAAAATATGTTGTTCTCATTTTCCTTTATGTTTCACATATTTTTTTCTTTTTTCCTTTTCATTAGTTTTAAATCCAAGTGTGGACAATGTAAATAAGAAATATGTGTTTAATTCCTTTATATTATGTCTTTTTTTTTTAATCATGCAGATGTAGTTACTAAGCATGAGAGAGTGTGATACAATTGTTACCATTATACAATAATATCCATGTTTTGGTAGCTGGCTTTAGTCTATCCATCATCATTTAATTTTAGGTTTGCAGTTTGGACTTTCTTAGCTTTTTACTCTTACCTGTACAAGATGTCTTTAGAGGTAGTTAAGAAAAACAGTCCTGGTTTTCATTTTAGTTCCAAGCTATAACCAGAAAATTGTCAGGAGAAAGGAAGAAAAGTATACAGCACCTTATGAGCTGTTTTCTTATAAACCAATGGAACTTACCCTAATAGCAGAGCCCAAGCACAGCTCTGGGCTGTGTTCCAGGGAGCTGCAGAGCTCTCTGCATGCAGCAGCCTGTACCTCACAAACTGGAAGGCAAAGCATGTCTGACATTACAAGAAGGAGATATAAAGGCATTGAATTAACATTTAATTTACAGCATTGGGTTTGTTATTGCTAAGTCAAATGTACAAACTGAGCTCAGCTTGCAGGGAACAGATTGATCCTCTAATACAAAATATGTGTGCTCACATAGTTCTGATGGGCTGTGGGAGACCGGCAGGAGGCAGCTGATATTTTCAGTGATTTTAAGAAATGTGTATTACTAAACCCTCAGGGAACTATTTGTGTGATGAGAGTCATAAAACTCATGGGATACTTCAGTGACTGAACCAGTGCCAGGTCAGGCTACTGTGTCTGAACAGCAGCTTTGAGCACTCAAGGCAATTCTTGCAAAAGATCTCAGCAGCCCCAGTGGAAGCAGGTTTACAGAGCTCTGTCACTGTGCTTTCTGGTCCCTGCCTTGCTATGTGGTACCTGCTCACTTCTCATACTTTCAAAGGCCCTGGTAGTGCATGTGTGTAGTGCAATGCAGTTTGCTGGGGGTGTACTCTGTGAATTCCCTCTCTGCTCATGTGCTCATCCAGACTCTTAGAAAGGATGAGCACAAAAAAAAAAGAAATCAAGCTGGATGTTATAGTATTAAAGAATTGATGAGTAACTCATATCCACTGAGTTTTGACTGCATAAGGATTAATTTGATAATCAATGTCTGGAAAAGAATCCGTTAAATAAAGCCAGAGACCAATAGGAACTAGTCTGTTGTATGGCAGTATGTGGGAGGAGAAGGAAAGCAGATATGGAATATTTAAAAATGGGCCATTCAATGTGCCAGAGATCTGATGCAGCCAATAATAACTCACTTAGCATTGCTAAAAACAGATAATAATCTTTTAGTGCAAAAACCACAACACACAATACCAGCTGAACCCATTTCAGACGTCATGAAGAGGGATGCAGATGAATTGATCAAGGGAGTGAGATTTGGTGGTTGCCTAGGGACCAGTGAGCCTGACCTACTTCTCAAAGAATAGGTTTGGATGGCTAATATGCTGATGTGGCATTTCAGAAATGCTGAATTTCGTCACTCTGGGGAAAAAATCTTCTGAGCAAACTTGATTGAGAAGAAAAAAATGAGAAGTGAATAAATTAAATTGAGATTTTGTAAAGAAACCTTGCAGAATATTTACTTCACTTTTCCCACTCAATAACAGAAAAATCAACAGCGACGTTATCTCTGGGAAGTATAAAATAAAATCTATGGCTGATGGAAAAATTTAGATGTTTCAGGAGAATGACACTAGAAAGGACTGAGACCCAGTACCAGATAAACATTGTAAAGGAGCTAGAATTGTTGCAAAAAAGCAGAACTGTTTGAGAAATATCTTGCTTTTCAATAAAGACTTCATTTCTCTTTGGAAAAGAGCAGGATAACCTCGTTGTATCGAATCAGAAGGATACAGTACACTGAAGTCAATATTTAGTGAGAATATGGTAATGTTTTTCCTAGTAGAACTGCACTAAAAATCAACCCATCTGGCTACCTGCACCAAAGAATCTGATGAGCTGGATCCAGAAATTCCCAGACATTTGTGCCTTGAGAATTTACTTAAAAATTCATGGAATGTAGCAATAAATTCAAGCTGAGGAAGAAGGGATAAGCACTGGAAAATGATGACTGGAATGGTCTGTGTGGCTCTAGTGTTGTTAGTCTGATACAAGCAAGGAAGAATATTACAGGAATTGTTAAAGGTGAATACAATTGATAAAGACTGAAGAGGGTAGAAGTGTAGTTGTTTCTGTCAGTGTAATCTTCTGTTAAAAGGAGTTAGCTGACTTCCCCCCCCCCCCCCCCAAGATTTTTAATTTTGTTTGATAAAGGTTTGTATATAGATAATGAGATTTCATGTTTGCCATGTATTTTGCTTCATGTCTCCCAGACCTTTTATTTTTAGGGAAGAACCACATTATCTGACGTTCAGCAACTTCTTACTATATTAAAAGCCCCAAACTTTGAAATGTCTGAGAACCATTGGCAGATTTCCTTCAAATGGAAATATTTTCATAGAGACTTAGAAACAGTCTTATTCAGCAATTCCACCAACAGTTGGAGTAAACCTAGATGCTGTTCACTAGAAGCATAAAAATTGCTGCAGTTTTGAATAACGATATTGTAACCTCAGTTTGTGCAGCAAGCTGGGCCCTTGTTAACACAATATGTTCAAAAGCCAAATCCAAAGTAGTAGGTTCAGAAGAGGATATTTGAGATAAAATTCCATTGCAATAGTAAGGGAAATTAGATCAAAACAGTGGTGTTTTGCAGAAAATCTTGCTTCTATGCAAATGCATGTTACTGGGTTAACAAGGTGAAGCCTCCCAGGCTGTGGCATGCAGGGTAATGGGGAGGGTGAGCCAGTGGCATGACCAGACTTGAGCTTTTCAAACCTGTGATTTTATGGAGCATAGTAAGAGGAGGAGTGGAAAAGGCAGATGAGGCAGTGTCAGGATTGAACCAAAATTTGCAAAAGGAGAAGAGTGAAGAAGCAGTTTTCAGGTAAAGACAGGAACTCAAGTTGCTTTTATCCAGTAAGGAGGCAATGAAAGCAAGAATTGGTGAAAAGTAAAATCTCTCATCATTCCTGCTTTGCTCCCTCCTCCACTTTGATTTCTGGCTCATGAGCAAACATTTTTGCTAAAATCCTTTTTCTGTTTCTATTTGTGTCATTGAAATAATCTGATCACCAGTAGTCAGCCGTGAGAACTGGCTTCTCACTCATACCATGGCATCATTTCCTTTTGTGTTGCCCATACCTGTGCCAGAACGAAACCCACGGCAGGATGAGGATAACCCTGACTTGTCTGTCTTGCTAGGGCAAACTGAGCACCATGGGAGGATTGCTGAGGTATTGGATGGTTCAGGCATGCTGGTCTCCAGGCTCTCAGGCAGGGGATAACTTGCAGGGGTTTGATGATGCCATAAATAGGGTTGTCCACATGCTGGTGAGCAGCCTGTGATGGGCTGTGATAAAGGTCACAAGTCTGGGAGTGTCTGGATCCTGTGTGTGTTCACTGTGGCAGTATCAGAGGATTGTCTGGAGTTCTCTCTCAGGCTGAAGGTATTTAGGCTCGGTAGGGGCATTGTCCACTGCAGAAGTGGACATGCTGTAAATACTGCATATGACTCAGCTGTTTTGTGTTGTCTTTGGTGTGGAGGAGGCTCATAACTTACTGGAGTGTGAAGAGATGTTTATCTAGCTCATTTGGTTCATACTGAAAGATTATCTTCTCCAAAGTGAGTGTGTACATGTCACCACAAGGATCTTTGCTTTGTTTTCCTGAGCAATTTATCCTATGGTCAGGGTGAAGCAAATGCTTCTTTGCAGTAAATGTGTAAATATAATTCCATACTACAGAGCTTCATTGATGTGTAGTGTCTGGGACTTAAACTGACCAAAAAATTCCAGTATTGCTTATACTGGCAGCAAGAGAAATGGATAATTTATTTATTCCACTGCCTTAAATCCATCAATAAATAACCCACTGAAAGTTAGACATGTGCTTCAGTGGCTGGGAAGAATTAGTGGGTAAGAAAAGAGTGACATGATTTAATTTTTTTTTTTTTTTTATTATAGTGTATAGCCTTTTCTTCAGCAAATTTTCAGCTCTAATCATGGATGATAATGCCACTTTGAAGATACTAGATTATCTTGGAAGGGATTTTATAAAAATTTGACAAGGAAATCTTAAGTTTGTGACCCTATTAGGTGTCCAATTCAGCATTTGAGAAGGGAGATGTTCGTATGCTGTGAAACATTGGATTACAATTGATAAGGTTCCTCTGTGCTTCATCTAAATCAAGTTACATTGAGCTGAATGAGAGTCTTGGGCTGAAATTTCTCTGGTGGTGTAGAGGATCCTGTGTTTTTGCTGAGGATGTAGATGTTCTGAAATAGTGTGAAGCCAGTGAGCTTTGCCCTGGGGCTGGGAGGTGAAGCATTTGCTGTTGATAAACCAAAGAGGTAAATTTCAATTCAGAGCTTTGAGACCTTTCATAGGTACAACCTCCATGTTCTTGTTAGGCTTCTTGAAAACACTGAAATTTTTTGCATACCCTACTAAATTGGTAGATTTAAGTCAGGTTCTTCCTCTTTCTTCTTCTAACGATGCTGTGAGCATCTAAAGGAAAATTTCCTCTTAACATTTTTCCTGGGTTCAAGCAGTTTCAGCTTGAGAAGATACTGCACTGCATCCAGTTCATCTGTGTGGTGACTGGTGTTCACAGGCAGCTTTCTCTTTGCCTTCTCTTTCTGCAGTAAATGGCTGCTGGGCCTCCCTGATGGGGTCTTTTATAAAGTAGAAAAGATTAAATGTGTGTATAGAGTACTTCAAAATTAAAAGAGAAATGAATCTACAACATTTTTCTGTTAAAGAAAAGTTGTATTGTTGGTAAGCACTCCCCTCTCCCTGCAGGAAAGTCCCACGCTGGAGCAGAGAGGGTACAAGGGCAGTATTGTTTGTGAGTCCTGGCATAAATCTCTGTCCTTGCTGCCCCAGCACACTGGAGCAATGCAGAGGCAATTGCTTTAGTGCAGCAGGCAGATTGCTTTGTGCAAGCAATTCAGCTGCTGCTCATGAGAACCAGAGCTGCAGGAGCCGTTTGACTGACTTTCATATAAATGAAGCGTGATCAGAAGATGTTTCTGGTGGAGTTTTGAGTCCCAAAGATTTCACACTTCTGCACTGCCCTGTGCAGATGCCAGGGTACTGATCTTGAATGCTAGCCCAGAATTCCCAGAGAGTCAGTGTTCAAGTGCTGGATGCAAGCTAAGAGACCTCTACAGATGGTTGCAAGGTGGTTTTTTAAAACACTTTTGGGAATGTGAGAGCTGGCACGAAAATTATTTTGGAATGCAGTCCGTCAGAAAGATGTGATGTAAACCAGATTTCTGTGTGCTGTTACAAGTCAGTACAATATTAATCTGGTTGAATTAGTATCATCATTGCTTTGTAAAGAGAGATTGTTTTATGGCTTCTCACTGATTTTTATGGAAGTCTCTTTAAACACAGCAAGGCATAACTATATTTTTTGGAGATGAGCTGAATTTGTACACTGGAAGAGAAGGAACCTAGAGGGCTGCCTTCCTCACTGGTGTGAATTTTGCAATTTCACTGGAAAAATGGCCATTTAACTGACTGTGAACTTGATCAAAATTCTTGTCTAGCAAATCTTCATTCATTTTGATGATGATCCAAGAACCAAGGCAGGGAACTGGAAATACCTCTGCCAATTCATGTTCTGGATAAAACCCTCTATGAATACCATTTCTTGGCTCAATTTTTATGGCTTCATGTGTCCTATAAATTACTCAGACATATCTGTAGCTGTAAAATTATTTAGCAAATGTATCTTTTGTCGTCTGGGACATGGAGTGTTTTAGAACTTGAAATGTCATCTTTGGTAGAGGAGGTTAAATGATGAATGTTAGAGAACTTAAGGGAGATTCAGAGTTTTGCAGAGGCTTGGCAGGAAGATGCTCTTCTGTGGCAGAAAATCTAAATCAAGATGTATTTCTGCATCCCAAAGTGCCATCCAGATCACATGCTGCAGCTTGTCTCTCTCCGGTAATGCTGTTTGACATATTGTCAACAACACCGAGTATGTTTTTTCCTTTCCTCACTCTCCGTGTGTCAACACATTTACAGCTATGATTAAGAATCCTCTGTTCAACGTTTCAAAAGTTTTTGGGTTACCTTACACTGAAATAAGCCAGTCTTCATTTGAGAGCACTAAACTGTGTGTACATCCCATTGCTTTTTCAAAATTAAAGAACTCTTGAGAATGAGCCATGTGTGAAATAATAGAATCATGTGTGTATACCTAGGGAAAAGGTTGGTGAGAAAGCTGAAGCTGTGTAACTGAGTGGGAGTTTACTTCTACAGTCATGTTGAAAAATGTCATAAATGTATTCACAAATTGTTAAAATTCTTAAGGGAGGCTGGAGGGTTTCTAACATGGCAAGTGAAGATTTACTGCCATCTACTGTGCAGTTGAACACTGATTATGCGTAACAGATAAAACAAAAGGAATGAATTGGGTTAGTGTACATTTTTTGGAAGGGGGGCATGGGTTAGGGTTTAAGGTATTATCCCAAACAGACTGTGGGGTTTGAAGTTCTGGCTGAGCAAGGGCAGGGCGATGATGCAGAGCAGAATCCAGCGCATCAACTTTCAGAATGTGTGTGTGACCAAGTGGCCAAGGCACAGCCCTGGGCTCTCCCACCTGGCATTACAGCTACAGATCCGAGGGGTTTCTTTAAAGATGCCCTTCAAGGGTTAGAAGAACCTGCAGCTGTTTCCAATGGATCTGACTTTTATTATCTTCATAAGGTAGGTACTTATTCCTAAAAACCCTACTGAAGGTAATACATCTTAGTACATTTGTATGAAATAGATTCTTAACCAGAGATAGAGATTTTTAAACCCCAGGTAGGGTGGTTAAATTCCTTAAAATTTCTGCATGTTTTGTTAAGGTAAAAGGCAAAATGCTGAGTGAGAAATAGTTGAAGTGTCAGGCAAGGAGGGGAAACCCAGTAAGTGGATTCTTGTTAGTTACTGCCCTCCCACCTGTAATAAGGAGCTTTTGAGCTTCTCTCACAAACATTTTGTCGTGATATGTGACTTTTTACTCCAGTGTGAATCTCTACTTAGTACAAACTGAATGGGCTTCTGAGCTCTTGCATCCTGCAGCTGGGGCTGTAGGTCCCTTCATGTGGGCGAGGAATGCTGACCTTCAGATTACTGAATTCCTGTGCCACTCTCGGGCCAGCTGTCTGCCTCCTTAAACCTGCCTCTGGCTCTGCCCTACCTCCTGTTCAGGCAGGGTTCCTCCAAAATTTGGAAGATGCTGGTTAGGTGTCTGTGCTGGCTGCTGAATCCATACCAGTTTGGCAGTGGAGAGAAGCAGGTGGGAGTTTAGATGTGGGTGCTGCCATTGAGACTTTCAGGATCATTATCGTGCTTCAAACTTTTGCTAGACAAGTCTTTGTAAGCTAAGAGAGAGATTAAATGATCCTCCAGCATTAGTGCATATTTTCTTTACATCAAAACCATGCATTTCTTATAAGAATTAATTAAGCCTACAATTAGAATTGCAATTTAAGGCAGTTCTAGGCAATGAGGAAGCTGTAGTGAACTAATCAAGAAACTCAGGCTGTTGTTAAATCCTTTTCTCTCCCAAGCAGAAAAGTCTCAGGCCTTCTTTTCATGTCTTCACCTATTTAGAGTCAATGTTATTTGGGATAAAACCTTAAAATGGAGTTTAATATATAGAAAAAAGCCCACATAGGTTTATATTCTTGCAGTGGAAGGAATCATTTAGGGAAATATTCAGAAGGCAGGTTCTTCTACCTTTTGCTTTGTGCAAGATTGTAATTTTTTCTGAAAATTTCTTACATGTGGGCTTGCAAATGTGCTGTATCTTGGTGCTGTACCTTGTAGTGTTTTGGCAGTGTGAGGAGTTCTAATTTTCTGCTGTATAATTTTCTTCTACTGTATAGGATCAGTGCTGTTGGTCTTATTACAGCTGTGTACAACCACAGCTCTATTGCATCTAGTTTTATGTCCTTCACTGTAACAGTGCAGTAAATTCTGATAGTAATAATGCTAATTGTATCAGGAAGGAAAACAAACAGGGTTACATTAGTGAGGAGTCTTTTTACATACTTCCAAGACATCATTACAAGGATCTGAAATTTCTTATTAAAATGTCTGAAAGAAATTGCATCTCCTCTCCCCCTGTCTGCCATGTTGTATTATCTATTAAACATAATTTTTCTAGTGGTTTGCTACAATTAGGAAAGATTTCTAGCAGGATAAAATTGTCTTATCTAACTGAGGCTGCTCCCTTCTTCCTATAGAGAGTTGAATGATGTGGATATGATCTTTGTAGTCCTGTTGCTGAATCTCTGACAGATACATGTGCATGTCAGTTGTTAATTTAATTTTCTGAACTCACTATCAATTTTCTTGATAGATCACCCCTTAGACCTGTATGTAAAGCATGTTTTAAAAATCCCACTGCATATAGAAAACAGGTCCTGGGAGACTGATGACACATTCAGATCATTGTGAATCATGATGTGGAAAAATAGATTTGTCTGGATTTCTTTTAGGAGTTCTGCTCAGCCTTATAATAATTAAGGTTTTTCACTGTGATGTTGGAGTTCAGTGTGAAACTACACAATAACTAGTGTATTATTAATACTGTTTGCTCTTACTCCATCAAAAGAACACCTCAGGGTGCCTACTATAAATGAGATCCTGAGATCAAGGTAGGGCTTGTGCATTTTCATTTATAACCATAAAAGAACCAGGTGTGCTAGAAGTGCCAGTGTGTATTTTTTGCTGGATGACTTAATATTGTGCTACTTCAAATAGTGCTACTTCAAATTGATGGGTATTTTTAATGGAATTTTGGGTTTTCACATTTAAAACACAGCAGTGTGGAATTTGGTCGTTTGTGGGGAGGATCTACAGCATCTGCTTTTCACCCTTGCTATGCACCCTACTGCTCTAAGACCTGTGATTCCCTGGAGCAAGTTGGGGTTGTAAGATCCAGATGTAGAAAAGAGACAAGGATTCTAATCCTGAAGGAATTTGGCTTTTTGGCAGCCACTATAGGCAGACAGGTGTGGATGACTTTGGAGCTGGCTTTAGGTCTGTCACTCGATAGGGCTGCTAATGAGCTGTTTTATGCTTCCTTGCTGTAGTGGATGATGTTGTAATTCCGAGGATAGAATCAGGTTTCCTTTCGGGAGTATTGTCTGCACAGCTCCTCAAGAGATCTCTGCCCAGGATTTTTTATAGAGCTGTGGTAAAGTCTTTTCTTATGCACACATATAGTTATTCTTTTAGTAAATAGGAGTGCCCACCCAGATACTGGTATGCTCAAGCATAATGCAATGAATTACTTTCTTCATGCCTGATGGGAGGGAATTCCACAGCCTAATTGGCTGCACAGAGCACGGAGCAGGACCAGAGCACGGGGAATGCTGTCATGCAAATGACAAAATGCTCCTTTACAGTCAGATGCAGAGCGTGTCAAAGTCTGTAATGAGCCTGGCTGAATGTTTAGCAGTGCAAAGGCACGGAAGTTTTAGAATTACATTGAAAAATGCAATTCTGTCACTAATTCTGTCACTGTGGTGTGACAGAATTGCATTGTAAATGCACTGAGGGTCCCATGTGACCATTAACAACATCTTCTCAGGTCTCAAATATGTTACAGCAAATGCCCAGAGGAGGTTGAGTCTGTACTGATGAGATCAATACATATTTTATCTTTGGGTGAAAAGAATGGTAGTGAGGAATACAGCCTGCAGTGTTTTGTATTTACCTTTGCTTTCCAGTAGTTGAAAGCTATGACAAAGCATACTGGACATTGACTATTTATTTTGTTTGTTTACTGAAGAGAATGAAAGCCTGACTAAATATGTGTCATCTCTGAAACACAGCTTTAGAAGTAAGTCCAAGATTTTGCCCCTTAAGTTGAAGGAAACTTTTTTAATAACTTTTTTTTTTTAGTTTTGTGTCATTTTTCACACTTACACAATAGTGTTTTAAAAGGAGATGGCCAGCTACTTTCAAAGCATTAAACAGTGGTGGTTTTTTTTGTAACCTTTTACCTTGGGACAAGAAAAAGCAATCGATGAAAAGTTTAAAAGGCTTCATTTGCTTTTTAATGTGAACAGATCTCAGTTAGAAAGCTTTTATGTGAGTATATAGTTTTCAGCTTTGAAAAAAGGAGGATCCAGTTTATTTGGAATAACCTTAAATTTGTCTGTATTCCTAACAGAGCTCCCCTGGTGTCTTCTGTAAAAGAATCTGACTTCAGAGTGCAGCCTTCTCTTGACATATACTGGAATTTTCAAGTGATGTATGAAATATTTAAGTATCTCTGAGTAATCCCCCACTGCTCTGCTGTTCTGTGATTATTTAGCCACTGTCTGGGGAGGAGGGTAATACTGGAAGAGAGGATTTGAAAGTGGAGAGAAAAGGGACCTTGGATTTTAGTGCAGAAGGCGTTGCACTCGCAGGGAGAAAGAGGGACAATTGAGCCAGTGTGCCCCGAAGCTGATAAAGTGGTAAAGAAAAAACATTGCCTGTGCTGTGAAGAGTTTGAGGATGAGAATTCTAAGAAAGGCTTCAAGCCCTGAGATCTACAGAGCCACTTGAAGAGCTCTGTCATGGTGGAAGGGATGAGGGCCATGCACATCCTATGAAGGTGTGGGTCCTGTTAATTTAGTCAGAAGATGATGTTGAAGTTCTAGCTGTAACCTGACGAAAAGACATGGATACAGGAGTGGCAGGATTTGGCGACCAGATGCTGGAGGGAAGAGGAGAGGATCCATGTGGGTAGCAGGGTGGAAAAAGGACAAGCAGGTGGAACTGCAGAAGCTCCCTTGCCAGAGAAGAGAGATGGTTGGAAGTGGGAGAACCTGCTAGATGGTTGGGGAGATACATCAGCAGTTTGCTCTTGCCTGGATATTTGTTGAAATTATTTTCAGGTCAGTTTGGAAATATGCACATTGATCTGATACTGTTTTCTACCTGTTTTCTCTTGTATTGTTTATCCCTTGCACAATAGGAATCAATTCATAGTCTTTCACACAATCCAGCAAAAGATACGGAGAAGACCAAGTGCATGTGTTCTCTGTTCCTCTTACTCCTTTTTTTTTCCTTTCTTGTCAATACTCTGAAAAACCTTTATTGCAGAGTTTGTTACACTGTTTTTAACGCTTGTCTCTTTAACATTCTGAAGCCAGACATCCCCATCTAGTGGTTATTCCACCTTCACTCACCGAGTACCACTTTGGGAAGAAGGCTGCCCTGCACACGCACACAGAGCAGGAAGACCAGCTGTAGCCCCTGTGTTACTTTGGTGCATTCCTTGGGGGTGTCTTATACTGCTGTGAGTCCAGAGCAAAGCACTTACCATTTTTTTCCCAAAGGAAAATTTTTTAGTGCTTAGTGGGAAAAAATTGGCTGATATATGGAAGGGAATTATTTTACTACTGACACAGCTTATTATTTTATTTATGACACAGCATATACATATGAAGCTGCTTGTCATCATAACTGTGTGCAGAAAATAAAGCAGGATCAGTCTTGTTTATTAACAAGAAAATGACAAAAAGAACTAGTCACTAGACATTACTTTGTGAATCAAATTATTGCATTAAAGTAAAATTGTTGGGACTTTGTAGCACGTATAATAATGCAGAATAATATTTCTGCTGCATGTAACCCTTTTTAGCCTTTCAGAGAAAAACAAAATCTCTTGTTTTTCTTGTTGGAGTCTTGCTTCCTGAAGGCTTCACCATAATTCCCTGTTGAATAACTGATGGGAGTTGGTGGTGGCTGTGAGTCAGGAGCAGTTCAAGGCTGGTCTTTGTCTGACAGGTGCCCAGGCTGGGGCTGTAGTGCAGCCATCTGACCCTCCTTGGCTGTGAGGGAAATGGTGCCAACAAACACAGCCTATCACAACCTGGGCTGGGGAGACATTTTCAGGACCACCTGGGATGGGAGAAAGAAGGGAACTCCCCTGTTATGCAAAGGCAAAGTCAAGGTGTGCACGAGGTGTAAACTCCCATCTTCTTCCTCACAGGAAGAAGATAGTGCTTTCCCCACCATGGGGTCTCCTCCACCTGTTGGCAAAGAAATCTCTCATGGACTTCACTGCAGGAATGGAAACAGAGTTTTCTATTTCTCCTCAATCTTTAATTAATTTTGCTTCTCTTATTGAAGGCCCTTTTACTTTACATTCATACATACATATTCAGAGATCACAAGATAATTTGTTGGATCCCTCTCCATGCCCTGAATTAAAAATCTTGAGGGCCAATCAGATTTGCTTTATGATAGGAAGGGCTAAAGTGTAGCCAGACCTAGAAAGCCACAAAGGGGAAAAGAAGGAGAAAGAGGCTGTTTGTCCCTTCCCCTGCAGTAGGAGAACATCTTCAGAAGTGCCTGGCTGAGGACTGGGTGCAGAAATGGGTGTTATTCAGCTGAATAACTCACCCATGTTTATTGCTGGAGATGGTAGTAAGAATATTCAGCTGAAATTCTGAGAATTGGCTCCATTTCCACCATCCTCAAATGAGTATTTTTAACATGTATTTTATATGGTCATTTTTCAGAAGAACTCTTTACTGAGAATGTCCTACTATGAAAGTGCTTTCTATTCTCATAGCTGAAGCAGAACTGGTTCTGCATTACATCTGCTTTGATTTTTTTTTTTTGTAATCTGTTAATGACTAAAGAGCCATTGGGTGGCAGTATCAGCCAGTGAGCACCTCCAATAGTTGCTGAGCTAAAAGCAAAAGTCTAGGTAGGAAAGATGAGAAATTACAAGTTTCTTACCATGGGGATCATACATTGGTTTTTATTTGAAGAGGCTGTGTTTAACTCCACACCATAGATGTTTTGAAAATCTTTTAAAATTAAGTGTGATCTCTTTGCTCTACTTTCTTCAAAAGCAGAAGTCTTCATTTGTAATACCAAGATTTTTTTTTTTTAAGAAGCACCTATGAATGTAGAATAAAATAATTCCTATGTTAAGAATAAGGGAAACTCCAGTGCAGGAATTCTGGTTGATGTGTGCCTTTAGGGTTTGCCTGCACAGGGGCTTAGGTGCTGTTTGAGCTTGGTGTTTCTGAGCTGAGCACACACATCAGGGGAGTAGCATCTGGGATTCGCATCATACATTTATTTTCATTTTATTCAATTTTTTGGTTAATATAAAGCTCACTTGTGTGTTCAGCTTCATGACTGGAAAATAGCATTTGTGGTGACCTACTATTTAATTCTACATTTGGAGGCAGCAGACTTAAAATCCCAATGTATTTGTGATGATGTAAAACTTGAAAAACTGACTAAGAGTGCCTGCTTTTAAGCTCTATTTCTAGCTAAGCCTGTGTTTTGTGTGATAGGAATTGTAGTTATTTTGTCATGGGAATGGTGTCAGTTCCATTATAGGCATCTTCACAGAATTACTGTTTTTATATTCATGCTGTTAGCTCTCAGCACTCTCTCCTAAGTTCAAGGCTGGCAAGACTATGAAAGCTGCAAGCAAATTTTAACTTGTTCATAATAACCTTCACTTCACAAACCCCATTCTGATCCTGAACAGGAACATTTTGAGAGGTACCAAAAAAAGCCCCCATGATCATGTTGTTCACATCTTGCTTTCAAATGCACCAGATAATGCCACTTGTTTAAGCTTAGTCATGTCTGGGGGAATGTCAGCAGTCTGCATCACATGAGCTGCTCCTCAGATTTCCCAGCCTGCATCAGCATGTTTTCCTGGATAGAAGCAGAGTGGAGATGTTATTAAAATGGTTCATCCCAGAAGTTAGTATTGATATTAAATCTCAGGCTTATTCTGTGATTTTCATGCAGTATTTCACATTTACATTCAGCTGATTTATGTGAAAATACTTTAGTATATTTTTTTCCTTAAGGTATGTGCCTGAGATGGGAGAACATACATGCTAACCAACCACCCTCTTTGTGTTTTTGCTGACAATTTCATCTTCTGTTCAACCTCCAGATTTACCACCTTGGGACATCTTCGAGCCAACATTTAGCTTAATTTTAAACACGTGTATCCTTCCCATGATCTGTTTATAGACCTAATGTTGCTTGTCCTCCTTCCCTCCTTGGAGACCAGGAGGCCAAAAGGACCATTGGCATGTCCTTGCTCGTGCTTCAGGTCAGCAACCTTCTCCTGAGCAAACCCAGCATGCGACAGACGGGGAAGCACCCGCTACAATCTGGGTTTGTTCACTCCTGCCTTTGCAGCCCTGGTGATAAATGCACCCTGCCTGGAGATACTCCAGACTGGTGAGATCTTTGAGCATTTCCCCCTGAGCACCACTTCAGATGCTCAAGGACCACTGTAGTCACCACAGCAGCTGTGCAAAACCTGGAGAGGGTGAGAGACGAGGAACCAAAAAAGGGTGGCAGCACCAAAACACTGGGTTTTCTTATGCCTTGCCATCAGGTGACTCATATTCAGGACAAAATCTGCTCAATGTGTTCAACTCTGCTCCAGGGCTCTGTTCCCAGGGTCTCTGATCCTGTTTCAAGAGTCAGGAGTAGATTGGCATTGCTTCCTAAGGCTTCAAGCCTGTGTTTTGTCTGTCCTCCCCCTGCAGTCCCTCCCCCGTGGTGCACATGGAGTTGGATGCCCCACATGTGCCCATATAGGGAAGGGTGTAACTATCTTGTTGACATTGGCTAATCCAGGCAGGCATGTGAAGGGGCAGCAGAGTGTGATGCTCACATGTAGTGTGGCAGATGGCACTTGTGACTGGCTGTCTCCATCACACCCCTCAGGATCGACACACAAGACAGGGAAAGCTTTTTTGCGTACCTCTGTGTGCTCCTGACAGAGTTGCTGTAGAGCTGGGCCTTCTAGCTCCATGTACTGAGCCACACTCATTCCTGGAGGAGAAAATTAATGACTCTTTCCTGTGCTGCAAATTAATGGCAGTTCTGCCATAGTTTTATTTTCTACAACATCAGTGCATTGTATTAGGAGAAAATAACGAACAGGACCAGATGTCTTGAAGAAAACACCATCCTGCATTGGTGAAAGCCTAGATGACCATGCCCTTTTCCAAATGTATAGCCAAATGGGACAAAACTCAACTAAATGATTTGTTACTGAGTTTTCATCAATGACATCTAGGTAGCCCTGTAAGTTATCTGTATGTTAATGCTGGAGTGGGCAGCCGAGCTTATTGTGTGTATTATTCTCTTTGAAGCTCCAGTGATGGACAAAGACTTTGCTTTCAGTAGACAAGTCAGAGGGTGCAAGTGTCTGAAAGTATTACCAACACAGAGAACACAGGCTGGATCATAGCTGGAAGACCTGACTGAAGGCTTACTAAATCTGACAAGAGACTTTGAAACTGATCTGTTGTGCAGGAGGATTTTAGGTAATCCAATTAAGTAACTGCAAACCAATGCACCTGTGGAAACTGCTCAGGATCTCTTTATAATGGTGCTGTGCACTGAACACTTATCTTCACCTGCTGTCTCATCCACCCCATTATTTCTCTGTGTGATAATGAACCACTGCATTCATTGTGGACTATAATACAAAACCTAGTAGGAATAACAGAAAAGTAGGAAAAACCTCATTAAAGCAGGTGACTGTGCTCTGCCCTTAGGTGGAAGCAGCCAGCAGTAGTGCAGGGAGCCAGCATTTCTCTGCAGTGAGAAGGCTTCAGCCTACATTACATATGTGGATGACTGGGGATTTATTGGTCCTGCTTAAAGTATAATTATTTTCTCTGCTAAATTGTATTTTGTGTGCAGCAAAAATACTTGTTCGAGTATTTGATTAGCACAGTCTGTGAACCAGGCGGAGGAGAAGCATGAATGCTGAACACACAAGCAAATCTCGTCCTGGTAGAGGTTTTCCTAGCTAGAAAAGACCACTAAACAGTCAAGTCTGACCTCAGATGTAACAAAGATATTTCATACTGTGTGACCCAGAGGGTTCTTTATCATCCCAAACCCAGATTTTACAGCTCATCCCCCCAGTACCAAGATTGACCTGGACCCTGGCAGCAGCACTACATTGTGATTTCTGTAGTATATATTGGCAGATAGATTTGATGCTGCCAATCTTTGAAGCTTCAATCTCTACAGGCACTTGAGCATCTAAAAAAAAAAAAAATTAGAAATATTGATGTGGGCCTGTTTTATTATTGAACAGTGGTTGCACTTATAAACCCAGATGACTAAGGTCTGTCATTGTTTCTTGATGTCATGTTAAAAAGTATTTATGAAGTTTGAATGGTCTTGCTCGTGGTTGTTCAAAAATGTCAGTGTCCAGATACCCAAACGTTTTGGAATCACAGTTGTGTGGAATATTTCTGGTCTTCAACTTACTAGTTTAGATATAGACATTCAAGACATATGTTCAGTTTCCCTCTCTGTCATAATGAAGTTGTCAGATTCCAGTCCCAGTAAGGAAGGTGGTTGCCTGTCCTGGTCAAATTAGGCTGTAATGCTAGCTACAAAAATAATTGTAGCTTCTCTTTTTAAAATAATTTGTTTGAATATTGCTATATGGAGCTGGATGGGAGCACAGGAGGAGTGACTGTGAGAAAAAGCAGAAGAAATACATGTGAATTTTCTGCATGCACTGTGAAGACAGCTTATTAAGGTTTTTTCTTGGGTGAAGAAAATAATCTCTGTTTTACTGTGAATTACACTGTAGAGGTTAAGATAGATGAAATGCACTCCATTAAAAAAAAAAAACAACAAACTTATTGGATTTTTTTAGAAATATGGGAATTCTTACAGCAAATCCAACCACAATTCTGTCTGCCAGCATCTCATTTCTTGGGTATTATAGAAGCATGACTCTAAAGCTCATTTTTGTGGAATATGGAGATAAACTTCTTCCAAACCCCACTCTGTAGAAGGTGGCTTATGCCAAGAGACTTTTAGGCTCATATTCCATCCAAATATCAGAATGTATTCTTTATTCAGTAATATTCTCTGAGTGGGGATGCTCCCACATCTGGAGATCTTGGTCCAATTCTTTTCCTAAATTCTGCTGTTTAAATATTCAAATTGATCCGTCACATTTCTGCTTGGCTTGCATTGATGCATCTGATTTCTCAGGATGTTTTCAAAATGACGTACTGATGTTTTTTGTAACAGTAATACTATGATTCAGAAATTCTGGAGATAGGGGTAGAATCTACATTTTTTTGATGCTTGCTGCAATAAAAAGAGATTTTTAAACAAGTGAAGAGACTTCAGGGCCCAAAAATTATGCTTAGGTGATTTATATAAAAAGGTTGACCACTAAATTACAAAGTCAAGTCTAAACAATCTCAAATTAGAGTGTTAGAGAGCAAAATTTCCTGAAAACCTGCATCACAGGACTTACAGCTCCTCATCAAATATATTGTTACCTTTGACTCAATATCTCTCCTTGTGTGCCAACTGCTCAGCTAAAATCTGTTCTCAGCTACATTACTTCATATATGCTTTTTCATTTTTTGATCCAAGTGGTCTGAATGTATTTTTTCCTTACTCCCACTAATATTTAAAGACTACCAGTGAGCCTTTCTCATCTCACCAGCCTCTGAGAGCATCATATTACCTTAGCAGAGGGCATCAGGCAGTTAGGAGGCCTTGCATGTGCCAAAACAGTGGGTATTGAGACTATCTGAAAACAATGAAGATGCTCCCGGCTGAAATTGAACCAGCTGAGAGACTTCACAGTCTCTCTCTGAAGTGCATCCACTTTCAAAATTAATGGCTTTTTAAAATCCCTTCTGATCACTTTTAAGGTTGCAAAAAAAAGCTAAAACAGCACATAATAGTGACTGTTAGCTCATTTATTCTGAATGGCACGTCTTTCCTTGTGGGCAAGTAGAGAAAGGACTAGCTGCTGGTTTCTTTCTTCTTTCCTTCTAGCTCAGCAGATAGATGAGGGGAGGACATGCCACAGGGATGAGACTTGACAGACTGCCTGGAACACCAAAGTTTTGGGGCACGTTCTTTCCCTGGGTGTGAAGGGAAACTCAAGTATCTGATGACAGATGAAAATGCAGGTTGGGGAAAACCCTATAACTGAGAGAGGGAATTTTTTCCCTCTTTGGAGAGATCAGCAGCCATGCAGCCTGTGTGTTAGGCAGTGTTTTCTGAAATCAAACTGCCTGTGTTACTCTCCTTGCTCTCCCTCACCGCTGGCTTGCTCTGACTCGGTGGAAAGAATGCCAGTCCGCCGGCTGACAGGGTGCAGTTGGCTGGGCCGGCAGCTGCGGGCAGGAGAACCTGCAGCGCTCAGTCACATGAACCATGGGCGGGCAGTGCTGGGGATTAGCTCTGCTCCTGGCCGGAAAGGTCCCCATGCGGTTCCCAGGCTGAGCTCACCATATGTGCTTCACATGATTGTCCTGAGGGTGACATGAAGTGGAGAGTTCAGATCCGAGTGAAAGTTGGTTTGTGTTTCTTCACCCCGGTTAATGTAATGCAGATGCAGAGCAGAACTTGAGGGCGCCTGTGCTGGGGGGAGATGTGACAGGCTGTAGAAAAACCCTGTAGCTTTTACTAATTCCTTCTCCTTCCCCTGAATTTTACGCTGTTTCCTGATGGGAGTTGTATGTGTGAAGGAACCCCTTTGGACCACCTGTTAGGTGCCTTTCCCCTTTCAGTCATGGTCTTTGCCATCTCTTAAACATTGGGGGTTTTGTATTTGGAGAAAAGCCAAATACTTGAACAATAGTTTTCTCCTTTTGAGGGGCGGGGAGAGCTCTCTGACGCGGTGCAGGAAGGAAGAAATAAGGCAAGAAAAAATTAGAAAATATGGATGGAGGGCCCTCCAGTCTCCTCTTTGAGCGAGTGTGAAGTATTGCAGGATTATATTTTTTTAAAGGTAAGAGGTGTGTACTTGCAGGCTGATTTAATTAGCGTTTTGCCTTACTGCAAGGTAATTTTGGAAATGGCATCTTCCATAGAAGGATCATGTCACATACAGAGAGCCAGTGCTATTGCGAAACGTTTCCAGACTAATGCTGGTAAAAAGAAGTTTAACAAGCTCTGACTGTCAGTAACATCGTCTGATGGGCTGAGAAGGCTCATGTCCCTGTGGCAAAATAGGAATAGTTGCCTTATTTTGTTCTTTGTATATGAGAGAACAGCTCATTTATTTATTAATAATAGAATTTAATTCTTAATTGACATATGTACTATGTCATGTTAGAAGCAGAGATGGCAAAATAGAAGGTTTTCTGTCTATGTTCATTTTTTAATAGTGTGAAATATGGGAAAGATCCCATATGCCACCCAGATGTAAGGTGTAATATATTTGGGTTTATGAAAGTGCAAAATTTGTTCTTGGAAAGCTTTGGTTTTTAAGGAAAAGGTGGATCAGCAATAAGAAGAAATACGCTGAGATAACTTGCCGAAATCTGCATGCGGGTGTGCGGACTCTGCGCTACCTCTTGCTCTTGCTTTGGGGTCCCAGCAGAACTTGTGGCACAGGTCAGCGCTCGGACACTTTTGGGGCAGTGGACTTGTGCTGGATGATGATTTTTCCTTTTGATGAGTGTTTCCAAGCGGGTGGAGAGCTGATTTGAGCGATAATACTGCTCGAGCTAACAAATACCAGCAGTGCCTTTCCTCAAATCCTCAACTGTCCTTAGGAAGCAGGACAAACATGGACAAATTGCTCAGGGGATAAAATGTGATGTATTTGAGTGCGTGTTTTAAGAAATTGTTAAAACTTCAGCTGGGTAATGCTTGTTGCCTTCCAGAGCAAGGGCTTGCTTTGTAAAATTCAGTCTCCTTCGGTCTTCATTAGTGAGCCGTGGTTTTCCTGCAGTTTGTCTAATTAGACTGTGACCCTTTTTCCAGTAGGGTCCCATGGTATTACACTGTACAGAAACAGGATTTTGGTGCTGATACTTGAAGAGATCGAGAACATATGGCATAAACATCAACCGATATTGTTTGCCATCCACACTTGCTGTGTGTAATGCAACAGGACCGGCTCCTGTTGGCCACGTGATCCGCCTTCCAGTCCTCCATTTGGGGTGGGTTTATTTTTTTTTGTTCCTAAAGTTGTGACTTTCTGGAAGGAAGCGTGTAAATAATCGGGGTGCAGAGAGCAGGTAGAATGTCAGTGGGATGTTACTGGGAGGCATGTGCGCAACGCTGACATCGGCTCCTGGCCCTGCTCCCTCCGCACCAGCTCGCTGCTCCCGACAGCCCTTCATGTTGCAAGAAGGTAAGATCATGTCGTGTCACCCGTGTCCACCCACCGTCGTGCCGAAATGCCCGCGTCCCTGTCCTCTCAGCAAGGAGGGACACTAACATGCCAAGTGGAGTATCTAAGCAATCTTTAGGATTTCATTTTGAAGTACAGCTCTTTCCATAATGAAGGGAAAAGACAGGGAAGTGCAGCTCTGGCGGCAACAGCTAACTGGGATTTCAGATTAAAGATAACGGTCTGCTTTGGGCAGTAGCTTCTTACCGTGCTTAGCTTTTTGTAATAAAGGGCTTTTAGACTTTAAAAGACATTCCACACCCAATTGTATCCTATTGATTTGCCATGGTTTACCACCCGGTAATAAGCTTCATAGTCTGTGTTAGTAGGCACAAAGCAGAATTATATTAGTGCTGTTTACAATCAGTGGGCAAAGAGTTATTTGCAAATCATGGAAGAACTCAAAATACCAGAATTTTTTGAAGATGTTTGAATTTGGAAATGGCTTCATTAGGCTATGAATAGAGTTCTTTGGAATAAAAAAAGAAAAAAAGAAGAAAAGAAAAAAAAGAAGAATCAAAGCATTATTATTTTTTGTTTGTTTTGTCATTTATTGTTTGGGGTTTTTCTAATAACTGATATTTTATACTTCAAGAGAGCTTTTTATTTTCAGAAGTAAAGCCTGGTAAATAAATATGATAATATTAAATAAAATTTTTTTTTTTTAAAAAAAGCAATAGCAGTAATAACTTTCTTAGATGTCTTTCCACACAAAAATGAATCTGGGTCCTAGGGTGTTTTGCAGTTAAAAGATACATCAGTAACACAAAGTGTAACATCTACTGTGCAGGCCAGTGGGATAAGTAAAAAGTTATTTTTCTTCAGTCATGTAAGCTCCATAGACGTTTAGACAATAGCTACTCAGCAGAGCATGTGCATTGTAGTAGAAATGGACAGACCATCAAGCAAAAATTAAGAGGGAATAAGGCAGTGCTTAACCAAAAAGTAGTGGCCGGCCGTCTCCATTGACAGTTCTGTCAGCAGGACTGGGCAAATGCCCAGCTCAGTGTTGGGGAGAGGATAATATCTTCAGACTTTTTCCTTCCTCACGGCAGCCACATGCAGTGCTCTGAAACCTGATATTTTTCATCAAAAACAGATTCTTATTTTCTGCCTTAGTATACTAATCAATTTTACTGTGCAGAGCTTGGAGCATATTAACTGTCAGTTGCTTCTAATTAATACTGAAGGCAGACAGAAAGAGAGAACAAAATAATTGATGTTATTTAATACAAAATGCCTCTTCCAATTTTGTTTCCTTTGTGGAAAACTCTTTTGGTTCCTGTTCAAGATTTAAGCACAGTCCTGTTTTATGTGTTGTTTCAAAAGGTTGATTGAATGGCAGTTTATTATTCAAGACAATAAATTAAACTTCTCAAAGCCAAAGAATTGCAACAGTCCTGGCACAGGCTGTTTTCTGCCAGAAGAAACATGCTCAGGTCTGATTCATACAGCTGTTGCCCTCTAACATAAAAAAAATAAAGAAAACCTCTTATAGATCTTTTAAGATTCACATTAAATTTCTTTAGCATAGAAATTGGAATTCATTAAAGAAAACAGTGAGCAACATTCATTGCAAAACAGATAATGAAAGCTTCTAGGCTAAAATACACTGTGTGTTACTTCTGTGTAACAGTATGAATATTATGGCCTAGTATTAAAGGCTGATTTCAAAGAGATCATGGAAAGAGAGCAAACTTCTTTGATGTTTTATGCTTAAATTGAATATAACCAAAAAGGGATACAGGAGCATTGCTCTTGTTACAGTGAAATCAGGAAGGCTTTGCAACGTGCTTCAGTAACAGCTGAATTAGATTGGGGCTTCACAAGGTTCATGTATAATTTATGTACACCAGTAGCATGTGAGAGTACCTAAACAATAGGAATTTATAACATTTATGTTGTTTTAAAATATACATAAAAGGGAAACCGAAAAATAGGCCGAAGTATATAGTCGTATAATATAAATATCTTAGGAAATCCACAGAGGTTCTGGTTTTCTAATCATAAATCTGATTGAAAAATGGCTGAAGCTTCAGGGGCTTTGGTTGGTTTTTAAAAAAATGTATTACTTTAAATTGCCAACATTTCAACATTAGCAGTAAAGAGAAAGTAAATAACCTCGACCACTTCAGATAGGAGCTATTCCAGCATTTCTGCTCCTGCACTCATGTGCTATGTTGGTTAGCAGCACATAGCATGTAAACAGCTTTTAGGGGAGATGGTGATACTAGATTAATTCTGAAATTATTGTGATGCTCCTGGGTGACTTGTGGTCAAAAGCTGTCACTTTTAAGCTGACCTAGGGTACAAACGGAAGATCTCAGGTTTGCAAGCGATTTCTATAGCCTGTGTCAGTAGTATTCTGCCAGAGACTTAGTTTACTAATATGCTTTTTCATTAAACTTTTCAAATGTATCACTGGCACTAATATTTAAAAATAAAAGGAGAGTTTAATTTTTTTTTCCCCACAAATGGCAATCCTTTCTTTGGACACAAATGAAGCTACTTAGAAATAAAAATCCTTCTTCGTACTCTACCCTTTCCACAGTTATATGTCATTTTCCTGTCTACAAACTGAAGATATTACCTTGGTAAAAGGTCTTTTATAGTGTCTTACGTTACTGTGAAGTAGAAATGGCTTATTCAAATGAGGAATTATCCGCCTACCACATTATGGCTCCTACTTTCAACATACAAATGAAAACAGATGTGCCTCCAGGCACTGCAAGATATTGATACATTCAAACTTATTATTATTGTAGTGGTTAACAATGCCATGCAGAGAACACATTAACAGGAGGTGTGGTGAGATATTACTGTAATATCTCTTGTAGTAAATACTATATGTCAAGAATTATTTTTCAGTTGGGCATTTGTCTATGCGCTCATGTAAAAACGTTTAAAGTGTTTCTGACTTGTTTTTGTTTTGTTTTAAAAGTCTGCATTTTCTTTTCTTCATTACATTAAAATAAGCTTTCCAGATCCTTTCCCCTCAGAATTCTGTTCTTTCCGAGGGGAGGCCGGGAGAAGCGCTGGGAGCACGGAGCCGTGTGGCAGAGCAGCAGCACCCCGGGGCAGGGGTGCATCTGCTGGAGCCCTTGCCCTGTTCCCGACAGAGTTACCTGGCACTGCCGATGCTAATCCTTGTCCCTGCCTTTTTGCTCACCCTATGGATTTGCATTATGGTCCATGCCACCTCTTCTCCTGCTTTTCACCCCCCAAGAGACTTTCTGTGCTCCTTGGCCCCAGGCAAGTCCCCAGGGCTGTTCTGTTGGCAGCTTGGGGCAGGAGCAGGAGGGGTTTGAGGACTTAGCACCCCGACCCCATCATCTGCACAGGGCCCATGGCTCTTGGGGTCCTGAGTTATTGGGGTCCTCCAACATCCCTCCTTACAGGACCCCTGCTGGGATGCTGGTTTGCAGGTTTGATCCAACCAACCAGGACTTTGGTCAGTAAAGAGTATTTGAAGCCTAGTTGATAAGAGCTGTTGCTGGAAGGGTGCTGGGGAGGCAGGTATGGGCTGCATGGCACTGCCAGACTGTCATAGCAAGCATTGAAAGCTTCACAAAACTGTGACACGATTTGTCTGCTAATTTAGAACTTTACAACACATTACTGAGGGCACTGATCTGGTGCTATAGCTATTTCTGACAGGTTTTAATGTAAATTTAAAATAAACTTCGGAAAATATTGTTCTTTAATTTCAGTAAATAAAGGATTACATTTCCTTGGGAAGCAGTTGCAGCTAGATGCTTGCAGTACAGCTAAAGGAATTAGTATGGCTGCCTACCGAAATTTAAAATATAGACCAATGTTCCTATGTGCACACTAATGCTCAGACACAATTTAAATATCACAAAACAATACAATAACTTTCCCACCTTTTGGAAATAGTGACTTAGAGCCTTGGGTTTATGTAGTACATTTGCTAGACTATGTGCCTTTCTTGAAAAGACCTGAGCTTTACCTAACTAAATATTTATGGAGAAATGCATTGCGTGGGGGAAAGCAGAAATAAGCCCAGTATGCAATCTGGAGTTCCACACAGAATAAGAAGCATATTTTCAGGATAAAACATGTACTGAGTAACATATACAGGTAATGTGATGGCCAGCGCAGACCTCGGTGGTACCTGGTATTGTTCTTGTAAG
The DNA here is from genome assembly GCF_031753505.1 of Anomalospiza imberbis. Lineage (NCBI taxonomy): Eukaryota > Metazoa > Chordata > Aves > Passeriformes > Viduidae > Anomalospiza > Anomalospiza imberbis. Next base: position 25,881,311 of record NC_089688.1, read on the forward strand.
TGCCAACTGTTTTCTATGGCACTGGATTCAGCAACTGAAAGCAGCTAGAATGAAATAGAAGCAAATGTTGTTGCAACGTAGCCAGAACACGTAGTTGATTTTTAACAACAATCCGAGATAACTTCCCCAGAAATATAGAGCAAGAGTTGTTAATAAGAAATCAGTCTCACCAGAGGTGATCCACCCTTTTATTCTTGCAAATGCAAATATGTTTTGTTGGGTTTTTTTGCAGAAGTGACTGTCAGGGAGGAATACATGGTCTCCTAAGCATGCAAAGCAGAGCTTCAAGGTGGATAACATGTCCTTGAATTACTGGTGTTTGGAAAGCAAATGGAAAGCGTGCCGCACTTTCCTTATTTGGAACATCCTTAGTTTATTTGATGCCTTCATTGATAACTTGGGTGAGCACAGTATCCATTAAGTCTGTAATTGGTGCCGAGAAGAGAGGATTTACAAGTGCTCTGGAAGCACCATGGGAATTCAGAGTAATCCTGACAAACCAGATCTGACTTAATGTGGATGCAATATTGATGAGGATAAAATGAAATTGTGATACAATTAATCCTTTGGACAGTCAAAAGAAGCAAAGACTGAGCTAGTCCTTATTGTGTGGGAAGTCAGACCAGCTGAGCTCCCAAGATTCCTCCCAACCAGCATATCTGGGCAATATCCCTTCAGGAAAGGGGTTGGGTGTAACAGGGAGCCACAGGGCTGTTATAAAGAAAAGCAATCAGCCTGGGATTGCAAACAAGTGCAGTACACAAAATGTGTAGAGAAAGGAGCTGGGATGATTGCAGAGAAGATATGACAGCAGCAGCCACAGGTAAGAGAAGCCTTTCTCTGTGGGCATGGGATGATGGGCTTAGGGGGTCAGCAGACAGCCACCATAGGGTTTTGATGAGTTTTATAAAATTAAGGGGATTTGAGCAGTAAATTATCCATAGAGGTCATGAAATATCCACCAAAGAAGCTTCCTAAGAGCAGATTGAACAAATATGTCCTGAGTGGTTGAGTTCAGCTTGATCCTTCTTCAGGAACTGGTCTAACTATCCTCCTAAGATCACTTCCAATTTTATTTCTGTGATCAAAACAAAGAACTGTTATCCAAGACAAAGCTACTGTGTTTTGCCCCTTTATCTTGTTCCTTTCTCTGTGAAAATTGCCTGGTAAGAGGACCTTTTGGCTTGAAAGTTTCACACAAGCAGAAGGACTCTTGGTAGGAGGCAAGCACTTAACTCCCATTAGCTTTGTAAACATCAGGGTTAGCAGCTCTGTGATAACATTTTACATTTCATCTTCTAGATAACTGTTAGGTTAGATAATTGGCCCGTTAGTAGAGTTTAGCATTGCCAAACATGCAAAACTCACTTGGCAAAGCATATGTATACATTGGCTGATGTTTTATTTTCCTCTCTCAGTAGTGTAATGGAAGGCTTTAGAAATCATTATTTGGGATAAGAAAGGTTTTACTTGCAGCTTATACATGTATTAAAGTAGCTTAGGGTTTTTAGTGCTCCCCATCATTAGCTGAACTTACTGGGAAACATGATCTCTTTATTTTATCATTTCTAACCAGAACTCAGGAAAAAAAATTGTTCGTAGATGATTTCAGAGCTTAAACTATGAAGGTGAAGGGTTTTCTCCTTTCAGCAGTCTTTCCAAGCTTTTATGACCAAGAAATTAATTTTACTTAAACAAAAAAAAACCCAACTAAACAACTTCTTGTGGACCTGAAGGGAAAATGAACAGTTATTTAGTATCATCCAGAAACAATCAAAGGCTATAGGAGAAAGTTCCAGAGTTCATTTTTTAACCAATGCTCCAGTCTTTGTTGGTATAAGTGCTGGATTTATTCAACAAGCAAAAGTGAATATAGACCCTGTATTGTTAATAAGATCAGCAAAACAGCATTATATTAAATGTAATTATAATAATTAATTTTTATTATAATTAATATATGTTGTGGAGTTTGCTGAACTTTGTCTTTACTCCTAACAGTGTTTGAAATACAACATTGTAGTTCCCTTGTGTTCAAGAGGCTGGATTCTGTCCTTACATACAAACATGCAATTTTAATGAAGTGCTGTCAAATTATGTATTTTAATTGAAAACTACGTCCACCCCTAATATCTTGTCAACTTCATCATCAAACAGTTGACTTGTATATTTTTAAGGCATTTTTATATGCTTTTTTAGTACAGTGGCAATTGTTTTGGATGAGTTTAGAGAAGGCAGCCCAATATATTTCACATAAATGATACATTACAGGGAAGGGATGTTCATATTTCTGCGTAACAGAATGATTTTGTGCTTGCATAATTAGGAAATGGTTCTGTGTGATGTATTCAGGAGTCCTGGATCATAACTTTAAACTTTGCTAGCTGATTCAGGAGCAGCTTTAGAAAAACCAGCATGCTACTGCACACATTTAAATCTAATACTGTACTAGTGCAGAGTGATGATATGTTTAGGATACTTGGGTACGTTAATGTCCTTGTCATTTTAATTCTGAAATTTTAACATAGTAATATAGACTGCTTAGGGAAAAAAAGGGCACGCTCTGGAACAAAAATTACCAAAAATTTTTCATGCGAATATTTTGACAGGTAGGTGTAATTATATCTAAAGACATGTCTCAATGAGGGAATGCAAAAATCTTAGATGCAAGATTCATGGAAGTTACGAGAAAAATTCTGCACTTCTATGAGTTAATCTTTTTTTTTTAAATATTCAAATTCACACCTTATGCAGCATTTCAAATATTTGTGAATATATAAATAGTTGCAACTCAGATCATTAATTTATTAGTACAGATTTTTTTATTTCTTTCCTAATTTTGAAAGGTGCTGGGCAGCATTTTGAAACCCTTAGCTTCATCAGTTGATAGTCAAGCTCCAGGTTGTTGGTGTGCTCTAATAGACATGTTTTGTGGTCAACCTTTTCATCACTCTTGTAGACAGGATTGCTCAAATAATCCAGCCATCTAGATACCTGAACTCTGACACTGTTCCTGGATACTAAAAGCATAATAAAGATTACAGGAATAGCAGGTGGGCTGAATTGATTTATGGTGATATGACCTTGCCAGTGTTTGCAATCCCATTGTGAGTGCTGCGGTATCAATGTACAATTTCAACTCCCGTCTCTCAGAGCTGTGTGAAAACTTGCCTGGGCTATGGATTTCTTTGTCAAAACTGTGGGGCAGCACTCCTGCCTGTCATTATTTCAGCAAAGAAAGACCATTTCTGGCCTTCCTAGTGGTGCTGGTGTAGGCCAGCTGTACAGCGGGTGTTAAATAAATAATTGCAGAGGACAACTTCTGTTTACTTTTTTACATTGCTGACCTTATAATCGGGAATGTTTTGCACGGGATAGAGCTAACTCTGTCTGACGCAGGCCAATTCCCCGAGCGCTTGATGGAGAATGAGCGCTTCATTCAGCTGCTTTCAATCATCTTGTGGCAGAGACCCCCCACGAGCAGGTGGGGGCTGCCTTTTGGTAACCTGAGGATGAGCTGGGGGTGGGAAGTGTGTCCAAATGGGGAATGGCACCCACTTAGCAGAGTGCTATCCTTACCTTGTGTTTGCACTTTCCAGTAGGTTATTAAGTCTGTAGCAAGATTATTTACAAAATTATGTTATCAAATACATAAACATTGTGGTAGTAGAATAGAAACTTTCAAAGCTGTGCACGCTGACCCAGTGTATCTCTTGTGCCACGTATTTCACAACAGAACAGAAATCCTCAAATCTGGATATCTCTCTAAAAGATGCTTTATGTACAGCTCTTCTCCAACCTTCTATCTGCATGTCTGCTTTCCTACGGACCCAAGAGCAAGCACTTCCATCTTTGCCTTGGTTAGATGATAAAATATTCTGTTTCTGCTGTGGGAGGATAAATATTGCAACCTGAAACACCCTAAAATCTGGAAATTCATAATAGACATGGATTTTGAAAGTTTGGCCATTCTATTGGTGCATGGGACAACTGTTCCCTCTTATTCTGTCCATCTCTAAGTGGATTGGAGGCTGTGGCTTCTTTATACAACGTTCATTTTCAGTAAGGTTTCCCACAGCCCCAGTCTTTCCTTGGTTTGGACTGCTGGCTTGCAATCCAGGGATGAAGCCAGCAGGCACAGGGAGCTGGTGCTGCCGTGCTCCACAGCAGAATCCAAAGGCTGTTGGTCTGCAGTGGCCAGAGCATTTCCTGTGCGGCTGTGCAGGGCACTCCTGGCCTTGCCTTCCCCATAGCCAGCAGCAGATCCCAGGAGCGAGCGCAGGTGTGGGGAGAGGCAGCACCCAGGGCATTGCCCAGCTGGGGGTGCACGTTCTTAGAAACAGTGTTCCAAACTTGGTCAAGACATGAGGAGCCTGAGGCAGCTTCAGGGCTCATGGCAGTGTCAAGTGAGATGGCTTCTCTGGAGAGGGAGCCTGTGCCTGTGTCCAGCAGGTAGCCACCAGAGCTGGGAAGTGGCTGCAGCTGTTGGGATAAGCACACTGCTGCGTAGGCTTGCAGCAGAGTGGAATTAGATTGCTGGGAACAGGAGTCATCTGTGGCTCCTGAGCTGAAAACATTATATGCTGCTGGCTTTTCTTTTTGAGACCATTGGGCAGATCTTATTTGCATGCTTTGTAAAAGTTTTTAAAAGAGTTTTGCAGCTACTTAAAGAGCAAAAGGTATAACTAGCTATAAAATGAAACAGTTGTCAGGACCGTGGTAAATGCCAGAAAACACACCATGAGGCAGGATACTCCAGATGCTGGTGGCACAATACAGCCTAGGCACAGGGCCATGCCATGTCCCCCCATGGCAATGACAGTGCATGTGCCGTTGTGACATCCCCTGCTCATTGAGCCCCTCTCACCACGTGCACTCCTCAGCAGCTTTTGTGGGTCCTCAGGATCTCCTGGGCTGGGGTTTCTGAGGCCCTCCATGTTGTTTTGACTGTACTTGCACCCTGACTCTCATCCCTAATCACATTTACAGCAAACTGGATTGTAAGCGCAAGTCAGAGAGTAAGTGATGGAAACCACATGGGGAAAAAAAAGGCACCTCAGCTCTGAAGCTGAGCACTGGTGTCAGCCTGTGCTGGCAGGGAGTCGTGTCATTACATAATGATGCATTTATCCAAACGGTGTTTTGTGTTTTGGGAGACAGATGTGCCTTGCAGTTGCTAGTGGAAGTTAAATGTTAAATATGAAACCCATTCATTTTCTCTTAGTCATACTTTGGATTTAACCAGATGTTTTCCTAATTTGTGGTTTTCAAATGTAGCATGCTGACAAGACATTTATCATTAACTACAGCTTCATCCATGCAGTTTAGCAAATTGGCCAATTATTAACAGTGAGGGTTGCGTGGTGGTTGATGCATAGTTCCTGCTACTTTGAAAGGCCTCAATTGAAACTCAATACATTTTTACAATATAAATTAATTGAGCTTTGGACCACATCCGTGTTGTGTGAATGTTCTCTGCTCTCACTGTCAGAATGAAGAGCCATTTGTAATGCAATGAGTAGCTGTGCTGTCTGTGAGCAGAGGTGGTAGAAAGTGAAGGATAACATTTTTCTAGTAGAAGCATGAAAATGATGGTTTGGTGGTGGTGCTGTGAACTGATGAGATGTCTCAAAGGTGTTTCCCAAAGCAAGGAACCACCATATGCCTGAAAAATTCATCTCCTATTTTCCCAGCTCTGGAATTCAACCAGGCAATTTAGTCATTTATTCATCCCATGTTTGAGATTTGAAGAACAACAGTCAGTGTACCTCTCATTTCTAGGAAGTATAAAGACATTGATTTTCACCAGCTGGTACTGCAGAAATTTTGTCTTACATTCCAGCTGAACAAGGAAAACTCTTCAGGACAGCTTGTTTGTAGTTGCTTCTCATTCAGTTTTTTTCCTCCTCTATATTTGCATTTGCAAAACTATAGACTTTGTTACAGAACAAGCTTCTGTGCAGATTAATAGCACGGGGACTGTAAACAATTAAAATAAATGCATGTGGAATATTTTCTCTTGCTTTCTTCAGCCAGATGTGCTAGGTGGGAAATACCTATGTGGCTGGCTTTAAAATCCCATTTGATGTCCTCTTCTTCACATCTGCCTATTTTGTAGGAAAAGGGAAAAGTGATGGTATCACAAAATCAGTCAGGATCAGTGATGTCTCAGCAGGGAAGCTGGAGGTTGCATGAAGTGCAGAAGAGGGGGAAAATTGCTGATTCGGGCATGGTGTGGGAGGGCCTGTATGGCCTTTGCTTTCCGAGTTTGGATACACTAAATCTCTGGAAGTGGCTGTGTATCCCGTGCTGGGCTTTAACGGGAGGTGAGCGTAGGTAGGCATGGGGTGAATTTGGCTAACCCAGATGCTGATCGTTTGCAGTGCTGCCAAGCTCCTGGAGAAGAGTCCATTCTCTGTTGGCGCCCCGAGCCCCCTGCTCCCCTCACCGGCGAGCCTGCAGCTGGCGCAACTCCAGGCACAGCTCACGCTCCACAGGCTGAAGTTGGCTCAGACTGCCGTCACCAACAACCCGGCCGCTGCCACTGTCCTCAACCAGGTGCTCTCCAAAGTGGCCATGTCACAGCCACTCTTCAACCAGCTGAGGCACCCCACGGTGATGAGCGCCCCGCAGGGCCACACCGCAGGCCCGCCCCAGGGGCCTGGTATCGCCGGCACCAGGTTCCCCTCCGGTGGCATTGCCTTTCCTGGCCAGAGCCCGGCCTTAGCTGCCCAAGGGGGAGGTTTGGGAGCCGTCCAGGCCCAGGCACCCAATGCAATTGTCATGAATCCCTTTGGAAGTGTCATGGCTCCGGCCTCTGGCCAGCAGCCCGTGGTGGTGGGTCTCAACAAGGCAGGTGCTTCCACATCTACTGCTGCAGGGGGCTTTTATGAGTACAACAAGCAAAACACCACGTCTCAGGCATTCGCCTCGGAGGGGGAACAGTCCAGCCAGCATGGCTTCCTTGCTGGTGGCACCCACACTGCCACCCCAGCAGCAGGGCCACGCTATGAGAGTCACTTTGGGGCTCCGGGCCAGCTGCAGCACGAGGCGGCAGCGACATTTCCCAAGGAGTCCTACGGGGCAGCAGCACAGCATGGTGCAGCACGGGCCTTCCCCAGCGACCCACACACGGGCTCCCATCCGAAAGGAGATCCTGGCCCTCTCTTGCATGGCAGCAGTACAAGCAACCAGTGGGAAAATATCCCTAATTTCCCCAGCCAAAACAAGCCTGACCTCATGCCCGGCGACAGCCTGTGGCCGTCAGCGAGTCAGCAGCAGTATGAAATAAGAAACGAGCTGTACAACCCCGAAGAGCCGACACCTGACACAAAGTTCAGCACGGCCGCCCCCCCCGCCTTTGGCCGCCTCAACCACAGCGCGCAGAGCTTCGGCAGCCCTCGCATGAGGCAGAAGGAGGAGCGCGGTGGCGGCACGCCCGAACTGCCCACCCGCTCCCTGCCACCACACCAGCTTGGCGACCTCCGCGGCGTGGCCCCTCTCCACTTCCCCCACGTCTGCGCCCTGTGCGACAAGAAGATCTTCGATCTGAAGGTGAGTGGTTTGAGGGCGTCCCTGGGCACGCTTCAGACCCTTGAATGGGCTGTCAGGTGACTGATCTGGCCAGCAGCTCCTGCCACCCCTCACTGCCAGTGTCCATCACCACACAGGTGTCCTGAGAGACGCAGTAACAAAGAGCCATAGTTTTGCTGAGGGCGTGGAACATCTGTTTCATGGCAGTTACTGGGGCTTCGAGATCCGGTTTTGTTCCACATGCTGCTGTGAAAGACGGTGAGATTACAGCACTGATGTGAGAAACGTGAGGTCTGAGCCGAGGTCCTGGCTCACCTCGTGGGCCCAGAGCAAACTGGGGAGGAGCTTGAAGCTGATCCCCTGATACTCAAGCCAGTGTTGCAACCCCACATCTGTAGTTTCATCTGCTTCTCCTTTTCTGATCCCAAAGGCTTTCCCCTAACAGCCTCATGGAAGCAGCTTGCTTAAACAAACCAGCACATTTTTTTGATAAACTTATTTTAACTATTCCTCTGTAGGGACTTTTTCTTCCTTGTGTCTCACATGAATTTTAGGGCTCAAGGTCCCCAGGGACTTTGACTTGAAAGCAAGAAGCTGCTCAGGACATGTGGTACAGACTGTGCTCTCTCTCACTTCTCTGTTCATGCTGCCAAGGGAGCTCCAAATTCAACCTCACCCTCAAGAAGCAGCTTCCCAGTTTCCCAGGCCGTGTGTTGTAGGTCACGTTATTTAGGTCAGGTCTGGAGAAGGCCACTTAAGTGGTCCTCTGAGCCCCAGAGCCACCCATGGTTGTTCTGGCCTCCTGGTGAGCCCTGTTCAACAAATCCTTATGACCTTTTCTGTCACATCACAGGACCAGCACCTAACCATAAAGGCATGTGTTCTCATGCTGATGGTGGCCTGACAATAAAATTATAACAGCATATATGTAGGAAGGAAAATGGCCAGAAAATTAAATAGTACCTGATCCCTACACACCCTGGGGGCTTGGGGTATTTGAATATATTTCTTTCATGTTTACATTTTACTCTTTTAGCAACTGCTTGTAAAAGGTTCTGCTTTGGTTACTGCAGCTTGTGGGGCTGGGCTGAAGCAGACCCTTTCTAGGGCATGCTGGGCATTTCGTTTTTTTATTAAACACTTAAAAAGTGCAGGGGGAATACCATCGCAGTGAGTTTCAGGGGATCTGTTAGTTGGTGTTTAATGCAATTCCTCAACTGGATCATAGAAATGTAAATAGCTAAATGTACTTTGACAAATGTTGCTGATCTAGTGAAATAATAAGCACTGTCCTGGCTGCCTAGAATACTGGACATATTCTTTATGGACATTACAGGAATTGAGGGTGCTTAGCACCTTGTAGGATGAGGTCTTCAGCAGTAGTGAAATAACTTCATTATTAGAAATACACTGAATTTAAAAGCTAATGTAGAAAAGGTTTCCTTTTGTAAAGTAACTGATAATTTAACATTCAAATAACGAATCAGTAAATGCATTGATCAAAAGTGTGCTTGGCTCTGACATTACATGGTTTGATCTTCAGCATCTCAGTATTGTTTTTAGAAAAAGGTAAACTGAATGGAAGAATAAACTTCTGTAAATTTGTCTCAGGATTTTTCCTGTGTTCAATGTCTCTTTGTTTCAACAGGACTGGGATCAGCACATTAAGGGAAGTCTTCACATCCAAAAATGTATGGCTTTTTCAGATAAGTAAGTATTATTTTAAATTGAATTAATTCTTCAAACTGAATTGCTAACAGAGTATTCCTTACTTCAGTGGTTTTCCACTAGAAATTTACTGCCTAACAATGAAGCTTTAATATTTTTGGCACATCATGCATATCCCTAAAGTTCTTTTCTTTCTTTTCCAGCACTGGTATCCGGTGTATGTTAAGCTCAGCAGATGGAACATTGCATTTATCGCCAAATAATGCAGCAGTTTTCAATCCATCTAGTATCGAAGGTGAGTGGTTGTATGTGCAAAAGTTAAAACCACTTTTTTTTAATTGAAAGGGAAATCAGTCTCTGAGGAGAACTGCATTTTTAAAATGAAATGTGACAAAAGTTTCCAAGGAAAAATTTTGAGAAATTGTGCACAAAAAAAAGAATGAAAACCAATACTGTGCCCTTTGAAATATGAACTTAGTTTTCTTTCAAACAATAACTTGTTTTCATAGTACAACAAAACAGCGTTTAATGGTGTAGAGACTATGAAATTATTTACTATGTAAATGGGGCACTGCTTACTGAGCATGTTAATGCAATTAATATGAGCCAAGATTTTAATGAGATGTGTGTAATCCTTTACTTAGATTATCCACCAAATGTTGGCGCATCTTTTATTGCTACACCAGCAAGATCCTTTGGCCAGCCAGGTCCTACATTTTCTCCTCCATCAGGGGTAAGAGTGAGTACCTATGCAAACTGATGTCTCTGTTGATATTCTTGTAGAAGCCTCTTCTGCTTACTGGAATTAAAACCCTGAAGGCTTTCTTTTAGACAGTAGTCTGAATATTCACTCTGTTATTTCAACTTCCCTGCAGTTCTTTTATGCTTTTGATTTTGACCAAATATGAACTTGGTTGTAGTTTTTGTTTTGCTTTGTTTTTTCCAGTGCTAACAGTTGTCTGCTTGTCAGAGTAATTTGGGGTGGTGGGTAAATAGGTTTGTGTGTGTTTTCCATTCACTTTTTCCCCCTGTTGTCTGAGTCTTTTTGACCCAGGAAGGTCAGCTTCAGCTTGGAATGAAGATTTGGATTCGTTTTGAGTTACCTTCAATATTGAGCCCATCAAACAACCTTCTATCTCTCTGGTTATTGCTCTCTGCCTCTCTCACACAGAGGTCCTTCTCCCAGAGCAATAGTGGCAAAAGACAGTGACTGCAGCTTCACTGTTATTCTCCTGGAGGTCCCAGATCAGATCATTATACTGGACTAACTTTTCCTTAGTTTATTTTAGTGTAGTATTTGTATCCTCTGCTGTCACTGGTAGCCTTTCTGCAAGTTTGTTTTGATGTGGTGCCTTCCATGGTTTAGGTTTATTAGTCCCTGCCCTGCATTCAACACAGGTCCCCAGTTTTATATTGCTCCAATACACACTTGAATTCCTAGCTCTATAATCAAAAAATGCCAGAAAAAAGAACCAACATTAAAAGGAGTTCTTACACTGACAAAGCAGAAACATTTTAAAAGGGAAAAAAGGCAAATAAAAGCAAACTATATTCATAATGAAAGTACAAAGTTAAGATTAAAATGAAACTCATCACATATCAGAAAGCTACAACTAGAGCTGGGCACACCAAAGACTTATGTTAGGGCGTTCATGGAATAGCAGCAGTAATCCAGGGATTCAGCTTTTCACCTTGTTAACTTTTATGTATATAGCTCTCCTGATGTGGTCTCAGACACTCTGAAAAACCAGGCTGAGTTGTGACCCTGTGCACTCCAGTTCACATCAGGCACTGCTTGCAGAAAGTTCACCCAGATTTCCTTAATCCAACTGATTTTCTACCATGCAGTTTTACTGTGCAAGAGGTTATTTGAAGGGGTTTCAGCTTCTGCCTGTCACAGGCACTGTGAGTGCAGGCCAGCAAAGAGCAGAGCTGCTCATGACAGCTGCCTCCAAGGTCAGAGGTGGACTAGTAGTGGGTGCAGAGGAATGTTCCTTTTCATCATGTCTGTCAGCTTCGCAACAAATGAAATCACTGCTAATACTAGTGTCATTTCTCTTTAGAATCTGTCACTATTTATCATTTAAGCTGCCTGAAGAAGTCCTCTTCTGAATGACCTGTAGTATTTTGAGACATAAAAGAAACAATAACTTTGATTTTCCTGGATGCTGTAAATCCCTTTTTTCTTCAGAGGCCTATTGGATGAACAGGGAGCTATATTAGAGGTGTTAAGACTGAGTTTGCCAGCTGTCATTCACTCTGCAACCCAGGTGGCTTATAATTTATTACACCTTTGCATGGTGGTATTCACTTTCAGCTAAGCTGCTGCCATTTAACTGAGCAGTAAGAGATTACACTTGACCCTGCATGTAATCATAAACAAAGTGTTCAGATTTCTGGAAGAGCTTGCTCTGTGCTGTCCATCTGCAAATAACTCTATCCCTCTGTAAAAGGCAAGTGCTACCAGTCTTCACTTGGACATGGTGAGCCATTAGCACTGGAGGGATGAGATTGGCAGTTTCTTACTATCTTTAGAAAAAATTTCATGTGAAGCTCGAGAAAGGGATAAAGAATTTGAGAAGTAAGAAACAACAACAACAAATGTAACAAAATAGCTGTAATTAAAAAAAATCACCAAATTGGAAGGGTGAAATAATATTGTAAATAATATGAGGTGCATTTTGCTGTTGTACATAATTTTTTTTAGACTTGTTTTTTTTTTTTTAAATAGCCATGCAGCTGTATTAGTAACCCCTGGTAGATGTTGGTTGCCAAGAAAGTTAACTTTGAGTCTTACTGAAAATTACATTCAACATCTGGTATGCAACAGCTCCTCTAACTTCCTGCTTGTAGATATGGAAGGTGTATATTCCTTTTCTGGCCATGATTTACAGCTCTGTTTAATGAATGGATCCAGTTTAACTGCAATCAGCTGACAAGATTATTGCTTGGTACGGCCTGTTGACTTCTGGCATGAGTATGTGACCACTTCTTAATCAAGAACTACAGCAGGTTTATGGCATAGCATTTTAATTTAAGCCATTGCCAATTGTGAGGAAGTGACAAGGTCTTACAGTTGTTTGATTTATTGTTCTGAGGGCTGTGTGTGGGAACATGGGCTCTGGAGCCAAGGCAGTGAAGAGCTGAGCCTTTCTAGTCCAATAGACTCTTACATACCATCTTTTAACAGATCTAACAAAACAAACAGAAAGTGACTGGTGACCTGGGGTGTTCTTACACTGGGACTGCATTTGATGTTTCCTTTTCCTTTTCTTCTAGCTGCAGTAGTGTTCTTCTGTTCTGTGCTACATGCTGCCTTGCCAGATGCATGCAGACATCACTACCTTTTCTGTTCAATTGGAGTTGAATTGCTTCATCTTTTTTTCAGGATCAGGTCTTTGTTATTTTTCTGCCAGAATAAAAATATTACTTCTGGACTTTTGCACTTCTTTGACTTACCTTATGCACCTGAGTGGGCTCTGTGGGATCCAAGCTCAGTAGCAGATCACTGTGTAATGCAGGGTTCTAATGCAGCAAAAATACACAAATGGTTAAGTGGTGAAGTCTGGAGGGAAGGCAACAGGATGGAGGTGTAAATAAGATAACATTAGCTCTGTAACTTGTGAACTTGCTGACAAGCCAAACATTTGTGATGGCTCTGGTGAACTTGATCCCACAAGATTACATGATTTGCATCTTCCCTTGAATGGCACAATTTTAACTGAAGGTAGAGTTACTTCTTCAAGTAAAATCCTAATGCAGAGGTCATAAACATGGAGGTAGTCTGGAAAGATTTAATCCTGTGTGAGTGACGTTTTGCTTGTCATTAGCTATGGTAAATTAACATTCTCTCTGGCTGTACCCTGATGCCTTTTGCACAGGGAGTGTAGAGCCTTCTTTCCATGCCTGGGAGATGGGCAGCTCTTTCAGAACTGCCCCAGCACTCCAAAATAGACTTCCACCCCTGGGAAGTGATCACCACTCCAGTACTCTGTGCCTGTGCCAGCCCAGTTTGGGAGCTCTGCCTCTCTGCATGTTGAGTGCTCACTATGCCCCCAGGGGGAAGTCCTTCCTCCTATGTGTTGTTGCAGTGAGAGGGAAAAGTAGCAGGTTTTCTAACTCCAGGTACAGCTGTGCGTCCTCTCACAAGTCAAGTGGGATCATTTTTACCCCTGGCCCAGTGTGTTCCATGAAGAAGGATTTAAATTTAGTCCCATGTAGTCACATAAGCTGATTTCCAATATTCATAAATTCAGCAAGGACTGCAGTGAGTAGTTAGTTTTTGCAGGAGTATTGTTGATCCTGTTTGAAGGACAGTCTACCTTCTAGAAATCCTCTCTGGACTTTGCAAAGTCCAAGGATGGAGACTCCATTGCAGCCTGCACTGCAGCTAAACATTTCCCTTTCCATTTGTACTTCTAAACCAGGATGTTAAAATGCATGTTTTAAAGAATATTTTTTCTTAATAGCAGGTGAGCAGAGCATTTAATTTTTTGCAGAAATGTAAGATGTTATCTAGCAGAGAGAATATGTAACAAAAAAACATTGGTTTGTGTTGGGTTTTTCCCCCCAGTTTCCCCAGAGGAAATCTACACTGGGTCGAGTTGTTCACATTTGCAACCTCCCCGAGGGAAGCTGCACAGAGAATGATGTCATTAACCTGGGCCTCCCCTTTGGAAAGGTCACCAACTATATCCTCATGAAATCTACTAATCAGGTACTGTACATTTGGGCTTACCAGGGTTGACATGTGTTGGCTTAAAGACATAAAGATATGAAGACAGAGTCTTCGGGGGGAAACCTCTTATCTAGTAATAGAAACTTAAATATATGAAGTATATTTTTTCACTGCTCTCAAAGTGAAAAAAAAGTTGGTGGTCATTGAATTAGATGAGGATGTAAACATGACCACATCTAAATAAGTTCTTGTTTAAAAATCCTGGCAATTTCAATGAAAAAGTGTTGTGAAACTGTACTTTTACTAATTTTTTTAAAAGTTAATTACTTCCTGCCTTCTCTTATCCATTTGCTAGGGTTACTTTCAGACTTCTCTTCTTGTTTATAGTAGCTTAAGTATACCCTAAGTATCTTAAGTGTACCAATGGTATAAGCCAGTAAGAATAGAATATCTTCTCTCACATTTCTGCAGCAGGCAAAATGGATGGATGTAGAATCCATGCTAGTGAAAAATGTTTGAGATTGTAATGTGTAAAAATCACAGAATCATAGAATGGTTTGGATTGGAAGGGACCTTAAAGACCATCTAGTTTTAACCCCCTGCCATGGGGAGGGACACTTTCCACTAGAACAGGTTGCTCAGAGCCCCATCCAGCCTGGCCTTGAACACTGCCAATCAAGGAAGATTTGATACCAGTCATTTAGTTTTTAACTGAACCATCTTCTAAGGTGACATATTAGCTTTAATAGATGGTTTGAAACCGTTATTTGCAGTTAAAAAAAGAATGATAAATGGACTGAGTATTATCATTTCACCTTCAGGCCTGGAAAGCTACCCAATTTTGTACTAGCAAGACATTTTGCATGAGAAGCATCCACAGAAAATTTATTGTGCTGCCTTTTCTCTCTTTTACTTTGTATTCCTAATTATGTAATAGATTGTAAAGTTTTCTCCATTTGTGCTAGGCCTTTCTGGAAATGGCTTACAGTGAAGCAGCCCAAGCCATGGTACAGTACTACAAAGAAAAACCTGCTATGATAAATGATGACAAGTTACTTATTAGGATGTCTAAAAGATATAAGGAATTGCAGCTGAAGGTAAGATGGTTATTCTTGATCAGATTATATGAGTATCCATGGCACATCTGAAGAATACATTTTAAAAGATTCTTGCTGATTACTGATTTCTAATTAATGCTTTAATATGATGAAAAAAGAAAGATAAATTAAGGAATGTATATTATCAATCTTTTACACTTGCTCTTATTTTAAATTGTAACTCTTGGAAGAGACCCCCATTTTCTCTGATCCTTTCATACCGTTATTTCAGAAATCCCTTCTGAGCTTCCTAGTGAGCAGGCTCCCTACATTGCTTGGTCTAACAAAGGCCTAAAATACAGCCATGTGTAAGATACAACATGTCAGCAAAAATAAGATTGTTCTATCCTTTAAGTCAGGCATTAATCCCAGAACAATGCTTTTTTCACTGCTTCCATGCTTGAGCCATAGCACAGTCTTGACACCAAGCAGTGGTAACTGGACTAAACAGCATACTGATTTCTTTTTATTTTTTGTGAATGATCTAAGTTATAAAACAAGTTGTTTTTTGTTTTTTTGGGGTTTTTTTTTGGTTTGGGGTTTTTTTGCTGTTTTTTTTTTTTCTTTTTTTTTTTTTTTTTTTCTTTTAACATAGAGTCAAACCAGAGCAATATTCTTTAGACTTTCTGTACAGTGTGTGACACTTCTGTTCTGGACACTTGAGTGATGTCCAGAGATCACTGCTCTTGTGAAAGTATTTATAGAGGCTTATATGCTACCATGTAATGCTAAGAGAGTAATTTTATTTCATGGTGACTTGGACCAGAACTGGCAATGCAGAGCTTAAAAGCTCCATATTGTATTACCTAACACAGCACAAAGTTATTTTATAGAACGTCTCTGTAATGTTCCAATTTAATGTTAAGAGTCCTTTTATGAGCCTTGGGGAAAAAAAATAAAGTAACTTGGATGGTTTGGCTTGACCTTTGGAAAAGCCTCTTTCTCTCCTGTAGGTGTATACTAGTTTAAGGAGACTTAAAATGAGTTGGCAAAAGTTCATAAATCAGGGCAGACTTTCCTAATGTGGTACAGGGAGGGGTTCAGATGTTAGGTGGTGGAGACTGTGCATCTTGACAGAGAGGCAGGAGTTACCCAGGAGAATGCGATAGTTTGCCTAGATTCCAGGAAGATTTTTCTGCTTTTCCAGTGGCAGTTTTTCAGGTCATGGAATTATTTTGCTTTGGAAAAGAAAGAAAGCAAATAAAAATGCAAAGAGGGAAATATGCATGAGCTATATACCACTACAAACTGCTGAGTTCCTGCACAATTATGTCGCTCGTCTGTGGGTGCTCCAAGTGTTTGAGGAATTGCGAGCACTCCGGCCTGTGTTGGCATCCTACCTAGGAGTAACCAACACCCCAGTATACGTCTTGCACTTAGCTTGTCTGAAGCTCTCCTTGTCTAAACATAGTCCTTTAGAACTATACTCCAGAATGAATAACAACTCTGAGATCAAGAGAAGGCAGTTCATATCTAGAGGATCAGAGATAGGCTGCTATACATATTTGATTCTGTATCAGAAAAATTGTCTGGTTTGTTTCCTCTTAGATCCAGTTCGTAGAAAATGCTCTGTAGTGGTTGTGTAACGATGTTTGAAAACAAGCTAGTTTTCAAAGCCTGTTAGAGCAGCCAAACATGAGGACAGAGTGCTACAACGTAATGGAGCAAATTTTCCGTTTGTATCATTTTACTGCTTTGATCCTGCTGTTGAGAAGCCAACTGCAAAAGGGAGTGTAACCACAACACTGAAACAAAATATTTCTAGTTATAGTATGATTGAATGAAGCATGGATACTGTTTCTTGAAGGACAAAACACCTGTATCAGCTTGGGGAGTAGAGCAGCATGCTAAACAGTGTGTTTGTTTTTATTAGAAACCAGGTAAGAATGTGGCTGCTATAATCCAGGACATCCACTCACAGAGGGAGAGGGACCTGCTGCGTGAAGTGGACAGGTAAAGTTTCTCCAAAGTTTGGAACTGGAAGTCTGTAAACCTACAGGTAGAAGGAGTATTGTCTGTGTGCTTCCCTCTCATATTTAATTTGCTTTCCTAATTTGGATTTCACTTATAAAATAGTACATATTTTAATATAGTTCAATAGTTGGTACAGGGCCTGTATAATGAGATACAATTGAAACTGTGCATGTTAGGAAAATAATTATTTCCTACTGATTATGTCTCAGAAAGTATGTCTGTCATGTGAAAAGCATAAAAATGAAACTGTTCCAGTCTCATCCCTGTTGACTGAAAAGCATAAAGGCTGGGGGTGCTTTGAGACCAAGTGGGAAGGAGGCAGTTCAGATTAAAATGTATTTGGGTACATTTCTGATCTCTCTGACTTCTGGAACTTTCAGCAAAATTGGAGAGGAATAACAGTCCTAAAACAGCTCTTTTAAACAGGTGGCCTTTGTCATTTTTGTGTCAGAGATGCCCTAGCTGACTGAGTATTAAGGGTATACACATTAGGGTCATTGTAAAGGTATTAACATATTATAAGCTTTTAATGCTAAAGCCCTATGAGATGCTTTTAAGAATGAATGAATATATTCTTGACAGTTCTGTGGGGATTTAGTTAAGCTCTGTGGCTATGACACTGCCTTTTCTCCTGTTCACTGTTTGCAGCTGTGCAGCGCATGTCTGTGGAAGGCCTGGGTTCGCAGTGCCCAGGGCAGTCCCCATGCGCTTCCAGTGCACAGGAATTGGTAGACAGCAGTGGGTCAGCCAGTTACAGCTGCCTTTTCCCCCCGCAGCAGGTATGGCACTGAGAGGCCCCGCTCCCGCAGCCCCATAATCCGCTCGCTGTCTCCGCGGTCCCACACGCCCAGCTTCACTGCCTGCAGTTCGCCACACAGCCCGCTGGGGACCAGCAGGAGCGACTGGGGAAATGGGAGAGAGGCATGGGATCAGTCCCCCTATTCTCGGCGGGAAGAGGAAAGAGATAGCAGAGAATGGCGAGAGAATGGGGACGAGAAGAGGGACAGGACTGACACGTGGGTACACGAGAGGAAACATTATTCCCGACAACTGGACAAGTTTGATTTGGATGAACGGCTTGATGGAGGCAGAGGACACCGAGAAAAATACACAAAGACTGGTTCCCCTGGGTCCCTTCACCCTTTATCTGGCTACAAGAACAGGGAAGATGACTATTACCGAAAATCCTCTAAGTCAAAATCTGACAAGTTTCAGAGGCAGCTGCAGGATTTACCTGGGAGATCTAAGAGAAAGGAAGAGGCAAAGTTAAGGGAAGGCAGGCATTCTTACAGCGAGGACACTGCCAGGGAGGAGGCAGCTGAACAGAAGCACAGCAAAGCATCTGAGGGCTCCAGGCAAAAACAAAGTGATAAGAGCAAAGTGAAGAAAGCTGAAAAAGACCAAGAAGATGCTGCTGCTGAAGGCAGTGATGTAAAGGAAACAAAACCTCCTGAGAATGAGGTAAATAGAGATCTAAAAGTATATGTAAGAAGACATGTAAGTGGTGAAATAATATGTTTTCTAAAGTATCTTAGAGAATTTGTTGTGGGTGTGATGCCAGAAATGTTTTTTCCATGATAAAATCAGGGAATGTAGTCATAGAAGAAGTCTTGGGAGGTCATCTTGTCCACATTTTTGCCCAGATCATGCAGATCTATTACACTGTTGTGATGTTGGGTGTATGGACATTATCATTCTGTTTCTAGCATAGAACCTTTGGGTAACAAATGAGGGATAGGGTCAGACAGCTGAAAATGAAACCAAGTGACAGTCTGCTATTTGCATGCAGGTTTGTGAAGAGGCAATTGTTCTCCTGCTAACTCTGTGCAGAATGCCCCATAGCTGCTCTTTCTGCATCCATCACCTGCTTCCACTGACAGTGAGGAGGGTTGAGTTATCTGGAAATTAAGTGATACTTTACAGAGGTGCACAGTATTTATACAGGGAAGTGGTTGCTATACTATTAAAATGGGGAATGAAATTTTAATGAGAAACATTTCTTTCTGGATAACTCAACAGAACAATTGTTTCTATTAATCATGTGTCCCTACCCTCAACTGTGGCAGGGATAACTCACACCACTCCCTTCAGTGCTCTGGCAGAAATCTCTTCCCATGACAGAAACCACTGAATCAGCTCACCTATAAAATTATGCAATCTCTGGAGAAATACTTCCAGTGGTAAAGTGGCAATGTTTGTGGGTTTTATTCTCCACTGGGAAGAAGTAGGCGGGGGGAACACATCCAGATACCTCATTTGCTCAGTCTCAGTACGGCCCATACTTGCATCCCCACCCCTTGGGGATCTAGTTACTGGCTCTTGGCCACCTTGCCGCCCCTGGAGTCCCCCAGGGATAGCTGCTGCCATCCACCCCCAGGTCTGTTGGCACAGGCGGCTGCAGAGCTGCTTGGCTGACCAGGGCTTCATCTCTTGCTTGTGCCTTTGTGCTGCCGGGGCCATTGTTGGTTGTTTCCAGTTGACCTTCTCATGTGGGTCTAAGCTGGTGGAATTTCCTAGGTTTGTATCTCACTAGTCTGTAACCAGCAGCAGCACTGCCTCATGCCATAGATAAGCATGTTTGTACCACTTTTTATCATCTTTCTCCTTTGGCTGGTATTTTACTATGATGTATGGTTCCTTGGGAGGAGATGTCAGAGAGGAATGTCAGACAGCATCCTAAATCACACTCCTCTGCATGTTTTCCAAGTTGTTTTACAGTGGCCTTGCTAAAGACATACCTCTGAGGACTATTGCTAATAATTTATATTAAAAGGAAGAAATAGTTTTGTATGTCTTGAACTCACTTTTGCTTTGTCTCTGTTTTACTAAATACAAGGTAGTACTGTGGTTTTGTTCTTTCCAAGTATGAACTGTACAACCAATTCCATTTTCAACTGATCCTCTGTCAATAAACAAAACAGTCAAGGTCTTCTGCAGAGTTTTAACACTGCTGCTCTCCTTACCACATCTGAGCCAACATAACAAATGTGGGTAGAGAACAGAAGAGTGGAGGCTGGAAAGTTTAATGAATTGACATTCTCCCCCACCTGTCATTTAGCCAATTCTGTGATATGAATTACACCTCTAATTTTGTTTAAAATTCTTATTCTTAATTCTTATTTGTACAGCTCTGCTAATGGAATTTATTGTTGGGTCTTTTCCCACAGCCTAGTTTTCTTGCATAAACTTTAGAAATAAAGAATGTGACCTTGTGAGTGACTTTGCTTCTCTAAACCCAGAATAGAAACATACTAGAGCACCACTGTGTGTTGCTATACGTGTATATGTATTTATTTTAGCTTGAAAAAGAGGAGCAAGTTCCAGTGAAGAGCTCACCTTCAGATAATAAACAAGGAAAAGAATCCGGAGAGATTCTGGAAAACACAAAGAAAGAGAAGGTTGGTGACACATTGTTGGTGTAGCTTCTTTGAGAAAATGATTGAAATCTCAGGTTTGGTAGAATGTTCTCCCAAATGAAATATTAACCCCTCATGAAAAACCACATAAAGGGCTTGGAGAAGGAGGTTGTTTAAATTAACTTGCCTTATCTTGACCTCTGCTTTAAGGGACAGCTTTTCCTGAAGTCTCTGGAACTCTTTTTTTAGTTACTCTCTGCTCATGTACATTGCTTCACATGCATAGCGCTTGGCAGTGGCAGCTGCAAGGAATGTATGCTCAAGTGAACTGGGTAACTTTGCAAACTATGCCCAAAAATACGAGATGTGGTCAGTTAGTGGGGAAAGAGGGGACTATGATGAATACTTTTTAGAACATTGGCCTTATGAACTATAGATAGCAGTCTCCTGATTGTTTCTGGTTTTAATTAAATGATGCCTTTACAGCACCCCTACTGCTGCATTGCAATCAGGGACAGCAATATCCCTGGAATTACTCCAGCTTCATTTCTGTAGGGTCATGGGTTGATGGTCAAATATGGAAGATATTGATATCTGTTGCTGCAGAAAACTGATCTCCTGGCAAGAGCAGTGCCAGCTCACAGAGTTTTCATGCTGTTTTAGGATTCTAGGAGGGGAAGTGTGGGAATGGCTAAACAGGAGGAGAATACAGATTATTAATAGATTATGTGTACACAAGGAGTCTGGGAGTTGAAATCTAAGATGCAAGTGTGTCTTAAAAGTAAGATATACCTTTTAATTCTAAGACTTCTCAAGTCCAGTATTAGTGCTTAAGTCCTGTAAGTCTCAAACTGCATATATGAGGTATTTCAGAATATGTACCTTCGGGTATAACTGTGAACCTGCTTTTTCCTAAGGTTTAGGCCAGTGGCTCCCAGCACAGTCCCTGACAGAGGGATCTTGCTGGTGGAAGGAAATGACTGCAGAAGGAAGCCATGTTTTCTCAGTCACCATGGAATTTAAAGGACCCGGTCCAGGAAAGTGAAAGCCACAGTGGCTCGAATGGGGTTCAGTATATTTTCATTGCACTGAGAAGGAGGCAGAGGTAGGGGATCACATAGTAGCATCAATTGCACAACAAAGTATAACACATTGTGCCTTGCTGTACTGCTTACAGAAAAGCAAGAAGCGGGGGACTGGAAAGACTGCAATCCCCAAGGCAGTTACAGAATCTTCACAAAGAGAAGTTTATGTGATTATTCCATAGAGAGTTTTTGTCCTTGTGCATAAGGTTTAAAATCACAGCACCAAGGCATATCACTCTTTGAAACTAAAATACAAGAAGAGTTAGGCATGGCCATATCAAGGTTCTTCCTGGTTTCAAGGACCACTTTTTAACAGTGATTATCTATAATCACCAATCTCTCAAATGTTTTACATCTGTGACAGGACCGAGACTGGGAGAGTGGAAGTGAAATAGAAGGTGAGACCTGGTATCCTGCTAACATGGAGGAATTAGTGACAGTAGATGAAGTAGGAGAAGATGATTTAATTATGGAGCCTGATATAACTGAGCTTGAAGAAATAGTCCCAGTTGATCAAAAAAATAAAGCTGCTTCAGAAATGTGTCCCTGTATGTCAACCATGTTAGACCTGAAAAACGATCACAGCCACTTGACAAGAAGTGAAGACAAATTTGCCCATAAAGCTTTAGAAACAAACTTCAGAACATCAAAGGGCAGTGCAGCTTCTAGTGGCTGTCAGGAAGATGATGAGGATGATGATAATGATGATGCTGTAACTGAAGCATCAAGCCTAAATCTGGACCCTGAACAGAAGCCAGAGGAATTGAAAGAAGACCAATCTGCTAAGGAGTCTGATTGCCACCAGAAGGAAGGAAAAATTGATAAGAGCTCTGACACTTGTTTAGAGCCTGAAGATCACCATATACCTTCTGTTCATCTGAAAGAAGAGACTCTTCAGCTCCCTGATACATTTATAGATGATTACAAACAGATGGGATCACAAGGAGCTGAGAGCAGAGAAGTTACGGAAACACTCATTAAAAATGCTAATGAAGAAACAAGACATGGAAGCCAAGAGTGTCCAGAGGCCAAGGGTAACTACTGCTTTTTTTTCCCTTCAGCCTGCAGAGAGCCTTGCATGTTTTCTCTGAGGGTGGACTGAAATTTATTGCTAACGAGAATAAGTGTCGTTAATAGTATCAAGGCTTGTCCTTGGAGCAGCTCAGTAAAAGAACGCCAGTGCCTTTGGCCAAGCTAAATCATTAGAGCCTCTTAGATGAATAGTGTAAAGGAAATATGATAAGCAGCTTGCAAGCTTTCTGAAAGGCATAAGCTGCTATAATTGTCATGTCAAGGTTCACATGAGTTTAGCTGAAGTCTTTCAGTGCCTAGCTAAATTTATTTTGAATTGTCAATGAAATGAGTGACAGTCTCTGAAGGTCAACAGAAAAGTATCTGTAATGTCTGGCTGGCTCCTGGACAAGGTGGGTATTCTTACACACTGTACTGAAGCATTAAAAATGTGGATATCATGCATAGATTGTTACTTCTCAGTCCCTGCTCATGCAAATAAATGCCTTTTGCCAGGACTTGCCTTATCATGTCCTGTTATCTACTGCATACTGCCTTTAATATAACTGATAGGATGTGCTGTGAGATAATGTCAATAAATGCAATCATAGCTACCTATTTTTATTTTAGCTGTCAGGAAAAAGGCGATCTTGAGGTCTGAAAGTCAGTTCAGTTCCTTGTCATAATACTTGAGCAAGTGGGCTGTGCGTAGTGAGATGAAGTAAAAACCAACACTGAGTATGTTGGCCAGAAATGCTCTTTTTTAATTGCTGTCAGAGGCCATGTGATGGCTTTTGAAAAGAAGCTGATGGAAGATTTTTGAGAGTGCAATGCTGGAAACATTTCATGTGAACATCTGATTTTGAGCTAACTTCTTCCTACCAGACAGATTTGAAACTCATTGGTTTTTAATACTTACCCAATTGGCCTGAAGACACCTTGCCAGACTTTGCATGTTTGGAGAGAACATTGCCATGGGACTGGGCAGGGCAAAGTTGGCTCTCCTGGGCTTCCTGGGCAGCCAGCTGATGAAAGAGTTGGGTGTCTCAAGAGCATATTTACTAGTGTTTCCAGCATCTCAGCTTCCAGCTTGTCAGCAGGGAGCCTGGAAGCTCCAGGGCCTCTCATGCTTCCCAGGTTTCTGAGATGGACTTGTTATCCGGGATCTGCAGTCCAAGGCTTTAGGCCCTCTACAAATGCAGCTGCCAGCTCAGAAGCACAGAAACCAACTTAAGTGGGACTTAAGTTTCTGCAAAGGCCCTGGGTGTCTTAAGAAAAGCTTACCAGCTTACTGGGGGTTTTCCAGGTTCTCTGCTGCAGTTTTGGAATCCTGGGGTAGGTTTAAAGTTAAATTGAAAGCCAACCAGTTAGAATTTGATATTATTTTCATTTAAATCATGCAATAGACATATTTAAAAGTGAAGAAAAATTAATTCTCATAGTCAGAAACTACAGATCTTTGAACTACAGACTTGAAAGACAGGAAAGGTTTGGTTTGGACAAAATATGTTTTTTTATAAGAAAATATATCCCTTATTTAGGTGAAATTTGCAATGCAATAGAAATTTTGTCAGGGCAAGTGAGGTGGTTCTTTGATGTAAGGACTGAAAAAGAGGAATCAGACCAGTTTATCTGTAATTCTGTAGCTCTGTGATAGCAAATTCCTCTAATTAAAAAAAAATTAATTCATATGATAGAAATCATGGGAAGGGACAGCATCTGTTCTTTTGACTGGCTTTATCTACCTCAGTAAATCAATCCAGTGTTTCCACATCTTGAATCTCCTGCTGTGTCAGTTAATGTCAGCCAGCAGGGAACAACCATCCCATCCCTACTATTCAGAAACCAAAACCTTTTAGTGGCTGGGAGCCATAAAGCAGGAACCATTCCTTGGAGAGGTGAGGATGGGAGAAGAGTGGCTCCAGGGAGAAGATGCCAGTGATGCTGCAGGGATCCTACAAAAGGCAGGTTTGGAGGATTGTATTCATCAGGTCCTGCTGGCCCCACCATCTCAGCAGCCCCTGTGTCAACCCTGCTGCTCCACTGATCATGCAATAACATATGTGGCTACAAACCTGCAGTCAGGCCATGCTTCTGCCAGAGCTGTGTAATGTTATATCTCTATATAGAGATTAAAATACAAAAACCCCTCCAAACATAACATTAAATTAGAAATAGAAAAATGGTCTGCTGGGAGAAATCAGAGTGACTGCACACCATAGTGCAGCTGCTGGAGTTGCTGGAGCTGCTGGAGTCCTCTGATTGGAATGGAAAAGCATTGTTTTCCTGATTTTACTTCATTTATACATCCACCCAGAAAGTGTTCCCAAGAAGTTTACAAACGTCTCTTTAATAAACTGTTTTCATTCAATACATTTATTCATTTGTTAAGCAAATTCTAGGTACTTGGAAGTGAGATCTCTGGAATTCCCGGAGGTGGAGTCTAAACCAAGGCCCTCTGCACCAGGCTGGGAACAAGAGGATGTCTTCACCGAGCTCAGCATTCCCCTGGGTACGTTGGGCCGCCCACTGCAATACCCAGGCCTTACAACAAGATGTCACTTTAAGGCTACTTGCTATATTTATTTTTCAGAACAGATGTGAGGAGAGAAGGAAGAGAGTATATGACAGACGGGTAGCTGTTGAAAGAAGCAGCCTTTTGATTCTAGAACATTGCTAATTCATTCCAAATTAATGGCAAAAGGCAGCTGATGAGATGAAATAAGTTCCCTTGCACTATATATGAAATACGTATGAAAAAATACTCAGTGATTTAAAAGTCTGTGCAATAAAGTATAAGAAAAAGTATTGGCTTTACTGTGTAAATACTGATTATGAGCGAAACACCTGGAAGAAGTATATCCTCAAAAGCAATCTGTGTAACTTAAACATGAATTTACTGCTAAAAAGTATTATTGCTTTTCTAGCCCTTGAGGTTACAGAGTGAAGTTTCCGGTCAATATTATGAGAAGATAGATTTTAAAGCATGTATATCTAAGAGAGAAGAGAACAGAAGAGAAGAGAAAGGCTGTGTTTTCAGTGCACGAGATTTTAAAGTGCAGCTCAATATTGCAAAATTAGGGAAATCAGAGAAGTGAATCCAGGATTCAGTCTTCCTATTCCTAATATTTAACTAAATAGCACGTTTTTTCTTTGAAAACAAGTTTATTATGGGAGGGATGGGATTTCAAGTGACACTTTAATGTAATTCAGAATTTCTCAACAGGTGTGGAATTTGTGGTGCCTAGAACTGGGTTTTACTGCAAGCTCTGTGGACTCTTCTATACAAATGAAGAGACAGCAAAGACAAGTCACTGCAGGAGTACTGTTCACTACAAAAATCTCCAGGTAAAAACACACCTGAAGCTACCTAACAACAAGCTTAAGCTTATGGAGTGGTTTGTGTGTAAGGTAGATGATGTGATAAAAAATTAGTTTTTAGTCTGTGGACAGAATTCAGATGAAGTTAAATTCAGGTAAACAAACTTTTCAGTAGTTCCAATCATTATAGCATGCTAATTTCTCACTCTTAGGTCCCTGAAATCAACTTCTGGATCGTAGGTAAAATGAGGCCAGGTGATAATTTGATCTTCTCATCTACATTTGGTCCTTGTCACTAGCACGGCATGCAACTCAGATCTTTAATTCCCTATTTCAGAGGGCCCCCGCTGTTTCTGTCACTGGGAGTGACCCCAGCAGTGGCAGTGTTCAGTACATCTTAATGTCAGGAGCATTAAACATGGTATTTGTCTGATAAGGCAGCCAGACCCATTTCTGTGTTGGTGTGGGTTTCTCAGCGTGTTTCAGCTCGCAGCTCTCTCTGACATGCGGGCTCTGCCAGGCATTTCCTGTGACCCACTGAAATCCCATCCCTGTGTGCAGAGCACCACTGCTAATTTCCATCAGGATATGCAGGAGCATGTCAGTGCCTGTTGCTCTGTAAGAATGGAACAAAAACATGTCAGCAGTTGATAACAGTACAGGGAGACCATGTGTGCCTGCAGTTCAAAGACCTGCCTTTGTCACTTTTGAGATGCACCAGCAATAGAACCAGTCACAACAGCCTGAGCATTACCTGTGCCATGCTCAGGCCTCCTCAGAGGAGATGGCCTTGGCTCCCACCCCCAGTCCCTGCTCATGAGCAGGGTGTGTATGCTAAACACACACTTGTGCTGGCATTCTCATACTCTTAGCAAAAGTCATGGCAAAGCAAAGCAGAGCTGCTCCTCCTTTCTCTGTTCCTTCCCTCTGCCCACAGTAAATGTGAAAACTCTGCTTCTGTTCAAGTAATAGCTTTCTTTCCTTAGCTGGCTAGTAGGCATCGGCTTTTCTAGTGACACAGTCAAGTAATTTCTCTGCGAGAATTTTCTTCTTGGCTTTCCTGAAGTTCCATAGCTGTGATTATACAAAGGCCTCTGGCTTCCAAAGGCTTCCTACAGAGCTCTGATGCTTGCTCATAATGGACCCTCCAAGTGCAAGCTTGAAAAACAGGTGCCCAGTTTGCATTCCTTTTTTGCTTCATACAAAAAACCCCAGAGGGATTCACCAGAGGTGGCACCACTCAGTGCAGGCTGTGTATCCCATGCAAGTCTGTCCCTAAGAAATTAATACTAAAAAAAGATTGCAACTCCTGCCCCTGCCCCTGGAAACAGGTTCCATGCGAAGAAAAGGGATTTTTCTTTTTTAATTTTCTAACTTACTTTGTTAAAGCCATAAGAAACAGGCCCAACTAAAACTGACTTAGTGTGAAAATAACCTATTTATCTCCCTATTAAGACATTTCCCATGAGTACTGTGGTAGATATCTAACACTAATTTGAGATAAAAGAACAAAGACTATAATAGCTGTTAAAATTAAATCTGCCAAATGCAGTAATAAAAACAAGCTCTTCTGTTGAGCCATACCTCTTATCTTACTACATACAGGAAATAAATGTCTCGTCCAACTTTTGCCTGCTCAAGTGGAAACTTAGCAAATTGCAAATCAGTGTTCTGTGTTGCTAGAACCCTTTTAGTTGCCATAATGATCATTTATGCATTCTGCAAGGAGTTTGTGTCATCTGCTGTGATGATGCAAGTTAACGAGTGTATCCACCAATGTAGCAACTAGGGACTCTGCAGTGGAGCTATGGGAGTGCTGCTGCAGTGTTCCTGTTCTCCTTCCTGAATGCCAAATGCCATCATCCAGTGACAGCAGCAGTGTCCCAAATTGTGTCACGGTTTTGAGTCTTTTATAGCTGATTTGCTACTTGTTGTCTCTCGTGTGATCTCCTTGAGCCACATCCAAAATATATGTTCAGTGTTTGGATTTGAATGCAAAAATGAACAGCTTGTTTGCCAATTTTCTTCCAAAAGCCTTGTTTATATGATGATAGTTTTGTCTTGAAGTACAATAGTCAACTTTATCTAACTGTGATGCCCCTCGAATAACATCAGTCACTGATAAAAAAATCAGCTCTTTCTTTGTCAGCCTTGCAGACCTTTTGTAATTTTTAATTCTCTTTGTCATAATAAATTATTTTCCCAGGTGATATTTGTATTTACAGATACACTGCAATTCCCACGTCCAAAAAATCTATATTTTTGCCATCCCTTCCTCCACTTCCTCCAGCTACAGAAAGCTGTCACCATTCATCTGGTGGAAGCTGCCTTGGCAACTCAGTGCAGTATTTCATCCTGTTTTCCACTGGCTTTATGCAGTATTTGTCAAAACTTGTATTTAAATGAAAAAAACCACACATTTTTGCTTGACTGCCATTTTGCTATATATTAATCTGAATCTGCAAATTTCATACCTGGTGTTTGTGGTACTCATGATAGCTGGCAACATCAGCTAAAGGTAGTGGATAAAACTTAGTCTTATTTTGGTTGGTGCTCATGAAAAGCCCCAAAAGCTTGGGTTATCTGATCCAGGGACAAGTGTCAGCGATTTATTACAGTTCATGCTGTACAGAACACGTCTCCCAGCCTTTATGGTCCCTATATCTCTGTATTCTACTGTAACATTTACTCTGGCTTTTTGCCACATGGAATTTTGCACTCAGAGATCAGGACTGAGAATTGTGGAATTTCCACAGCCCAATTAGAGTTAAAGTAACAAGGGTGCAGTTGTCACTTTGTCACAGGTATGTCCCTTCATTACCATTGCCGAGTCCCTTTCAGATGAACCTCTTAGATTCAAAACTTGTATTTATCTGAGAGAATGTGGAAATTCTAACACAGCCCTTAGTATTTTTACATCCATTTCTCATTTAATCTCTTCCCCATAGAGGCAAAAGAGTAAACTGTATGCTGGGGAAATCCTGCAAGTAGAGAAAATTTTGCAGTGATGTGAAAGGGTCTTTTCAAAATAAATCAGAATGAGTAAAAGGAGTTTTATGATCCTAATAATGTGTAGATCAGTTATTCTTGAGTGTGATGTATGTGATGTGTGTAAATCATTAAGAAGAATACCTCTACATTATTATGTTGGAATTTCCCAGGTGTCTCTGCACTAGCTGCTGCTGAAAAAGCTTCTTTCCATCCATTTCTGTGTCTGCTGACCTTGAATAGTTTGAGCACTATTTTGAGACCCATACCCATTCATCATCCATTTTGTGTGCAGCTCTGCCAACTAAGAGCACTGCCAAAAGGCTGAAAGCCTCACTGGCCATGTCTGTTCTTTTAAATCTCAGTGAGTACCCAAAGCAGTGAAAGGCTTTATCTTAGAGAAACACAATAAAAGTAAATACTCTAGCCAAACTGCTAAACTGTGTTAATTATTATACTGAGTGTGATTATTTCCTTAAAACAAAATGTTCTCATACAAAAGGTGTATCTCTGAACTGGACATGTTGAAAATATAATATATAAACTTTAAATCAAGACTCTGGAATCACATCTATGTTCTGACACACCAGTACTTTCCTAGCAGAATTCAGTTGACTCAGTGGAGTTAGTTCCTGCCCTGTAGCACAGGGGAGTAGAGAAGAGGTGAGGTCTGGTTACACAGACTGATGGGGAGTAGGGTCCTCCTGGTTCTGTCACCAGTTCCCCCTGTGGCACACAGTAAACCTCTGAACTTCTGAGGCTCTGCATATATTCAGGTAGTTTGCCTGACACGGCCATGTTTTCTAGCTTGACTTTTCACCAAAATGGGGCTTCTGTGTGCTTTCTTTCCTTTTGAGATATTGGAAGAGTTAGAGCTCTGAAGAGGCATAAAAAAATCCTGTGTTGAATATTTTCAGTTTTGGTAACAATGCTTTGTTTTTTTTTTTTTTTTATGTGATTGCAGAAGTATCTATCCCAGCTTGCAGAAGAGAGCCTGAAAATGAAGGAAGAAGGCAGCCCTCTGCCTCAGGATGACACTGGCATCGTTCCTCACTTTGCAAAGAAGAAACTATGATGCAGATGAACTGGAAGAGCTGTAATGAGTGAATGCTGATACTTTTTTTTTTTCCATTTCTATGATATAACTGTCAATTTGCACTGTACAGAGGAGGGGAAATAAAGAGCATGTTCCATGCATCTATGCCCAGAGTGCCATTAAAAACCAAAATGCCTGAAACTGTTTCCCACGGTGAAGCAATGCTGGCATATCTGTTAGAAGTGGAGCAATTCTTTCTCACACTCTGCATGCTGGGAGTGGTTTCCTAGATTAAATTAGAATTCTCAGGGATTCTTAAAGTTTTAGTTCTGATGTAACAGGTCAGGTGGAGTACTTAGAAGCACTCAGCATCCTCCAGTGGATGCTGGAAGGAAAGGAGATGTGACTATTTATAGGCTTTAATGTTGCTTAAAATATCTTCAGCCATTTCACTCATTGCCCAGTGAGAAGCAGGATTTGCATAGGATATCTAAAACCATTTTGCTAAAACTAGTGAGTAGATGGCATAATGTAAACCCCATCAGCACCCACCTCCATGTCTTAGAGCTTGGTGAAATGACAAATGTTTATGTTGTCAAGCACTGACTGCACACTGCCAGTGTTGTGTGAATTCTGGGGGAGCCACAGTCTGTCCCAGGGACCTCGCAGCCTGAACCCAGCACAGCAGGAACAGTTCAAATGCACGTGCTGACAGCCAGCCTGCTCTGGTTTCAGCATTTCCATGGTGTGGTCAGGGTGTTCTCCAGGGACCGTTGTGTTTGAAACTCTTCTTTTTGATAATTCTAAAGGGTGCCAACATTGAGTCTTACAGACTTGAAACTCTCATGAGAGGCTTTTTAAAGTGCCACATGCTTGGACCATGTCTCTTTTAGACATTTTATTCAAGATCCTTGCTTTTGCGGTCTTTTTGTTTTCTTTTAAAGCTTGCTTTTCCTCAGCTTGGCCACGTTGAATTTTCCTGGTTTTTATGGAAAGACGCCAGATTTCTAATATTGTTTTTGTATTTTATTTCCCTGAATTTTTTAAGGTGAATACAACAACTGATGGCCCACGGAGCACTGCACTGAGAACACAGGATGCACCAGCAGCTCTGGCATTATTATGACCTATTGTTTCTGCACAGTTGTTGCTCAGTATTTTGCAAAGTCCCTTTGAAATGCACTGTACAAGTTTCTGGTTCATTTCAATAGGGCTTTGTGTACTAAAGTGAATACGCATGCAAACCATTGCCAGGATTGATCCCAGAGTTTATAAAATGCCCTGTGCAATCTGGGCAGATGAGGATTTGCAGGCATTTCCATTCTTTGCCTGACTCTAATATTCATCACAGTATGTTCTGTAAAAATTGCTGGTACTTGATGTCCTCTTTAGTTGTGAAGAGAAAACAGTTTCCCAGAAGGTTCTAGCTTTCTTGAAGAATGACAGGGATGTTGCACAATATTGCAAAGTGGCTAAATTGCCAAAACTACTTCCACCAAAGTATTTGTTCCATTATGTCTTGTGCCAGCAGCTGTGCTTGTTCTCTGAAGTACCCTGTAGCCAGGCAGTGTCTCTCAGAGGTGCCCGGTGTTGTTGCCTGAAGCCCTGTTCCATTCCATGGCCTGTGCTTTCCACTCGTTTTTACCAGAGGTAGGTTCAGATTTCATAGTTGGAATTCCTGCTTCTTGCAAGTTGAGGGATTCTTTGCATCCCAGATTCAGACAGAGCCTACCAAACGACAAGGGGAAATGAAAAACATTACAGCCTAAATCCTCCTTTGTCCAGGCTTGAAGTATGTTAAGACTTGTGTCCATCTGTCATTTAAAACAGCTAGTTTAGGGGGAGTTTTTTTGTTGTTTTGGTGGGGCTTTTTTTGTTTGGTGGGGGCTCTTTTTGTTTTTTGGTGGTTCTTTGTTTTTTGGGCTTTTTTTTAGGTTTTTTTTTTTTTTTTTTTTTTTTTTTTTTTTTTTTTTTGTAGGGGGTTTAGGTTTTTTCCCCTATGGAGAAGAAAAAACCCACCAATATTGCAAACCAGGTATTTTTCCTTCAAGGGTTGGGTTTTCCTTTGACTGTTTGTTTTTCACATTGCAGTGAAACTTGAGCACAGGGCTATTAGGACAAGATCTTGTATTGCAGGCTGTAAGATGATGAAAATGGCAGTAAAGATTGTGCAATTGTCTTCTAAAGTGCAGCTCTCCAGCTGGTCATGTATCATCTGAATATGAAGTTCCCTTCGTGCCCTTCAGCACAAACTGAACACAAGGGAAGGAAATCAAGCATCAAATCTTTGAAGCTAACTCTGCTATCAAACTGGGGCTCTCACCAGCCTAATGGGAGCTTGTTAGACTGTGTGGTTAAGCTTAATTGGATGTGAGACATAGCTGACTGTATATCAAAGTCATATGCCTCCAGCAGCTTTATCCCCAGGTAACCTCAAATGAGAAAAGTATCACTGTTATTATTCTTTGTTTGTAGTGCAGCAGAAGCTACAGGTCCACTGCCTTTATTACAGGCGAAGCACAAATCCACAACAAAGAGTTTCCCAGGCCAAAGAGCTTTAAATCACACTTTCTGAAAACAGACAACAGGTGGATACAGGCAGGCAGGGAAAGCAGCAAGTAACCATGAGATTTTGACTGGCAGCAGAAGAATAATTAAAATTAGTGTTTACCCAGGGGCTTATTTTTGGATTTATGGGAGATGATTCAAACTACTTTCCCCCTCCTCTGGTTCTGAATCAGGTTCACTCCCTTTATTCACAGCTTGCATTTAACCTCCTTTTTTTCCCTAGACAGTTGCATTAGGAATACAAACTCCCTTCTTGACACAGTGGGTCTTGGTATCCTTTGGTCCCCAGCCATTTAGGTTTCAGTTTCCAGAGGTGGCTCAGCAGGAAATGTCCTGGCTACGGACACCTTTTTCGGGTCACAGCTACAGGCCCTTGCTTGCCACCGAGGAAGGAGGTGGCTCTAGATGGCATCTCTGCCCTGTGCAGTTTCCTCTTCAGGAGGGAGATGACTCAGGTGAGCAGTGCAGGTGCAGAGCCCAGCCCCACAGATGTGATCAGAGCCAGACATTTGTAGAGATGGTTTGGACACCCCATCCCTTTGGGCTCTGTCCTGACAAAGCAGCAATCTGCAAAATCCTGGGAACAGCCCAATGGGCACTTCCCCTTCTGAGAAGGTCCTTTCTCCCCAAAACCTCAACAGTTGAAAGCCATCCCAAGTCTCAATTAGCTCCTAATGATGCCCATGATCAGTTTTCAGCCCGATGCACTTTGAGGACTCAGAGATAATCCCCTTCCCTCTCCAACAGGCCATCATGCAATGCTGACAGGCACTCCTCAACTTCTCTCTACTACCTATTCTGCTGAGAAAGAATTCTGCTGTAGGCAGCCCCTTACCTTCCTCAGCTTGTGTAAAAATGTGTTGTTTCTTTTGGTTTATTATATTAAAATCTTTTTTTAGTTGGCATAATTCATCATCACTATAATCCACCCTCTTTATATATATATATATATATATATATA